>NC_140412.1:24485000-25089166 GCF_965140295.1 Lepidochelys olivacea | reverse complement strand
TCAGGTGCTGGGACTCAGAGTAAGGAGCAGGATGCTTGAGTTCTGCTAATAAAACAGCATTAAATCTGTGTACCTGTTTTTGCATTTACTTCCCGAAGATAGGACACCTACTCACTTAGCTCTCCTGTGTGTGTGGAGGGTCAGTTTCACCCAGAATGGTGAGTGGCAAGGACAGAGGCTTAGGGCAGATCTAGACTTAAAATGCTGCATCGATGCAGCTGTGCCACCACAGTGCCTAAGTGAAGATGTGTCTATGCTGATGGAAGAGCTTCTCCTATTGGCATAGTTAATCCACCTCCCCGAGAGGTGGTAGCTATGTTGGGAGGAGAAGCTCTCCCTTTGGCAGAGTGCTGTCTACACGGGGTAGGGGGTTCGGTGGGTATAACTATGTTCCTCAGGGGTGTGGATTATTCACATCACTGAGTGATTTAGTTATACCAATACAGGTTGGTAGTGTAGATCTGGCCGTAGACAAAATCTCCATTGACACAGCTGGACAAGGAGGGCAAGTTGTTCAATATCACAGGCAAAATTTTTCTGTATGTGTTTTTGTAAAGGAATATTTCCATTTAATTACAAGGAGTGGTGGGGAAATGCTTCCTGTCTTTTAAAAGCTAGTCCACTTGTGAACATTTAACAAAATCTAATCAAGCCAGGCAAAATCCTTGATAGCTGGTTGGCAAAAGGAAGCATTCATGATTCATAAGTGTTTACTCGACCGTTGTGTACACATTCATATCACTAATCAGGTGGAGGGAAAGTGCTGAGTTTGCACAAAACTCCTCCTGTTTGGGGATTTTTGTGTGATTTAAAGTGAAAACCTTTAAGAGTCAAAGTCTTAAATGGAATTTTTATTAACACATTTTTTTCTCAAAGATAAAGCTTTATGTTAGTTAAGACCCTGATTCTGTGCATCCCAAGCATGTGAGTAACTTCATGTACTTGAAAAGTCCCTCTCAAGTTCACGTGCTTATGTGCTTGCAGGATCAAGGCTTGATGAAGGAAACTGATGTAAAGCAGATGGGATTGGTTTTGTAGTTTGGAAGTATTTGTGGAAAGATAAAAAGTGACTCTACCAAAAAAAAGAAAAGATTTGGTGCTGCAGAATCTCCTGAGTCAAGTCATTGTTACTATTTAGCATAAATGTATTTGGAAGCAATGTAGTGTCGTTTGGCACAATCAATAGCTCTCCAAGGTATCACTCAGTTTATCTACAGAAAGTGATTAATTTTCTTCCTTGTTATTTGGCACTTATAATGAAACATTAAGGGACATTGGCTGATCTCTTCAGTAGGTGCATAAAGCTTTCACGGAAAACCATTCTGATTTGTAAATTATCAAAACAATTCTTTCATAAGCAAACGTAATAGCTAGGGGACATTTAAAAGGGCCATAACATGACTACCTAGTTTGCTGTCCCATGTTGAAATAGAATCATAGAATCCTAGGACTGAATGGGGCCTCAAGAGGTCATCTAGTCCAGTCCCCTGTATTCATGGCAGGACTAAGTATTATCTAGACCATCCCTGAGAGGTGTGTGTCTAACCTGCTGTTAAAAATCTCCAATGATGGAGCTTCCACAACCTCCCTAGGCAATTTATTCCATTGCTTAACCACCCTGACAGTTAGGAAGTTTTTCCTAACGTCCAACCTAAACCTTCCTTGCTGCAATGTAAGCCCATTGCTTCTTGTCCTATCCTCAGAGGCTAAGAGCAATTTTTCTCCCTCCTGCTTGGAACAACCTGTTATGTACTTGAAAATTGTTATCACATGCCCTTTCAGTCTTCTCATCTCCAGAATAAACAAACTCACTTGTTTCAATCTTCCCTCATAGGTCATGTTTTCTAGACCTTTAATAATTTTTGTTGTTCTTCTCTGGACTTTCTCCAATTTGTCCACTTTTTTCCTGAGATGTGATGACCAGAACTGTACACAATACTCCAAATTGTTGAGGCCTAATCAGTGTGGAGTAGAGCAGAAGAATTACTTCTAGTGTCTTGCTTACAACACTCCTGCTAATACATCCCAGAATGATGTTCACTCTTTTTGCAACAGTGGTTATTTAGCTTGTGGTCCATATTTAGCTTATGACTGTCAGATCCCTTTCCACAGTACTCTTTCCTAGGCAGTCGTTTCCCATTTTATATCTGTGCAGCTGATTGTTCCTTCCTAAATGGAGTACTTTGCATTTGTTCTTATTGAATTTCATCCTATCTACTTCAGACTATTTCTCCAGTTTGTCCAGATCATTTTGAACTATAATTCTATCCTCCAAAGCACTTGCAATCCCTCCCAGATTCGTATCGTCCACAAACTTTATAAGTGTACTCTCTATGCCATTATCTAAATCATTGATGAAGATATTGAACAGAACCAGACCCAGAACCTATCCCTGTGGGACCCCACTCATTATGCCCTTCCAGCATGATTTGAACCACTGATAGCTATTCTCTGGCAACGGTTTTCCAGGCAGTATGCACCCACCTTATGGTAGCTCCATCTGGGTTGCATTTCCCTAGTTTGTTTATGGGAAGGTCTTGCAAGACAGTATCAAAAGCTTTACTAAAGTCAAGATATACCACGTCTACTGCTTCCCTCCTATTCACAAGGCTTGTTACCCTGTCAAAGAAAGCTATGAGGTTAGTTTGGCACAATTTGTTTTCGACAAATCCATACTGACTGTTACTTATCACCTTATTATCTTCTAGATGTTTGCAAATTGATTGCTTAATCATTTGCTCCATTATCTTTCTGGGTACAGAAGTTAAGCTGACTGCTCTGTAATTCCCCGGGTTGTCCTTATTTCCCTTTTTACAGATTGGCACTATATTTTCCCTTTTCCAGTCTTCTGGAATCTCTGGTGTCTTCCATGACTTTTCAAAGATAATCATTAATGGCTCAGACATCTCCTCAGTCAGCTCCTTGAGTATTCTAGGATGCATTTCATCAGGCCCTGGTGACTTGAAGACATCTAACTTGTCTAAGTAATTTTTAACTTGTTCTTTCCCTATTTTAGCCTCTGATCCTACCTCATTTTCGCCGGCATTCATTATGTTAGACGTCCAATCAGCACCAACTTTTATGTTAATGATTGAGGTACATTATATTTTAATTCAGTCAAAACCTGCTGCAGGAATAATTTAAAAACAAATGTTCAGTCCTCATGCAAAATAAGTGGCTATGCATATGAGCTAAGGTGGGAAGAGATAGTGTTAATATGCATGAATGCCTAGATGTTAAGGCTAGAAGGACCATTGTGATTATTTAGTCTGGGCCCTGCATACCACAGGTCAGAGAATTTCACCCAGTAAATCTTCCAACGGAAGGATTTTTTCTTCCCCATTATCAAGCCCAATAACTTGGGGAGGACATGCAGCATAGCTTATAGAAAGGTATCCAATCTGGATGTAAAGCTTTCAAAGGCCAGATTCCAATTCTCATACCCCCATTAAATAGCACTCTACTCCACATGTCAATTTAGCTCAACATGGTGATGCATGAGCCATTTTCCTTGGTAATCAGTTCAATGGCTTAATTCCCTCACTGCTTAAAAGGTTGCATCACATTTCCAGTTTGACTTGTTTCCCCTAAGTTTAATTTTCAGCCATTGGATCTTGTTATGCCTTTTCCTGATAGCTTCAAGAGCTTCCTAAAATCAGAGAACTGCTCTTTGTGAAGTACTTGAAGACTGTGATCAAGTCACCACTTTGCTAAATTAACTAGATCAAGGTCCTAGGTCTCTGACAGCCAGGAATGTTTTCCAGACCGTAGATCATTCTTTTGGCTCTTCTTTGAGAGGCCTCCAGTTTTGCAACATTCTTTCTGAAGTTTAGACACATAAGATCCAACCATGCAAAGTGTAAAAGTCTATGAGAGGTGAGATTGCTTAGCATCTTGCAGGAGGCACTCGGCATTATCTGTCCCATACAAGTATTTCAATATAGAACAATTGTCGTGTTAATTTCTTTGCTTTACAGCTTTAACAGTGTCCTCTGCAATTACTATAAAATCTAATAACTGCAGCCATATTAAACATGGAAAATATAATTATTTCATCTAGAATGTCAGTTGCAAACAAAAATATGATGTGCCATCAATAGATGGCTTTGTTGCAACATGATAACTGCTGTAAGAATATTGTACATACCCTCATTTTAAGATATCTCTACCATTTTACTAATGCTTTTTTAAAAGAATCATTTGTACTGTTATGAGAGTAGAAAACCTCAAGTTATAGTTTCTCATTTTAAACCTATAAAGTGCTAATTGCTATCTGTAGTACATCAAATAATTTATTTTTATTACTAGTACTCCTGTCTGTCAGGTGATGATTAAATGTTTCAGCTAAACAAAAATACTCATGGTATAATAAACTAGTTTACTAACATAGAATCATAGGACTGGAAGGGACCTTGAGAGGTCATCTAGTCCAGTCCTCTGCACTCATCTCAGGAGTAAATATTATCTAGACCAGTGGTTCCCAAACTTGTTCTGCCGCTTGTGGAGGGAAAGCCCCTGCCGGGCTGGGCCAGTTTGTTTACCTGCTGCGTCTGCAGGTTCGGATGATCGTGGCTCCCAGTTGCCGCGGTTCGCTGCTCCAGGCCAATGGGAGCTGCTGGAAGCGGCGTGGGCCGAGGGACATACCGGCTGCTGCTTCCAGCAGCCCCCATTGGCCTGGAGCAGCGAACCGCAGCCACTGGGAGCCGCAATCAGCTGAACCTGTGGACGTGGCAGGTAAACAAACCGGCCCGGCCTGGCAGGGGCTTTCCCTGCACAAGCGGTGGAACAAGTTTGGGAGCCACTGGTCTAGACCATCCCTGACAGGTGTTTGTCTAACTTGCTGTTTAAAATCTCCGATGATGGAGATTCCACAACCTCCCTAGGCAATTTATTTCGGTGCTTAACCACCCTGACAGTTAGGAAGTTTTTCCTAATGTCCAATCTAAACCACCCTTGCTGCAATTTAAGCCCATTGCTTCTTGTCCTATCCTCAGAGGTTAAGAAGAACTATTTTTCTCCCTCCTCCTTGTAACAACTTTTTATGTACTTGAAAACTGTTATCATGCCCCCTCTGTCTTCTCATCTCCAGAATAAACAAACTCACTTGTTTCAATCTTCCCTCATAGGTCATGTTTTCTAGACCTTTAATAATTTTTGTTGCTCTTCTCTGGAGTTTCTCCAGTTTGTCCACTTTTTTCCTGAAATGTGGTGACCAGAACTGGACACAATACTCCAGTTGAGGCCTAATCAGCGTGGAGTAGAGCAGAAGCATTACTTCTAGTGTCTTGCATACAACACTCCTGCTAATACATCCCACAATGATGTTTGCTTTTTTTGCAACAGAGTTACACTATTGACTCATATTTAGCTTGTGTTCCACTATGACTCTCAGATCCCTTTCCACTCCTTCCTAGGCAGTCGTTTCCCATTTTATATCTGTGCAGCTGATTGTTCCTTCCTAAATGGAGTACTTTGCATTTGTTCGTATCCTATTTACTTCAGACTATTTCTCCAGTTTGTCCAGATCATTTTGAACTATAATCCTATCCTCCAAAGCACTTGCAACCCCTCCCAGCTTGGTATCATCCGCAAACTTTATAAATGTACTCTCTATGCCATTATCTAAATCATTGATGAAGATATTGAACAAAACCAGACCCAGAACTGATCCCTGTGGGACCCCACTCATTATGCCCTTCCAGCATGACTGTGAACCACTGATAACTACTCTCTGGGAATGGTTTTCCAACCAGTTATGCACCCACCTTATAGTAGCTCCATCTAAGTTGCATTTCCGTAGTTTGTTTATGAGAAGGTCATGAAACATGAAATAGAGTTCTGCGTGGATGTAGAGCAATGGTTTCCAAACTTGGTTCGTGGCTTGTTCAGGTAAGCCTCTGGCAGGCCGTGAGACGTTTTGTTTACCTGAAACAACGAGGAGTCCTTGTGGCACCTTAGAGACTAACAAATTTATTTGGGCATAAGCTTTTTCTTAGTCTCTAAGGTGCCACAAGGACTCCTTGTTGTTTTTGCTGATACAGACTAACATGGCTACCACTCGGAAACTTGTTTACCTGAGTGTCCACAGGTATGGCCGCTAGCAGTTCCCAGTGGCTGCGGTTCACAGCTCCCAACGGCGAACCACGGCCACTGGGAGCTGTGAGCGGCCGTACCGGCAGACACTCAGGTAAACAAAGCGTCTCGCAGCCCACCAGGAGCTTACCCTGAACAAGCTGCGAACCACGTTTGGGAACCATGGGTATAGAGGTAAATCTGGCATAAAATTATCTAGTCTTAACTACTGTTGTAATATGAATATCTTTTGACTGTTGTTACAGTCCTTGAAACTGGGTGAGTAAAATACCATTTCATCAAATTATATAACATGCCTTTGAAGATCTGGCTATTTCTTCCATCATTCATTTTCTGCTCAAGAGCAAGTACTAGCAGTGGTCTTTTCATTTTTTACCTCTTGCTCAGACAGAAGCAAGAAGTATTTAAAGAGGAAGGATGTATCTTTCAATTAAGACTTGATAGGGATTCTAAATCCAGTTCTACCCTAGTTTTCCTAGGGGAACTTTGGGCAAATCACTTAGAGCTAGATTGTGCCGGTTCAACACAGCCCTGCTTTAGGGGTAGTATGGAGCTGCACCTCTCCACAGAAAGGGAGTGGGGGGAGACTCCGTCCGTCCCCTCCCCACCCCCGCTGCCCGAGGGAGTACATAGCCTGCTACACATCCTTCAGGAATGTAGCATATTCACACTCACCCTCTTCCCAACTGGCTGGTGTGGGAATGGAGCCTGTGACACAGAAGCCCATTGGCTGTTGACACAGAGTAGTGAACTGTTATCAGGCCTAACAAACTCACTACACCTATCACATTGCTGTCATAGTATTTACCTATGAAGAATGTTGTGTGACGTATCAAATGAAAGCTTATATTAAACTGGTTATTATAAGCTTTGCACGTTGTATGTATGGGTGACAATTAAATTGTTGTATGTATATACTAAAAATGTTTAAACCGTGTAACCAGGCACAGTTGATTAACAAGTTTGTTCAAGACAAAGGAATGTAGATTTGCCAGTCTGCCTAGGTCTCTGATGTATGCAGTGTTGTTGCAGCCATGTCAGTCCCAAGATATTAGAGAGACAAGGTGGGTGAGGGAATATCTTTTATTGGACCAACTTCTGTCGGTGAGAGAAACAAGCTTTTGAGCTTACACAGAGTGTCACGGCTAAATGCGCGGTTGAACAGAACGTTTAGCATAAGTAGTTACATATTTCAAGGGACCATTCAAGATCCACTTGAAATATATGTTAACTACTTATCTAAACAATCTGTTTCACCTTTTGTATTTCTCTGTAGCACTCTGAGTATGTTTCCAGTTCCAAAAGAAGAGCTCTGTGTAAGCTCAAAAGCTTGTCTCTTTCACCAACAGAAGTTGGTCCAATAAAAGATATCACCTCGCCCCACCTAGCTCTCTGATGTAAATCAAGTATTGTGAAAGCCAGAACACAATGGGAGCTGCATTTGTATGTGAGGCAACAGGAAAAGCCATGTTGACAGGGGGATGTGAAAGCATGGGAAGGCACCGGAGACTAAAACCACTCTGTTAGCCCTGGTCTACACTACGAGTTTAGGTCAAATTTAGTAGTGTTAGATTGATTTAACCCTGCACCTGTGCATACAACGAAGTGATTTTTGTCAACTCACTGGGCTCTTAAAATTGATTTCTGTACTCCTCCCCAATGAGGGGATTAGCACTGAAATCGACATTGCCGGGTCGAATTTGGGTTAGTGTGGACGCAATTCGACAATATTGGCCTCCGGGAGCAATCCCACAGTGCTCCATTGTGACTGCTCTGGACAGCGCTCTCAACTCGGATGCACTGGCCAGCTACACAGGAAAAGCCCCGCAAACTTTTGAATTTCATTTCCTGTTTGGCCACCATGGCGTGACCACGCAGAGCTTATCAGCAGAGACGGCCATGGAGTCCCAGAATTGCAAAAGAACTTCAGCATGGACCAAACGGGAGGTACTGGATCCGATCTCTGTATGGGGAGATGAATCCAAGCTATCAGAACTCCATTCCAAAAGACGAAATGCCAAAATATTTGAAAAAATCTCCAAGGGCATGAAGGACAGAGGCAATCACAGGGACCCGCAGCAGTACCGCATGAAACTTAAGGAGCTCAGACAAGCCTACCAAAAATGCAAGAGGCAAACGCCCACTTGGGGTCAGAGCCCCAGTCATGCCGCTTCTATGATGAGCTGCATGCAATTCTAGGGGGTGCCCCTACAACTACCTCACACCTGTATGTGGACTCCTGCAAGGGAGTCTCATGCAACAGGGATGAGGATTTTGGGGACGAGGAAGATGATGAGGAAGGGGAGGTTGAAGATAGCGCACACCAGGCAAGCGGAGAAACCGTTCTCCCCAACAGCCAGGAACTGTTTATTACCCTGGATCCAATACCCTCCCAATCCTGGCTCCCAGACCTTGAAGGCGGAGAAGGCACCTCTGGTGAGTGTACTTTTATAAATATAATATATGGTTTAAAAGCAAGTGCGTTTAGTGATTAATTTGCCCTGAAGACTTGGGAAGCATTCGCGGCCAGTACAGCTACTGGAAAAGTCTGTTAATATGTCTGGGGATGGAGCGGAAATCCTTCAGGGACATCTCAATGAAGCTGTCCTGGAGGTACTCCCAAAGCCTTTGCAAAAGGTTTATGGGGAGGGCAGTCTTATTGCGTCCTCCGTGGTAGGACACTTTACCATGGCAGGCCAGTAGCACATAGTCTGGAATCATTGCATAAGAAAGCATGGCAGTGTGTGGTCCTGGTGTTTGCTGGCATTCAAGCAACATCTGTTCTTTATCTCTCTGTGTTATCCTCAGGAGAGTGATATCATTCATGGTCACCTGGTTGAAATAGGGAATTTTATAAAGGGAACATTAGAGGTGGCAATTCCTGCTGGGCTGTTTGCCTGTGGCTGAAAAGAAATCATCCTCGCTGTTAGCCACGCGGTCGGGGGAGGGGTGAAGCGATCATCCCAGAGAATTGGGTGTGGGAAGGGTTTAGTTGGGTTTTTGCTGCACGTTAACCCAAAAACATCAGCCCCTCCTTTTAAATGGCCACTGTGTCTTTTTCAATTTTAATCTCCCTTTTTTTCCTCCCGCAACTGCAAATGTTTCAACGCTGCAACTACCATCTCCGTCCCAGAGGCTAGCGCAGATAAGAAGGTGAATAAACCGCACTCGCAATGAAATGTTCTCTGAGGTCATGCAGTCCACCCAAACTGAAAGAGCCCAGCAGAATGCGTGGAGGCAGACAATGGCAGAGTCCAGGAAAGCACGAAATGAACACGAGGACAAGTGGCGGGAGCAACAGGAGATGTGGTGGGATCAAGAGGAAAGGTGGTGGCAGCATGATGAAAGGAGACAGGATGCAATATGCTGAGGCTACTGGAGGATCAAACTGATATGCTCCAGCATATGGTTGAGGTGCAGGAAAGGCACAGACCGCCACTGCAGCCCCTGTGTAACCAACCACCCTCCTCCCCAAGTTCCATAGCCTCCTCACCCAGATGCCCAAGAACGTGGGGGAGGGGGTGGCGCTCCAGGCACCCAACCACTCCACCCCAGAGGACAGTCCAAGCAACAGAAGGCTGGTATTCAATAAGTTTTGAAGTGCAGTGTGGCCTTGTCCTTCCCTCCTCCCCCACTCCACCCGGTGCTTCCCTCCTCCCCCACCCCTTCCTGGCTACCTTGGCAGTTATTCCCCTATTTGTGAGATGAATTAATAAAGAATGCATGAATTTGTAACAACAATGACTTTATTGCCTCTCCAAGTGGTGATCGAAGGGGGGAGGCGAGGGCGGTTGGCTTACAGGGAAGAAGAGTCAACCAAGGGGGTGGGTTTTCATCAAGGAGAAACAAACAGAACTGTCACACTGTAGCCTGGTCAGCCATGAAACTGGTTTTCAAAGCTTCTCTGATGCGCAGCGCGCCCTGCTGTGCTTTTCTAACCTCCCTGGTGTCTGGCTGCACGTGATTTGCCTCAATTTCCCACCCCACCATAAACGTCTCCCCCTTACTCTCACAGATATTGTGGAGCACACAGCAAACAGTAATAACAATGGGAATATTGGTTTCGCTGAAGTCTAACCGAGTCAGTAAACTGCGCCAGCGCGCTTTTAAATGTCCAAATGCACATTCTACCACCATTCTGCACTTGCTAAGCCTATAGTTGAACAGCTCCTGACTACTGTCCAGGGTGCCTGCGTATGGCTTCATGAGCCATGGCATTAAGGTGTAGACTGGGTCCCCAAGGATAACTATAGGCATTTCAACATCCCCAATGGTTATTTTCTGGTCTGGAAAGTAAGTCCCTTGCTGCAGTTGTTCATACAGACCAGAGTTCCTGAAGATGCGAGCGTCATGTACCTTTCCCAGCCATCCCAAGTCGATGTTGGTGAAACGTCCCTTGTGATCCACCAGTGCTTGCAGCACCATTGAAAAGTACCCCTTGAGGTTTACGTACTGGCTGCATTGGTGATCCGGTCCCAAGATAGGGATATGCATTCCGTCTGTTGCCCCACCACAGTTAGGGAATCCCATTGCAGTAAAGCCATTCACTATGACTTGCACATTTCCCAGAGTCCTTGATAGCAGCAGTTAAATGATTGCGTTGGCTACTTGGATCACAGCAGCCCCCACAGTAGATTTACCCACTCCAAATTGATTCTCGACTGACCGGTAGCTGTCTGGCATTGCAAGCTTCCAGAGGGCTATCGCCACTCGCTTGTGAACTGTGAGGGCTGCTCTCCTCTTGGTATTCTTGCGCTTCAGGGCAGGGGAAAGCAAGTCACAAAGTTCCATGAAAGTGCACTTATGCATGTGAAAGTTTCGCAGTCACTGGGAATCATCCCAGACCTGCAACACTATGCGGTCCCACCAGTCTGTGCTTTTTTCCCGGGCCCGGAATCGGTGTTCCACGGCACGAGCCTGCCCCATTCCCACCAGAATGGCCAAGTTGCCGGGGCCCATGCTTTGAGAGAAGTCTGTGTCCATGTCCTCATCAGTCTCGTCACTGCACTGCCATCACTTCCTCACCTGCTTTTGCAGGTTCTGGTTCTGCATATACTGATGGTAATGCGCGAGGTGTTTACAATGCTCATAACTGCTGCGGTGATCTGAGCAGGCTCCATGCTTGCTGTGGTGTGGCGTCTGCAGAAGAGCAGAGTTGCAGGGGAAGCAGTGGTTGGATGACCAGTTTTGCAGACCTACTGCACTGTCTGCTGTCAGGACACAACAGCTGAGTAGGCTGCACGTTTGCCGTGGTATTGCGAGACAAGAGCAGACGAGCAGAGTTGCAGTGGAAGCAGCCCTGCAAGACCACCAGGAGAGCAGAATGGCAGCGGAAGTGGTCGTTTGACGACAGTGGTTTGCAGTCCTACCGCACCGTCTGCTGAAAGCAGTATGGTGCCCTCATGGAAAAAAGGTGCAAAACGATTGTCTGCCCTTGCTTTCATGGAGGGAGGGGCGACTGACGACATGTACCCAAAACCACCTGCGACAATGTTGTTGCCCCATCAGGCATTGGGAGCTCAACCCAGAATTCCAGTGGGCGGTGGAGACTGCGGGAAATGTGGGATAGCTACCCACAGTGCAATGCTCCGAAAGTTGATGCTAGCCTCGGTACTGTGGACGCATCTGCCGACTTAATGCACTTAGTGGGGACACACACTATCACTGTAAAAAATCGCTTTCTAAAAAATCAACTTCTATAAATTTGACCTAATTTCCTAGTGTAGACATACCCTTAGGTGCAGAGAATTCAATTGTACCTTGCCCTTTCATGGGCTTCCCAAGGCTAGGGGAGAGGTCTAGCCCTTAAATCCATCCGTGACTCAGTTTCCCTATCTCCCAGCAGTGGTGTTACACTGAATCCATCTGTGTGTGAGGTGTCTGGTGAAGAACATCATAGAAAAATCTGTGCATAAGTTTGCTCCCTATTTTTTTTTAGGTGTGCATTTTAAAATTACAAGACTTTTCCTTGTATTGGACCAACTTCTGTTGGTGAAAGAGACAAGCTTTTGACCTACACTGAGAAAACAAGACTTTTCCTAGCATCCAAGAAAGTGCTCTGATTTTTAGCTCAGATTCATGATGATGAAGATCTTCCAATGCTGAAAAGGAAAGTAGTTCCCAGTGCACATATTGCTATCGTAAGCGCAATGACAACTTTGCATAGGAAATACTACAGAAAGATAATTCTGCTTGTGGAAAAATTGGTGGAGGTCATGGAATCCAAATCCCAAACAGAAGGCAATGTGAACGGGGTGGCAGGTGTTACTGTGGCAGACATGTTGCTGGTGGTAGCACCTCTGACTCCTGCTGATGGAGTTGGCTGCTGTGCTGTGGGCAGGACATCGGAGATGTTTATGGTCTCTGCCCTTTGTGGATACAGTCTGGCAAATGATTGAGGCTGTGGCATTGATTTAGTATGGGATTTGCAGAAGCACACATCATTGGTCTAACGCTACTGATCTGGAAGTCATTGGTGGAATTCACTCACCCTGACTTCGAGAGCAGAACTAGGCCAGCACCGAATGCTTTTGAAAATCCCACCCTTAGGTGCTAGCTGGGTCAATTTGTACCTCACTATACATGGATCCAACAAAACACTTGAGCATGTGCGTAACTTAATACACATAGGTAGTCCCATTGACTTCTACTGACCTACTTCTGTGCTTGAAGTTCAGCGTGTGCTTAAATACTTTGCTGGATCCGGGCCAAAATATCTTGTCCATGTTTTTGTTAATAAGGGGCCAAATTCATTCCAAGTGTAACTTAGTTGAATTGGTTGGTGTTACACCAGGGTAGACTCTGTGCTGAGCTGGCTGAACTGAATTTGATTATCTACTCTATTACATCAGTTTAATAAAATCAGTGAAGTTGTACCAGAATAAAATTGGTGTAGTGGAGTGGGGAATCAAGCCCTTGTATTCTTCATCTGAATCTCTGCTTCTTTTCATACACTGGACTAGAAAGACGCACTTTCTGTGGCTTATCTTTTCTTTTTTCAACACTAATTCTTCACAGAATTCTTGATTTGTAACCAGCCAATGACTTCAGCCCCTTGAGGCTAAGCATGACTGAGTGGCAAAGAAATTTTTTTTCTTTTTGCACACCTGGCACAGAATAGCTGTAAAAATGCTCCGAAGAGCTGGCTGTTGTCTGACAAAATACACCAGACTTCCCTGCATCCTGAATGGTCTGACTTCTAAAATACCTCTGCTTGCAACTGCAAGCCAGCGCTTAATTTCCATAAATACTATTTATTAAGCACCAAGAATGAGCTGCTCAGTGTTGCGTGAGACCAAGACAAAGACAGCCCTGGCCTCAACAAAACCATTTATCAATCCTGCCCAGGGATCCACATGGCAATGTGATCCTGGCCTTGATCCAGATGCATTATTGCACCTAGCTCAACTCTCATATATATAAATTCCCCTTTTTTGGTGTGGTGCTAGTGAAAGTTATCAGGGGACCCTAGGAACCATGTCTATCCACAAGCAAGGTTCAGTGAGGCTTCAACTGACTAGGTACTGCCATCTGACTAACCTAGTTTGTGGATAAAGGAAGGGAACTTCAGGTGATTCCTGCCATCATCTATAACTTTCACTAGCGCACACTCACACACACGAGTTAGGTAGATGAGCTTCCATTTTCCTTCTGACAAGGGGTAGGTTAAAAAAAATTGCCTGCATTTTGTGGTTTCCATTTGGTCCGCTGTGTAAAAGCAGCCTTATAACGTCTCGTGCCCCAGAGAGACTAGGCTACAGTGCCCAACACCAAGTTGGAGATGGTTGAATTTTCAACATCAATTTTCTTTAAGAAAATGATGACAATGTACTGTCATTGTGGTAGGCAGGGAGAGCATTAGCTTCACTGACATACAAGCAACACAAGCTAGAGAAAATAACTAGCAATGTAGCCCTGTCTGATCATGCAAGTGTTGAGCACTGCCCACCAGCTGCTCAGCAATGTTAATTCGACTGGGCCTTATTCTCTACTGGTTGCCCCTTGTGTGGTCATTTACACTTGTGGAAAAGAGGGATCAACTCTATCATTTTGATTTGATGGCATCTTACACTCACTTTGCACAGGTGCAAATGACTGTGCACAATGAAAGGCAGTGGAGAAACAGGCCCATTGACTCTAGTGGAAGCCAAGCGCACTCATTCCCCTCAGCACCATACGGCACCAAGCCCTATGCAGTGCCTATCCAGGCCCAGAGTATTTACATAGCAGGTATAAAAGTTATATGAAAACTTAGATACTTTCATTGTTTAATAGGTCAGCCTTGCGGGTTAACATTATGCTCCATTGTCATAAATAAAAAGCATAGATTGGGCCCAAATTAATCGGCTTTGTTACCTTGGAAATCTTCAAAATCCAAACCCGGCTCAGGATCCAGATTTTGTCAGTGGCCTCTAGCTAGCTTCATAATGGCTCAAACGAAAACCCCAGGTCCAAATGCCCTTACATTGTGGTGGTGCTCAGATGCGAATCTGTGGGTCTGAATTTGTGGCTCTAGTCCAAGCCCATCTCGAGGAGAAAGCTGTGTGATTCCAAGTCTAGGCTCCGAACTGTGTATTGGTGTGGCGCTGAGCCTGCACTGAGTCTATTGGCATCAGTAGGGCACCATGTGGGTGTGATTGTGCATAGTCAGTTGGAGGATCAAGGTTTAGTTATCTTCTAAACTTAAAGAATTTACTAATTTCCCCCTCCATTAACACCCATCCCACCCCCCAACAGACCATGCCAGTGACTAATTTAAGGTCACAGAAGCACTGGTATGTTGCAGCTTTTTTGGTAGGAGACATTAATATCTTTTCTTCTTTAGTGTCCTCTGAGGCCACTTATTTAAAGTCCCTCTAAGGCTGGCTCGGCATCCTGGCAACTTCTTTCCACATTGCAGACACGGCTACCTGCGTATATTAGAGACAGGCATGATAAGGGGAACTGATTTCAGAAGATGCTTTAAAGACAACCTTTAAAATGTTTATTTCAGGGGACAGAATTTCCTCCCTGCCACACATACTAACAGAAATATCTTTGTCCAGTTTCTAGTGTAACCCACTGGTTTCAAGACTGTTCTAGCTGCTATGAATATCGGGTATCAGAACTACATAGTCTCATAGCTGAGGCATAAATAGAAAGAGGAACACGTAGCTGGAAAGTGTCAGTGGTTAGTTGCTGAGAATTGGCAGGCCTGTGTAGAAATGCTTGTCCTAGGCAATAAGCATTGCATTTCCAGAATACCTTCACCTCGGCCTCTATGTGCAATGTTTATATTTTCACTGACCGACATTTTTTGGCTGGGAAGACAGAGGGAGAGTAAGGGTTTAAATGTAGAATAGAACTGTAATATTTAGGTATTTCTTGCAGCTGTTTATTTTTCTTTACTCTTTATTTTGGTATGATGAAGAGACCTAGAATGGGACTTTCAACTTTCAATGGTACTTTTACTCCTAAATCACCTTGGCACTTTTGAAAATCCCACCAAATATTTACCATGCTATGGGACAGATTCACTGAAGTAAATTATACACCCCCTACTTCCAGCAAGGCCTCAGGCACCCCAGGTAAATCTCAACTTGAGGGAGAACTGGTGATGTTTCTGCCACTGCCCTCCTTTGGTTTGTCCATCTGGAGAGGGTCAGCTTTGTCTTTCATTGGGGCTCTTTCAGAGCAGTGGTGCAAGTGGAATCCGTTTCTTACCAGTACGAGGGGGGGAGGGAGCAGCTAACGGGGGGCACGTGACCTCCTCAAATGACCCTCCACATGACTCCTCCCTGCCCTACCCCCAGCCCGGGGCCCCCATGCTCTCCCTGTCCTCTCTCCATGTTCCAGCCCCCTTACCCGGGGAGGAGTGGGCTCTGTCCTCTTCCTGCTGTGCCGGAGACTTCGGAACCATAGCGGTGAAAGGAGCAGAACGTGGGGCTGCTGGGTGCTCTACCACCCCAGCTCTTCCATGCAGGGTCTCCTTTGTCTGTATAGCAGCCCTACAGGAGGACAGGGCTGGGGCTGGGGCTGGAGCAGAGGAGGGAGAGGGGGCAGGGCTGGGGATGGTACAGTCATGCCGGAGGAGCTGCCGGCGTGGGGCCGCCTGGTGGCCCCATGTTCTGCTCTTTTCCCTGCTGCAGTTCCTGGGAGAGCCCTGAACCGCAGAGCTCTCCCGGGGCCCACAGCAGGGAAAAGAGCAGAACACCTGCAGCACAGCTATACCACCCCCAGCCCTGTCCTGTGGCAGGGCTGTTGTAGAGATGGAAGAGACCCTGCGTGGAATGGCTGGGAGCGGTACATCTGTGCCGGAGGAGCTGCCAGCCTGGGGCTGCCCAGTTTCCCCACGTTCTGCTCCTCCTGTGTCTTCCCGGTATGCCCTACCAGCTATAAATACATGGCTGGTAAGGTGTACCGCCCTACTTGCACTGCTGTTTAGGAGTCATTGAGGGAGGATGCTGAACCAGTGTGCTCTCTGGCTAACCTTTTACACACTCTCTTCTCTTCTTGTCTAGCATTTCCCACTATTTGGGCAACTTTGTTCCCAAAACCCAGCCATCCCTAGCAGAAAGGAGGTTGTGACCCTGCTTTACTCCAACACAGCCTCTTTGCTTGGCAGACGTTCTAGCACTCTGAAACCTGCAGTGGGTTTTATGACAGCAGAAGCCGGTGCAAGCCCGGAGTGAACCTGAGCCACCCAGTATTTACCTGCTAATTTCTAAGGAAGACATTGTGGTATTATACGGTGCCAATGTTAAGTTTACAAAAGCATATAAATAATTAAATCATGTATAATCCCTTCCCCTCCTTGTGTCCTCACTTTTCTGTCAAGTCCATCTTTTGAATCTGATCCTGTAAACACTTGCTAGCATGAGTAGTCACATAGAAACCAATGGGACTATTCACTGTAGTAAGCACTACACAAAGCAGTAAGTGTTTGCAGGGTCTGGGTCAGTAGATTTTAAGCTCTTTTGGGGCAGGGACCTGTTTTCTGTGCAGTTTCTGTGAAGCTCCTAGCTACCACATTGGTGAACACTAGGAAAAAATTAGTAAATATGAAGAGACTCAGCAGTAAACTGTCCATTCACTGGGGTTTGTGCTGTTTAAAAACTTTGCAGTTCTACAGTCACACACGTCTTACACTATGTGATGGCATGTCTGCAAAAGAGACCTGATCTGGTGAAAATGAAGTGGGGTGAGAATGATACAAAGCCTCCTCATATGCTTTTGTCTGAAATAAGCATATCAGAACCAAATTGTACAATGCCAGAGCTTTGCTGGGATAAATGTAGTGACTATGTAGAAAGTGCTATACTGACAACATGGGAAGTGCTGGAGGACCAGTCAGCCTCCTTACCAGTTGTTTCAAGGAAAGGTGCAAGAAACCTCTGCAACAGATATGGCAATTCTCCTGCAATATCCTTGAAAGATCTTATTGTATTGTTTATGTATTATTGTGGTCTGGGATTAAATGCAACCTCCCTAGAGGGCAGATGTGACAGCCGTTGCAATCCTATTCAGTATCTTTGGGGTCCACTGTTTTAAATGAATGGTTTATATGTGACTGTGTTCGACTCCATGGGGGAGGGCTACCACAGCTCCTCCAGGAACTAAAAACAGTGGGTGGGAATTAAGGTAAATCAGCAAAGTTGTGTGTCCCTCCCTGCCCCAAAAGGTACTGCTTCCTGGGGGTGCTCAAATATGCTAGTTCAAATTAGATTCTCCAGAGACTGACAGACAAAAGGAAGGGCTTTCCACACACTAAGCTGGGGAGAGAGGTAGATACGCTGGAGTGTAGGGATAGGGTCCAGAGTGACCTAGACAAATTGGAGGATTGGGCTAAAAGAATCTGATGAGGTTCAACAAGCACAAGTGCAGAGTTCTTCACTTAGGATGGAAGAATCCCATGCACTGCTACAGGCTGGGGACTGACTGGCTAAGCGGTAGTTCTGCAAAAAAGGACCTTGGGATTACAGTGGATGAGAAGTTGGATATGAATCAACAGTGTGCCCTTGTTGCCAAGAAGGCACACAGCATATTGGGCTGCATTAGTAGGAGCATTACCAGCAGATCGAGGGAAGAGATTATTCCCCTCTATTCAGCACTGGTGAGTATTGCATCCAGTTTTGGGCCTCCCACTACGGAAAGGATGAGGACAAATTGGAGAGAGTCCAGCAGAGGGCAGTGAAAGTGATTAGGGGGCTGGGGCACATGATTTATGAGGAGAGGAACTGGGATTATTTAGAAGAGAAGAATGAGGGGGGATTTGATAGCAGCCTTCAACTACCTGAAGGGGGGTTCCAAAGAGGATGGAGCTCAGCTGTTCTCAGTGGTGGCAGATGCCAGAACAACAAGTAATGGTCTCAAGTTGCAGGTCTAGGTTGGATATTAGGAAAAACTATTTTACTAGGAGGGTGGTGAAGCACTGGAGTGGGTTACCTAGGGAGGTGGTGGAATCTCCATCCTTAGAGGTTTTTAAGGCCCGGCTTGACAAAGCCCTGGCTGGGATGATTTAGTTGGGGTTGGTCTTGCTTTGAGCCGGGGGTTGGATTAGATGACCTCCTGAGGTCTCTTCCAACTCTAATCTTCTATGATTCTATGACTTTTGGATAAATAGCCTGAGTTTAAACTGATTCAGAGGCTTCTTTCTGATACAGCATACAGACAGGACTTTCTGTTCAAAGTGGTGGGGGAGTGCTCTAATCCTTGTGGAAGGGTGGGAAGGATTTAACCTACTGAAGCTTCATAAGATTGATGAATGACCGCTGGTAGGCTTTTTAGCATGCATGTAGGTTCTTTTATTGTTTTTAATATGCTTTCTCTGTAATCCTTTCACCTGAAGAATAAATGTGCTTCCTTAGAAAGAGCTCTGTGATGAATTGTAATTCATAGCCTGTGGAGAGAAAGCAAAGTGCAGATGCTGGCCTTTTAAGCAGTCTGGCTTGCTGGGGATATAACTGTATAGGCAGGGAGCTGTGCATCTGGAAAAACCCTGGTCAGGAGGGAGAGAGATGCAGTTTTCTCCCCAGGAGAGCTGACAGCTGAAGAGTCGGGAGCCTGGAGGAGGTGCCCTTGAGGGATCATAGAGAGGGGGAATACAGGTGCAGTTGCCCTGAACTGTGACAACCTCAGAAAGGATAATTTCCCTAGTAGAAAACTTAATGGACAAGTGCTAGGAGTGGTTTCTTCCCAGGGAGTTAGTGACTAGTTTTTGGTTTCTCAACCAAAAAGCTCAATTTTTCCTTTAAGTAATGCTAATTATGATTGCTCTGCCAGTCCATGTTTTGCCTGGTAAGGAAATGAGAGATTGTTCTGGATTAGCATAAAACAGACAAATGTGCAAGCAAAGACCTACTCATGCAAATATGTAAATGTTAAATACAGTGTATATTTGCTGGAAGCTTGAATATGATAAATGCATACACATGTGAATTTCAATGGGCTGAATATAGTATACGCTTTTTACTGTCCTGTTAGTTTCAGAGACCAGCGGAAATGCTCTCACATTTTTCTTCAAATAGGGCAGAATGTGGTCCCCAGTACAAAAAATGTCCTTGATGCCATCTTGAGTAATATGAGGAGTTACATTTGTGTGATACTCTAATACTGTGATGAAGGCTGGTTTCTTGTGATAGTTACAGTTGAGTTGCGAAGTATCAGTGGCTAGACAGTAGGTGACTCTTCGATCACTCTTCAAAGGCCTCTGGAAACAAGATTCCCCCACCTTCACTAAGTTTTATGAGTAAACTTTGCTCTGTGAATCAGACCTGTCTCTAAGTAGCTCTTGAGCAATTCTTTTTATAGCTACTTAGCTAGAGAAACCATGTTTGTGTTCTTGATCCACAGGGCTGAACACTGAAACACTTTCAGAATGCCAGAGTCCAAACATCTGCTCTGTGTAATTAAAAATAGATGCAGTAAATGTATATGGGGCTTATACATCATGATTAACACTAGGTCTTTTAAAAAAATGTCTTTATTTTGTTCCATTCAGTTAGGAGCATGTTCAGAGTAGTGGGCTAGCCCTGTGGCCTAATGGTAGTGCTATACGTTGCTATGCAGGAGGGTTGGTTTCCCTTTCTGGTGTCACACCCCAAGCCTGTTAGGCCCAGAAGTAGTGCAAATAATTCCCCCCCCACACCTTGGGAAAGGAGAGGTTTGAGACACGTGTCACATAATGTAATGTCTGGAATAACAGTTATTTCCCATTCCCATTTGATACTTGTAGGTAAATGCTGACTATTGCTTGATACTAGTGCCTTTTTAACTCATATCAACACCTTATGTAGGTGCAAAGAATTGTCAGAGCCTGATTCTCCGTTTATGCCGGCGTAACTCCATTCATTTACTTTTATACCAATAGAAGTGAAAGGTTGATCAAACCCACTCTGTACATATAGATATATTTATGCTGTTTCAGTATTGTACTTTCAGATGACTGTGTAGCTTAAAAAATGGACACAGAACACTGATAATTCCAGGGTCTTTCAATAAAAAGTGCAGGCTTTTTCTTCCAAGCAAGATGACAGCTGTTACTGTGCAGCTGGAAAATATCAGAGCTGTAAGCAAAGACATATTTTAGTTTACTGTATTTCACAATGCATAGAAGGCTTATCGTCAGTGGGTTTTGCTTTAAATACTCTCATTTGATTTCTATGTGGTTTTTAACTTAAAAGTATTCATTTTGATGGTGTTCGTAAAGTTGCCGTTTAAACCATAATATGGACTTGGGGGAGGGGGAGCAATCTGGTTTTAGGATCAATATTGCAAATCAGAAAAGTTGCTACATTAGTATTTGTGTATAGTTTTAGGTAAAACCCTTATTTAAGGCTTGTCTGTGACCCAGTAATGGCATCAATAACATCCTCAGCTGACTTATTTGTCTTTTGTGGGTTTCAAAAGGAAATAGTGTGATGCTAAGGCATGCTAATATCACCCTGAGAGGAAGGATTTACTAGTGTTTAGGGCCCTGCTCTGGTGACCCAGATTCAATTCCCTCCTTGGCCACAGACTTCCTGTGTGACCTTAGACAAGTCACCTAGTCTCTCTGTGCCTCAGTTCTCCATCTATAAATAGGGATAATAGCACTGCCCTACCTCCCAGGGGCATTTTGAGGATAAATACATTAAAGGTTGTGAGGTGCTGCAATACTGGGGACCATATAAATATCTTAGACTAGATTAGTTAGTCAGGAATAACTATTGTTCATATAGCATTGATTTGTCCTTGTGCCAATACTTTAAACTGTTCTACCTTTTTATGCTACTTGTTTCCTGAGGACAGCCCCTGTGTGCCTGCACAGAGCCCCACTGAAGTCAATGGGACTATTCTTAGGGTGAAATTTTGGTGCCATTGAAGTAAACGGCAACACTTACGTTGATTTCAGTGGAACCAGAATTTCACTCACAGCGCATAAAGTTAAATATGTGTGTAAGTCTTTGCAATAGGAGCCCAAATTCCCCCCCCCCCGCCCCACCCTCTGTGACGTGCTCTATAGAGTGGTTCTTGTGCTTTCTTCATAGTTGTTATGGATAAATAGCACTATTTCACTAGGAGGGTGGTGGAGCACTGGAGTGGGTTACCTAGGGAGGTGATGGAATCTCCATCCTTAGAGGTTTTTAAGGCGTGGCTTGACAAAGCCCTGGCTGAGATGATTTAGTTGGGGTTGGTCCTGCATTGAGCAGGGGGTTGGACTAGATGACCTCCTGAGGTTTCTTCCAACCCTGATATTCTGTGATTCTATAAAAAATGCAATAGTTGTCAGTAAAATTATTCATTAAAAGTGAAAAGTAATAAATAAGAATGCAGTTAACTTCTACAAAATCTCTGCCTGTTGTTCTGTAATACATAAAATAGATAAACAGATAAATATAAAAGAAGCTATCAGTTACGTTAATTTGGGAAAATGTCTAATCATAAAGCTACTGTGGTCAGTCCAGATACTCTCACGTGGGCTTTTGCCACCCATACTAAATGTGTAAGAAGCAATTGCTGGGTTTGCTTTCAAAATGGTGGGTGGGATTTTGCAGCTGTCAGATCTCTGATAATGAAGCTCCTCCATTGCCAGTTGCTGAGATCAGTTTCCCATAGAAAAGAAAGTAGCGGCTGTGTGTTACATAGTGTTGTGTGGAAACTGTTTAGATGCTGACTTCTAAATGGCAAGCCCTGTACCTAGTATGTAGTGTCGAGAAGATGTAGTTCCATAACCAGTGGAAGTTAAGAGGAACGGCACCACAAAAAACCTGCAGCTGAATCCATCAAGTGGTGTTAACGAATCTTTGGCAGTGGGCTTTCCCAAAATAATGCAGTAATGTCAAGCATATTAAAGGTAATGTGCGAGAATTAGTCTCAGCTCATGCCAAAGTGTTAACATTTAATTTTATTGACACACTGAGGCATGCGTTCCTGTGTTTAGCAGATTATACTGAGAATTACATCTGCTTCTCCTCCTGTTTGTTTTCCACTGTAACTGAAAATTCTCCATGTGCTGGGTTTAAAATGGTCTTTGATATTGTTTCTTTTTTCTGCTTTTCTTTCTTTCCCTAGCCGAAAATGAAAATGGTCAGTTGCCAATTTGTGTTTGTATTCTCTGCCTTTCAACAGACTCGCCACCATAACCTTTTATAATTAGGCATAATATTTATTGGGGTGTAGGCGAATTGTGTGGCAGTCAGACCCTAACATGTTTCATAGAAAGGAGTCCTTTCCTCCTCTGGTTATATAGATTCTCTGCAAAGGTTATTAATAATGTGATTTGACCCACAGGCTCAGACTGCATGAAGAAAAGATAATTAAAGATCGAAGGCATCATCTCAAGACATATCCAAACTGTTTTGTTGCCAAAGAATTGATTGACTGGCTGATTGATCGCAAAGAGGCCTCAGACAGAGAGACAGCAATTAAACTTGTGCAGAAATTATTGGATTGCAGTATTATCCATCATGGTGAGTGAAACAGCAGCAGCCACAATTATTTTAAGTTTTTTTTCTTGATAACTGTGATGCAATTAACGGTAACTCCTGACCCTGCTTCTCCAGTTGAAGAAGGCCCCTGATTATTCTGCTGTATGTGGGTGAGACAGGGTTCAGGCATTCCCATGGAAAAGGGAGTCCTTACATCCTGTGCCCTGCTTATCTCTGCTCCATGGGGACTCCCGTACATGCCAGTGTACAGGGGTGACTAAATAGAGATGTAAGGGTGGAGCCTGCAGAGCCATGGCTACTCAGATCCATTGTCCATTTCCCTCTGTAAAGGGGGATGCAGTTGCTTCAGACAACACTGTTGCCTTAGTGCAGGGGTGGGCAAACTTTTTGGGCCGAGGGCCACATCGGGGTTGCGAAACTGTATGGAGGGCTGGGTAGGGAAGGCTATGCCTCCTCAAACAGCCTGGCCCTCACCCCCTATCCGCCCCCTCCCAATTCTGCCCCATGACTACCCCCCTCAGAACCACCAACCCATCCAATCCCCCCTGCTCCTTGTCCCCTGACCCTCCCCTCTCGGGACTCCCTGCCCCAACCAACCTCTGGGACCCCACCCCCAGCCAACCCCCCCTGCTCCCTGTCTCCTGACTGCCCCGACCCCTATCCACACCCCCACCCCTAACCGCCCCCTGGGACCCCACCCCCTATCCAAACCCCCCTGTTCCCCGTCTCCTGACCACCACCTCCCGGGATCCCCTAACTGCTCCCCCCCAGAACCCTCCATCCAACTCCCTCCCCACCTGCTTCCTGTCCCCTGACTGCCCTGACTCCTATCCCCGCCCCCACCCCCTGACAGGCCCCCCGGGACTCCCATGCCTATCCAACCCCCCTCTTCCCCGCCCCTTGACCAACACCCCCCCCGAACCTCCACCCCATCTAACTGCCCCCTGGCCCCTGACTGCCCCCCAGGACCTCCTGCCCCTTATCCAACCCCCGCTCCCTGCCCCCTTACCATGCCGCTCAGAGTGGCAGGAGCTCGCAGCCGCGTAGCCTGGCCAGAGCCAGCCCCGCCACCGAGAGCGCTGGCAGCATGGCGAGCTGAGGCTGCGGGGGAGAGGGGACAGCAGGGGAGGGGCCGGGGGCTAGCCTCCCCGGCCGGGAGCCCAAGAGCCTGGCAGGACAGTCCCGCAGGCCGGATGTGGCCCGCAGGCCGTAGTTTGCCCACCTCTGCCTTAGTGGCTAAAGAATGACTGCACCTCTAGTGTCCTGCAGCAGACAGGGATTTTGTTGTCTGTAGAATGCCTCTGTGTGCTAACATCTAACTACATGAACTTGGGGCTGCTGGAGGGGAGGATTTCTCACTTAGTGAATGAAGTGACTGTAGTGAAACATATTAGATGCAACATCCTTTCTTTATAAACTGAAGCTGTTCTGTACTTTCTCTCTTGTTCTGTATCATGGTGTCCCTGTAGCTTCATTTCTAGAATAATGATGTATTGGAAGTTACATGCATTATTTGTGACATGTGGACACAAACCACTATCAAATCACAATAGTAATGTTTATATACTCATTTTACACCTGTATAAAGTATAGGTGCAAAATGACTACAATGTTCAAGTCAGTGGAGAATCAAGCCCTTTTGTTTCAAGTGCACAGTGTTGTCCAGTTAAAAAGTCAACATATGAAATTGCAGTTTTCCCATCTCTTTATAACAGGAAATAGAGGAAGTTTTGTAATTGACAAAAGTTGCCTTTCTCCAGAGGCATCTGTAAGTGCCTGAGCACTACTGCAACTGTCAGCAATGCATAAACAATACCTTAATTAAAGGGATAAGTTTGCAGCTGGAATGTGTGCGACTACTACACATTCTGCTTGATTCAGAAATTAAAATTCTGCGTCTTTATGGAACCTGGGAATCGAGGTAGATAATTAAAGAACAGATACAAAGTAATTATAGGGGCTCCAAATCCTGATTGCTTTATCCTCTATTGAAGAAATGTCAGTGAATAGTTTACATGGAGGTCAGAGTAACTTAATTTAATTGAGCAATGGAAACTTTATATGTGAAAGTTTGTTTAAATCTTTAATAAAACTTTAAAATGTTTTCCACCTCAGAACATAATCCAAGCCCACTCCTTTCAGCTAGGTAAGTCAACGAGAAAAGGCAGGAGTCCTTGACAAAAAAATATGTTAAAAAAAATTAAGTACTGTCAGGGTTCTTTCCCCACTCTGAACTCTAGGGTGCAGATGTGGGGACCCACATAAAAGACCCCTTAAGCTTATTCTTACCAGCTTAGATTAAAAACTTCCCCAAGGTACAAACTTTGCCTTGTCCTTGAACAGTATGCTGCCACCACCAAGCATTTTAAACCAAGAACAGGGTAAGAGACCACTTGGAGACGTCTTTCCGCCAAAATATCCCCCCAAGCCCGACATCCCCTTTCCTGGGGAGGCTTGAGAATAATATCCTAACCAATTGGTTACAAAATCATCAAAGACCCAAACCCCTGGATGTTGGAACAATGGAAAAATCAGTAAGGTTCTTAAAAGAAATTGCAGTTTTCTGAAATTGCAGTCTTAAAAGAAGGTTTTATTTAAAAAAAAAAAGAAAGGTAAAAATCATCTCTGTAAAATCAGGATGGAAAATATTTTACAGGGTATTCAGATTCAAAACACAGAGGATCCCCCTCTGGGCAAAACCTTAAAGTTACAGAAAACAGGAATAAACCTCCCTCTTAACACAGGGAAAATTCACATAAAACAAAAGATAAACTAATCCGCCCTGCCTGGCTTACCTGTACTGGTTGCAATATTGGAGACTTGGATTAGGATGGGTTGGAGAAGATGGATTTCTGTCTAGCCTCTGTCCCAAGAGAGAACAACCACGTAAACAAAGAGCACAAACAAAAGCCTTCCTCCCCCCACCAAAAGATTTGAAAGTATCTTGTCCCCTTTTTGGTCCTTTGGGTCAGGTGCCAGCCAGGTTAGCTGAGCTTTTTAACCCTTTACAGGTAACAGGATGTTGCCTCTGGCCAGGAGGGATTTTATAGCACTGTATACAGAAAGGTGGTTACCCTTCCCTTTATATTTAGGACAAGTACAAAATTGATATTTTCAAGGATTTTCATTCATTGGCTTCAAAGTTAATGTTATTGCTGTTTCAAGAATGTTCTAATGTAGGACAAGTTCAGATAGCCTAATAAGCCAGGTTCCACAGGGGCTTCTTATGCCACCAGCAGTAAGTTAACACAGTAATGTAATGTTTAATGCTGATGCACTAGTGCCATATGGGTGGAGTATGAGTCTGTGCATGCTG
Source organism: Lepidochelys olivacea (assembly GCF_965140295.1). Classification (NCBI taxonomy): domain Eukaryota; kingdom Metazoa; phylum Chordata; order Testudines; family Cheloniidae; genus Lepidochelys; species Lepidochelys olivacea. Next base: position 25,062,850 of record NC_140412.1, on the reverse strand, counting down.
ACTGAGAGCTCTGTGGTAATAATAGCTTGACTGGAATGTCCCCCACTTTATTCTATCTTAGTTGGAGCTCATTTCAGTCCACTGTCTCCAATTTAACAAGACTTTCATCAACTGTTCCCCTAAAAACGTTTTCCAACTCTCAATACATTCCCCATTGCCTTTCCCACTCCCCAGCTGGCATGGCAGAGCAATTTGAGAAGTGGAGAAGGAAGGTCATACAGTGAATCTTAGACCTTATTATATGTCTTTGCACAAGTCTCAGGTTTGCTTGATCCAGCCCTGGATTAATGCAAATGAAAGTCATTGGTTAGCCAATCCTTAAATTTACTGATTCAGGATTTTTAAGAAACACCTGATTTAATAATAGAATCATAGAAGATTAGGGTTGGAAGAGACCTCAGGAGGTCATCTTGTCCAACCCCCTGCTCAAAGCAGGAGCAACACCAACTAAATCATCCCAGCCAGAGCTTTGTCAAGCTGGGCCTTAAAAACCTCTAAGGATGGAGAAACCACCACCTCCCTAGGTAACCCATTTCAGTGCTTCACCACTCACCTAGTGAAATAGGCCTCCCCACTGTAACTTGAGACCATTGCTCCTTGTTCTGTCATCTGCCACCACTGAGAACAGCCAAGCTCCATCATCTTTGGAACCCCTCTTCAGGTAGTTGAAGGCTGCTATCAGATCCCCCCTCACTCTTCTCTTCTGCAACAAGGGCACACTACTGACTCATATCCAGCTTCTCATCTACTGTAATCCCCAGGTCCTTTTCTGCAGAACTGCTGCTTAGCCAGTCGGTCCCCAGCCTATAGTGGTGCATGGGATTCTTCCATCCTAAGTGCAGGACTCTGCACTTGTCCTTGCTGAACCTCATCAGATTTCTTTTGGCCCAACCCTCCAATTTGTCAAGGTCACTCTGGACCCTATCGCTACCCTCCATCCTATCTACCTCTCCCCTGAGCTTAGTGGCATCTGCAAACTTGCTGAGGGTGCAAAATCACAAGGTTTTACCAGATAGGTGTCTTTTGCTATGCATCGCTATTGCAGCATCCATTGAAATGAATGGCTGGCAGGCTCCAAAAGATTAGAGATTCTGTTCGGATAATTATCTAAAAGTTTGGATTCCAAAAGATACCACTCAGCCTTTCATGTGTAGGGTCATATTTGTACAATAAACAATTTTGGCGTGGAGGAGGCAGGACTATGCTCTGCATATGCCTGTTCTGTTTTTAAGTTCACTAATGATGATTGGTATCTTGTTCTGATTGTGTTAGGTCTTCAACATAAGTGTGATCATTTCTGATGTCACTTATTTTATGTTTCAGTTTGTGATGAGCATAAGGAATTCAAGGATGTCAAACTTTTCTACCGCTTTAGGAAAGATGATGGAACATTCCCACTGGATAACGAGGTGAAGGTGTTCATGAGAGGACAGAGGCTATATGAAAAGTATGTTGTATGCAAAACCATAGCATGTTGACAGTATTAGCTTCCTTGTAACATCTTCTTTCACATTAGATTGCAAATTCTCCTGTCTTGAATTGTAAATGCTTGAATAGTTCCCAATATGATGAGGCTCCAATTCTCACTGGAACCTTAGCACACTATCACATAATAAATAATAATGGCTGATTTGGCATTTAAAAGTGTAAACCTGGGTCTTAAAACTGTCAGATTGTGGCCTTAATAGTAGACTTAATTTTAGTTAACAAGAAAAACTAATCTTCACTGAGTCAGCCTCCACTATTTCCACAGAAGAAAGATTATATTAAAAGAAGTTACAAAAACAGTCCAGAACATTTAATTAAGAGTTGAAACAGATGGTTATGCTGAGATACTGGATATCCCACTGGATTACTTGGGTCAAATAACTGAGAAGTTTAACCAGATTGTCCACTGTAGAATTAATTTAATTTTCATTCAAGGCACAGGAGGTTGTAACATGGTAGTTTCAGGCAGAATGAATAATATGTTGACATTGATTGTGCAAAAGTGCGAACAGATGTATTATTTATTAAGATGCTTGAAGTAGTATTCCAGAGTGGCTCTAGCTTTCAGGCAGTACACATGTGATTACCTAAGGCAGCAAGGTCCAGATCCTTAGAAGTATTTAGGCACTCAATTGCAATGAGATGGTGCTATCTTAAAGGTGCCTAGATACCTTTAAGGAACAAGCATACAGCAGCCATGTGAGCCACTGTGTTCACTTTGTGTTGCATCAATATTGTTTCCCTGTTAGAAAAAAGTTTTAAATGAAAAGTTCATACAGAGAAAGCTATTAAAGGCAAGAATAAAAACCCCATTAGCATAAACCCCATTCCAGCAACTCCATCTGTACTTACGTGCCCAAGGGGCCAAAGAATCTCCAAATAGCTGTCCCTCCTTCTGCTTGGCCCGCAGAGGAAGAAGGCAGTGGAGGAGTAGTGGGATGCACCCAAAGGGAGAGGCAAAGGATCAACAAGGAAGGAGAACCTGCCAAATCCTCAGTGGGAGGTGAACTTTACTGCCATGCAGCAGGGAGAGTAGCTGGCAACTCCTCTGAAGCACTTACTTGCCCTACAGTTTGTATCAGAACAGTCATCCTCAGGAGCAGTGCATGCTGGGTAGCAGTTTGTGCCAGCAGCTAACATTGTAAATGGACAGACACCTTAAAGGTATTAGAGGGGAAGTGCGACTAGGAACTTGGGTCAAGAGAGATGCAAAGCCACCAGGGAACTGGGGAGGGTGTAGCGGGTGAGAGCAATACGGTCTTTGCATCAGCTGTGAGCCAGAGGTAAGGCTGGAGACACTTCATAGCTGCATGCGCATGCAGGGTTGGGTGAGGGGAACAATTTGGGGTGCAGCCTGTAAACAAGCCTTATGCTTTGTCATCCATGCACCATGCGGTGCTGATATAAAATGTTGTGGAGTTATCCTGTGTATCCTATTTAGTGAAGGACTTTTGACCATGAATGTCTTCCTTTTATTGCTTTTTGGCAAAACTTCTTTGACATACAGAAGCCAGAACACAAAAGTCTTTGATTTTTAATTGAAAGAAGCAAATTACAGGGCAAACTCTATTTTGAATACAGTAATTGACCACTCGAGATTGTTTTCTCAGATAGAGGAGAACTGTGAGATTTCACTGTTGTGGCCAGATTTAGAAGTTGCAACTTGGAACTTAGCCTTGGAACTCAGGAAAACAGTGGAATACAGACACCTCAAAAGCTCACATTTTTATTCTATTTTTTTCAACGCCTTGTAGAGGGCAGAAGAAACAGCTAATAAAAACATTTATCTGAATTATTTTTAGGATCATAGTTGGTAGAGTTGGGAAAGGTCCAGAATCCATCCCTTGGCAAAGTTTCCTTTCTTTATTCCCTTAAAAAACAAGTCATGCGGTGGCCTAGACACTTCAGAACCAAATGAAGGCATCAGAATAAATAAAAAATGTTTCCATGAAGCATGCACCAATGCAATCACATTGTACTAGTTACCCTTCACCCATCTACCAAATCCCTCTCCCCCGCCCCATATGGCATCACTCGTCATTTTTTGCCTATTCCTAGATTGTGAGCTGTTCAGGGCAGAGACCACAGGTTAGAGTCTCAGCTGGTGCAAAATCAATGGAGCAATGCTGATTTGTACCAGTTTAGGATCTGGCCCCGTGTCTTTTATGTGCTCTGTAAATCACCTAGTGCATTACAAGCACTGAATAATAGTTAAATAATTAATAATAAAGGACAGCACACAGTCCCCTGACAGAAAAAAATAAAATGAGTTACCAAACCAACACAACTCTTAATCCTCACCAAAAGGCCTAACAGTATGATGTGGTGTTCTTCACAGAAATAGTGCTTTGTTGTTAGGTTCCAATTATATTCTGTGGACTCTTTTTAGATTTTGAAAATACGCAGGAAAGCACACTGGTTAGAAAAAAGGTTCACATTTGCAAACTCGAATATCTCAGGTTAGGCACCATAAATTTATTTAGGTTCTTTAAATACAATTTGTGGTGCCTCTATTTAATCAACAGAGTTTGAAAATTTTGGCCTAAGCTTCTTGGTCCGTTGTTCAACAACAAAGCAATGTGCTTTGATTCACCATAATTAGAAATAATTTTTCTAATTATGGTGATCAAAAAGGAAAGATGTGAATTGTACTGTTTAAGGGAGAAATATGATTAAGCAGATTTTTTTCTGAACAGTGATCCAAAATTTCTGATTTAGCAAAATGCCTTAGTGCCTCTGTCCTGTATAGGCTTGCCAACTTTCTACTCGCACAAAACCAAATACCCTTGCCCTGCCCCCTGCCCCGCCCCTCACCCAAGGCCCCACCCCTGCCCTGCCCCTTCTCCGAGGCTTTGCCCCCTCTCATGCCATCCCCACCGTCACTCGCTCTCCCCACCCTCACTCACTCACTTTTTTTCACTGGGTTGGGGCAGAGGGTTGGGGTGCAGGAGGAATGAGGGCTCCAGTTGGGGATGCAGGCTCCTGGGTGGGGCTGGGGATGAGAGGTTTGGGGTGCAGGAGGGTGCTCTGGGCTGGGACCAAGAGGTTCAGAGGGCGGGAGGGGGATCAGGGCTGGGGCAGGGGGTTGGGGCTCAGGAGGGGGTGAGGGGTGCAGGCTCCGGGTGATGCTTACCTCAAGCAGCTCCCGGAAGCAGTGGCATGTCTCCCCCTCTGGCTCCTAAACAGAGGCACGGCCAGGTGGCTCTGGGCACTGCCCTGTCCGCAGACGCTGCCCCTGCAGCTCCCATTGGCCACAGTTCCCAGCCAATGGGAGCTGCAGAGCTGGTGCTTGGGGCGGAAGCAGCATGTGGAACCCCCGGGCTGCCCTAAGCGTAGGAGCCAGATGGGTAGACATCCTGCTGCTTCCAGGAGCCATGCAGACCCAAGGAAAGCAGGGAGTCTGCTCTAGCCCTGCTGCGCTGCCGACCGGACTTTTCATGGCCCGGTCAGTGGTGCTGACCAGAGCTACCAGGGTGCCTTTTCGACAGGGCGTTCCAGTTGAAAACTGGGCACCTGGAAACCCTAGTCCTGTATCATGGCTTGACAAAGACTGTTTTACTGCCGTATAATGTTTAACGTCTAAGCTTTTTCTGTAGAATGCTTCCTGGCAATGGCAACTATTTCTTGCTTGCTGTAGGAAAAAAAACAGGTGGTACCTTATTTCTGGAGGGCTTAGCAGTTGGCATCAGTTTTGCGGTGCCTATACTCGCTGGTCCCAGATTTGAAGCTTGGCAGAGCTAGCTCAGCCCTTTAGATAAGCAGATACACTTACAGTTGGTTGTGTGGGCTGTTTCACCAAGGGCCTAGCTCGTCTGCATCATCCAAGTCCTAGGTCCTGTGGCACTTCTTGTAATAGTCCAGGTTTGCTTTCTCTTTTTCTTCCTTTACTGTCTGCTGTGTACTGGCTGCCGCTCTCCACCCCGAAGACAGATACGCTTCATTGGTGATATGTTCATAAAGTGCTTGAGATGAGAGGTGCTGTAAAATAATGTGTGCCTTTTGAATCCCTCCAGGAAGCAAAGTTCTAGAGTTGTAGAGGTATAATAAGTGCCTAGATATAGAGTATACCTATAGAGAGAGAGTGTATGTGTATGTAATAGTTGTGTAGTATAGGCATTTCCATACTGCAGCCTTATTATACAAATAAGGACATGCATGAGTTGAAAGGCTGATGATGAGTGTTTTGTCATATTTAAAAGACAGAATTGTCAAACTACCAGAAGAAGGATTAAACTGAAATATAGAACAGTCATGTGTAAATGCAGCTTCTCTTCTCACATATATCATATATAAGATTTGGAAGGTTGCTGAAACTCCGTGCCTGTGACCCTTTAAAATAAACTGGACAACACACTAGAAAATATATTGTAAGGAAGAGTCCTGCAGTGGTTGGGGGGATGGACTAGATAACATCACCTCATAGGTCTTCTCTACCTGAAAGGTTCACCATACCCCTCCTTACCATGTGCATAATTTGCACGCTAACACGACAGTTCAGATTTGAAAATGTGTGATCTGTGAAAAGCAATAGATACAGCTGTTTACATTCAGTGCGAGTAACAATTTCTGCGTGGATCAGTGGCACAATTTTATTTTGATGTAAACTGAAGAATACAAGCTGAGATTTTGAGTTTTAGAAGTTGCTAAGCACCTATAAGTCTCATTTGATATACTTTACATTCAAAAGCTACAGTATTGGTACCAGTGTAAAAAGACCTAGTTCTGTGACTGAAGTAAACTTTTTTTATACAGCACTGCTGGAGAAATAGTAATACTGAGGTGGCTGAAGGAAGAATATTGTTTGACTCACTGATGAGAACTCCTGCCATATAGCACTTATGTAGAGGATATAAGGTTTCTTACTATTGCCAGTATTTCATACCTTTTATCAAAATGCCCGCAATTCTTACTTCAAAGTGGTGAAGCAATGCTAAATATTGACCTAAGAAAGTTAATCTGAATCCGGCACTGTGACCGGGGTCCTAGTGGGGGCCAGCTATGGTCACTCTATTAGGGTGAACTGCTAAGAATGGGGCAGCCAAACCTCCAAAAGCTGGTGGATATTCCAATACACCTCTACCCAGATATAACGCGGTCCGCGGGAGCCAAAAAATCTTACCATGTTATATGTGAAGCCCCATTATATCGAACTTGCTTTGGCCCCCCTGCTCCTTGTCCCCTGACTGCCCCCTCCAGTGACCGCCCCCCGTCCCTAATCACCCCCAGGATCCCACACCCTACCCAACCCCCCTGCTCCCTGTCCCTGACTGCCCCGACCTCTATCTACACCCCTGCCCAGCACTCACCGGCACCGGCGGGAAGTGGAGCAACGTGGCCCCAGCCCGCTCCATTCTGCCAGCTCCCGGTCGTGGCACTCCGCTTCCCGCTGCCAGTGAGTGTAGGGAGGTTGGGGAAAGGACGCCCCCTACACTCACTGGCAGCGGGAAGCGGAGCGCCACGGCTGGGAGCTGGCGGAATGGAGTGGGCTGGAGCCGGGCTGCTCCACTTCCGCTGCTGCCAGTGAGTGCGGGGAGGGATCCCTTTCCCCAAGCCCCCTCCCCCGAGCAACACGGCTGGGGCTGGGGCGAGGGAAGCGGAGCGGGCTGCTCCTGGCCTCCCCGCTAATCCCCCGGGCCACTCTGGGCCTGCGGGGCCCCCAAAAGTGCCCCCCCCACTCCTGCCTCCAAGACCCTGCGGAGTGGGGGGGTGGAGGCCTGCTTTACTGCGTTGTATGTAAACCTGTGTTATATTGGGTCGCATTATATCGGGGTAGAGGTGTACTTAGATTCACTAAGCCAGCATAAACCAGTTTCTTTATTACCTTACTGGTTACTCAGAAGTCTAAACAACACAGTTCCCTTAAAGTGATCCAGCCTCAGGCCTCCATCCAGGTACCCACATCAAATATGATGAAAATTTTTGTAAATCTTATTTCATCATATAAAAGAAAAGGTTCTACCAGTCCCAAAGGATTGGACACATTACCTCCCAGATTAACAAATGTTTCAGATCTTACATGCTACAGCCAATTCTTATTAACTAAACTAAAATGTATTAAAAAACAAAAGAGAGAGATTATGGTTAAAAGATCCATATACATACAGACATGAGTTCAATTCATTTAGGTGCAGATTCATAGCAGAGATAGTAAGCTTCCTAGGTGCAAAGAGTTCTTTCAGAAATAGTTCATAGTTTATAGTCCAATGTCCAAATATCATATTCAGGACATACCAGCATAACTGGGACCTCAGTATTGCAACTCAGACTTCTCTGATGAAGTTTAAACAGATCTCAGATGACAGAATCAGGACCCAAAGATCTTTTATATAATTTCATGTCTTTTAAGAAGTTGGAATTCCTCAGGGAACAAAAGGTAATTAGGATGGCTTTGAAGGAGGTCCATCACCAGTACTTAGGTATACGAATTAACAGAAGGCTATTTGCTTGTTCCTCCACCATTCACAGTACATTTCAAAGAGAGATGAATACTGAGATATCCTGTGTTTACAATTAATTTACGTGACAGGGTTTTTTTTGACCTCTGAATTATCAGAATACAGCATAGACAGGGACTGTTTATTACATTGTCCCCCCCTACTTATACATATGTAAATACACAAAAACACAAACATTATCTCCCCACATGTCTTCTGTGGGTTATTTATTTTGCAGGATGTTTAACCCTTTCTAGCCATGTGTCACACACACATTTTATTATTACCGTTCTTAAAAATCAGTGTCAAAGATCTGTTGATATTTGGTTAACCTTCATGTGGCTAGTTGCATTTACTGCATTGAAATATTATTCTCTCCTCCTTCCTCCCTCCCTCTGTTGAGTGAGAGCACCATTAATATTCAGAATCCAGAACAGCCTGTGCTTGCCAAAAAATATCTCCTGTCATCACAGGCAGATTTGTGCCTTCAGTGTATTATTTATGAGGAACGTGAATTAAGACAATAAGCAAGTTGCTGCATGAACAACAAAATTGATTAGTTCAGCAAGAAGGTTTCAAGATGTTTCTTATTCTGTCAACCTTTTGATTTAAGGTGAATATCTCCTATATCTGACACAGAAGCACTGAGAGTTGATCCCTCAATCCTTAGAAGGAGATGAAGTAAATTTCATCCTATATGAGCGCATATATCTGGATGAGAACAAAAGAACTTATTATTCACTATTGGTTATTTGCTAGCCATTCATTGCTTTCTTGTTTACAAAGTTCCAGTCACCCAGTCAGGGAGCAGAAACAATTTAATGAGTCTGAAGTGACCAATCTTACATGACAAATAACAGAATATTGGAAGAAAATAATGGACAGTGCTGAAGTTTTTCTGCACAAACTCTTCAGACAATTATAGTGAATAATAATGTGTCAGATTTAATGACCATTCATGAACAATTTACCCACAGAAAAAAAGGTCTAAATTCATCATAAAACATAATCACACCAAATTATTCGGCCAGCTCTACTGAAGAACTCAAGACTGGGAGTCTCACAGACTTTCAGAAGGGAACATCGTGATCATCTAGTCTGACCTCCTGCACATTGCAGGCCACAGAACCTCACCCACTCCTGAAATAGACCCCTAACCTCTAGCTGAGTTACTTTAAAGGCTTCAGGTTATAGAGAATTCACCATTTACACTTGTGTAAACCTGCAAGTGATCCATGTTCCATGCTGCAGAGGAAGGCAACCCACACCTCTCCCCCCCCACACCAGGGTCTCAGCCAATCTGATCTCAACCAATCTGACCTCAACCAATGAGCCGTTCAGCAGTGGGCAGGAGGCACTGGGAGAAGGGGGCAGAGTGGGGAAAGGAAGAGGCAGAATGAGGGTGGGGCTTTGGGGAAGGAGGCAGCACGGTGGGAGGTGGAGCACCCATCCAGAAAAATGAAATTCGGTGCCTGTGAGTTAGACCCTGAGCATGATACCTGGGAAACAATTCTCAGAGCCCTCCCCATCTAGCAGTGTGGGATTTTTGCTACTGGCAGTCACTGATGGGCCACATGCCATAGTAGGCATCCCCATCATACATTCCCCTCCATAAACTTATCAAGCTTAGTCTTTAAGCCAGCTAGGCTTTTTGCCCCCACTGCTCCTCTGATGGTTAGAAACCTTCATCTAATTTCAAGCCTAAACTTGTTGATGGCCAGTTTATATCCATTTGTTCTTGTGTCCACAATGGTGCTTAACTTTATTAACTCTTCTCTCTCCCTGGTACAGTATTTATCCCTCTGATGTATTTATTGAGATCAATCATATCCCTCCTCAGCCTTCTTTTGGTTATGCTAAACAAGCTAAGCTCTTCGAGTCTCCTCTCCTAAGGTAGGTTTTCTGTTCCTCGGATCATCCTAGTAGCCCTTCTCTGCACCTGTTCCATTTTGAATTAATCTTTTCTTCAACATGGGATACCAGAATTGCACACAGTAATCCAGATGAGGTCTCACCAGTGCCTTGTGTAATGATAGTAACACTTCTCTGTCTCTCTTGGAAATACCTCACATGATGCATCCTAGGACTGCATTAGCTTTTTTCACGGCCGCATCACATTGACAGCTCATAGACATCCTGTGATCAACCAGTACACCCCGGTCTTTATCCTCCTCTGTCACGTCCAACTGATAAGTCCCCAGCTTAGAGCAAAAATTCTTGTTGTTAGTCCCTAAATGTATGACCTTGCACTTTGCACTGTAAAATTTCATCCCGTTTCTCAAAAAGAAAAGGAGTACTTGTGGCACCTTAGAGACAAACAAATTTATTTGAGCATAAACTTTTGTGAGCTACAGCTTACTTCATCAGATGCATACCTGTAGCTCACGAAAGCTTATGCTCAAATAAATTTGTTAGTCTCCAAGGTGCCACAAGTACTCCTTTTCTTTTTGCGAATACAGACTAACACGGCTGCTACTCTGAAACCTGTCATCCCATTTCTGTTACTCCAGTTTACAAGGTCATCCAGATCTTCTTATATGATATTCCAGTCCTCCTCTATATTGGCTATACCTCCCAACTTTGTGTCATCTGCAAATTTTATTAGCACACTCTCACTTTTTGTGACAAGGTCACTAATAAAAATGTTAAATAAGATTGGTCCCAAGACCAATCCCTGAGGAACTCCACTAGTAACCTCCCTCCGGCCTGAAAATTCATCTTTCAGTATGACCTGTTGTAGTTTCTACTTTAGCCAGTTCCTTATCCACCTTTCAGTTTTCATATTAATCTCCATCTTCTCCAATTTAACTAACAATTTCCCATGTGGAACTCTATCAAATGCCTTACTGAAATCCAGGTAGATTAGATGTACTGCATTTTCTTTGCCTAAAAAATGAGTTATCTTCTCAAAGAAGGAGATCAGGTTTGTCTGGCACGATCTATCTTTTATAAAATCATACTGTATTTTATCCCAATTATAGTTCACTTCTATATCCTTAACTACTTTCTCTTTCAAAATGTGTTCCAATACCTTGCATGCAACTGAGGTCAAACTAACAGGCCTGCAGTTTCCTGGATCACTTTTTTTCCCTTTCTTAAAAATAGGAACAGTATTAGTAATTCTCCACTCACAGGGTACGACCTCTGAATTTTCAGATTAATTAAAGATGCTTGCTATTGGTCTTGCAATTTCATGTGCCAGTTCCTTTAATATTTTTGGATAGAGATTTGACTTCCACCTTGGATGTGGTAATTTCTATCTCCATATCCTCATTGCCATTAGCCTTCCTGCCACGACCCCTTAGATCTTCATTAGCCTCATTAAAAACTGAGGCAAAGTATTTGTTTAGGCGTTTGGGCCATGCCTAGATAACCTTCAATCTCCACCCCATCCTCAGTGCTTAGTGGTCCCACTTCTTCTTTCTTGTTTTCTTCTTAGTTATATGGCTATAGAACCTTTTACTGTTGGTTTTAATTCCCTTTGCAAGGTCTAACTCTGCTTGGCTTTTGGCAGTTCTCACTTTATCCCTTTATCACTTTCTGACCACCAAGAGATAGCATTCCTTGCTCATCCCTCCCATCTTCCATTCCTTGTAGGCTTTCTGCTTTGAGATGCTTGCTCATCCAACTTGGTCTGCAACCCTTCCCTACATTTTTTCCCCCTTGCTGGGGGTGCAGGCTTCAGATAGCTTCTGCAACTTTGACTTAAAGTAATTCCAAGCCTCCTCCACATTCAGATTCTTGAGTTCTTCAGTCCAGTCCACTTCCCTAACTGATTTCCTTGACTTATTAAAGTTATTAACTTTATTAAACTTATTAAAGTTAGCTCTTTTGAAATCAAAGATCCTGTTGCAGGGATATTTTTGTTTATCCTTCCATTTAGTTTTATAGAATCATAGAAGATTAGGGTTGGAAGAGACCTCAGGAGGTCATCTAGTCCAACCCGCTGCTCAAAGTAGGACCAGACCCAAGTAAATCATCCCAGCCAGGGGTTTGTCAAGCCAGGCCTTTAAAACCTCTAAGGCTGGATCCAGGAGTTTAAACTGGATTAACTCATGAGCAGTCAAACAAAGGTTGTCCTCTCCACCAAGCTCTTCTATGAGGTCCTCACTACTCACCAATACCAAATCTAAACAAGCATCACCACTTGTTGGATTAGCAACTATTTGGTGAAGAAATCTGTCAGCTATCTGCATTCCATAAGAACAGCCATACTGGGTCAGACTAATGGTCCATCTACTCCCATATCTTGTCTCCTGACAGTGGCCAATGCTAAATGCTTCAGAGGGAATGAACAGAACAGAGCAATTAGCGAGAGATCTGTTCCCTGTCATCCAGTCCCAGCTTCTAGCAGTCAGAGGTTTAGGGACACCCAGAGCAGAGGTTGCATCCCTGACCATCTTGGCTAATAACCATTGATGGACCTATCTTTCATGAACTTATCTAATTATTTTTTGAACCCAGTTATATTGTTTTTGTCCTTCACAACATCCCCTGGCAACAAGTTCCACAAGTTGACTGTGCGTTATGTGAAGAAGTACTTCCTTCTGTTTGTTTTAAACGTGCTGCCTATTAATTTCATTGGGTGACCCTGGTTCATGTGTTATGTCAAGAGATAAATAACACTTCCTTATTTACTTTCTCCAAACCAGCCATGATTTTATAGACCTCTATCATATTCTTCCTTAGTTGTCTCTTTATACATAAGAACGGCCATACTGGGTCAGACCATCTGGCTCACTGGTCTTCCACATTGGCCAATGCCAGATGCTTCAGAGGGAATGAACAGAACAGGCAATCATTGAGTGATCCATCCCCTTTCATTCATTCCCAGCTTCTGGCAATCAGAGTTTAGGGACACCCAGAGCATGGAATTGCATCCCTGACCATCTTGGCTAATAGCCATTGATGGACCTATCCACCGTGAACTTATCTAATTCTTTTTTAAATCCCGTTATAGATTTGGCCTTCACAACATCTCCTGGCAATGAGTTCTACAGATTGACTATGCATTGTGTGAAAAAGTACTTCCGTTTGTTTTAAATCTGCTGCCTATTAAGACTCCTGGTTCTTGTGTTATGTGAAGGAGTAAATAACATTTCCTTATTCACTTGCTGCACATCATTCACAATTTTATAGACCTGTATCATATTTCCTCTTAGTCGTCTCTTTTCCAAGATGAATAGTCCCAGTCTTTTTAATCTCTCCTCTTATAGAAGCTGTGCCCTTAATCACTTTTATTGCCCTTCTCTGTACCTTTTCTTATTCTAATATCTTTTTTGAGATGAGGTGACGAGAACTGCATGCAGTATTCAAGGAGTGGGTGTACCGTTGATTTATATAGTGGCATTTTGATATTTTCTTTCTTATTATCTATTCCTTTCCTAATGGTTCCTAATGTTCTGTTAGCTTTTTTGCCTACACTGCACATTGAGCAGACGTTTTCAGAGAACTATCCACAATGACTCCAAGATCTCTTTCTTGAGGGGTAGCAGCTAAGTTAGATCCCACCATTTTATATGTATAGCTGGGATTATGTTTTCCAGTGTGCATTACTTTGCATTTATCAACATTGAATTTCATCTGCCATTTTGTTACCAAGTCACCCAATTTTGTGAGATTCCTTTGTAATGCTTCACAGTCTGCTTTGGACTTAACTATCTTGAGTAATTTAGTATTGTCTGCAAACTTTGCCACCTCACTGTTTACCTCTTTTTCCAGATCATTTATGAGTATGTTGAAGAGCACAGGTCCAAGTACAGATCCTAAGGGGAACCCACTATTTCTCTCTCTGCACTGTGAAAACTGTCCATTTATTCTTACCCTTTGTTTCCTGTCTTTTAACCAGTTACTGCTCCATGAGAGGACCTTCCCTTTTATCCCATGACTTCTTTGCTTAAGAGCCTTTGGAGAGGGACCTTGTCAAAAACTTCCTGAAAGTCCAAGTATATTATATTAACTGGATCACCCTTCTCCACATACTTGTTGACACTATCATATAATTCTAATAGATTGGTGAGGCATGATTTCCCTTTATAAAAGCCATGTTGACTCATACACCACATATTGTGTTCATCTATCAGTCTGATAATTCTGTTCTTTACTATAGTTTCAGTCAGTTTGTCTGGTACTGAATTTAGACTTACTGACTGGTAATTGCCAGGATTACCTTTGGAGCCATTTTTAAACATTGGCGCCACATTAGCTTTCTGCCAGTCATCTGGTAAAGAACATGATTTAAGTGATAGGTCACATACCACAGTTGGTAGTTCTACAATTTCATATATTGATTCCTTCAGACCTTGGGTGAATGCCGCCTGGTCCTGGTGACTTATTACTGTTTAATTTATCAGTTTGTTCCAAAACCTCCTCTATTGACACCTCAATCTGGGACAATTCAACAGATTTGTCATCTAAAAAGAATGGTTCAGGTGTGGGAATTTACCTCACATCCTCTGCAGTGAACATGGAGGTAAAGAATTCATTTAGCTTCTCTGTGACAGCCTTGTCTTTCTCAAGTGCTCCTTTAGTACCTCGATCATTCAGTGGCTTCACGACTTGTTTGGCACGCTTCCTGCTTCTGACGTATTTAAAAAAATTTTACTGATAGTGCTTGTGTCTTTTGCTAGCTGCTCTTCAAATTCTTTTTTGGCCTGCCGATTTATACTTTTACACTTGAGTTGCCAGAATTTATGCTCCTTTCTCTTTTCCTCCATAGGATTTGGACTTCCAATTTTTAAAAGATGTCTTTTTGTCTCTAACCTCCTTTAACCTATTTTAAATTTGGCTGATAAAGGTCTATATCCTCAGCTGCTGTAAACTGGTTTAGTTCTATTGAAGTCAGAGGATTTATGGTGACTTACACCAGCTGACAATCTTATTTCTGAATTTGTTAAACTGTCAGTTTCTCATGTCTGCTTGTTCACAAATTCTAATCCTTAGCAGTTCTATTCTGGGCTCAGAGAGAATGGTGTGAAATATTAAGCTGAGTGTTTTTCACTTGATATTTTTCCAGATTCTTTTGTGTCCCTGTAAATTCAGTCATTAGCATCTCTTTTGCAGGGATGTGTCTGTCTGCCTCTTTAATCAGCTAGACACAGTAATTATATATACATGTAAAAACAAGAATTTCTGTTTGGTTCCTGCAGAGCCTGGGCAACCAATTCTCATGCAACAGCTGGTTTGAAAAGGCTTGGTTGCTTGTTTTGTGTGTGTGTGTGTGTGTGTTTGATAGGCTGAGCAAGGCATGGAAGATGCTCCTTCACAGCTCCTTCTGTACTGGATGTTGCCAGACTATATGTTCAGGAGCTAAAACTTGCTTACCTGTATTTTAAAAAGAAAAGAAAAAAAACCCTGAAAGGAAGAATAAGGACTATGCAAATGTACAAGTGGTCTGGGTGCTCTGCATCTTATTCCTTGTGTTGTTATGTTACTGTTGTGACAGAATGCACCCCTATTCACACCTTATACACTATTGTCATAATCTTTTTACAAAATATGCCTTGTAAGGTATCATTTGAAAACTAATAACTTATTGGTCAATAATATGATGGTAAAACATATGTAACGATGTTATACGTGAACTTATAAGCATAAGATGAAATCATGACTGAAGTGCATTTACTAGACAAGTCTGGAGAGTGGGTAAACTTGTTTCTCAAAGTCAAAGGACAAGTTGACACCTCGCCAGGTGTCATCAAATCTGATGGGCCATCAGCTATCAAGTGACTTTCTTTGGCAAGGAAAGGAGGCAGGAACAAACAGATCTGCATCTTAATAAACAACTTAGCAACTCCTGCCCACCAGACTCCATGTCTCCTTACTTTCAACTGAAAAAAAACTTTATGAGGGGGTCTGAGCTATCAAAGTGAGGGGCAGTCAAGTTATCTCTCTCTGTGTCCATCTCCCTCCTTACACCTAAGAAGATAAAAGAAATAGCCATTGTACTTTGGAGGAGGAGTCTGGACCTGAAGATCATAGAATCATAGAATATCAGGGTTGGAAGGGACCCCAGAAGGTCATCTAGTCCAACCCCCTGCTCAAAGCAGGACCAATTCCCAGTTAAATCATCCCAGCCAGGGCTTTGTCAAGCCTGACCTTAAAAACCTCTAAGGAAGGAGATTCTACCACCTCCCTAGGTAACGCATTCCAGTGTTTCACCACCCTCTTAGTGAAAAAGTTTTTCCTAATATCCAATCTAAACCTCCCCCACTGCAACTTGAGACCATTACTCCTCTTTCTGTCATCTGCTACCATTGAGAACAGTCTAGAGCCATCCTCTTTGGAACCCCCTTTCAGGTAGTTGAAAGCAGCTATCAAATCCCCCCTCATTCTTCTCTTCTGCAGGCTAAACAATCCCAGCTCCCTCAGCCTCTCCTCATAACTCATGTGTTCCAGTCCCCTAATCATTTTTGTTGCCCTTCGCTGGACTCTCTCCAATTTATCCACATCCTTCTTGTAGTGTGGGGCCCAAAACTGGACACAGTACTCCAGATGAGGCCTCACCAATGTCGAATAGAGGGGAACGATCACGTCCCTCGATCTGCTCGCTATGCCCCTACTTATACATCCCAAAATGCCATTGGCCTTCTTGGCAACAAGGGCACACTGCTGACTCATATCCAGCTTCTCGTCCACTGTCACCCCTAGGTCCTTTTCCGCAGAACTGCTGCCTAGCCATTCAGTCCCTAGTCTGTAGCTGTGCATTGGGTTCTTCCGTCCTAAGTGCAGGACCCTGCACTTATCCTTATTGAACCTCATCAGATTCCTTTTGGCCCAATCTTCCAATTGGTCTAGGTCCTTCTGTATCCTATCCCTCCCCTCCAGCGTATCTACCACTCCTCCCAGTTTAGTATCATCCGCAAATTTGCTGAGAGTGCAATCCACACCATCCTCCAGATCATTTATGAAGATATTGAATAAAACCGGCCCCAGGACCGACCCTTGGGGCACTCCACTTGATACCGGCTGCCAACTAGACATGGAGCCATTGATCACTACCCGTTGAGCCCGACAATCTAGCCAACTTTCTACCCACCTTATAGTGCATTCATCCAGCCCATACTTCCTTAACTTGCTGACAAGAATACTATGGGAGACCGTGTCAAAAGCTTTGCTAAAGTCAAGAAACAATACATCCACTGCTTTCCCTTCATCCACAGAACCAGTAATCTCATCATAAAAGGCAATTAGATTAGTCAGGCATGACCTTCCCTTGGTGAATCCATGCTGGCTGTTCCTGATCACTTTCCTCTCATGCAAGTGCTTCAGGATTGATTCTTTGAGGACCTGCTCCATGATTTTTCCAGGGACTGAGGTGAGGCTGACTGGCCTGTAGTTCCCAGGATCTTCCTTCTTCCCTTTTTTAAAGATTGGCGCTACATTAGCCAATTAGCCAAGATTTTGATCAGTAATGCTGTTAGAAGGATGTGATAAGGACTTTACTTTGAATCAAGTATAGTTTAAGTTAGGCACTAGGAAGCATTTTATCTTCATTTTTCTTGTAACCATTTCTAACTTTTATGCTTCGTTACTTGTACTTACTTCAAACCTATCTCTTTGTAGTTAAATAAACCTGTTTTATGCTTTACTTGAAACTAATCCTGTGCATTTAAATTAAATTGTCCGAGTAACTCCATTTAAGGTGGCAAGCTGTTGTGTATTGCTCTCTTAAAGGGACAATGGACCTAATATCTCTGGCTATCCAAGAGGCGGCTGGACGGTACAGAACATACATTGTTGGGGGAAAATCCAGGACTGGGAGCTTGTTGAGTAACCAAGGCTGGTAAAAGCCAGAGGGTAAGCCAAGTGCAGCTGGCAGGCTGCAGTTACACATAGTCACTCAGTAGCACCTGCATGCTGGTGGCTGTTTGTGAGCAATCTAGGTTGGGAGGTCCAGCAGCAAGGCATTGCAGGGCATGCCAGATTACAGGGCTGATGATGACACAGCCCCTCACTGGTATGGCTTGCACCCCGGAATGTCACACCTGCTTTTGGATTTGTCCCTGAATTCAGCTAAGTTTTTTTGTGTGGGTTCTTACTCAGCTCAAAAGGTTTGGCAAGGGCACAAGAAAATGTATAACAGTTCACTTTATCTGCCACCAGTTCACAACTGTGACCATGTAGTTTGACACTGGTCTTGACCTATAGCTTGGCTGACTGGTAGTCTGGCCAACTGATTAAGGGTTTCAGCTAACTCCCGTTCAAGTCAGTAGGATAAATCCTTTAGACTTGAAATAGTAGGATCAGGGTCTATCTGACCAACTGCTTAAACCATTGTCATTTTTAAATGAGCCTTCGCCATATCTTCCTGCAACATCACTTTCTGATGCCCCCATTAATTAATTCTAAACATCTCCCCAGATGAAGTGATGTTAATATATAATATCGTGTCCTTCCAACACAAGTGTTATCGGAGTGTCGGAATGGAGTGGGCCAGAGGGCCATGGCCCCATCACTTTTACTGGCTGCAAGGATGAGCGATGGGTGGGACGGGGTGGAGAGGAGTGAGTGGGGAGCGGTGTCTTGGGGAGAAGGGGCAGCCCCTTCCACATGGTGTCAGAGCTCAGCTTGTGTACCAATTTAGACCTAGTTATTTGAAAGGAGTATAAAATCAGTAACATCAATATATATCTAATGTATAGTTGTGCCCCTTCAGATTAGCTAGAAATGAAATTGTTTTGTTTTTAAAAGATCTTCTGTAGGTTTAGTTTCATGTCATTTAACATTTGAAAATGATTCCTGGTAATTGCAGTTGGAATTTATGCATGCAGGAAGTCAGTGGAAAAGAGAGGTGGTGATCATATGCAGATTTCCATTCTTCATGGGTTACAAAGACTCAGAACTTACAAAACTGGAGGGACAGGTGCTCAATTTCTTCTGCTAAGATGAGCTCTAGATGCTTTAGCAATTTAAAAGTAAGCTCATGTACATTTATACCACATTCTGATTTGTGACCAGAAGGGCAAAAAGCTTAAGCGGTTCCAGGATAATTAATTGTGTTGTAACATCTCCAATTGGCTGGTTGTAGAATGATTTGGGAGGATTGTTATGCTGATCCTGAGAAATGCTGCATGTACTTAGCTTGGCCCTTGAAAACTAGGCCACAAGTCCCGTTAAAGATCATGTAGTTATCAGGCAGTCCATGCTGCAATGCAGACCTGCAGAAATAGAGCTAAGGATGAATGAAGTGCTATTATCCCCTTGTTTAAGGGGATCTGAGGCACAGAGAAACTAAGGCTCACATCCTCAAAGGGGTGCTTAACTCCCATTCATTTCAATGGAAGTTAGGTGCTTACCTTTAAGAATCTGGGCCTAAGTGACTTGCCCAAATTCACAGGAAGTCTGTGGGAGAGCAGGGAATTGAATCCAATACCAAGGCTGTGCCCTAACCACTGGGCTATCCTTCCTTCCCAACTTACTATGCAGTTGTACAAAAAGGTATAGGGATTGTTTTTAAAAGGTGCCTGGGGTCTACACTGCAGTAAAATAACCTGCAGTACCAAGTCACATAGACATTTTGGCCATGTAGACATTTGGGCTCGGGTTCTGAGATCCACATCCGTTGTGGGGTGTCAGACCTGGGCTCCAGCCTAAGCCGGAATGCTGCAGTTTTTAACCCCATAGCCTGAGCTCTCTGAGTCCAGGTCAGCTGATCCAGGCCCTCTGCAGCTGTTACGGTCTTTATTGCAGTGTGGACAAAGACCAAGTGCTGAATTGCCCAGTACTTTCAGGTGAACACTGTGACACAGTGGTGGAGTGATGAAGTTAAACTTTGATCAGCCACTGTCTACATTTCACTTTAGTTAATAAACAAAGCTGTTGATGTTTCCAGTGCACTCTGCATGGCATTTTACACAGTGCTGAAATTCATTCTTACCTGTCATAAGTTCATTTACAAATAGGTTTTGGACCGTAACTTTTTAGCAATATAAAATAGAAAGCATTTTCTGTAGGGTGAGGCAATCTTGAACATGGAATTAACTTGATTGTGTTCAAAGGGGGGGAAAACACAACATCGTAGGATGCTTTCCTCTGAATTTTTGGGTACACGTTTTGATCTCAAAATAAATTGGCCTCCATTTAAAATGATCCTCCTTGTGTGGGGAACATTTTCTGGATTCTGATTACCATCTTTTTGTTTTGTTATACAACCCTCACCACTTTGTAACCAATACTGGTTAGACTGTAAGCTTTTCAACGTAGGGATTCTCACGTATTTGTATAGTGTCCAGCACAGTCATGGTCTGGGGCCTCGAGCCACTACTGTACTATAAATAATAACAAATAGCAAGTAATTTAAAAATAGAGGAACAACAAAGTTTGATTTCTTTCAAGCAAAGTAGCTGACTCACAGAGAGAACACAAGGTAACTAATATACCCTACTACACTAGTGCCTTGAATGTTCTCAATGACGCTAATAAACAAAGGAGGACCTAACAGAAAGACAGCTGTGCTTATTTCAACTTCATAAGATCACATGTTACTCAA
This sequence comes from Lepidochelys olivacea, assembly GCF_965140295.1. Taxonomy (NCBI): domain Eukaryota; kingdom Metazoa; phylum Chordata; order Testudines; family Cheloniidae; genus Lepidochelys; species Lepidochelys olivacea. The sequence goes on along the minus strand of NC_140412.1, from coordinate 25,042,438 downwards.
ATAGCAAAGGCAAGTATTGCTAAGGAAAAGTGTTTTCAGTATCCAAAACACTGGGACAGTTATTTTTTGGTAAGTTTATTTCACAATATCTGTTTCAAGACTCCTTAGACATCTGTTAATAGCCCCTTCGGCTTTCTGAATTGCAGTTCCCAGTTTTACGTGATTAGCCTGAGAATGTTTTTGTTCATTTTTAGCGTTCCACATGCCAGTTTATAATTAAGAACTCTTTATAATTAAGGCAATAAAAAGTTGCTTCTGTTTGCCTAGTCTACAAAAATGGATCAGGAATTGCTTTCTGAAGAATTGCTTTCCCCATATATTCGTTTTTCCTTCTGTGGCAGGCTGATGAATTCTGAGAACACACTTTTACTAGCCAGGGAAGAGGAGAGCGTCAAGTATGAACGGACCTTCATGGCATCTGAATTTATTGAGTGGCTGATTCAGGAAGGAGAAGTCACAACAAGGACTGAGGCAGAACAACTTGGCCGTAGACTGTTGGAGCATGGGATTATACAGCACGGTGAGGAATTTACTGCCTGGTAACAAAAAGCTACACTCTTTACAACACTTTTTCCATGCAGGATCATGTAAAGAGGTTGCAGATCGCGCTGTTTGGCTCTAAAACATTTCCAATTCTAACTCCTATCTAAATGATAGATGGTTGTATACTTATTTTTAAGAAAGGGTTGAATTTTCAAAAGCACTCAAAACCACTAGAATTTGGGTTTGAGTTGCTAGTAACAAATAAGTAATGAATAAAAGGCAACCTTTTATTTGGTGGTGAATAATTAAACAGTGGAAGTCATTGCCCTAGGACAGGGATCGACCTTTGGCACGCGGCCCGTCAGGGAAATCTGCTGGCAGACTGGGATGCTTTTTTACCTGCAGCGTCCGCAGGTTCGGCCAATCACAGCTCCCACTGGCCGCGGTTCGCCATTCCAGGCCAATGGGGGCTGCGGGAAGCGGCATGGGCCGAGGGATGTGCTGGCCGCCGCTTCCCGCAGCCCCCATTGGCCTGCAATGGCGAACTGCAGCCAGTGGGAGATGCAGTCGGCCGAACCTGCGGACGCTGCACGTAAACAAACCGGCTCGCCAGCGGATATCCCTATCGTATTGCACAATTGGCCAGGTATATTTGGAAAAGGATGGGGAAATCACTTTCACCTGAAACATTATTACAGTTAGTCCTGCACTGTGAGGTCTTTGAAGGAGGGATTTAGTATCTGTTCAGTGCCCAGCACAGTGGGGCTCCTTGGTGCTACTGGCACGACATAACTTGCTACAATAAGGGTAAAGCTCAGCTGTGCAAGTGACAGAGCTTTCTTGGGGGCAGCCCAAGACCGTAGAATGAACTCCTCCAGGAACTAAGGACCCTCACAAACCTCACCACCTTGTGCTCTAAGTGCAAGGCGAATCTCTTTGATCTTACCTTTTCTAACATAAACATATACCAACACGTGTGTGTGTGTGTGTGTGTAAATATTAAAAAAATAAATCTAGACCACTTCACTGTACGTACTTCTCCCCCTAGAGAGGGGATGAGAGAACAGACATGTGACATGTGTTAGTCATATTGCTTAATGTGCTACTGGAAGGTGCTCAGATGCTACAATGATGAGCACGGCATAAGACCTGTATAGATTAGAACACAGTACAGATTTAACAATAATAGGTAGCTGCATGAAGCAGGGTCTTTTTGTTGTTCTATGACAATACCTGTAACCTCAAGGAAGGAAAAGGCCTGGTGTTATAAAGTACCTCTACAGTTTCTCTGTGACTTTAATCAAGTGCAAAGTTTGTATTTACCTTGTAATTAACAGCAGCTACTTCTGAATGTTTACAAGAGGCAGCTTCAATTCTATAATTACCCTTGGTGCTGATTTATAGAGTGCCACCAGGTTAGGACTTAGTGCAAAGTGAAAATATTTCCCCCTCCTCTCTACAGCAACAATTATTTCATTTGTATTTTTACCCTGAGCTGTTTCTATATGTAGATACAGGGTGAGCTGGTTTAAAAAAAAATTGGATTCACGGTTGAAATGTGTTCAGAGGAAAGAAAATCAGGATGTGATAGATTTATTGCAAAGCAAGCATTGTTCTCATTAACAGAATCCAAGGAATAACGAAGGGTCACCCTCGGGAGCCCTGTGTGGGTGCACAAAGATCCTCTCTTGCACCCTTGCAAGGGACTGCACGCAGTATGGCTGGAAGGTGCAGTTCCTGCTCCCACTGAGTGCCCCTGAGAAACTAATTCATTGTAAAGGGGTAGAGGTGATGTGAAGGTGTTTCCTTTTCCCACACCAGCCAGTACGTACAAGGGGTAGTTTGCTGGACCTACTGGTGTATGCTGCCTGGGTAAGCCCAGTCAACCAGGCTTTCTCCTGGTTGATTCTGGATACAATGAGTTCCTCCACACCCATCTAGTCTACTTAGTTCTGTTCCTAGTCCTACGCCTGGTCCGTCTGTCTCCAGTGGGCTAAAGGGTGCCAAGAGCACAGTCTACCCGGGAATTCATAGCAAGTCTGTTGATTCAGTTTTGAAACCCGTGAACCTTTATTGATCACTCAAGGGCAATGAAAATCAGTAGCTGAACATAGGTGGTCATCTCATAAAGCTAGAGCAGAATTGTACCCAATGTAAGTGAAACACTGAGATCCTTATTCACCTTTATTGGACAAAGGTAAATTCCATTAACTTCTTAGAGATTTTGCTTGCATAAAGATGGAATAAAAACTGAATCAGAGCCTGGGGACTTAGCATTATATTTGGGAATACTTTGGGCACTCTTAAAACAGAAGTTCGTTTTATAAGGATATTCTGTCCTACAGGTTTCACTAAAGCTGTTTGTTTGGATAGGGTTGGAAATTATTTGGTGAAAGATTAACATAGACGATTACAGATTGAGCTATAACAAGTGGATGTATCTATGTATCTTACTAAGTCGTTGCAGTTTAGTTTTCCTTAATAGTGGAGCTAGACTTGAGAGCTTTTCTTTACTAAATTTTAAACTCAGACTGTAACAGTGGGTATGTAATATTCTGTTTGTTCCCCCTGAATTCTAAGTCAAATGCACTCCATTTACCAGTAAAAACAGTATTTTTCCCCACTGCCAGCATAGTGCGTTTATTCTGGAACCTGAACACCAAACTATGTTCCTTGTGCTTTCTTTGTCATCATCTATAAAGTTTCACTTGACACTAATTGACATCCTTGTTGGCAGTACAAGCAGCAAGGACATGGATTGAATAGGAATGGAGAATGAAATTCCTCCTTTCCCTAAAGGTGATCTCTAGCGAACAATATTGTTGAATATGCATGAAGCAGAATAAAAAACATTTTGCTCTTCTATTTTTTTTATTATACTGCCTTTGCAATCATAAGTATGATAGAACTAGTCTTAATCAAGGTAATTTTCCATCTATAACTAAATAGTTCCGGTTTATTTATTGATACCTGTTCTCATTCCGGTGACTTCAGAAAAATATTTTGCAGCTGAGGCAGTATTTGACTCTTCTTATATGCAGAGCACAATTTCCTGTCATGTTTGTCTTCATTTTAATCAGTCAGCCTCAAACCAGATTTCACACAGGAAGCTATTAACTATGCTTAATTTTAAAAGGGAAACTAGGTGTTTAAAAGGAATTATGCAAATGTCGTAGAAAGGTGAAACGTTTCAACTTCAGAAATGTTGTACTATAGCCAGTTGATAAACAACTTGGGGTAAATTTTCAAAAGGACCTCAGACTGACCTCCCTTTGTGCTTTGCACACACTATGATTGAATTTGAAAATGGCCTTGTTAACATCTACAGGATTTGTACAAGCAAATGTGGTTTCATATGAGTATTCTACTTTGTGTATGCAAGTCATGGTTCACAAAAATTGCATGCCCTAATAGAGGTCATAGCCTGAAAATTTGTCCCTTTGTGTACTAGGGCAGCATATCCTGTACATCTCTTAATGCTTGAGTGGCCACTGACAATTATCTGTATTTAGTCTGCCTTTGCAACCACTGATTAAATTAATCAGATGATTGGAGCAAAGATTCTATAAAGGAATGAGAAGTATGTCTGTGCATGCATAAAACTAAAAGAGCACAGGACAAATTTTGCAGCTTTATAAAATTCCACTTCTTAAGACATCTGGACACACTGAATGCTTTAACGTTCAGACATAAGAGTTTTTTTACACAGAGGGAATCTGTCATATTTTATCTAGAGTTGGAAGCACTGGGACAGATTATCTGCTGTGACTAAAATTCTCTCAGGGTATGTCTACACTACGAAATTAGGTCGAATTTATAGAAGTCGGTTTTTTTGAAATCGGTTTTATATATTCGAGTGTGTGTGTCCCCACAGAAAATGCTCTAAGTGCATTAAGTGCATTAACTCGGCGGAGCGCTTCCACAGTACCGAGGCAAGCGTCGACTTCTGGAGCGTTGCACTGTGGGTAGCTATCCCACAGTTCCCGCAGTCTCCGCTGCCCATTGGAATTCTGGGTTGATATCCCAATGCCTGATGGGGCTAAAACATTGTCGCGGGTGGTTCTGGGTACATATCGTCAGGACCCCGTTCCCACCCTCCCTCCCCCCGTGAAAGCAAGGGCAGACAATCATTTCGCGCCTTTTTTGTCTGCTGCCAGCCAAAGATGTAAAGGATCGATGGAGTGGGTCAGAACAAGACATAGACCAGATTTGTTTTGGACTCATTTTCCTCCTCCCCTGTCTAGATCACACTGCAGTCAGTCACAGAGAAGGCGCAGCGAGGTTAATCTAGCCATGTATCAATCAGAGGCCAGGCTAACCTCCTTGTTCCAATAACAATGATAACTTTGGTGCACCATTTCTTATTGGAACCCTCCGTGCAGTCCTGCCTGAAATACTCCTTGATGTACAGGCACACCCTTTGTTGATTTTAGCTCCCTGAAGCCAACCCTGTAAGCCGTGTCGTCAGTCGCCCCTCCCTCCGTCAGAGCAACGGCAGACAATCGTTCCGCGCCTTCTTTCTGTGCGGACGCCATACCAAGGCAAGCATGGAGGCCGCTGAGCTCATTTTGGCAATTAGGAGCACATCAACCACCACACGCATTATCCAGCAGTATATGCAGCACCAGAACATGGCAACGCGATACCGGGCGAGGAGGCGACGTCAGCGCGGTCCCGTGAGTGATCAGGACATGGACACAGATTTCTCTGAAAGCATGGGCCCTGCCAATGCATGCATCATGGTGCTAATGGGGCAGGTTCATGCTGTGGAACGCCGATTCTGGGCTCGGGAAACAAGCACAGACTGGTGGGACCGCATAGTGTTGTAGGTCTGGGACGATTCCCAGTGGCTGCGAAACTTTCGCATGCGTAAGGGCACTTTCATGGAACTTTGTGACTTGCTTTCCCCTGCCCTGAAGCGCATGAATACCAGGATGAGAGCAGCCCTCACAGTTGAGAAGCGAGTGGCGATAGCCCTGTGGAAGCTTGCAACGCCAGACAGCTACCGGTCAGTTGGGAATCAATTTGGAGTGGGCAAATCTACTGTGGGGGCTGCTGTGATGCAAGTAGCTCACGCAATCAAAGATCTGCTGATATCAAGGGTAGTGACCCTGGGAAATGTGCAGGTCATAGTGGATGGCTTTGCTGCAATGGGATTCCCTAACTGTGGTGGGGCTATAGACGGAACCCATATCCCTATCTTGGCACCAGAGCACCAAGCCGGCGAGTACATAAACTGCAAGGGGTACTTTTCGATAGTGCTGCAAGCTCTGGTGGATCACAAGGGACGTTTCACCAACATCAACGTGGGATGGCCGGGAAAGGTGCATGACGCTCGCATCTTCAGGAACTCTGGTCTGTTTCAAAAGCTGCAGGAAGGGACTTTCTTCCCAGACCAGAAAATAACTGTTGGGGATGTTGAAATGCCTATATGTATCCTTGGGGACCCAGCCTACCCCTTAATGCCATGGCTCATGAAGCCGTACACAGGCAGCCTGGACAGTAGTCAGGAGCTGTTCAACTACAGGCTGAGCAAGTGCAGAATGGTGGTAGAATGTGCATTTGGACGTTTAAAGGCGCGCTGGCGCAGTTTACTGACTCGCTTAGACCTCAGCGAAACCAATATTCCCACTGTTATTACTGCTTGCTGTGTGCTCCACAATATCTGTGAGAGTAAGGGGGAGACGTTTATGGCGGGGTGGGAGATTGAGGCAAATCGCCTGGCTGCTGGTTACGCGCAGCCAGACACCAGGGCGGTTAGAAGAGCTCAGGAGGGCGCGGTACGCATCAGAGAAGCTTTGAAAACCAGTTTCATGACTGGCCAGGCTACAGTGTGAAAGTTCTGTTTGTTTCTCCTTGATGAAACCCCCCGCCCCTTGGTTCACTCTACTTCCCTGTAAGCTAACCACCCTCCCCTCCTCCCTTTAATCACCGCTTGCAGAGGCAATAAAGTCATTGCTGCTTCACAGTCATGCATTCGTTATTCATTCATCACACAAATAGGGGGATGACTACCAAGGTATCCCAGGAGGGGTGGTGGAGGAGGGAAGGAAAATGCCACACAGCACTTTAAGCACAGCACTTTAAAAGTTTACAACTTTAAAATTTATTGAATGACAGCCTTCTTTTTTTTGGGCAATCCTCTGTTGTGGAGTCGCTGGTTGGCCGGAGGCCCCCCCACCGCGTTCTTGGGTGTCTGGATGTGGAGGCTATGGAACTTGGGGAGGAGGGCGGTTGGTTACAGAGGGGCAGCAGTGGCAGTCTGTGCTCCAGCTGCCTTTGCTGCAGCTCAACCATACACTGGAGCATTCTGGTTTGGTCCTGCAGCAGCCTCAGCATTGAATCCTGCCTTCTCTCATCACGCTGCCGCCACATTTGAGCTTCAGCCCTGTCTTCTGCCCGCCACTTACTCTCTTCAGCCCTCCACCTCTCCTCCCGGTCATTTTGTGCTTTCCTGCACTCTGACATTATTTGCCTCCACGCATTCGTCTGTGCTCTGTCAGTGTGGGAGGACAGCATTAGCTCGGAGAACATTTCATCTCGAGTGTGTTTTTTTTTTCTTTCTAAGCTTCACTAGCCTCTGGGAAGGAGAAGATCCTGTGATCATTGAAACACATCCAGCTGGTGGAGAAAAAAAAAGGGACAGCGGTATTTAAAAAGACACATTTTATAAAACAGTCGCTACACTCTTTCAGGGTAAACCTTGCTGTTAATATTACATACATAGCACATGTGCTTTCGTTACAAGGTCGCATTTTGCCTCCTCCCACCGCGTGACTACCCCCTCAACCCTCCCCCCTCCCCGTGGCTAACAGCGGGGAACATTTCTGTTCAGCCACAGGCAAACAGCACAGCAGGAATGTGTCCCTGAAGAAAAGCACCCTATTTCAACCAGGTGACCATGAATTATATCTCACTCTCCTGAGGATAACACAGAGAGAGAAAGAACGGATTTTGGTTGAATGCCAGCAAACATACACTGCAATGCTTTGTTCTACAGTGATTCCCGAGTATGTGTTACTGGCCTGGAGTGATAAAAGTGTCCTACCATGAAGGACGAAATAAGGCTGCCCTCCCCAGAAACCTTTTGCAAAGGCTTTAGGACTACATCTAGGAGAACCGCAAATGCCAGGGCAAAGTAATCCTTTCACATGCTTGCTTTTAAACCATGTATAGCATTTTAAAAGGTACACTCACCAGAGGTCCCTTCTCCGCCTGCTGGGTCCAGGAGGCAGCCTTGGGTGGGTTCGGGGGGTACTGGCTCCAGGTCTAGGGTGAGAAACAGTTCCTGGCTGTCGGGAAAACCGGTTTCTCCGCTTGCTTGCTGTGAGCTATCTACAACCTCCTCCTCCTCCTCATCTTCTTCGTCCCCAAAACCTGCTTCCGTATTGCCTCCATCTCCATTGAAGGAGTCAAACAACACGGCTGGGGTAGTGGTGGCTGAACCCCCTAAAATGGCATGCAGCTCATCATAGAAGCGGCATGTTTGGGGCTCTGACCCAGAGCGGCTGTTCGCCTCTCTGATTTTCTGGTAGGCTTGCCTCAGCTCCTTCAGTTTCACGCGGCACTGCTTCGCGTCCCTGTTATGGCCTCTGTCGTTCATGCCCTGGGAGATTTTCACAAAGGTTTTGGCATTTCGAAAACTGGAACGGAGTTCTGATAGCACGGATTCCTCTCCCCAAACAGCGATCAGATCCCGTACCTCCCGTTCGGTCCATGCTGGAGCTCTTTTGCGATTCTGGGACTCCATCATGGTCACCTGTGCTGATGAGCTCTGCATGGTCACCTGCAGCTTGCCACGCTGGCCAAACAGGAAATGAGATTCAAAAGTTCGCGGTTCTTTTCCTGTCTACCTGGCCAGTGCATCTGAGTTGAGAGTGCTGTCCAGAGCGGTCAGAATGGAGCACTCTGGGATAGCTCCCGGAGGCCAATACCATCGAATTGTGTCCACAGTACCCCAAATTCGAGCTGGGAACGTCGATTTAAGCGCTAATCCACTTGTCAGGGGTGGAGTAAGGAAATCGATTTTAAGAGCCCTTTAAGTCGAAATAAAGGGCTTCACTGTGTGGACGGGTGCAGGTTTAAATCGATTTAACGCTGCTAAATTCGACCTAAAGTCCTAGTGTAGACCAGGGCTCAGTTCAATGGGCGGCAGAGGGGTGAGAGGAGGTGTGAGGGAGCTAGTTACAGCTCTCAGTTTGCCCAGTTCTGCAATAGGTTAGAGTAGTCCCCAAGCTGCTGTAATCCAGGGGTTTCCAAACCTTTGTCCCTGAGGTCCCCCGTGCAGCTGCAATAGCCACCGAAGCCCATTATTAACACTTCTTGAGGAAAATTATTAATGATATTTATTATTATTATTTTAGTTTATTTTAATGATTACATTCATATAAACTATAACACTTTAAATAAACAATGTACATGTACATGTTTCCTTTTCCTTTTAATGTGAACAATTGTAATGACAGAAATCCCTAGCACTCAAAGCAGTGTTTCAAGATCTTTGTAACCAAACAGGTTTAGTAAAACTATACTTTAAAAAAATGTTGAGAGCAAAATGCGGTGTTCAAAGAGGCAAAACATAATTTTGTCTAAAACTGAACAGTAAGCAACACAATGTTAAGAAAATTGTTAAAAACCACATTGTGTTATTATTTGATTTTCAAACAAAATAGTTGTCCAACTTTGAACATTATATTGTGTTTTCAGTTTCCTTTTTAGTGTAAAATTTGGATTTCTGTGCTAAGTAAAGACCCAACCGTAGTCTCTACTAATTAGAAAAAAACCAAATATTGTAAATAAAATATAAAATAACTTATAGACCAGTAGTCTTTTTAATGGGATGGATGTGCCTGCTTCTCCTTGCTCAGTTTTTCCAGCTGGGGACATATGTTAGTGAGGTTCAACCTGATCTCATCTACAATTTTCAGTCTTTCAGCCAGCTCAGGGTGCAGGCAGGGGTATCTGGGGGCTATGTTCAAAGAGGAGGGTAGCTCTGGGTGCAGGCAAGAGTGTATATGAGGGTGCAGGCAGGAAGTAGCTGGGGTTGTGTGCAGAGTAGGGTAGCTCAGGGTGCAGGCAGAGGTGTAGCTCAGCGTGTCGGGAGGGGCTGTGTCCGAGGGGGTGCTGCTGCAGGGCCAGGCTGTGTGCCCAGTCCCTAATTGGCACAGTGGGGCAGTTCCACCCCTTGTGGCTGTGTGCGCGCTAGGCTGGGTCATGTCATCCTCCCCAGTCACTGTGACCACCAGCACTCAGTGGTTCACAGGCACCGAGGACTACAGCTACCTGAGCCTGGAGGGTGTGGCGGCCATTACCCAAGCCACGTGGGGAAACTGATCTGGATGCACAGAGCGCCTGGCGTCGCCACTTGCTCTGCCAAAACTCCACCCATGATGGCAGACCACCCGGGACTGTGTCAATGCCCACCTTTGGACCGTGGCCTACAGTTTGGAAACCCCCGCTCAACAGATCTCTAAGGAGGGGGGAGGGGCTACAACATCAGTTAGCACATCATGGCATGTTTTTTCTGCTGAGGGATGTGGCCAGTCCCCCAAAAGACTGCTTTTAGCACATGCTAGCTTGATATGTGACCTACTCCGTTACAAAGGTACAGCAATGTGAGCCTCATGGCTCGTTCCTCCTGGAATCCTGTCAGGATCCCAGGACCACAGGACCAACATACTAGGCAGCATTCCTGCTTCCTGTACAAGACTTGCTGGAGAAGGATTTGGTCCTTAATTTGCTAACTTCAAGGTCAGCATGTTAGCAGTTTGCCTGGCCCTTGTAATATAAATTAATGCTGCATGGTTAGGTGAGGAGAATAAATGTGGTTGATACTGCAAAGATTGGCATGTGAGTGTTCCTCCTCTTTCACCCAGAGCCCCATGGATACGGAGTTGCAGGACTGTATGCATATCTTCAGGCTTGCAGTCAGTCAAGCTGAAGGTCTGGGATCAGATCAAGATCAAGGGATCTCAAGCTGTTAAGCGCTTTCCCTTTTAGATCTGGTTCATATTGGGAGAGGGAAGTCCTCTCCTATGACACCACTTGTGTTTGCCAGGCAGTAGGTGCATACGCTCTGTGGCAGTGTCTTAAAATAGTATATTTTTAAATGCTTTAAAAATTCTCACCAAATTTAGACACATATTGATTTTACTTCATTGTGTATGCAGTACAGCTTGTGCTTGTATCCAGTTCCACCTTATAAGAAATGCAGTACCTAGGAAGCAACATTCAATCTCTTGTTTCTATGCCAGATTACTCATCTCTTTCAGTGTTTCTGCTTGCCAGGCTGCTGCTTACATTTGGATGCCTGTATTTTGGATTATTTTCTCCTGGATTCACTGGGTCTGATTGTCTTGTGCCCTGCACCTTGTGTCGTCACTGACTGAAGTTCAAAGTGAATATAAAATGCTACCAAATCAGGTAGCACTTTGCCTTGGTGTCAACCACTACAGGCAGCGTAGGGCAGTACAGAACAGGGCCCAGAATACCCTTGCATATTACTATTATTATATTTATGATGTTACTTCCCTGCTTTTTTCCAAATTAAATCTCATTTGTTGTTTTCTCCCCATGCTTTTTGTCTCCCTATTTCCCTTTGAATTAGTCCTCTGTCGTGACTCGTGTTAAGTCCTCTCAATTTAGTATCTTCTGTGAGTTTCATTAATATGCTGTTTGCAATCTCCTCCAAATCAGTAAAGAAGATCGTACCTGTGAAGCTAAAAGTCTTCTTCCAACTCTTTTGTAGAACTAAGACATAGTTTAGAAACAAGAGTAAGGAAATGGATGACTTTAGGTTCTGTCTTCCATTTCAAGTCCCTTTTCTCTTTTAGATTATCAGTTTGAATTTGGACCGGGTCAGTAGTAGCCAAACATTAGCATCTGAAGGATGATTGGGGGCCAGGATGAAACAGTCAAGACTTTAGCCCAGTTCCTGGTGGGAAACTGTTCACATCACAATTGGGACTAATTGGTATCTCTACTCTGAGTCTCATTTGTCATTGAACTATCCCCTATGGCCTAGAAGTGGACAGCATAGAACAGAGATGATCCTCAGAGGTGGTGTGTTTTGAAGAAGCTTGAATTCTTGCTGACTATGCTGTACCTGTTGTGGTGATAAACAGGTCTTTAGAATCCAGACCTCTCCACCTGATCATTTCCATCAGCACTAAGATATCTGTTTGATAGGGTTTTTGGAGAGGGCTCAGCATTTGCTTCCCTGAAAGATGCAGGAATGGAAAGAAGCTCTTTTGAAGGTAGCTGGTGAGCAGAGTTCCTGTTTGAATAAGGGTTTTGTTGTAGTATTATAAAATTATTATTTAAATCTGAATAAATTTTACAATTTAAAAAATTTAATCTGGTTGATTGCACTGGACCCAATTTTGAGAGGTGCTGAGCACATGCAGATCGTATTAACTTATAGCAGATGGGGGAGCTCAGCACCTCTCAAGATTTTGTCTATTGTCAACTAATTGTCCACTGTTCTCGTGGATGAAAACAACGTTCACAGTGGCTTGTACAATAAGTGTTGACTTCCGCTATCAGTTTTTACATTGCAAAAACATGTTAAAAATGTTTTAATTTTCTTCCACCTTTTGCAAGCAGAAATATAGTAGCATTGTATAACAAGAAACTTGCCCTAAGCAAAGGAATGCAGTATTAAAGCAGCAAGGTATAATGCTGTTTTACGTATTCACCAGTAAACCACATCTGATTAAAGTTGTGTACAGACCTGAAAAGGAGAAGAAAACTTTAAAAACCCTTATGATCTGATTGTCTTTTGCTGATCTGTCCAGAAGCATCTTTCATTTATTATAGTGTACATGTTGCATTAATATATTTCTCCAATTCCCTATTTTTAACTATTGTTTCTCATTTTTTGAGTAAAACATGGCATTGAAATGTACAGCTTCCTTAATTGCCATTCTCTCTTTTGGGCTATGACTTGCTGATACTGGAGATAATTTCATTCCTCAATTCATAACCTCCATGTAACTGTTGGTAATTCACCATGTGCTTTCCTTGACTGGAATGGCTCCTAACCAGAGACTTTCTCCCTTGAAGAGTGACACAAGAATGTGCTTTATCACCTCTTCTGTTTATTTTAATCCTTGAATCTCTTGCAATAGCTATCAGAAATTCTCCAGGTATTCAGGTCATCAGCGTCTGTGCTAAAGATCATAAAGGTGATGTCCTGCTTTATCTCAGTGACACGAACCTCCATTCAGCACCCTAAAGAAGTCTTAGAGACCCCCCCAGCACTATAACTGATTTTAGTATAAATATGACCAAGTTAAAGGTGATGTCCATAGGGGCATATTCATCATAGGTTTTTTGGTTGGTTGTTTTACAAAATTCCATGCTAGCTGTGTCCCTTGAGGAATTCAAATACAGATTTCACCCAATTTAACTTATTATGCTAAATCCGCAGTCCGTTTTATTTACTTTACATCAGGTTTTAAAAACAACCTTTCTGTTATCAGTTCAAGTTTTTTCAAGTTTTTACTCTTAAGGTGGGTAAGGAGTGAGAGCCTCCCATGTGATCATGTAAACTCATTGCCCTCAGTTTCATACTTCCTCTTTACCACCCTCTCCCTGTGTTATCTCTGTCCTTCCAGTGTTGTTCTTGTGGGCAGTGCATTTGTCTTTATTTGTTTCATGATGTACCATGCACATCTATGGGGCTGTATAAGTAAAGCAGGAAGACTTGTTTCCAAATTATCTTCATCCTATTTTTCTGACAAAAGTTTCAATTTTTAACAGCTGCAACATAAAAGATGACCAGATAGGCCTTTTTCATCTTCTTTTATCCTCTATTCACAAACTCTGTAGTTTGCATACTTTATTTAGAAGCAAAGAAAAGCAGATAACTATGTTCTATAAACTTGCTTTGTTAAAGACTAAACATGCACATAGGCAGAGTGTAATGATTCACTGAACAGACTACTGAACTGAGTGCATGGTAATGCTGGTTTTACTTAATATTCTAGATAAAATCCACTGCCTTTGAAAGCATTCTTACACTTTCAGAAAAAGATCATAGAATCATAGGACTGGAAGGGACCTCGAGAGGTCATCTAGTCCAGTCCCCTGCACTCATGGCAGGACTATATTATCTAGACCATTCCTGACAGGTGTTTGTCTAACCTGCTTTTAAAAATCTCCAATGATGGAGATTCCACAGCCTCCCTAGGCCATTTATTTCAGTGCTTAACCACCCTGAAAGTTAGAAATTTTTTCCTAATGTCCAATCTAAACCTTCCGTGCTGCAATTTAAGCCCATTGCTTCTTGTCCTATCCTCAGAGGTTAAGAACTGTTTTTCTTCTGTTTCTTTGTTACAACCTTTTATGTACTTGAAAACTATTATCCTGTCCGCACTCAGTCCTGTCTTTTCCAGACTAAACAAACCCAATTTTTTCAATCTTCCCTCATAGGTCATGTTTTCTAAACCTTTAATCATTTTTGTTGCTCTTCACTGGACTTTCTCCAATTTGTCCACATCTTTACTGACATGTGGCTCCCAGAACTGGACACAGTACTCCAGTTGAGGCCTAATTAGCGCAAAGTAGAGCAGAAGAATTACTTCTCGTGTCTTACTTACAACACTCCTGCTAATACGTCCCAGAATGATGTTTCCTTTTTTTGCAACAAAGTCACACTGTTGACTCATATTTAGCTTATGGTCACTATGACCCCCAGATCCCTTTCCGAAGTACTCCTTCCTGGGCAGTCATTTCCTATTTTGTATGTGTGCAACTGATTGTTCCTTCCTAAATGGAGTACTTTGCATTTGTCCTTATTGAATTTCATCCTATTTACTTCAGACCATTTCTCCAGTTTGTCCAGATCATTTTGAATTTTAGTCCCATCCTCCAAAGCACTTGCAACCACTCCCAGCTTGGTATCGTCCCTCAAACTTTATAAGTGTACTCTCTATGCCATTATCTAAATCATTGATGAAGATATTGAACAGAACCGGACCCAGAACTGATCCCTGCGGGACCCCACTCATTATGCCCTTCCAGCATGACTGTGAACCACTGATAACTACTCTCTGGGAATGGTTTTCCAACCAGTTTTGCACTCACCTTATAGTAGCTCCATCTAGGTTGCATTTCCCCAGTTTGTTTATGAGAAGATCATGCAAGACAGTATCAAAAGCTTTACTAAAGTTAAGATATCCCACGCCTAGCACTTCCCCCCATCCACAAGGCTCGTTACCCTGTCTAAGAAAGCTGTCAGGTTGGTTTGACATGATTTGTTCTTGACAAATCCATGCTGAGTGTTACTCATCACCTTATTTTCTTCTAGATGTTTGCAAATTGATTGCTTAATCATTCGGTCCATTATTGCTCCCTTGTCTTTCCAGGTACAGAAGTTAAATTGACTAGTCTGTAATTCCCTGGGTTGTCCTTATTTCCCTTTTTATAGATTGGCACTATATTTTCCCTTTTCCAGTCATCTTGAATCTCTCCCGACTTCCATGACTTTTCAAAGATAATCGCTAATGGCTCAGATATCTCCTCAGTGAGCTCCTTGAGTATTCTAGGATGCATTTTATCAGGTCCTGGTGACTTTAAGACATCTAACTTGTCTAAGTAATTTTTAACTTGTTCTTTTGCTATTTTAGCCTCTGATCCTACCTCATTTTCACTGGCATTCACTATGTTAGACATCCACTCACCACCAACCTTCTTGATGAAAACCCAAACAAACAAGTCATTAAGCACCTCTGCCATTTCCACATTTTCTATTATTTTCCCCCCATCATTGAGGCCTACCCTGTCCTTGGTATTCCTCTTGCTTCTAATATATTTGAAGAATGTTTTCTTGTTACCCTTTATGTCTCTAGATACTACATTTACAAACATTAACCTGCTTTCATGCTTTAATCTACCTGAAGTACAGTGTTGAAGCAGTGAACAATCAGTACAAGATACATTATTTGATAGGAGATAAGCTACCATTGGACTTCAGAGTCCTGTACATTGGAATCCTGTTGCTTAAGTTTTTCTTATACTGCTTAAAAATGTCATATTTTGTAGATATTATGCATGAAATGTGGTTCTCTCATTACATCACACCTTTTTTTCTGACCTACAACGTGTGTGTGTGTCTGTGTGTCTGTATGTGTATATACAGGGACATATCCTCAGCTAGTGTAATTTGGAACAGATCTAACGATTTACACTGAGAAGCTGTCTCCTTGTTTATATAAGACACTCTGAAACTGAAACAGTTCAACATTACATGCACTGCATGTGGAAAGTGAAATGTTTGCAGTACAAATGTGGAAACAATACCGTTTTGGTTTGTGTCCTAGCAAGGGCTTAAACATCTGTTGGAGTATGTACACAGATGGTTTTATCTACAGTTCAGATAAAATATACATATTCATAAGGCTAGAAATATATGTATCATGTTTATATAGTAGGGAGAATCGAGGACCAATAATTGCTGTCTGCTTATTGAACGTATGGGCAAACGTTCTGACTCTTCCTTGCTAAAGGAATTGGCGGCTGTGATTGCAGAGCCATTGGCCATTATCTTTGAAAACTCGTGGCTAACGGGGGAAGTCCCAGATGACTGGAAAAAGGCTAATGTAGTGCCAATCTTTAAAAAAGGGAAGAAGGAGGATCCTGGGAACTACAGGCCAGTCAGCCTCACCTCAGTCCCCGGAAAAATCATGGAGCAGGTCCTCAAGGAATCAATCCTGAAGCACTTAGAGGAGAGGAAAGTGATCAGGAACAGTCAGCATGGATTCACCAAGGGAAAGTCACGCCTGACTAATCTAATCGCCTTCTATGATGAGATTACTGGTTCTGTGGATGAAGGGAAAGCAGTGGATGTATTGTTTCTTGACTTTAGCAAAGCTTTTGACACGGTCTCCCACAGTATTCTTGCCAGCAAGTTAAAGAAGTATGGGCTGGATGAATGCACTATAAGGTGGGTAGAAAGTTGGCTAGATTGTCGGGCTCAACGGGTAGTGATCAATGGCTCCATGTCTAGTTAGCAGCCGGTGTCAAGTGGAGTGCCCCAGGGGTCGGTCCTGGGGCCGGTTTTGTTCAGTATCTTCATAAATGATCTGGAGAATGGTGTGGATTGCACTCTCAGCAAATTTGCGGATGATACTAAACTGGGAGGAGTGGTAGATACGCTGGAGGGCAGGGATAGGATACAGAGGGACCTAGACAAATTGGAGGATTGGGCCAAAAGAAATCTGATGAGGTTCAATAAGGATAAGTGCAGGGTCCTGCACTTAGGACGGAAGAATCCAATGCACAGCTACAGACTAGGGACCGAATGGCTAGGCAGCAGTTCTGCGGAAAAGGACCTAGGGGTGACAGTGGACAAGAAGCTGGATATGAGTCAGCAGTGTGCCCTTGTTGCCAAGAAGGCCAATGGCATTTTGGGATGTATAAGTAGGGGCATAGCGAGCAGATGGAGGGACGTGATCGTCCCCCTCTATTCGACATTGGTGAGGCCTCATCTGGAGTACTGTGTCCAGTTTTGGGCCCCACACTACAAGAAGGATGTGGATAAATTGGAGAGAGTCCAGCGAAGGGCAACAAAAATGATTAGGGGTTTGGAATACGTGACTTATGAGGAGAGGCTGAGGGAACTGGGATTGTTTAGTCTGCAGAAGAGAAGAATGAGGGGGGATTTGATAGCTGCTTTCAACTACCTGAGAGGTGGTTCCAGAGAGGATGGTTCTAGACTATTCTCAGTGGTAGAAGAGGACAGGACAAGGAGTAATGGTCTCAAGTTGCAGTGGGGGAGGTTTAGGTTGGATATGAGGAAAAACTTTTTCACTAGGAGGGTGGTGAAACACTGGAATGTGTTACCTAGGGAGGTGGTAGAATCTCCTTCCTTAGAAGTTTTTAAGGTCAGGCTTGACAAAGTCCTGGCTGGGATGATTTAATTGGGGATTGGTCCTGCTTTGAGCAGGGGGTTGGACTAGATGACCTCCTGAGGTCCCTTCCAACCCTGATATTCTATTATTCTATGATTCCTTAGCTTGAGAGAGCTCCAAACAGATGTGATTCATCAATGTGTAGGAAGAAACTAGTCTGAATAGGTACCATTATTAAAACACATTTGCAGATGCTAGATTAGCTGTAGAAAAACAGGAAGCCTTTGAGAGGAAAAGGAAAAGCACAATCCAATGAAAAATATAGTGCCATTTATTTTAATCTTTTAGCGTTTACATTGTGAAAAGCAGCAGGAATGAACAAAGGAGAAATGAAATTTGAAGAGTTCCAGTGGCTGTATTCTGCAGTGGTGGGTGAAAGATATCAAGACTGTGATTGATAGAGCCTTGCAAATCCATTGTTATCCTCTTTATATCCGCATCCGTGGATGTGGATATTGGAGGACCATTTTTGTGGATCATGGATAGATGCAGATCCAAATTTTATATCTAAAGCCCTGCAAATCTGTGGATATCCGCTTTATATGTGTGGATATCTGTATCCACAGATCGTATTTGCAGCTCACAGATCACGGATCGGATGCGGATACAAATTTTGTATCCGTGCAGGGCTTTAGTGATTGAGTGTATGGTGAATACTGGGTGACTACAGAGCCAGGGCCTAATTTTGTTTTTAAAGTCTGCAGGCTCACCCTGCCAGAGCCTCATGCAAAAGTGTGCACACGTTTTCAACAAGTTGGCCCTCATTCTGTTTTCTGTCTCCAAGACACAGAAACTGAACTGGCAAAAGTCCAGAGGAATAAGAGGCAGCCTTAGAAAGCTGTGTATTCTCCTCCAAGAAGGGCAGTTAAAGGGCATTGTTATTTTATAACTATGACATTAACCAGGGCACAATCTGGACTGACGGACAGCTGTGTTCCCTCAATTCACCAACCTGAGGTGCCTCTTACATTGCTTCGCTGTGAGAGCAACCACTCCTGGTCTGCTCACACACAGCCTTCGGCATGTAAATCACTCCCTGCTATTCTGTATGAGCGCTATAGACAGCCACTCATGAATTACATTTCAGGGAAACACCAGCATATTCCCAGTCTCAGATTTCCCCCCAGAAATGTGCGTCTTGTACTGCCCAGTACCCTCCTGGACAACACAAGCTCATATAAAGTCCATCACTTTGTTAATAGAAAATGATGTGCACAAATCTTGTTATCCCAAATGAAGGGTCCCAAACACTTCAATACAAACACATACTGGTTTATATACAGAAAGATAGATTTTAAGTGATTACAAGTAACGAGGCATAAAAATCGTAATTTGTTACAAGTAAATAAAAGGTAAAATATATCTTATATGTAACTTAACAAGCTAAATGAATTCAAAGCAAAGGTTTCTCTCACCACATGCTTTAGCTGTCTTACTGGCTGGAATCCTTTCAGCCAGGACCCCCTCCCCCAGTTCAGTGTTGATTGCCTTGTCCTTCAGTTGTTGTTGCTGCTGTGAGTAGAGATGAAGGGAGTGATGAGTTGGGGCATCTGTTCCCCATTTTTATATCTTTTCCTCCTCTTGAGAATCATCTCTAACTGGGGTTCAGGAGACAGAAAGTCTGTGTGACAGGAACTTCCAGCAGCTTCTTTGCCAAGATGTAAATTTCTCACTCACACCCTTTTTCCTCCCAAAGAATGGCCACTTAATCAGGTGATAGTCCATTTGGTTTTGTTGACACCTGGCTAAGACATCAGTTTGCCTTTTGTCTTTGAGGAACTGGTTTCTACCTGCTTTTCTAAACTTGGATTATGTCTCAGTAATGTTATACAGTAGAATCTTATAAGTTTACGTACAATGTTGCCACACATATTTTACCAGGACAATAATGATCAGCACATTATGAGTTTTTAAATGATACCTCACAAGCCATACTTTAAAAAGAATGAACATAGGGATACAGACTGTCACAATAATGTTACTTTATTGTCTGCTTTTTTAAACACTAGTTCTTCTTGGGGTAGTGTGCAAAAGTGAAGAATCAAAAAGAAATCAGAGTTGATCCAAACATTTCATAGGAGGGGTGTGGAAAAGCCAGGTTAGAAAACAGTTCAGTCACAGAAGGATGGCTTATCCAATTCATGTACACCAAGCTCCTTCCCTGCCCTTTTTTAGATAATTTCTAAAAACCACCTGCCCTGCAAGGCATTTCAGTTAGTATCTGCTCCATGTCATGTATTTTTTTTTGTGTGTGTGTATTATACTTGCTGTTTCCTTAGAGTGTAAACTTCAGGGCAATGTCCTGTTGTTTCAAAGATCAAAACAATACATTGAGGTCTGGACTTGCAATATTATGTCTTGGATTATTGCCAAAAAATATTATTTTTTGGAGGGACTAGTGATAGTTAAGGATCTGTGGCCTTTACTCCAGTTTTACACCAGCAGGTCTCTGTCATAACCAGTGGAGTTACTCCTGTTTTACATCAGTGTAACATAATGTTAGAAACATTAGCAAATTAGCAAAAGGATTAGAATTGTATTCTGTGTGCTTCTGGAAAGCAGTGTTTCTCATCTTCAGAGTGGAAAAAGCATTTGTTTCCAGCTGTGAAAAAGACATGAGACATCAGGTCTTAAAATCCCATACAGTTTGCTAACATTTTCCCACTTCCAGTCTGGCTGTTGACTTGAGAACTGTTAGCAAGCAGATTCACCCGGACACTCCGTTTCCTTTGCTCTGCAGCGATGACATAAAATAGCCATAATTCCATTTTAACGGGTGGTGGTAGCTGAGATATCATCATTATTAAAAATCATGTGGGACTGAAATTGTGGGTGAGATTGAAGGAAAAAGATGGTTGTGAAAATTACCTGGGTTTTAAAGCGTGAGTCACCTAATTTATTAAAATAGCTTTTCACATTTTGTAAATCCTCTCCAGTTTTGTGAAATTTGAATAAAGATAATGTTTGCTTTCCTGCTGTGCTTCCCTCTCACTGCAAATCTGAGAGTTGTTTGTGGCCTTTGCTGATTACAAGATTGTAGGTAAGTGTTAGAAAGTGTATGTAAAATTATACAGGAAGTTGCCATTTGTATTGTATTTTATCTGTTGTACTATTTGGCAAATAATGTATCGATAGAGCCATACAAAAACTGCTAAAGCTGCAGTATTAAGAACAAAGGCTGGGATATGTCAGGTTTAAGGGGCCTGAATTTCCTTGCACTTACACTGATGTAAATCAGGAGTAATGCCATTGAATCCAGTGCAGTTACACCCATGCAAAACAGGTGTAGATGAGAAGGGAAGCACGACATGCAACCTTATCTCTACTCTTGTGTGTATTATCCAGTATATATGTACTGACTTAGGATTTGTATGACAAATTCTTTTGTATTTTAATAATTTTGTAAACACCAATTTACTGTACCTTTCCTTCTTAACCATGGGTAGGGCTTTCCTTAGTTTCATAGCTTGCCCATCTAAGTTAGTTTTAAGGTTGTTAACAACCTCATCCACTGAATTACACCTAAGAAAGTCCATGCTAGGCAAATCTGTACATCTCTCTGTGACTGCAAATTGTTTGGGATTCTTTCCTTCCTTCTCTACTGACTGAATCAAAATACGTGATGGGTAAGCTGACTGATGAGATGAGCACCCATGCTCTGTAGGTCCACATTTAAAAATTTTAGCAAAAGACAAGCTACTGTACATTCCCAATATGTAATTTTCAAATGCTTGTAACTTGTTCAAGCCAGATTCCTCGGGAACAAGGCTATGCACTGCTCCTTTTTGAAGGCTGTTTCCATGCTAAGCTTCAAAATGCAATCATTTCATCTGTGCGGTTGTTCAAAAAATAGAATTCCATTATCCCCCATTCTCTTTGTGCTCAAAACTGGTGGAGCCATTTTTGCTCAGACACTCCAGATAAAAGAAAAGGAGGACTTGGGGCACCTTAGAGACTAACCAATTTATTTGAGCATGAGCTTTCGTGAGCTACAGCTCACTTCATCGGATGCTGTAGCTCACGAAAGCTTATGCTCAAATAAATTGGTTAGTCTCTAAGGTGCCACAAGTCCTCCTTTTCTTTTTGCAAATACAGACTAACACGGCTGCTACTCTCTAACTCCAGATAAAGTCACCCTTGGGCAGAGATCAGATATGGAGAATTTCAGCCCTGAAGGTGAAGTCTTAAAGTCGAGTGACTCAGATGGAAACCATTGTGCAACTTCAGAGCAGAAAATAGTCAATGCCCCACAGGAATAACTTTTAAAAAATACCTTATTTGACCACATAAGCACAAGGAGGCACCTAAAATTGAGCGCTCATTGTTCACTTTTAGAATTTCCTTCCTTTTTAAGAGCTTGGTTTTTCAATCTCCTTAATTTTGCATAAACACTGATATTTGGCAAGGAGCACCTATTAAGTAACACAATATTCAGGAGTCAAGTATTTACTCTTCCTGAGGCTGAGAGCTGGCACCCTGATATTTATATTTTTAATGTAGGTATAACTCAGAATTTGGGAATTTTGTAACAGTTGAATGAGCACTCAGAATTCTGTACTTACACTGTTTATGTGAGAGGGGAGAATATTCTGATGGCAAAGCATATCTTTTTGTGTTTCTACAACAGATGATGATAGCATCATTCTGACTATGTTCTTTCCAGTTATATTCACATACTAGATCAAACTCATCCCTGGCATAACTCCATTGTCTACAACTAGTTACACAAGGGATGAGTGTGGCCCATTCTGTCTTGTAACCTCTATCTCACGGTTACTTAGTATATTAGTCAAAACAAGGTTTATTATTGTAAGATACACAGGGATATCATCAGAAGCAAATTAGGCTATGGAGTGTCATGGGCAATAGTCACTCCACAATTTTAGACTTCTTTGTGACACCTGTAGTAAAAACGTGTGTTGATTTTCTAATGATCCAGGAGTCATGATTTCTTAAGAATGTCAAAACAATTGTACTAATAAAGAAAAGATGGTAACATGATAGAGAGGATATATTTACTTGAGAAGAATTGCATACAGTTCAGAAAATATTAAAATTAAACCAGAACTAATTTATTATATTTATATTAATAATTATAGATACTTGGTAGTTGGAATATATATTTCCCTGTAAATATTCACGATGGCCCAGCTCCATGAGAGTTGGAATAAAAATTCCATTAGAATGTTGTATAAATATAGCATGTCTTCTTCAGCTTTAGTAAATTATCTATGAGATTATCACAAAGAGAAGTTTCATGAGTTTGTTTTACATTATTTTGCTATTATAATACAATACTGCCAGGAGTCCGCTATGAAATATTTTAATGGTCTGATAATGGGGCGGAGAAGTAGGTACTCCTGAATTTTAGCCTTGGCTCTGACAGCAGGTCCTCCTTGTCATTATGGACAAGACTCCAAACCTCTCTGTCTCATTTTAAAAATGGGGATAATTCCTAAACTCTATTTTGTTCTTATTAAATGAGAATATCCAAAACGATGAGCTCAGCAGAATGGGACACCATCATTAGTGGTGTAATTAGAGTCTTACAACCAGGAATTGAATTGCCTCCAAAATGTAAAATCCTCATCTTAACAAAGACCTTGGGGTGTTGGCTTGGAGAGCCTACAAATTCAGCACTTACACGAAGCACAATAAAGCTGAGTGACACTGGCTTTTCTAAAGCACTGAAACAATGCTGTGTGCTTCTGGCACTTCAAAAAATAAACAGCAAGGAGCAAAGCAGGCTGATTCATTAGTCAGCCCTTGGAACATCACAGTTTTGGCTGATTGGCATGACCTTTCTGTTTATTCATGAGAAACGGTATTAGTTTTCTCTAAGGCTTTGTTTTCAGTGCTAAAAGAGCATTTTCATCTTGGGGTAACAAGCACAGATGAGCTATCCTGAGGTACAAACACAATGAAGACACAGTAAACCGCTGGATACCCCTACCAGGGATTGACCATGACAGGTTTACTTAGTGTTAAATTTAAAGTGCCTTATCTTCATTGTGTTTTTACCTTGGGATAGCTCATGTGTGTTAGGCTTTGTCTACACTGGCAAGTGAAAGATAAAACTTTTGTCATTCAGAGGTGATAAAAACACACACACACACACACACTGAAAGACAAAAGTTTCGCTGATGACAAGCGCTGGTGTGAACAGTGCTTTGTCGGCAGGAGCGCTCTCCTGCTGACAATGGTAACACTGCTCATTATGTGGAAATTTTTTGTCCACAAGAGAGCTCTCTCCTGCTGACAAACAGTGGCTACGCTGCACGCCTTTTAGCGGCATGGCTAAAAGCTGCATAGTGTAGACATAGCCTTTGTTTCCCTGAAGCAAAAAACACACCATTTTTAGCAGTGAAGACAAATTGCAGTGTTGCAAAGCACCATCGGACTAGGGTGAGGCACTTTAGCAAAATGCCCTTAACTCTGAGATGACCTGCAGGAGGTGGGAATAGTGGTATGCATGATGTGCACAATACAGTTCCAAAGGCTGCTGCAGCTTGCTTGTTCCTAGTTCCTCACTGGATACGTGACTTTGTTCCTACTTATTTATTCAACTGTTACTCATCGTGAGGTGTTGATCTGTTCCATTACAATACGTTCCTGCTTATGGCTGTTAGAAAACATAAACAGTATAAGTTTGACCGCCATCAGCCGGATTCCTCTGGAGGAAGCAAGTCTATGAGGATTCCCCTCCCTTAATGTAATGGAGAGCTCCAATTGAGCCATGCTGTCACTGATTCCTTTGCTTCTGTGACACTCAAAGGAGAGGTTTTTCCAACATAGCATGGTCGCGGCTGTTGCGGCCTCTGGCTGTGTTCTCTTCCCCCAGTTGCCACTCTACCTGCCTGATACTGGTTGTGTAACTTCCTGTCGGCATCTTATCTGAGTAGAAATGTGTCTTGAGGAGGGATTTGAATGAGAAGGCAGTGGCCTTGCACACTAACATAGGCAGGGCCTCCCATGCTTAGAGATGGAGTGGAAGAGAGCCCAGACTTTTGTGAGAGAGGCGGACAAACAAGGAGACAGGGCTGGCATCATTCATTCTCATATAATACCAGTGATGAGGACAATGTAAGTACCTATGTAGATAGAAACAGGGCAGGATATGGGTAGTAAGAAGAGCATCAGCTTGGGGAACAGAGAGGGAATTGGGTGTTGGACGGCTGGGCTCCATGGGTCAATCCTTTCTGTTTATGGTCTGATAGTGCTAAATGATTTTACTTACCTGTTGTCACAGTTCAGGGCAACTGACCTTTGTTCCCTTTCTGTGATCCAGAAAGGGCAGGCTCCCCAGCCATTGGCTTATTTGAGTGAAGACATGCGTCTCTCTCTCTCTTCTGACCTGTTATCTCCAGGCTGCACAGCTCTCTGACTATATTGTGAAATCACCCAGCAGAACAGACTGCCAAAATGGCCAGCCTCTGCACTTTGCTTTCTCTTCAGAGACTAATAACAGAGAAATTGTCAACAGTTAAAAGTCACCGCACAGCTCTTTCTGAGCAAGTACATTGTATTTGTAAGGTAAAAGCATTACACGGAAAACATGAAAAACAATAAAAGAACCTACGCATGGGCTAATAAGATTACCAGAGACGACCTCACACGAACAGTGGTTCTGGCATGTGAGCAGTCCTTAAAAACCCCACACAAGAGTTTTCTGGTGATTTCAAGTTCATAACCCATTTTTGCCTAGAACAAGAACACTCGTGAAAAGTTTAGTGTCTCCTGTATACAGTTAGGGGTTCTTTGATTTGGAGTTTCCAGGAGCAGACAATCAGTAGACAATCAGGTTCTCTCCCTAGGGCATAGCTTCAAAAGGTTGGCTTCAGAGGTGAGAATTTATTGTCCTTTTGAATGTTATGATGCTTTCCGGAGATTGCATTAATTCTCTCCTAGACAAGTTATGTACAGTTCCACAATAACACATAAACAATTACATTTTCAATATGGTGGACCCCAAAGGTATTCAACTTAAGGTCATAAGTAGGGCCCTACCAAATTCACAGTCCATTTCTGGTCAATTTTACGTTCAAGAGGATTTTAAAAATTGTAAATGTCATGATTTCAGATATTTAAATCTGAAATGTCATGGTGCTCTAACTGTAGGGGTCCTGACCCAAAAAGAGGCTGTGTGGGATTCACAGGGTTATTGTAGAGGGTCAGGGTATTACTACACTTACTTATGCGCTGCTGTTGACGGTGGTGCTGTATTCAGAGCTGGGCAGCCGGAGAGCAGCGGCTGCTAGTCAGGAGCCAGGCTCTGAAGGCAGCACATCACCAGTAGCAGCTCAGAAGTAAGGGTGGCCTGGTGTGGTATTTGCCACCCATACTTCTGTGCTGCTGCCTGCAGAGCTGGGCCCTCACTCAGCAGCCGCCACACTCTGCCCACCCAGCTCTGAAGGCAGTGCAGAAGTAAGGGTGGCAATACTGTGACACCCTACAATGACTTTGTGACAGCCCCCCTCCCCACAACCCCCTTTTGGGTTGGAACCTCAAGTTTGAGAAATGCTGGTCTCCCCTTTGAAATCTGTATAGTCAGTGGCAGATTAGTCGCTGGGCCAATGGGGTCCATGCCCAGGGATCCCTGCCAATTGGGGGGCCCAGAAAAATGGGCACCCCTGCACCCCGGCCCTCCGGAGGTGTGGGAGTGTGCCCCGCTCCACCCGCCCAGCACTCCTGCCAGGGAGTGGAGTTGGGGAGTAGAGTTGGGGTGTGGGGACTTGCCCCTCTCCACCCATCCAGTGCTCCTGCCAGGGAGTGGGTGGGCAGGGAGGGGCAAGCCTCCATGCCCCGACCCCATTTCCTCTGCAGGAGCACTGAGGCAAGCGGGGGGAACTGCAGGTGGTTGGGGTGGGGAGAGGCTCCCACTTGCTCTGACCCAGGGTCTCAGAAAACCGTAATCCACATCTGTGTATAGTATAGGGTAAAAATACACAAAAGACCAGATTTCAAGGCGGAAACCAGATTTCACGGTCCATGACACATTTTTCATGGCCGTGAATTTGCTAGGGCTCGAGTCATAAGGTTTAATTTAATTCAAAAAGTTTTATCCAGGTTATTATAGGAGATTGCCCCTTTTTGTCACACCTGTAATGCATATTCTTTCTGGAGGAGCAAATGAGAAATGGAATTCTGGATTTTTATCTGTAAATTGCTGCTTTTTTTTTTTAGAAGGTTATCATGTGTATATTACGCCAAGATTAATGGCAGAATTTATGAATGCTGTATAAAATAATACAGCTCTAGAAGAATTTAATGGGGATAATATATAAAACTAAACTGTGTGTCCAAGGTTATTAGGTTTCAGAGTAGCAGCCGTGTTAGTCTGTATTCACAAAAAGAAAAGGAGGACTTGTGGCACCTTAGAGACTAACCAATTTATTTGAGCATAAGCTTTCATGAGCTACAGCTCACTTCATCGGATGCACCAAGATTATTAGGAATAGTAATATCAGAGCAAATATATAATTCACAAACTAGACAAATCTTGAAACTAGGTCTTAGGTGAGAAATAGTGATCTAAAGAAATGATTTCCATGGGAAATGATCAGAAGACCTAAATGAAGATAGAATCAAAAGGCCCAGTGGGATCAGTCCCAAATGAGTCCCAGTATCTCTGGGTCCTGGCATTGAAACTTATTCTCAGTGGTGCATTTTTCAGTCCATAGCTCTTAAGCGGTGGCACACAGCAGTTCCTGTGTTGACAGTGAACATGCAGATATTCTGATTGTGCTGCAAGCAGCAAGTACTTTCTAAATTCTTCCTTTGGACTTCCAGTTGGACTTGGGATTTGCTTTCATGTCAAAGCCTATGTAATAAGACTTTTTTTATTGTATAGAACATTTTTTGCTGGGTACATGGCAATCCTATCCTGGTACCTCACTGCTGTTAATGACTCCTGGTGAGTTAACAGATCAGGAGCAAGTAGGGCAGGTCCACCCTGCAAGCGAAGATGAGATTGTAGCATGGGTAGGCATACCTTTAATCTAGCTAGCATAGATAACAACAGTAGTGTAAATGTGGTGGCACAGGCTTCAGCCCAAGCTAGCCGCCCAAGCACTAGCCCATAGGAAGCCTGGGTACATAATCAGGCAACTAGCCTGCATTGAAGCCTTTGCCACCATGTCCACACAATGCTATTGTTATTCATGTTCATTAGATTATTGTTAGCACAGTTATAGCCATCTGTGCTACAATCACACCCTCACTGGGAGTGTAGACATACCTTTAGAGTGCTGCTGTCACCAAGGAGCATGCAAGCATGTAAACGGCAACCTCATGTATACTATTTGCTCCCTACTTTGTGGTCTGCCAGACAGGGAGTTTTTACTCCTTTTTCTCTCCCCAGTGTCCAACAAGCACCATTTTATGGATAGCAACCTGCTGTACCAGTTCAGAATGAATTTCCGCCGGCGACGGAGGCTGATGGAGTTGCTCCCTGAGAAATCCCGTTTGATGCCAGAAAGTCACGACAGTCCCTTTTGCCTGCGCAAGCAGAACCATGACAACAGAAAGCACACCAGTTTTCAGTCAGGTGACTCCTTGGTTTTGTGCCTTTAACTTCTCCATTGTTTAACTTTTCCTTGAAGATGTGTGATTCCTAAAGCTTGGCCCCCTTCACTTTAGCATGAGGCCGATTTAGTTGAAGAGAAGTGCTCACTGCATATATCATATCCATTAAACAGGTTCTTCTGCCTGGTTGGCTTTTCAGAAAATTAGCTGCCTGGGTTGTTTGTTTGCTCTTGTATAAATAAAGGATTTCAGGTTTACATTTTTCCACAGGCAGAAATCAAGCAGCTTGGATGTTTTTCTTTTTTTTAAACTTGCTAAAAAGATTTTTAAAAGCAAAAGTGTTTTGGCATAAACTGTACATTGTAGTTTGGGGGGAAAGAATACCTGAACAAGTAATATACTACAATACACATTAGGAAGCAGGATGAAAATAGGAAGAAAGCAGGGGATAACTGCAGAAAATATTCTGCTTATTAAAATGCCTATTTCACTCTATTGTATTGGCACCTAGAAATCACAGTGATGGAAGCATTACAGAGAATTAAATTAGCTAAAATGATTCATGTGGTAATCCAACATATCAGAGTAAAAATATAATCTGCATGTACAATTCAAGTATTCCTGCTAGGGTGACCAGACAGCAAATGTGAAAAATCTGGACGGGGGTGGGGGGGATAGGAAAAAAGACCCAAAAATCGGGACTGTCCCTATAAAATCGGGACATCTGATCTCCCTAATTCCTGCAGCACATAGGTGAGCGTTCTGACTAGGCAGAGTGTGATAGTATGATTACACTATTATAAATGAAAGCATGTTCTGATGTTGTTATTTTAAACAAAGCAGGGGAAATGTGCCAAAAGAATCAAGACAATTTCCCTTTCTCTCTGTATTTTCTGTCTTCTTTGCACAGTGAGTCCCACCAAGGAGATAAAGATCGTATCAGCAGTAAGAAGGAGTAGCATGAGCAGTTGTGGCAGTAGCGGTTACTTCAGCAGCAGCCCTACCCTCAGTAGCAGTCCCCCAGTATTATGCAACCCAAAATCTGGTAAGCAGATGGAATTGGTACAGATTAGAGAGCATGCAGCTCTCTCTAAAGAGAGTGAGGGTAAATGAGTGACTGTTTGTATTTCTTTATCTAAGTTTGTCTTTTGAGGCATATTTTAAAGATCGATAGATTCACAGATTTTGTGGCTAGTCAAATCTTTATGATTATTTAGTTTGGCCTCCTGCATAACATGGGCCAGAGAACCTCACCCAGTAATATCTGCATCAAACCCATAACTTTGTTTGAGCTAGAGCATATCTTTTTAGAAAGACGCCCAGCCTTATATCCACTCTTACCTCCAGATTGCCATATCAGTTGCCAAACATAAATTCTTCTCAGTTACACAGGTGTGACTTTGCTGGCATTGAACGGGTGAGAAGAAAACTTAGGCTTTGGTAACCACCCGAGTTATTGTGTAAATAACATAGGCCAGAGCAAGCGTAGCAAATGTAGCTTTGAAGATGTTAGGGACAATTTAAACCCTTAAATTAGTTTAGATTTTACACTGCTCTGTGTAAGAATTTAAAGGCAGTCAAGGTTCAAGTTTATTTTCTTTTTAAAATGATTTCCTCGGTCTGACCACAAATGGAAGGTCAGCCATTCATTCATCCACGGCTAAGTTAAAATTGTTTGCACTTGTATTTTTATGAAAGGAAAAAGTAGATCAGGAAACATATTCTTTCAGCCGCTTTCTTTGCCCCAGAGGGAGTCTTGAAGGCCAAAGGAGAATTTCTTGCTCTCCTTATTACCATTAACTTTTTCCAACTTGATATTATTATGGCCTGCGTGTTCTGGATTCAGAAGTACACATGGCTGGCTGAAAATCAAAATGTTAATGGAACTTTAGGAGATTATTATTCACTCCTTATTCATGGCCACAAAAGGCCATGGTTTCACTGAGGTAGCCCTTTAAAAGGGAGAGTAGAACATGGGGCTGCCTCCTCAGTGTGATACAGAAAGCGGTTCTGAATGGAGGGGGAGTAGGGTGTTGGAGCAGGCTGGGGAAGGGGCCAGTGGCTATGTGTAAGCATGGACTTCAGTGGGGCTATTCAGACTTGAAGTTACTGATAGAGGGCCCAAAGAGGCCAGTGGCTGCTGTTCAAATCATGGACTGTTTATTCAGGTTCTGTGCAGGAGACGGGTGAACTTTACTCAGTATAAGTAGTAGAGATACAAAGAGTGGTAATTTTTTTTTTCTGGCTGTTAGAGCAGAGGTTCTCAAACTGTGGTCCGCGGACCACCAGTGGTCCGTGAGCTCCATTCAGGTAGTCCGCGTATAGTTCCCTCTAAGATGCGCACCTGGGCGGCTGAACACGAGAGAATGAAGGGCGACCCACCTAATTAGTGGAGCCGCGCAGGCGACCTGCTATTTAGGTGCCTGGACCCTGGAGAAGACGCACATGTAAGGTGAGGTGGTGGCCTGGGGGGAATAGCGGTAGGTGGGAGGAGGCAGTGGGGCGAGAAGAGGGTTGGCAGGAATTTGGGATGGGCAGGGTTGCGGCAGCCAGGGAAAGAGGCGACTTTCCCCAGCTCCAGGGCTGCGGCTGCCAGGGAGAGATGGCCCTCCTTCCCAGCCTTAGCGCTGTGGCTGCTGTGGCGGGGGAGACAGGGAGAGATCTCCCTCCTTCCCAGCCCCAGCTCGGGAGCTGCCGTGGCAGGAGAGAGAGAGAGAGAGAGACCCCGTCCTTCTCAGCCCCAACTATGTGGCTGCTGTGGCGGGGGAGAGAACCCCCTCCTTCCCAGCCCCAGCTCAGGGGCTGCCGCGTCTCGAGAGAGAGGGCACATCCGTCACATTAGAAAGGTAAGACTACTGATATTAAAATATGAGTTGTGTGCTTTTATTTGTAAAACAAAAGAAAGTTAATTATTATTAAGGGTTTTTTTATATAGCGCTTTTATCCAAGGCACTTTACAATAGTTAGCTAATGATACAAACAACATTTGGAAAACTCAGTAAGTGTTCCGCTGAGAAACCTCAGCAATTTTTAAGTGGTTCGCAAAAAAAAAGTTTGAGACCACTGCATCAGAGCATTGCACAGCCTGTCTTTTGCCTTGGCTTGGAGTTTTCAGTAAAGTCCTACATTAAAAGAACTTGGTGGGTTCAGTTTGGTCACATGACTAGAGCCATAATTCAGTAGCGCTAGTGTTCCCCATGGAGGATGTCGTCTTTGTGAATAACATTCATTCTTGTTCATCGCACACTCAAAGTCAACTGCTGTCTACCACTCATCTCCATCTTGCTGTCTGTATGTCCCAGTTTGTGGATGCCACAATGTAATCTTTTTGAGGTGCACCTGTCGGGTATTCTCTCCAGAGATTCTTTGATGGTGAATTCTAAATGGTGAACTTTTGCTCCTGTTAAACCATTCATTCTACCCTGGAAATATTACTGTGACAAGCAGGCTGGCATTTTTGTTGTTGTTGATAAATGTATGCATTATCTTAAGTATACCCACTATTTCCATTCATTTATGGCTATGGTTATGTATGGCACGTGAGTGGTGAGAACAAGGATATCTTAAGACAGCCGATTATAAAGTCTTGGTAGAAAAAAAATATATTGACACCTTCCTTACACAGTGTTTCTGTTTAAAATGAATAATCACTTAGACGTAAATTCTACCTTCAGAACAGTTTAACAGATTTATTTTTGAGTCTCAAACAAGGATCAGAGAGCTGGGATCTACCAGCTTTTCCCATACTTCAAGTAATCATCTGCTAAACGGGAATGAGTTTTTTTAGAAAGCTTCTCAATAGCAGAACCAGAATGATCAGGTGAGAAAAACATTAATAAACTGGACCTAAACCAGTTCTTGGATGCGTTCTGCTGTATTTCATGAGAAGTGAAAACTTAAAGGAAATCTGAGGCACAGGTAGCCCAGTCACAAGGGAAAAAGAAACTATTCCTGAAGGCATAATTTAGGGGAACACTGTGAAGGACACCAGTGAAGATGATTTATCTAATTATGATCAGTTGAACCTGAATTACTGAGTAGTGACATGTTAGCCAACAGAACATGTTGAATTTTCTTGAAAAACATCTTGCAG
Organism: Lepidochelys olivacea; assembly: GCF_965140295.1. NCBI lineage: Eukaryota > Metazoa > Chordata > Testudines > Cheloniidae > Lepidochelys > Lepidochelys olivacea. Next base: position 25,010,425 of record NC_140412.1, on the reverse strand, counting down.
TACAAAGGTAAGAGTTGATAACTAAAAAGGAGAAAGTTGACCTGGCTTTGATCTCAAAAAGATAGAATGATAGTACTGGCAGAGTCTGCAAAGTTTAACTCTTAAGATAATTTTGTCAATATCCTAGTGAAAGAAATTTTTTTTATTAGTATATCTTCCTGAATTCTTTTTTTTCCATATATGGCATTTTAGGACACTTACAGGTATGCTAGAATGTTATCCCTGAAAAATTCCCGCTTGCTTCCATGATATAAGAAAATCAGATGTCATCAGAAATAGTTTATCGCTGAAAACAAGAAGCAAACATAATTATAATTAAAAAAACAGAGGAAGCCAAATGTAATTAATAGAGGGCCTGTGTATTCATTGCCTTGCACTTGGTGCAGTCATTTACACCTGTACAATGTGGCTGTAAAGTGCTACAGTCCTGATTTTGTAGCATTTACACACACTTTACCCAGGAGTAAATGACTGCACAAATACTAATAATATTGTTTGCTGTAGCATAGATTATCTAATCTGTCTCTCTGTCTGAGAAAGAGTTAGGATGCCTGTCACCATAGTATCTCAGTCCCTCCATGCTCCCTTCAGGTAATAAGGATTATACTATATTTGATAGTAATTATCCCCGGAAGGCATAATTTAGGGGAACACTGTGAAGGACACCAGTGAAGATGATTTATCTAATTGTGATCGGTTGAACCTGAATTACTGAGCAGTGACATGTTAGTCATCAGAACATGTTGAATTTTCCTGAAAAACATCTTGCAGTACAAAGCCATGCACTAAGGTCGCAACACATTAAGCCCTATAAATAAAGTAAGAGGGAGAAGACGTATCCCAGAACAGTTCTTTATGAAAGTTTCTTCAGAAAGGTTTGTATTTAATACTCCTTTGTATGTCTTTGCAGTATTAAAGAGACCAGTGACTTCTGATGAACTCTTGATGCCTGGAGCCCCATATGCAAGAAAAACATTCACAGTATGTCTCCAGTACATACCTTTCTTCTATACGTTGTGTAAATTGGTTCAAACAAATATTTTCTGATGTATAATTAGATCCTAATTACATTTCCTGATACTTGTGCTCTAAAAATCGCAGCCATAAGATTCCATTAATATTAGTTTTATACATGTGGAGTCTGATTCTTCCTTCTATTATTCCATCAGTATGTCAGCCTAACACCATTGACTTTGGTAGAGTGACACTGGCAGAAATCTGGTAATATGTGTATTGCACTAATGCTTCTGAACTATTTTTATTAATACTTAAGATTATAAAGAGATTGGAAATATGTACTGTATTTACCTATCCAGAATTAAAGTTTTAAATGTGAGTTGCATCGGGCCACACTAGACTAATATAAGACTGAAATGTTGATTCATAATCAATAAGAGAGAAAAGAAAAGCCTTTTAAAAAGTAAACTTTTTGAGCTTGTTAATTGGAAGCACGGCTTCTCACAGCCTTTAGTCAACATCTCTGATGTAACTTAAAAAAGAAAAGTACCGTAGAAACAAATGCAGTCATTCTGTTGGTGGCTTTCTCCATAAATAAAGATTTAATAGCCCACGCGGAGGGCACTGTAAAGTATTTCTATCCACAGAGCAGCATTAACTGTATGCTGGTGACTACAAGGTGCTGAAATCATGTCTTCAACCACTTGGACTTTACTCTGTGAGTTACATGGACACTGTTGTGTCTTTTTTTCCTTTTCAAGGTTGTCGGTGATGCTGTTGGGTGGGGCTTTGTTGTACGGGGGAGCAAGCCATGCCATATTCAGGCTGTGGATCCCAGTGGCCCTGCAGCTGCGGCAGGAATGAAGGTAATTTTTATCAGCTGTTTAGCTAGAGGTTTTCGGTATCTCTCAGGGATGCTCTCTGGCCAGTCACTGTGAGACACCAGCCTTTTGCGTTTTGGGGTCAAATGTTGTTGTTCTCCTCCTCCTCCAGAACTTCACCCTTCCTCTTTTCTTCTCTCTGTCTTGGAGGTTCTCTGACTCTCATTTTCTTTTCTAAAAGCTCTTTAGTGTTTTCTTTCCAAAAATCATTTTCTCTATATTTGATCCTCTCTCTTAGTCTTCTAAAAGGCCTTTCACATCTTTCAAACTGTGTGTGGTTTCTACCCTCCTTCCCTAGCTCCACCTTCTCATTTATTTGGTATTTATGTATCATTTATAATGATATATTGTTAATAATTGCCATACTGCTTCTACGCTGGTCAGGTCCTATATTATACGACACAAAATTGACACTGTTTTCTTTTACTAAGACTGTTTAGCAATTGATTTTTCAAAGTAAAGTTGTTTTGGCCCAGGGCACAATTTTTGGAAAGAAAAAAACGCTAGAGAGATTTTAGATGTCTAATATGAACTGAAATGTTTTCATCCATGATTTTAAAAAAAATTTTCTGTGTGAGGTGTTTGTAGACCTTATCCCAAGTCCACTGAAATTAGTAGGAATCTTTCCATTGACTTTAATGGGCTTTGGGTCAGGCCCTGAAATACATGGACTTAATCATTCTCCTCTAGAGTGGGAAACCCAAAAGCAACTTCATTGTGCCCATATGTGTAAGAACTGGAAGGGAAAGCTGACCGCTGTCTTGCTCCAATGTCCAATCTGAGTCAAGTGCAAAGTGTAAAAAAACAGCATACCTGGTGAAAAATTAATTGTTTTTTCCAAATTCTATCACTTTGAATAATCTTCAATTATGAATAACATAGGTAAAGACTTAAAATATCTTGACAATATCACTTCAAATAGGCCATCTTAGAACGCTAATCCCGCCTAAAGTATAAAGGAGTTACACTTCCAGGACTTCAAACTTATTCCTATTCATGTTGATGGTTGGAACCCTGAACCTAGCAGTTTACTCGAGTGGTTTGTAGCAGTCTTTATTCTCTCTGCATTTTACCAATTTATGATAATGTGGTTCTACTCTGAAATGTGACTTTGTAAAAATAGCTTTGTGGGGTTTCATATTTATTGTCTAAATGACTTCAGCTCTAATTTGCTCATTTCACCAGTAAACGTAGTGGGGTTTTGTTTTAAAGTGTCATCCCTTCACTCTGGGATGATAAACTTAAGCTGGGTTCTGTCCATTTCATGCTTCATCAACTGCAATAGAGGTTTTACAGGCCAAATTATGCCTTCAGGTACACTCATGTAACTTCATTGTCTTCCATTTATGTCCTCAATGATGCACATGCAATGCAGTTGCTGTCAGTGGGAGCTTAATAAACAGTTTGACATACAGGAAGGAATAGAATGCAGCACACTCTTAATTCCACAGCACTCATAGAAGTAAACAGTAAAAACTCATTTGAGTCACTAAAATCAGCAGAAATTGCTCTGAACACACACGCACACTGCAGATCTGATAAGTTCAATGGCTCTATTTTATAGCGTCTCTTTTCAGAGTAGATTTGCACTTTAAACATTATGATCAAACTTTTTAAAAAGTAGGCACCTAATATAGGTGGCTTGATTTTCAGAAGTAGTGAGCACTTACCACTCCTAATGAAATGTGGGTGCTAGACTCCCCTGGAATTAGGTATTTAATTTGAGTCGCCAGTTTTGAAAAGCTTGGTCTGTTTACTTAATCTGTCTATTTTTCAAAACTCTTCAAAACTTTTAAAGAAAGTATGTGACAATACATTTGAATGTATGCCCGCCGCAAAGTAAATCTTTCCCCTTTTTAGAAGCACAGAGGCAGGCCTATTTCAAATAGAACATTAGGCATATTAACTGCTGGCAGTGAAGCTCTGTTCTGGCGTAAGAAACTTTGTCTGCCAGTATTGCTCTGAGAACTGTACCATAACAGGAAAACGGTCTATGATAAAAAGGGCAAGAATTTGAAGAAAAGCCCAGACTCAGCATGTCACTTGTAGAAGAGTTCATTTTTGGAACTATGCCTTATGCAGTCTTGGCTGATAAAGCCACTTTATTTATTCAGTAGGCAACTCTCTTTAATGGTGGAACAGACGTAGCCACCAGAGTGCACGATGGGAAATACACCTAGTAGAAACTAGTGTTCAGTGCAGGTCTGCTCTTTAGGACCTGCAAATGAGATTAAAAAAAGGTACATTTTTTATTACTAATTTGCTGATTGTCCCTCTGTCCTGTTTGGGGAATTTAGCAGATAGCACTAAGTCTGGGAGGGGGACAAAGATCATTGTTAAAATATGGAGTATACATCTGATGCCCCAGAATAATAACCAGCAAATGAATATTTATAGTTTTATACTAAGAGTTTAATATTACACAATTTGATAGCAATGCCACCCAATCCTTTCCACCCCATAAAACAGGGGTTCTCAAACTGGGGGTCGGGAGTCCTCCCCGCCACCTCAATGCTGCCGAAGACCAGAGCAAGTGAGTGAGTACCGGGGGTGGTGCCTTTTCTTATCTCCACTCCCCCGGCCCGCAACTGAAGACCCGGAGCACCACCAGGTGAGTAAAAATTGAAAAGGCACCAAGGACTTAAAAAGGCACCACTTCTGCTCGGCGGGGGAGCGACTGCTCCCCCGCTCCCCCCCTAGCTACGCTACTGGTTGGGACCCCGAAAGAGGTTGCGAGGTTATTTACATGGGGGGGTCACAAGCTGTCAGCCTCCACCCTAAACCCCGCTTTGCCTCCAGCATTTATAATGGTGGTAAATATATTAAGAAAGTGTTTTTAAAAAGGGGCTTGCTATGTGAAAGGGGTCACCAGTACAAAAGTTTGAGAACTACTGCCATAAAACATGAAAGCATACTTCAGTTCCCCCTTCCCTGACTTTCAGATGGTAGTAGTGAGATTTGGGATGTGGTATAAGCACTTATACCCCTGCTGCTTTGAGCACTGCTTGGGGATTATGATACAGGGCTCACTTAATACCATCAGGTCTGTCTCCATAGTTCTGCTTCCGTGTGATCTTTAATGGCAGAGATAGGCAGTCAGCCTCATAAGTCTCTTCCTGCAGCAAGTTGTTTTACATTCACAGATGACTACTTGAGATCTGAGTTCTGAAATGATTCCATTGCAGAGTAAAGGCCACATCCTTAGAGCGACTGCGAAACCACGGCTTCCGTTGATTTCAGTGGCCTTTGAGGGTACATAACAACTCTTAGTATTTGGCCCTCAGACCCTGATCCTGCAAGGTGTTAAATGGCTCTTGTGAGATGACTGCAAAGGGAACTGAGCGTGTCGAAAGGATGCTCTGACTATCTTAGAGGATTGAGGCCCAAGTGACTGAATGAAAGAGACCATGGATAAATATTTATGTAGTGTAATTGCATATTGGGCTGTTGAAGCAGATGCAGTTCACTCCTAGAATTCCCATCTTATACAGAAATGTTACTGATTATATAAAAACACCAATGACATGAGCTGCCCATCTGTTTCCAATTACTACCTGAAAACACTGAAGCCTACTGATATTTTAATAGGATAGTGTGACCAGCTGGCTGCTGAATTTGATAATTACATTAGACAGAGAGTGAATTCAGAAATGCTTTTATTTAGGAAGGGTGAACAATTAAAAAAGTTGGTGACAAATGAGTTACATGGCACACTGTAGCTATGTTCTTAAACACAGGCTATGTGGAGGGGGCAGAGATAAATATATGTAATAACAGAGTGTGGTTAGTGTTATGGTTGGAATATATATGTGTCCTCAATTTTTAAACATAACAACTAAATATAAGAGGCCCAGTTTTCAGGTGCTCAGCATCTGCTGGTCTCATCTACTTCACTGGGTTTGTGGGTGCTCAGCTCTTCTGAAAGATCAGGTCTTTTTATACATAGATGTCTAAATATGGCCTTAGGAGTCTAAATTCAGTGACCCAGGTTTGAAAGTTTTAACCATAAAACCTGTTCTACAGTAATGTCCAGTTTGGTTTTGACTTAAATTAACAAAAGGAAGAAATTTTCAAATTGAAACTGCAACTCTATCCTTCACTTATCCAACTAGGTATGGCTAGGTGTGGCAGGGATTCAGAGGATTTATAAGCTACATTCTGCAACAGAGACTCAGTTGGAAGATCAGAGAACAGAATTATATTTTAGCTTTGAATGTCCTGTGACTCATGCTGAACAAGAGCAAGTTGTAGTAGCAGGGTAAGTTTTCCTTTATTTATTTTTTCTTAGTGGAAATATATCTTTAAAAAAACAGACAAAAATTGCTTTCAGGCAGTTTGGTGTTAGTTAGCATCATGATGCTTCGAGGATAGTTTGAAGTGTTTCAAACCTCAGTGAATACCTCTGCTATGCTATAAGCAACATGTAAAATGGATTAGTGGCTATTTGCTCTCCAACACTCACTTAACAATACTCACTTAACAGTTGCCATTCCTGCCTTAAGTGGGTGTGACATCATGTTTTGACTTTCCCACTTCGTGACCCATTTCCCTACAGGTCCGCAGTCACTGCTTACTGGTAGAGTATCTTGGTGCATTGGGGGTGACGTGGCCCTAAAATTAAGTTGCAAGACCTCCTGTTCCGGGGCAAATGAAGTTGGCCTAAACAAGTACCTGTCTACCCTCTCAGGCTCTAAAAAGTTCAGGTGGTCCCACTCAAGGGTCTCTTTCTCGGGGTCAATCACCCTTTTCCCCTCAGTGCAGGGTTTTATACCCACCACTGCCATTTGGAGCTGTAGGAGGAGCACAAACCCTTCCTCCACTCTGGATTCCAGCCCAGGGTCCCTAAACCGGGACCCCCAGTCACTGTCCTTTCACTCAACACCCCTGCTTCACTTTCCCCTGGACAGCTTCCTACATGGTCTGCTTCTTCTAGGCCTTCATCCAGCCTCTTTAGCAAAGTCTCTAACAGGCTCTGCTCCTGAGTTACCATCTTGGCAACTGTGAAGGACCTCTCCCAGATCCTGCCTCAGCTCTCTTGAGCAGAGTGCTCCTCAGCACTCCCTAGCACCTCCTAGTCCTGGTGAGTCTCTCTCTACACTGAGTGCAGGCTGCCTCTTAGTCATCCCACAACCGCCTGGCTCATTCTTGATCATATTATCTCTAACCTCCAAACCCCATGACAGAGGAGAAAACTAGGCTCAGGTGGAACTGGATCTTAAAGGGCTAGCACATCCTGTGACAGTAACCCACAAGGGATTTTTTAAAAATGAGGCTTTAACCCTTACTGAAGTATAAAGAAGGCCTGAAACGTGTTCAGGGGGCGAGTTTCATGCTTGTTTATCACTTTCGAAACATCAGTAGTGTCAGTTCTGGTCTCCCCTGATTTTCTGGAGTATTTTCTGTATTCGGAGGTTTCACAGCTTACTTGAAAGGCTGACGATGTTGAAACCTATGAAATACATAATTTCCCCAAAATGTTCATTAGTCATTGATGTTAAATAGGCATAAACAAAAAGCGTGGGGTGTTCAACCGTCTGACTAACCACTGCAGCTTTCACTCTCTGGACTCCTGTCATCCCAGTACTTCCCAAGGGCTGCTTCTGCATGAGCAAACATGGGACTCAACATTGATCACAAGTATGCAGCCGGGCAGCCTCACCGATGGTAGAACCATTGGAAGCTGCAGGGCACCTACAGTGCTCAGGCAGGTTCAGGATTTGCTGCCACCATTCTCCAACCACACAGGTAAAAAAATATGCCAGATATTTATCGACACTACAACGTCCATTGCTGTAAAGCTGGCACCGCAGTGGTACATATCAGTGGTGAGCTCCCGGCCCCATTTTTGCCGTTATAGAGACAGCTGTAGGTTTTTTTCAGCCACCGTAGAATCTTCCAGAGCAGATCTTTAAGATCTTAATTTAGAGCAGTGGTCTCCAACCTTTTTAGGCCCAAGATCACTTTTTGAATTTAAGGGCAACCCAGGATCTACCCCGCCCCTTCCCCAAGGCCCTGCCCTGCTTCCCCCTCCCCCGGTCGCTCGCTCTCCCCCACCCTCCCTCACTTTCACTGGGCTGGGGTAGGGGGTTGGGGTGTAGGAGGGAGTGTGGGGTGTAGGCTCTGGGAGGGAGTATGGGTGCAAGAGGGGGCTCTGGGCTGGGTCAGAGTGTTGGGGTGCGGGAGGGGGGAAGGGGTGCTGGCTCTAGGAGCGGGGTCAGGGCTGGGGCAGGGGGTTGGGATGCAGGAGAGGGTATGGGGTGCTGGCTCCGGGAGGGGGCTCAGGGCTGGGGGTTGGGGTGCGGGCTCCCACTGGGGGGGCACATACCTCGGGCGGCTCCTGATCGGTGGTGCAGCAGGGCTAAGGCAGGCTCCCTGCCTGCCCTGGCCCCACTCAGGCACATCGGCACCTTCTCCCCATCATGAGCCAGTCCAGCCCCTGCACCCTGTCAGCCAGTAGTGCACCACATGACCACGCCGCTCCCGGAAGGGGCCAATGCGCCCCTGAGCCTCTGGGGTTGGGGGGCATGTGACTCCACGTGCTGCCCCTCTCTGCAGGCACCACCCTCGCAGCTCCCATTGGCCACAGCTCCCTGGTCCCGGCCAATGGGAGCTGCGGGGGCAGTGCTTGCAGGCAGGAGCAGCATGCGGGTACCCCTGCTCCTCCCCACCTCCACGGGGCTGCGTTGGCCACTTCTGGGAGTGGCATGGCACTGCCACGACCGAAGATCACAATAGACTGGGAGAGTCTCCAGGATCAACTGGTCAATCGCGATCTATGGGTTGGTGACCACTGATTTAGAACAAAAAAAAACTTTTTTGAAAAAATAAAAATTTCCTGCATTTATACTGTATAAAGAAGCAAAAAGGGCTCATTTAAACCGTCTACTAATGGCAATATAGTAACTTCTGATATTTGGATTTTAAATTCCTATGCCCAATTTTTGACACAGAAATACTTCTGATGCTAATTTATGGCAGTAATGTGGTTCCTCTGCTCAAATAGGGAATTAAGCAGTGGATTGTATACCATTTAAATTATGGACATTTTGCTGTTGATTGCAACAGGAGCTGAATCAGGCACTAGATGTCTAATTTTGCTGCTATTCATTTTGGAGTCCAATCCTGCTGTGTTTTAGTAATTTCAGGAAATGTTTCTGTTGTTTGTGATTGTTAGTAAACACAATTGACTCCCTAAGAAGATCACTTTTTCATCTTCAAACAAAAAAGCAAAGAAAAATCATAGTGAAAAACAAAAATTCTCTTAATTCTCTTAATAAAGAAGTCTGTGATGGAAAATCTGACCTAGGAGTTGGGTCTACATACTATGTCACTTCCAAACCTTAGTCTGCCTGCTAAATGCAGACCAGCTTTGCCAAAGCTTTCTTTTGCCATCATTCTAGAGTACAATGAGTATAACCAGCAAGTTCCTTGGGCGGTGACCATCTATAACATTAGCAAACGATCTTTAGGTTTATTTAAATCATGCAATATTTCCTCAGCCACCCTTCTTCCTCCTAGTTATTAGCTATTCCCCTTTGGGATTCAACGCCCTTGCCAATATCTTTACCTTGCAGCTACAATTTCTCTTTCATTCGTTTGTGGCAGAATCTTTGAGGTCTGGGGTATGGTTTGAAAATGTCATATCTTTCTGAGTGGCAGGGAACTGCCTCTTTTAGGTGCATGGTAACAAGATGCAAGGTTTCATTGCTGAGTAGCTGGTTGAATCGACCCAACTTGGCACTGGGTGGAGGAGACAGCATTGTGGCTGGGTTGATAGGACATGGGATGTGGCGTTAGGAGATTGGGATTCAATTCCTGCCTTGGCCACTGATTCACTGGGTGACTTTGGGCCAGTCACTCTCCCCATAATGAAACGTAGCTCTCTGTGATCTCAAAGCTCTGTACATACAGACGATACATGCGCATAAGTCTGAAGCATTAGAACAAATTGACTCGGCCTTGTGAGATGATTAACTGATCTCTAGTTCCCTGTGGAGGGGTAACTACATCATAGCTGCACGGATTTTCATGCAAATGGGGGCAATGGAGACTGAAATACCTTGCTTGTGCTCGAGAAACGGCCCCTCCAGAACAGGGAGGAAGGATTGGCGTCCATTGTGTGGAACTTTGTACAGTGCACACTCTGATAAATGTAAACTCCTGGTTCACCGAAGTTTTCCCCCGGAGTTGTGCTACGTTCTTCAGTGCACTCTGGATTTCCTAACCCCAGAGCACAGTAAAGAATCAGTTTTGCAGAGACTGGCTTTAAAAGGGACACATGCTTGGCAGAGCAGCAGTTGCACAGCTGCTGAATAGTCACGGGGGTTAGGTAACCGGGGTTACACTTTGGAAGCCAACTGGCCCTTGGATTAGGAGACGCAGGTGATTGAGGACAGAATCTTCGCCCTCTCCTGCACCCCTGTGAGGGAACCAGAGGGTAATAAAGCTGGACCTCAGTCTGCTAAGACTCCGGATCTCCCCTTCTCCCCATAGGCCCAGCGGCCTCCAGTAAAAGTCCCATGTCTCTTTACTTCTGGGAGCTGGCCCTTTTGGCCTTTTATCTGCACTGGACATGGGCTGCAAGTTGTGACAAACTAAACATTCATACAAATCACTAAAGCTAATCTCCAAGTCCTGTTCCTATTGAATCTGATCGCACCTGCATGGTGCTGTGAGGAAGGTGAAAAAACCCACCAGGCCTCTGCTGATTTGACCCCAACAATAAACAATTCCCTCTTGACCCACAAAACTGGCAATCTGTCAGACCCACAGATTGCAGAAAACACAGCTCCTGTATTACAACTACAGGCAGGAAAGGTGAGGAAACTACAATGGAGCAAGAGACTCCAGACGACTAGGGCAAGGGTTTAAATTGAGGTGGGGCGAGTGAGGAGCCAAATTACTCCCATCTCCCTCTGACTGACCAATAGGAGGCAGAGATCTGATGGGGTAGAGGGCACATCCTTATGTCCCTCTGGCATGCACTCCCCGCACCCTTTCCCTCTGAGGCTGTCCACCACCTGACCACCACTTTGCAGTCCAGTCAAATTTGAACAGGGTGAGTGGCATTCTAAGCCAGCCACCATCCTCCAGTTCTGTGAGTTCTGTGAACAGATCTTTTCCCAACACTTGATTTTGGGTGAACTCCCTGGACTATCGCTGCCTGGAATGTCGCTGTTCTGTGGATACCCAGAGGCTTTCAGTTTCCAGTGCTGCAAGTCTTGTATCCTTTGCAAGCACTCAAATTCACCTTTATAATTATTTAATAAACCACTAGACATTAAGGGTGAATCCTGGCCCTGTTGAAGTCCATGACAAAATTCCCATTGACATCAATGGGGCCAGGATTTCACTCTAACTTCCTGTTTTTCTTTGTGCTTCTCTACCTTTGCTTCCTTTCTACTTTTTTGTTTCTTTAGTTGTGCTTTTGCCTATAAGGTTGTTTAAGGGTTGGTCTGTTTCAAAGATATCTTATCAGAAACCCTGTTCTTTGTTTTGAGTGTGTTTTTGATGATTACAAAATCTTCACCCAACTGCAGGCAGATGTCCTTGAGTGCATAGTCATCATGAAGAAGGTAAGAGTTGGGGGGAGAGAAAGACTGCATCTGATTTGATAGACTTTGGACTTCTCTCTGAATTATTGGATGTAAAGTTAGTTTTAAAAAATTTAGCCAGCTTTGCACGGCACTTTCTGTTTGGTCTATGGGCCTTGCTAAAGCTAGCATGGGGGCCAGGCTAAATGACAAAGAAGTACTATTCTCAGTATTCAGGATCTGAAATGTTAGCCCATAAAGTTATAAGGGTAAAATTCACCCCTGTTCAGAGGACTAAGACAGGACCCATGGAACCACAAAGTATGGCTCAAGTGGCACTTAAGTGGGACATAGTTTTTGTCTGTTTAAGATCTCCTGACTCCTAGTCCTTTGCCTGAACTACAGGAGAGATGTTTGTCATGTTGCTAAGTTCACAGTTGGAAGATATTCAGGTACTATGATAATGAGGGTAGTATAAGAATCTATAGAATAGAATGAGTTGGCCTTGTGCATAAGTCTGAATTTCACCATAATTATCATGTTTGCAATTGTACTTAAACATATGGGACCTGAATTCAGTGGAGTTGCACCTGCCTACACCAGATCTGAATCTGACCCATAAAGACTATGTAAAAGAGTACTATGTTTTTGATAACAGTGTCGTTTTTTTTAAAAGACAGTATTATAACAGAGAGCTTTATAGGTCCATAAAAGAAATCAGCCTACTTTCCTTATAAGAACTGAAATATTCCAAAAATATGAATTCTTCATGATGTGTCAGATTTGGTCCCTCAGATTTTGGACCCTCCCTTTGGTCCCCAGTCTGAGTTTACGACTGTGTAAAATGACATTAGAATTTAACCCAGTGTTTGTGTGTCTGTTTTCTAAAACATCTCTGGGAAACAATGAACGTATTATACTTGTGTCTATATGTTACCATCTTTTGATATCAGCTGCAAACACATTTCAAAAAGCTATCTGCTAGCTCTTAGTTAGGGTTGTTTTATTTTAAACCAGGTCACACTTTTAAAATAAAATGTAGGTTTAAAAAAAATCTTTCTGAATAAGGGGGGAGTTTTATGACATTATAGCTCAGATATCCACAGACCCAGGATTTGTGTATCTGCTTTTCTTAATTGTTTCTGAGCCATTACAGCTATATCCATTCAGACAGAGATAAAGCAGTCTTGGTTTCAGCTGCCGTGTAAAACAGTGCTGTGCTTGTGTTTTGATACAACTTCTAAATTCCAGGATGGTCTACAACCCATTAAATGGTGAGATTTAGTGCCAGACAGAGCAGCTGTGACCTTACACACTTGAGCTTTCTCAGGCTACTGCAGATAACTCCTAGACAACAGAGACTGCTTAAATAATGGGGCTGCATTTTAAAAATTGTCCCTTTACTGGATTTCTACAGTGTCAGGAAGGTTGAACATTAAACAAGAATATTAAGGATGGACGTTGTTTAATAAACAGTGAATTTGGGCCCAGTCCTTCAAGACGCTGAATATTTTGAACTCCCATTGCACTCAGCACTTTGGCACCAGTTAGGATTAGCCCCTTCTAGAACAGTTTAGTTAATGTCTTGAACTCTTTAGATTTATTTTCCTCCATAATTGTGTCATTGTTAGTATTGTGTATACTGTAGTTACTTGGCTTAAATGTTTACAAAGCATATAGGGTTCTGATCAGCTTGACCTACTTAATAGAACCCTGCATCACAATTCTTACTGTGTTTTGTTGTTGTTGTTCAAGATACAAGCTGTCATCGTTTAACTATATTGATGAATAATTAGGAAAAGATGTTGGGTTAAAGCTATGGCTCCATTTAGCTAGTCATACCCAATCAGAAACAATTGCACTTTTGTTTGTGAAAACAAGGAGAGCAGCTGTTTGACTTAAAAAATGCTGAATACCACTTATGCGCATTACAGGCTCAATTCTGCTCCTGACTGCCTTTAAATCCGATCAATTTTGGAGACTTCTCTACACTTCAAAGGAGGGGCCCCCTGAGGAAAAAACCCCTATGTGCAGAATTAGAGTTTGAGCAAGGCATTCCCAGTTCTTCTTCTATTATTGATGCAGTACTTCACCCAGACTTTCATTTCTCTTTTCATTTAAATGATAAATAAAGTGTCTATGTTAGGCCTCAAAGTGCCATATACAATAAATGATAATAGTCCTTAAAGCCAAGTATACAATTAGTGAGTTTCTGAGGAAGCTTTCCCAATGCACCTGAATCTAGATCTAATTTACCTCCTGGTGTTTCGTCTTGGTACTTTTGCTGACCGTGCTGTTTCAGTCATTCTAAGTTATAAAGTGAGTTTTCATCTGCACACCGATTCCCTATTAGTCTTCCAAGGCAGTAGTCCCTATCTTTCCTTATTCCACAGATCTGGTTTTGGAAGACTCCCATTCAGGACTCTTATGCTCTGATTCTCCAAGTACTTACACATGCTTAACTTTATGCATGTGAGTAACCCTGTTGACTTCTGTGGGATTACTTATATGTATAATATTAGGTTTCAGAGTAACAGCCGTGTTAGTCTGTATACACAAAAAGAAAAGGAGTACTTGTGGCACCTTAGAGACTAACCAATTTTTTTGAGCATGAGCTTTCGTGAGCTACAGCTCACTTCATCGGATGCATACCGTGGAAACTGCAGCAGACATTAAACATGCAAAAGTATTGTAGGCTCCTGGGCTTAGTGAATATTATTACTACTTTCTAACAATGTGCTTTGAGGATTGAAGCTGGTTGTCCTCTTCTTGATGTGCAACTTTCTAAATTGCACTCCTGTTACAAAACATTTGACAAACACCAACCAATTAATTGGCACAACAACCCCTATCGGGTAGGTCAGTCCCTTTTATAGATGGTAAGAACTGGACATACAGGAGCTCAGTGACTTGCACAGGGTCACAGAAGCTGTCCGTTGCAGAGTGGAGAATAGAATTCAGATCACCTAACCCCAGGACTTTCTTTCTTCATTTTGTCTATTTTGCCCATTCTAATTATTTGATTTAAGTGACTTTATTCATGGGATTTACAGAAGTGTTGGCCTAACTCCACTCCCAGTGTAATCAATGGTCAAATTCCCATTGCCTCCACTTGGAGCCTAGGTAAGCTGATGCTCAGTGCTGTTGAATGTCCAACCTTATTTTAGTTACTTTATTATGTAGCTACTTCAGTTACTAATTTTGTCCCTCAGTCATAGAGGCCTCTGGGTTTGGTGCACCATAAAAATTAAATTACCTTTTAAAATGCACTTACTTTATTCTAAACAATCCTGCAGAAAAATGTCAACTTTCACATTTAAATGGCCTGATCCCACAGTCCTTATTACAAAAACAAAAAAACTCCCATTACTCCAAACTCCAGTGAGATTTTTGCCTGAGTAAAGACTGAAGGATAGGGTGCATAGGAATTGTAATGTGGACACATTTGTTATTCCATAAATGAAGTTATTTTTCTTTACTGGAAATTGCCCCACATTTTCTAATAAGCATTTTCTGGGAACACTGTTACAACATTAAGCAAGCTTAAAGCTTCAATAGAGATTGAAAGGGAATTGCAGTTCTCTGGAGAGCTAATCCTGTGTTTTATGCAAGAACTGGATCCTGGCCTACTTCCACACCGCCCACTCTACAGCCAATTACACATTTGCTAGGGATATTTACAGAGCAGAACACACAGCTGCAGTTGAGTCTCTTTTACTGCAGTAAACTCAGATACGTTGAAAAGGATGTTGCTCATATTTAAACCTTTGGATTATGTACAGTAGTAGTCAAAATGTGATGTTCCGGCCCTCATTGTACTTATACAACAGGGATTTCATGAAGCACGTTTGAGGGATCCAAAATGCTAAATTGCCAGGTGGTTTTTAGGACCTCTGATTTTATCTCCTTCCCTCTATCAATATGACAATGTAAAGATTAAGAGGGTGGAAGCAGGCCATCCCAGAACAGCTTGTGTTTCCCTTTATTTGGAGGGGGCAAACATACATCTTTCCTTGGGTCTTTTCTGACAGTATCTCAGTTCAGGGTGCTTGTGAATACGGTTATTTGTTCAACATAGGATGAGTTATTTCAAGAACTTTGTTATGAGTTGGACAACTGAAGGTATGAACATTTTCACTTACAAGATCATAAATTAGATTCTGTACATTATGCTTCTTACAAGGCAAAATAATAAACAAACAAACAAAAAGGGTGTCATTTACTGCTCCTCTGTGACATTTAATGATTACCTTAAATTGGATGGGGAGTATTTTTAAAAAATCTTTTAAAAAATTTTGTATTAAAACTAGATTTCCATTCTTTTCTTGGAGGACCCTGACAAGTTCTTTGGAGGGTCTTGATCTCACGGCAGGAAGCTTGCATGAGTTGAGGTTCTCTCTAGCCTCAAATAAGCAGCGAGCGGATACCAAGTTTTACATTAGAACCTCAGAGTTACAAACACCAGAGTTACGAACTCACCAGTCAACCACGCACCTCATTTGGAACTGGAAGTATACAATCAGGCAGCAGCAGAGACCAAAAAAAAAAAAAAGCGAATACAGCACAGTACTGTGTTAAACATAAACTACTAAAAAAAAAAAATAAAAGGAAAGTTAAGTCAATGTTCAATTGTAAACTTTGAAAGAACAACCATAACATTTTGTTCAGAGTTGAAAACTTTTCAAAGTTGTAAACAACCTTCATTTCTGAGGTGTTCATAACTCTGAGGTTCTACTGTACATGTTTCTTTAAATTTTTTACCAGTTGAACATCCCCTTCCTCTCAGTTGAAGGCTGAGAGAACTGCAGTTCAGGTTTCATGCTCATGTGATATCACCATCCAAGTCTTCCAAATATCTTGCCTAAATCCTCCAGCAAAAAGATGAGAAGTCAGTACCTGATATTTTTAACAGAAAAGTAATCCAAAAAAAATTATATCACCATTATATATAACAAGGGACAATACAAGGTGACAACTTTTTCCATGTGCTTTGCAGTTCATCTTCAAGATTTTAACGCCTACAAATGACAAGCTGTGCTCTTGTTTAAAGTGTCTAGGATCTGGGTATAGCCTGGGCAGAAAATCCTTGCCCTATCCAAGTCAATAGGAGTTTTGCTAGTGACATCAATGGAGCCAGAATTTCACCCCTGGTGTTTTAATTTTTTTAAAGTGGTGACATATGACAGCAGAAGAAGGCCTAATTCTGAACTGGTTAGTGGTTTTTTTCACTTCGCTAACATGTAAATCTGAAAAGGTTTGACACCCATCACTGCCACATCTAATTTATTTTTTAAATGATATGTGCAGTTGTGGTACCAACCCATCCACAGCATGAATTAAACAAAAGTTGTTATTTATTATTTTTATTATCATAGTGCCTACAAGCCCAGCATCAGACCAGGAGTCCTACGGCTGTCATCCTTCTATGATTGTCCTGGAGTCTCCGGAATTAAAGGATTCATTTTTAATTAAAGATTATGTCATGTGATGAAACCTCCAGGAATATGCCCACCCAAAATTGACAACCCTAACCAGGACCCCACTGTGCTAGGTGCTGTAGAAACCCAGAACAAAAAGGCAGTCTCTGTCCCAAAGAACTTACAAAAGCATTGTTCCATTTTCTCCTTCAGCAGAAACAAGTTCAGATGGCTTGTGGTGGTTTCAGGGGATACTTCGGTCTCTAGTGTTGGGTGCTAACAATATTTGGAAGGATTTTGGAGAACTAAAAATACCTGGACTCTATCCAGCACTATATCCAGGTATTTTCAGAAATTATCTATTGATGGAAGTATCCCCTGAAACCCAACAATCCATTTGAACTTGGTTTTGCTCTGGAAGAAAACTGAATCATACTTGTGGCAACTTCATGAACTAGAAATTTGCTGTTAATTGGGTGGTACCACAACTGCACAGATAATGAGTATGGGTGAAATCCTGGCACTGTTGAAGTCAGTAATGACTTCACTGGGCCCAGGATTCAAACTGTATCATTGCATAAAAAAGGGAAGAATGAGAATCTGGGGAACTACAGACAGTCAGCCTCACCTCAGTCCCTGGAAAAATTATGGAACAGGTCCTCAAGGAATCCATTTTGAAGCACTTGTAGGAGAGGAAGGTGATCAGGATCAGTCAACATGGATTCACCAAAGGCAATTGATGGCTGACCAACCTGATTTCCTTCTATGATGAGATAACTGGCTCTGTGGATATGGGGAAAGCAGTGGATGTGATATATCTTGACTTTAGCAAAGCTTTTGATAACGGTCTCCCACATTATTCTTGCCAGCAAGTTAAAAAGGTATGGACTGGATTAATGGTCTGTAAGGTGGCTAGAAAGCTGTCTAGATTGTCGGGCTCAAAAGATAGTGATCAACGGCTCAATGTCTAGTTGACAGCAAGTATCAAGCGGAATGTCCCAGGGGTCGGTCTTGGGGCTGGATGATGAGATGGAATGCACCCTCAGCAAGTTTGCAGATGACGCTAAGCTGGGGGAGAGAGGTAGATACATTGGAGGGTAGGGATAGGGTCCAGAGTGACCTAGAGAAATTGGAGGATTGGGCTAAAAAAAATCTAATGAGGTTCAATAAAGACAAGTGCAGAGTCCTGGACTTAGGACAGAAGATTCTCATGCACCGCTACAGGCTGGGGACTGACTGGCTTAGCGGCAGTTCTGCAGAAAAGGACCTGGCGATTACAATGGACGAGAAGCTGGATATGAGTCAACAGTGTGCCCTTGTTGCCAAGAAGGCTAACGGCATATTGGGCTTCATTAGTAGGAGTATTGCCAGCAGATCGAGGAAAGTGATTATTCCCCTCTATTCTATTCAATCTATTGGGGATTGGTCCTGCTTTGAGCAGGGGGTTGGGCTAGATGACCTCCTGAGGTCCCTTCCAACCCTGAGATTCTAGGATACACAGGACATAAGTACTGTGCCTAACTTGAAGCTTAGGCTCAAATAAACCTGTAAAAAAAAAAAAAAAATTTGATGATTTAACTGGGAATTGGTCCTGCTTCAAGCAGGGGGTTGGACTAGATGACCTTCTGGGGTCCCTTCCAACCCTGATATTCTATGATTCTATGATTCAGCACTGGCAAGGCCACTTCTGGAGTATTGCATCCAGTTTTCGGCCCCCCACTACAGAAAGGATGTGGACAAATTGGAGAGAGTCCAGAGGACAGCAACAAAAATGATTAGGGGGCTAGGGCACATGACTTATGAGGAGAGGCTGAGGGAATTGGGCTTATTTAGTCCGCAGAAGAGAAGAGTGAGGCGGGAGGGATTTGATAGCAGCCTTCAACTACCTGAAGTGTGGAGGAGGGGTTCCAAAGAGGATGGAGCTCAGCTGTTCTCAGTGGTGGCAGATGACAGAACAAGGAACAAAGGTCTCAAGTTGCAGTGGGGGAGGTCTAGGTTGGATATTAGGAAAAACTATTTCACTAGGAGGGTGGTGAAGCATTGGCATCGGTTACCTAGGGAAGTGGTGGAATCTCCATCCTTAGAGGTTTTTAAGGCCTGGCTTGACAAAGCCCTGGCTGGGATGATTTAGTTGGGGTTGATTCTGCTTTGAGCAGGGGGTTGGACTAGGTGACCTCCTAAGATCTCTTCCAACCCTAATTTTCTATGATTCTATGATAAATGTATTTTTTAAAATAAAAAGTGATCTGCTATTTTGTATCTGTTAAAACTGCACTTTTGGTACGAAATGGTAGCAATTTGTAAAACTGCTTGGACTTCCTAAAAAAAGAAGTACAAATGGTCTCTAATTTTCTTTATCAGCACTGGTTGTTGACACGGAAGGGAAAAGAACAGAAACCAGTTCCAAGTTAGGGTCTTATTCTGCTATTTTGTGAATGTATTGCCAGGTTTTCTCGTAATATAAATGATGAGATGAAATTCACCCCTGCTTTAACGCTCTTTACTTCAGTGGCCTCACTAATATTTGCTTTCAGGCATCTATAAAATTAAGTGCTTCTTTGGGACTGTTCCAGTGAAATTCTGCAATACTCACTTATGCCAAGTGTTGCTGCAGGAATTTCTAGGAACTTCTTATCTTTCAAGACTTTCTCTCAAACTTAAAACATTGTGCATACTAAAATCAAAGAAACAATGTTAAGAACAGTTTTGTAAAGGGAAGGAAAGCTAATGTTAATTGTAAAATCAATACAAAAATGTTGTTTTAAGAACTAAATATTTGTTTGTAAATGGTCGTCATATAATATTAGTGAATTCTCAGATTATCAGTAGGCAGATGGCCAGTAGGAATGACTAGTTTTAAAAAGTTCTGGGTGAAATCCTACCCCCAGAAGCAGTCTCTGATCCAAACTAAAATTTCAGCCTCTCCTTCTGAGATCTCCGTGTGGATGTCTAGCCATCAGTTCAAGCTAAACTCATGGCTAAAACTGAGCTCTCAGTCTTCCCCCCAACCCCTCCCCACTACCTCCCTTGCTGCCCCTCACACTTGGGAGGAACTCCCCATAAAAACCTTCCAAGCTACCTCATTACTACTACTAGGTTTAGGTTGGATATTAGGAAAAACTTTTTCACTAGGAGAGTGGTGAAACACTGGAATGCGTTGCCTAGGGAGGTGGTGGAATCTCCTTCCTTAGAAGTTTTTAAGGTCAGGCTTGACAAAGCCCTGGCTGGGATGATTTAATTGGGGATTGGTCCTGCTTTTGAGCAGGGGGTTGGACTAGATGACCTCCTGAGGTCCCTTCCAACCCTGATATTCTATGATTCTATGATTAACCTTCTTCAGAACCTTCCTTAAAACTTTGCCATCATGCCTACAAGGAACTGGATAATAGTTAGGTTTGCTGAGACCACTGCTTGTCATGCTGACCAATATTGTCTCACTGTTTCCTTGTGATCTTCCATCTGTCTATATCCCTCTGGTGTCTCTTGCGTTATACGTGTAACCTCTCTGGGGCAGGGTCTTTTTGTTCTGTGTACAGTGCCTAGCACAATGGGGGCCTGTTACATAACTAGCATCCCAGGCGCTGTGGTAATACTGTACTGTAATTAATAGTAACAATAGAACTCAATGACAAAACTCCCACTGACTACAATGAGGTAAGGATTTCACAGTAAAGTTTTTGACTCAGCCTGCTAATTGTGCACACAGCTATTCTGTGTAATGTATTCTGTGTTCCTGTCACTGTTACTCTCATCTCTTCCTCCCCTGCACTGGTTCCTTGTTTATGCTGTTATACTAAGGTTGCCAACCCTCCAGGATTGGCCTGGAGTCTCCAAGAATTAAAGATTAATCTTTAATTAAAGATTATTAGGGCTGTCGATTAATCACAGTTGACTCACGTGATTAAGTCAAAAATATTAATCGCAATTAAAAAAATTAATCGTGATTAATCTCACTATTAAACAATAGACTATCAATTGAAGTTTATTAAATATTTTGGATGTTTTTCTATATTTTCAAATATATTGATTTCAGTTACAACACAGAATACAAAAAGTGTACAATGCTCACTTTATATTATTTTTTATTACAAATATTTGCACTGTAAAAATGATAAACAAAAGAAACAGTATTTTTCAATTCACCTAATACAAGTACTGTAGTGCAATCTCTTTATCATGAAAGTGCAACTTAAATATATAGGGTTTTTTTGTTACATAACTGCACTCAAAATCAAAACAATGTAAAACTTTAGAGCCTACAAGTCCACTCAGTCCTACTTCTTATTCAGCCAATCGTTAAGAAAAACAAGTTTGTTTACATTTATGAGAGATACTGCTGCCGGCTTCTTATTTACAATGTCATATGAAAGTTAGAACAGGCATTCGCATGGCACTGTTGTAGCCGGCATCACAAGATATTTAGGTGTCAGATGTGCTAAAGATTCATATGACTCTTCATGCTTCGGCCATTGTTCCATAGGACATGCTTCCATGCTGATGATGCTTGTTAAAAAAATAATGTGTTAATTATATTTGTGACTGAATTGCTTGGGGGAGAATTGTATGTCTCCTGCTCTGTTTTAGCTGCATTCTGCCATATATTTCATGTTGTTGCAGTCTCAGATGATGACCCAGCACATATTGTTCATTTTAAGAACACTTTCCCTGCAAATTTGACAAAATGCAAAAAAGGTACCAATGTGAGATTTCTAAAGATAACTAGAGTGCTCGGCTCAAGATTTAAGAATCTGAAGTGCCTTCCAAAATCTGAGTGGGACGAGGTGTGGAGCATGCTTACAGAAGTCTTAAAAGAGCAACACTCCAATGCGGAAACCACAGAACCCAAACCACCAAAAAAGGAAATCAACCTTTTGCTGGTGGCATCTGAGTCAAATGATGAAAATGAACATGCGTCGGTCCGCTCTGCTTTGGATCATTATCGAGCAGAACCCATCATCAGCATGGACGCATGTCCTCTGGAATGGTGATTGAAGCATGAAGGGACATACGAATCTTTAGCACATCTGACACCTAAATATCTTGCGACACTGGCTACAACAGTGCCATTCGAATGCCTGTTCTCACTTTCAGGCGAAATTGTAAACAAGAAGCAGGCAGCATTATCTTCTGCAAATGTAAACAAATGTGTTTGTCTGAGCGATTGGCTGAACAAGAAGTAGGACTGATTGGACTTGTAGGCTCTAAAGTTTTACATGGTTTTATTTTTGAATGCAGGTTTTTTTGGTACCTAATTCTACATTTGTAAGTTCAACGTTCATGATAAAGAGATTGCACTAAAGTACTTGTATTAGGTGAATTGAAAAATACTATTTCTTTTGTTTTTTACAGTGCAAATATTTGTAATAAAAATAAATATAAATGAGCACTGTACACTTCGTATTCTGTGTTGTAATTGAAATCAATATATTTGAAAATGTAAAAAACATCCAAAATATTTAAATACATGGTATTCTATTATTAACAGTGCGATTACTCGTGATTAATTTTTTAAACCATGCGATTAATTGTGATTAATTTTTTAAATCTCTTGACAGCCCTAAAGATTATGTCATGTGATTAAATCTCCAGGAATACGTCCAACCAAAATTGGCAACCCTATATTACCCCGACCTGTCACATCTTGTCTCAGACACCAGTCCTGTAACCACAACACACGGGCAGACCACTGAGCTTGCATGGAGTACCACTGAAGTCCACAGGGCTTCATGCTGGCACACGTGTCTGCCAACATAGATCCAGTTGCAGGATCAGGGCCATAGGGTTATAAAATCTTTGGGACCGGGACTATCTCTTACTATGTGTTTGAATAATAGCACAGTGATGCCTCAGTTCCAATTGAGTTCTCTTGGCATTACTTAAATACATGTTATTTTTATTATGATAATGACTTTGCAATTGGATAGAAAATATTTTAATGCTTTAAAATTTTTCGTGGAGATTCTTACCTCAGCAAAGCAAATCTAAGCTGCTAACTTTGAAATAGCAGGATACTGCAAAGCTCTGCAGTTTGTCCCTGTAACACCCCACACTTGTAAACTTAAAGAAATTTTAAATGAAGCAAGAGAGAGCATTTTCACTATTCTGTTACTTAATTTTTCACTAGTCTGTTACAGTAATTTACACTTTACTGCTTAGATATTGTAATATCTCCACTGGTTATGCATGCATGCTAGCAAAATGGTGTTTCTTTGTTCTATATCCACTCATTCCTTGAAGTTCCAGGAAGCGTGACACTGAAATCTCATCTCATATCAGGTTCCCTAAAGATCTGTATGAGGAAATGATCAATAAAAGGCCCTCTGAGGAACTTTAACTTCAGTTTATTATCCGTCATATTAATCTATGGAAACGGAGAGAATTTTGCATGTTTATGGTACAGTCATCTAACAGCTGTAGTTGCAAGCTGAAGATATGTGAGGATTATTATTTTTTGTAATATTAAATCATAGTTAGTTTGTAACCCAGGCTCCCAAAAAACTCATAAAATAAGTAGGAAGGCCCCACCTCTTTCATTTTGTAACTCCCATCGAGACAGCAATACAATATTAGCTATTTGTGTGGAGGATTAACAGTAAGTAAAACAAATGAGACCATACCACGTTTCATAAGTACATAAGTATGGCCATATTGGGTCAGACCAAAGGTCCATCTAGTCCGGTATCCTCTCTTTAGACAGTGGCCAATACCAGGTGCCCAGAGGGAATGAACAGAACAGGTAATCATCAAGTGATCCATCCCTGGTGCCCATTCCTGGCTTCTGGCAAACAGAGGCTAGGGACACCATCCCTGCCCATCTTGGCTAATAGCCACTGATGGGTCTATCCTCCATGAATTTATCTAGTTCTTTTTTGAACCCTGTTATGGTCTTGGCCTTCACAAGATCCTCAGGCAAAATGTTCCACAGATTGACTGTGCGTTGTGTGAAGAAATACTTCCTTTCATTTGTTTAAAACCTGCTGCGTATTAATTTCATTTGGTGGCTCCTGGTTCTTGTGTTATGAGAAGGAGTAAATTTCTTATTTACTTTCTCCATTTGATGCTTATTAACTTTTTCCATTCAATGTTTCATTTCCATTTGATGCACATTATCATTTTAAGACTACATTGCACAGGAAATATTTTAAAAGGAATAAACCTTACCGATAAGTTTTACTTTAGAATATACAGCAGGTAAAACAAGTGTCAGTCATTCAGCCTCCAAAGATTGCATTAAGCCACAAGAGACCATGTTTTTGCTGTAACTCTGTTTTAAATCAACAGGACTATTATACTGAAGCCAGAACTATAATCCAGTGAAACTCGATACAGTTTTGGAAAGCTGCAGAAGGCATTAGAAAATACTTTGGGGGGTTGAGAAAGAGATCACTTTTTCATCTTTAGACAAAGTCAAAATCTGTATTGTAAACATTTTAAATGATAGTTAAGAAATAGCTTTGGGTGGGCTGATGCGTTACCCTTTTCAGCCAAGTTTCTTAAACTGATAAGGACTTGTCTACATGAACTTTTAGTTTGTGGCAACTTGGGGTATGAATGTACCTCAACTAGCTTGCCATGCACTAACTGTCCTGTGAACTCTGTTGACACACACTAACACTTAGCACACTTTGATCTACCCTGATTTGAATTGGGACTAGATTAATGCACACTAATGAACTGTTAGTGCATGTCATCAGGGTCTGCAGGGACAGTCAGTACTCAGCAGGCTAGTGCAAAGTAGATTGCCATAAATTAAATGTTTGTGTAGACCACTTTAACTATGTGGTTCTGTGCAGTCCTATGCTGGTATAGTCAAAGTCGCACAACTCCCTGATGTGGATGCAGTTATACCAATATAAATGTGCTTATACCAGTTGTAGCTTATTCCCATATGGGAAAGGAAATAAACTATATGAGTATAAGGCACCTTTATACTGGTATGTCTGCATGCACATTAGAGGTTGTACTGTTATTATTTTGGTTAAAATCATAATCCTAACTGCCATAGTTATACTGGTACAAGATCTTTGTGTTCACCAGGCCTAATATGGCAAGTGAGAAATCTAGCAAGCAACATGCTAGCCCGTTTGTTAAGCCCCTTGTCAGCAACTGTCATGCAATATTTCAGTCAACATTTCAGAAATTGAACAACAATATTTTTTAGAAACTGGATGACAGCAGAATAATAGCTCCCTTGTTTAAAATGGTTAGGTTCCCCCCCCCAGGGGCTTTCTCCCCCTCCCCTTTGTTTCTTTAATAAAAAATGAAGGCAGTGGTCTTGTCCATCTTGTGACTTCTTGACAAAGCACATACTGTCTAGGCATATTATCATCAAAACTCCAGTAGAATCATCATCCCACTTTGCTGACTGTCCAGGCTACCAGCAAGGCTGAATTCCAGGTGTCCACATCCTGGAATGCACTGGAGTTTGCGGGGGGTGAGATAGGGAGAGAGATCTAGCCTGACGTTAGAGATGTCTACTGCAGGTTCCTGTAATGGCACACAGGGTCTGAAGAGTGAAGATGAAATAGGGTGACTAGAATTCATAATGTATAGGGACAGTCCTGATTTATATAGGTTCTTATTACCCCTGTCAAGGTTTCTTCTCCACTCTGAACTCTAGGGTACAGATATGGGGACCTGTATGAAAGACCCCCTAAGCTTATTCTTACCAACTTAGGTTAAAAACTTCCTCAAGGTACAAACTTTGCCTTGTCCTTGAACCCTATGCTACCACCACCAAGCATGTTAAACAAAGAACAGGGAAAGAACCCACTTGGAGACGTCTTCCTCCCCAAATATTCCCCCAAACCCTACACCCCCTTTCCTGGGGAAGGCTTGATAAAAATCCTCACCAATTTGCATAGGTGAACACAGACCCAAACCCTTGGATCTTAAGAACAATGAAAAAGCAATCAGGATCTTAAAAGAAGAATTTTAATTATCGAAAAAGTAAAAGAATCACCTCTGTAAAATCAGGATGGTAAATACCTTACAGGGTACTCAGATTCAAAACATAGAGAATCCCCCTAGGCAAAACCTTAAGTTATAAAAAGACACAAAAACAGGAATATACATTCCATTCAGCACAGCTTATTTACCAGCCATTTAAACAAAAGGAAATCTAACACATTTCTAGCTGGATTACTTACTAACAAGTTCTAATACTCCATTCCTGTTCTGTTCCCGGCAAAAGCATCACACAGACAGACAGATCCCTTGTTCCTCCCACCTCCAGCTTTGAAAGTATCTTGTCTCCTCATTGGTCATTTTGGTCAGGTGCCAGCGAGGTTGTCTTAGCTTCTTAACCCTTTACAGGTGAAAGGGTTTTGCCTCTGGTCAGGAGGGATTTTATAGTTCTGTATACAGAAAGGTGGTTACCCTTCCCTTTATATTTATGACAACCCCCACCCCCTGTCCCGATTTTTCACACTTGCTGTCTGGTCACCCTAAGATGAAATCACAGAGGCCATACTGTTCATAAGATTTGAGAGCCACATTAATACATTAATACTGTAGCCCATGAAAGCTTATGTTCGCATAAATTTGTTCGTCTCTAAGGTTGCCACAAGTACTCCTGTTCTTTTTTATTAATACTTTGGATTTTTATAGAACCTTTCAGTAAATAATATAAAATAAAATATAAAAATACTGTACAAAACAACAGCCCCATGAGATACTCATTTTGCTGAAAGGGATATTGAGGCACAGAAGTTAAGTGACTTAGCTAAAGTCACAAAGAATCAGTGGCAGAAACAGTAATATAAATGAGGTACCCTATTTCCCAGTTCTCTGTTCTAATTATTATATCACATTGCCTCCCTAAACCACAACAGATTAGAATATAAACATCTTTCACAGTTAAAGTGGGTTTAATGTGCACTCATTATCAGTTATGAATAAGGTAAATTCACGATGAAAGTATCCTTTTCATGAGACATTCCTGTGACAATTATTTTACTTACAGTAAAAAAACAAACAAACCGTAATGCAATACCTTTAAAAAACATTGATACAAAAACTATAAACATTATGACTTTATAAAATACTTTGAGTTGACTCAGAGGTGGCTGCATTTCTCTGCAGAATGAATAACATTGTCTTTTTCTTTCAATCCACAGTTCTGGCCTTTTTAGCATGCATGAATGGCATGGCCTCCTCCTTTCTGGGTGATTCTGTCTGACTCTTTTAAGTGTTAACTACATCTGGTCAGATATTTTGCATCCGAACATTGTTTGATAGTGGCCATTTTTCATTGAAAATTTTCATTTTGTTTGATTAAAAAACCAAAAATAAATAAATTTATAACTGAAAACGTTTCACTTCCTCAAATTGGTCAGTTTTTCGATGAAAATCTGAAAAATGTTTTCAGGGAATTTAAAAAAAAAATGAGTTTTTCTAAAAATTTCCTGCAAAAAAAATAAATAACTGGCACTTTCTGACTAACGCTAGTGCTAAGTGACTTTAACTCTCATTGATAATAGGTACTTAGCATCTCACAGAATTGGTCTCTTAGAGTGAAATCTTTGCCATTGACTTCAGTGGGATTAGGATTTCACTTTTAGGCCCTGATTCTATGCCCGTAGGCAAACACGTATGCATGTGTTTAATTTGACTGCTATTAGTGCTATTGATTTCAACAGCACTAATCAGGGCTTTAGCCTGTAGACTGCTTGGGTTCAGAGTCTTATTGTCCTATAGATTTGTAAAGCACCATGTGAATCATGGTATTATATGAAAAATTGAATGATAGGAGTAGTTAAAAATTCCACATTTTTGAAAGATCCTGCCGTTTCCAGTGATATTCCTGACATCTATAATTGGAAATTAACCTTTTAGTGGTGGAATCCTTCAAAACTATAGAACTCTTATGTGTGCCAAATATAACTCTTATCTGTTTTCATACAAAAAAAATTATTCCTATGGATAAAAAGGCCCAGGGAGGGAGAAGCATAAGCATAACAGTCTTATCATTCTGGTTTGCCTTGGCTGGTTCTGGTAAAGTTCAGTATCCAACACCATAGTGTCTAAATGCCTGAGTCTCCATAGTTATCGGAATTGAGCTGATTGCTGCTATCCTCTGTTATTTCTTCTTTGACTTTCCAGTGTAGGGGCTGATCTAATGCCCACAGAAGTCAATGGAAAGACTCAGTGAGTTTTAAATCGGGTTCTTAGGTACTTAGCATCTGGTTGAATAGTCAGTCAGGCGCCTGCCTCATTACCTATCCCTTTTCATCTTTTCAGACATAAGAAGCAAGTGAGTTAAACGGGGAATTAACTCCTTGCATATTGGTATATTTGAACTCTTTCAGTGAGGTATTATTATTATTTTATTTTTCATTTATTTACTCTTTATTTATTGGCAGGGTATCAGCAGATGTGAAAAAATGTATGAATTTTACCCACTGGAGAAATGAACCGATTGAGTAGAATACAGTGTCAATATTGTAGCATCTGCTACCACAAAGAGAAGCCTAAGTCCACCGCAATTGTAATACACCCCTTTTCTTTTCTCTGTAGGTCTGTCAGTTTGTGGTTTCTGTGAATGGACTCAATGTTCTCCATGTGGACTACAGGACAGTGAGCAATCTCATTCTGACTGGCCCTCGAACTATTGTCATGGAAGTGATGGAGGAATTAGACTCCTGAGAAGGAAATTTCCTCGCTGGAAGCTGTGAATAGAAATAGAAGAATCAGTGCAAAGCCAAACAACACAAGGGGGCGAAACCTTGCCTTGTCTAACTAGATTATTTTGTCTTTCAGGTGCTTTCCTCTTCAGTTTAACAATCGTAGCTGTGATTCATATGCTAAGAAGTGAACAGTATATACCATCATGTTATCATTTAGGACCTGATCCTGCAAACTGTTCTGCTGAAGACAAGGACCAGGTCTTTAGTTGTCAATCCAGCTGTATCTGTTGGGATGGTATCCTGCTTAAAAGGCTGCAAGTAACTTCCCTTGCCATTCAACCATGTGATCACAATACTTGAAAAGAGGAATGTTTGGTAAGGACTTTCAATATGGTTGGCATGGCATATGAATGTTAGTGTACTCCCCTCCGTGTAATACAGGTGTGTCCAAAGTGCGGCCCCAGGAGAGCAGCTGCCTGCTTCTGCTCCCTCTCTCTAATCATAGAGCAAAGAGAAAGGTGATCAACTTCAGGCGTTTATTGTCAGGGAATTCAAACAAGTAGCAGACAACATTAAAATTCGTAGATATGAAAAAAGTGTGTGCCTTTCTGTGGAATGCACTGATTTTCCAGAGCTGGGTAGCCCTATAAAAACCTGCAGCAATTGTTCTACGAAGGAAAATACAAGAACACAGAAATGTTATGGAGGTGTGCATTAATTTTTCATTTTGAAAATATGGCCTTTGAAAACCAGACCTCTTATCTAGATGTCTAAGTACAGATTTAGGAGCCCAAGTTTGAAAATTTTGGGTCTATATACCTTCTGTCTAAACTACATGTGGCTCTTAGTCTCCTGGTAACTTGTCGATGTGGTTCTTTTCACACAGCTTGGCTATCCCTGATATCAGAAGAATGATAACATGTTAGAGAGCCGAAGTCAGAGAATCACAATGTTAGCATTAGCATTGAAATATTTAGTAGCTCGGATATGGTACAGTACACTTCAAATTGAAGCAATGCACTTGAATGTGTCTTTGATTATCAGCATTTTCAAACCATTAAATGCTTGAAAACTACAGATGCATCACATAATTTACATCTGATGCATTAATAACATGTTGTATTTAACTGACTCTTCCTCATTTTAAAACCAAGCAGGAATTTTTGTTGATGAACTTGTGAAAAAATATTTTTAAAATGTATAGCTGAATGATATACTTCACTGAATCTAAATTGCTTCTCAACTCTGTGATATCTGGCGTGCCATAGGTCTCTCAAACTGAGATTAATTGAATGTATACAGTCTTGTTCACAAAACATAAATATGTATATCTATAGATTGTAGGCATTCTGGTACTGTTCAGTTTATATACAGTAATACTTTTTAAATTAAAAAAATGAATGCTTGACCTTCAGTGCGAGAATACCCAAAAGAATTAACTACCTATTTTTGGTATTTTTTCCCTACTAAGAGCGTTGACTATGTTTATATTAAGGAATTGGCCTCATCACACATTCTTCTTGCAGTATGATTTTCACTCACTCAGATATTTGCACAGGCTTGATCAAAGGAGTGGTAAGACTTTGAGATTATATGAGCTTGCAACGTCAAAAGTGAAATTGTATGTTTGCTTATTTTCTAAGCATGGCCAAAAAACTGTATTTTATGACTTACTCACAATAAAAATTCCTCATAATTCCTTCATGTTTACCAGTGCAAGAAGATCTTAAATGCAGCTGAGAATACCATCCCTGTACTAACCCTGTATAAAAGCCTTTTTTGGGGGGGAGGGGGGAATTCTTTTAATGTGTCACTTTGTATCACAGTTGCTTATCCCTTATATTAACATAGCTGAAGAATGCTTGTACACATCTAGCACCCCCAGCAGACCTCACTAATGTATTGGTAGTTCCATAATGCTAAGTGCAACTAAAATAAATAGGTTGCTGCAAAAGGGTTCAAACATACTAAAAGTTCCATACTGCATAATGTTATGTGATATGGCATTAATGTAGAGAGCATTTAGGGCTTTGGTCAGCTTCAGATGAACTTGATTAAAAGGAGTAAGATAAAGTCCCAGAGAAATTGCTAGTGTGCTATAATAGCTGCGATTCAGTGTATATAGGAAGGGTAATGCTTCCCCAAATACTTCTAATTTGTTATATCCTTTACTTCTCTTTAAATCTAACTTCTAAATATTAGGATGGGTTAATTATTAAAATACAAAGGGTTCTTTTACAGACAATGACTAGCATTTTGTTAATATCAGCATGGGACTTGTATTTTATGTCTCTTGATGTAGTTAATATGTTGCTACCACTTCCCTGTATCCTCCAGGCAATTATGAAACTGGTTCAGAATTTAGTTTCATAATGAAATACAGAGAGCTCTTGAGACCTTAGCAAGAAGTGAATGCAGTGGGGAGGAAGGGGAGCTTTGTGCATATCATTATAGAATACGGCATTTTGATTCATGAGATACATTTGTTTCTGTTGCAATTTGAATGCCCTTACTTGCCTGCCATTTAATGGCAATCTCCATATTGTTTTCTTAGCTTGATTTGTGATCCAGATTTGAATAACTTCTTTCCCTCTTCTTCGTTGCTGAGATGTTTAAAATTATCTACATATTTGAGCTGTGCAATTTCTTAAAGTTATTTGTGAGATTTTTAAAATCATAACTGTGATATGTATCATCTCAGATTAGAATGTGATCTAGCTTCACACTGTGATGTGTTTCACATCGCACTCCCCGTCAGTACCTGGCCTGTGCTGGGGAAGCTAATGATCCAACCAGCAGACCAAATTCGCTGATGAATCCTGGTCACGTGCCACCTGAGACACGTTGCGCAATTACGCATACTTTAAGAAAAAGACTTACACTGAGTGACATCCTGGCCCCATTGAAGTCAATGGCAAACTCACATTGACTTCAGTGGGGCCAGGATTTCACCCATTATATAAAACCTTTCTCCATGTGACGCATCATTGAAATTGATGGGATTATGGAACTGGCAAACATGAGTAAGACTAGCACAGTCTGGCCCACAGCAACTAACATAGAAAAGACAGAGGGGCAGATTGTCACTTGGTATAATCTGCTGTAGCTCAATTGAAGTCAATGGAAGGGAATGGAGCAGAGACAATTTATGCCAGCTGAGGATCAGCCCCATTGTATCCAGCAGTGATGCTCAATATCGTCAGTTACTAGGGAAACTTCATAAGCCTTACTGTGAAATACTGAGATATCTCATGCAAACACAAATTTGCCCAACGAGCTAAAATGAAGGTCTTATAAATCTTGTGCAATTTAGGGTATTGCTACACTACAAAGTTAGGTCAATTTTATAGAAGTTGATCTTTAGAAATCGATTTTATACAGTCAATTGTGTATGTCCCCACTAAGCGCATTAAGTTGGCGGAGTGCGTCCTCACTACCGTGGCTAGCGTCAACTTACAGAGCAGTGCACTGTGCGTAGCTATCCCACAGTTCCTGCAGTCTCCACTGCCCATTGGAATTCCGGGTTAAGCTCCCAATGCCTGATGGGGCAAAAACATTGTTGAGGGTGGTTTTGGGTACATGTCGTCAGTCATCCCTCCCTCCCTCCATGAAAGCAACGCAGACAATCGTTTCGCGCCTTTTTTTCTGGGTTACCCGTGCAGACACCATACCACAGCAAGCATGGAGCCCGCTCAGCTCACCGCTGCTGTTGTGAGCATTGTAAACACCTCGCGCATTATTCTGGAATATGTGCAGAACCGGGCTAAGAGACGCCAGCATGAGGACGATTGTGATGAAGACATGGACACAGACGTTCCTGAAAGCATGGGCTGTGGCAATTGGGACATCATGGCGGCAGTGGGGCTGGTTGATACAGTGGAATGCAGATTCTGGGCCTGGCAAACAAGCACAGACTGGTGGGACCACATAGTGTTGCAGGTATGGGATGATTCACAGCGGCTGCGAAACTTTCACATGCGTAAGGCCACTTTCCTTGAACTTTGTGAGTTGCTTTCCCCTGCCCTGAAGAGCAGGAACACAAAGATGAGAGCTGCCCTGACAGTCGAGAAGCGAGTGGCTATAGCCCTGTGGAAGCTTGCAGTGCCTAACTGCTACTGGTCAGTCGGGAATCAGTTTGGAGTGGACAGGTCTACTGTGGGGACTGCTGTGATCCAAGTAGCCAATGTAATCACTGACGTTCTGCTATCAAGGGTAGTGACTCTGGGAAATGTGCAGGTCATACTGGATGTCTTTGCTGCAATGGGGTTCCCTAACTGTGGTGGGATGATAGACGGAACACATATCCGTATCTTGGCACCGGACCACCTTGTCAACCAGTATATAAACTGCAAGGGGTACTTCTCAATGGTGCTGCAAGCACTGGTGGATCACAAGGGACGTTTCACCGACATCAACGTGGGATGGCCGGGAAAGTTGCATGACACTCACATCTTTAGGAACTCGGGTCTTCAAGCAGTTACAAGAAGGGACTTGCTTCCCAGACCAGAAAATTACCGTTGCGGATGTTGAAATGCCAATAGTTATCCTTGGGGTCCCAGCCTACCCCTTGCTCCCATGGTTCATGAAGCCATACAGAGGCACCCTGGACAGTAGTAAGGAGCAGTTCAACTATAGGCTGAGCAAGTGCAGAATGGTGGTAGAATATGCCTTTGGAGGTTTAAAAGCTTGCTGGCGCTGTTTGCTGACTAGGTTAGACCTCAGCGCAACCAGCATTCCCATTGTTATAGCTGCTTGCTGTGTGCTCCATAATATCTGTAAGAGTAAGGGGGAGGTGTTTATGGCAGGGTGGGAGGTTGAGACAAATCGCCTGGCGGCCGATTTTGAGCAGCCAGACACCAGGGCCGTTAGAAGAGCACAGCTAGGCGCCCTGATCATCAGAGTGGCTTTGATAACCAGTTTCATGACTGACCAGGCTACAGTGTAACAGGTGTATGGGTTTCTCCTTGCTGCAAACCTGCCCCCTTTGTTGATTTTAATTCCCTGTAAGCCAACCACCCTCCCGCCTTCGATCACAGCTGGCAAAGGAAATAAAGTAACTATTGTTTTGAAACCATGCATTATTTCTTTATTAATTAAAAAAAAAGTGAGATAACTGACAAGGTAGCCCAGGTGGGGTGGGGTGTGGGAGGAGGGAAGGACAAGGCCACATTGCTTATTGTAGCCACACTACAAATCAAAACTGAATGACAGCCTTCTGTTGCTTGGGCCATCCTCTGGAGTGGAGTGGCTGGGTGCCTGGAGCCTCCCCCCGGCACATTCTTGGGTGTCTGGGTGGGGAGGCTATGGAACATGGGAAGGAGGACAGGTGGTTATACAATGGATGCAGTGGGGGTTTATGCTCTTATTGGCTTTCCTGCAGCTCCACCAGACGCTTCATCATGTCCGTTTGCTCCCCCATTAGCCTCAGCATCGCCTCCTGCCTCTGCTGTTCGCGCTCACTTAATGCTTTCCTGGCCTCTGCCATTGAATGCCTCCATGCATTAAGCTGTGCCCTATCAGTGAGGGAGGACTGCATGAGCTCGGAAAACATGTCATCGCGACTGCGGTTTTTTTCGCCTTCTAATCTGCGATAACCTCAGGGACGGAGATGATAGGGGGAGCATAGAAACATTTGCACCTGGAGGGAGATTAAAAGGGAGAGTAAAATTTAAGTTGATTCACTTCTGGGAACAAAAGGGAGACTGTTTCACAGTGAATCAAGCAATTCACAGCACATGTGCTTTAGGTACAACGTAGCATTTTGCTTTTTATATTGAGCACCTACCAGTATGGTGACACATCACACACAGCTGGGCAACAGAATTCGGTTTCCGGGCAGCCATGGTAAGCCTTTTGGTATGCAGGGTTGGCTTCTTCCGCCATCATAACATGTGGGAATGGTTTCAAACTGCAGCGCCATCCTTTCCCCTAGCAAGCAATGCTGGTTGGGTTTCACATTTAAAAGGAGGGGCTTCAGTTTTCAGGTGGATGCACAGCACACACCTCCCTCCACCCCACCGCATGGCTATTCTCTGGGATGATCCCTTTTAGTCAAGCACAAACAACCCAGCATGAATGAGGTCCTTTTACTGCTCGCTTACAAAAATTCCCCTATTTCAACCAGGTGGCCATGAATGATATCACTCTCCTGAGGCTAACACAGAAAGGTAAAGACCGAATGTTGCTTGAATGCGACCAGGACCATTTGCTGACATCCTTTGTGCTGCAGTGATTCCAGACTACTTGCTACTGGCTTGGCGTGGTAAAGTGTCCTACCATGGAGGACGAAATAAGGCAGCCCTCCCCAGAAACCTGCAAAGGCTTTCAGAGTACCTCCAGGAAGCTTCACGGAGAGGTCCCTGGAGGATTCCCGCTCCATCCCCAGACATGTTAACAGACTTTTCCAGTAGCTGTACTGGCCACAAATGCATCCCAATTCTTCAGGGCAAATCAAACATTAAACACTGTTGCTTTTAAACCCTGTGCTGTAGTTACAAATGTGCACTCACCAGAGGTGCCTTCTCCAGCTTCAGGATCAGGGATCCCGCCTTGGGAGGGTATTGGCTCCAGGGTGATGAAAAGGTCCTGGCTGCCAGGGAGAACGGATTCACTGCTTGCCTGCTGCACATTCTCCTCCTCCTCTTCCTCATCCACAAAATCCTCTTCCCTGTTGCATGAGACTCCCCTTGCAGGTGTCCACGGACAGTGGTGAGGTAGTGGTAGGGTCCCCACCTAAAATGCCATGCAGCTGATCATAGAAGGGGCATGTATGGGGCTCTGACCCGGAGCGACCATTTGCCTCCTTTGTCTTTTGGTAGGCTTGCCTGAGCTCCTTAACTTTCACATGGCACTGCTGTGTGTCCCTGTTATAGCCTCTCTTCACCATTCCCTGTGTGATTTTGGCATATATATTAGCATTTCTTCTTTTTGATCGGAGTTTGGCCTGCACAGATTCTTCTCCCTATACAGCAATCAGATCCAGCGTCTCCTTTTCGGTCCATGCTGGAGCTTGTTTGCGATTCTGGGGGGACTGCATGGTCACCTGTGCTGCTGAGCTCGCCATGCTGACCAAACAGGAAATGAAATTCAAAATTTCCCAGGGCTTCTATTGTGTATCAGGCTAGTGCATCGGCGTTCAAAGGGCTGTCCAGAGCGGTCACATTGGAGCACTGTGGGATAGCTCCCGGAGACCAATACCGTCGAATTGCGTCTGCACTACCCCAAATTTGACCCAGCAAGGTCGATTTTAGCGATACTCCCCTCGCCGGGGAGGAGTACAGAAGTCGATTTTAAGAGCCCTTTAGGTCGACGGAACAGGGTTGGTTATGTAGACGCATTCTTTTTAAAATCCACCTAATGCGGCTAAATTCTACCTAACCCCGTAGTGCAGACCAGGGCTGAGTGTAGTAAACCTCAAAGATCTTGTGATGAACAGAAGTGTAAAATTAGTATGTACATATACATTCAGCAGGTCCTTTAGAGAAGGTCTTGATGGAATGTTAATATCTGTATAGTGTGCTAGGCAAATTATTAAAATAGTTGTTGAGCTAATTGGAGCATCAATTCAATATGCTGCCATACAGACAATGCTTCCATTCTCTCTGAGTACAATAGGTGTAATTTGTAGGTGTTACTTAAAGGGTCAGATTCTGATATGCTTACTTGTGTTGAATAACCCTTTATTGAGATCACTCATGGAGTAAAGCACTGTTCATAGAAGTGTATCTGAGTCTGACCTTAACTGTGTTAGGGCCCCATAGAAGTTAAAGGTCCAGTGCTCAGAACTGAAAAGAGTCAGCACTTGTGTAGAGCTATATCACAGGGACAACCGAGATACTAATGGGTCCATCCTATCACCTCTTTTTCCATGGAAACATATCTTCAAGGTTTCACTAGTAGAGATTCTTCCCATTCACTGGTACAGATTCCTGGACCCAAAGAAAGCAATTTGATGTTTAAGGGGAGAGTGGAATGGTGGCTGACCTCCTTCTCTATCCACATAGGAATCTGTGTATGGAGGTTCCTTTTGCCATAGATCAAGTAGGAATTATTCTAATTATAGAAATGCTGTAATAATCTTAGATAAAACCATGTGGGCGAATGTTGACATTTTAAAAGGCATCCTTGCTAAGTAAGAATTATTTTAATTTTACTTGTGGAGAAACTGAGGCAGAGAAGTTAAATGATTTGCCCGTGGCCACAGAGGGAGAAAGCTTGGGAATTCCTTCCTCCCAGTCAAATGCTTAAGACTGGACCACACCTCTTTCTCAATATGGTGATATCCTGTCTTTTTATAATAATCAGAGCCACCAAAATATCATGAATATTACTATAATTGTTTAAAAGTGGAACAATCTTTCTTCACCTAGTGTGTGACATATTTTATATTTCGTAGGATGCTTTAAAAACAGTGAAATTACAAATACAGTCCTTTTTTTTCCTGTACATGGACAATGTTCAAATAAAATGTATAATACATAAGAGAAATCTAGAATGTATTACAGAGAAATGAATTTAAATATGAAATGACTTTTATAAAAATTTTGTAAATGAAAAGAAAGCTTTATAAATTATTTTATACATTGTTTTAGGCTGAGCCACTAATGCAAAGGCATATTTAAGAGTTTCATAGCACTTAATTTACCTCAAAATCAGATTATAACACAAGACTTTTTTGTGTTAAATTTAAATAGGTAACGATTATATTTGTAATTCTTTAATAATATTTAAAGAACATTTTTAGGTTAGAAAAAAATATCCACCCCAAATTGAGTATCCTGTAAAGCATAGGTAAAGTTATCTAAGTTATATACCTAAACCCATATTGTCAATGGGAGCAGAGAGGGCTCAGCACCTCTGAAAACCAGGCTAATTTGTTATGTACCTCAATATCAATTTAGATGAGTAACTTTTGGGCAGGTACATTGGAAAATGATCACGTACTCTGTACTGTAAGCGGTAGTGTAACATTCTTATAATATCATACTTACCATGACTTCTTTATCCCCACGTCACTGTAGTTCTCGCTAATATACTGTACAATAGCTCTTCGTTGATTTATCTTTGTATTGTGAAATCACCATGGTTGTGTACACAATTTATATTTGATTGGACCCTCGTCTCTTTGTTTATTATTACAACATGCTCAAGAATGATCATCTCAGAAGGGTTCATGCAGAGGGGCTTTCCATGGTGTTGGGGACAGGGAAAGTATGCAGGGAAGCCTGTGCTCTTCTCCTTACAAAGCTTTATGGACACATTTAACAGGCTTTTCTCTCCCTTCACCCCTCTCTTTGCCTAATAGTAGAAAACTTATTTAGTCCATAATTCGTACCTTCTGGTTCCAGCCTTAAAATGAGTGCTTGAAGCTGTTAGTATTGTCTGGCTTCTCTGACATTCAGTGTTCTGGTTTTTGACTGACTCTTCATTGTGAGTAAAATTAAAGAATGGCCATTAACCTATGATTGCTACTGAAATGTCATGTAAACAGCTATCGAATGATGTGTCATATGCATAATATAAAACCTGAAACCTAGATAGGAGAATAAAATTGAACCTGTGTATTATAATATAGCAGCACATTGATCCCTGCTGTAAGAGAGTAGTGCACCCACTTAACACCTGATCTCAAAATGTCATATGAGCTGTAGGTCACACATAGGTTTTGTGTGGTCATCTGTAATGTGAGAGGTCAAAAAAGTTTGTTCCTCTTTTCCAGTCCATTAGGTGCATGGAAAAGAGCCCAAAAAACCTAGGCAACCGAAACATACATAAATTCTTAGGTCTGTTCCCTCATGTTTTGTTGCACAATATTGTTAAACCATCAGTTAAAGGTCTTGCTCTCTCTCATCCTTGCTGGAGCACAGCCTCAGCACCTGAGTTCTAACTGCAGTAAATTATGAGCCATAGGGATGCTCCAAAGCACTACAGTGCAGCATTGCTGAACCGAGTGGGGCTGCAGAAGAGTGATTGCAGAAGTTAGTCTTTAGAGTTAATTTTTTCCTCTCCCTCTTTGCTTTTGTAATACTCGCTTATAAACAAAGTAGTTTTCTCCCCCATTTCATTCTGTTCCATTTAGGAACCATGGGCATTTCCATCCTGTTTTGTACGGAGGTTGAGATTAACAGAACTCTTGTTTACTTTCCTGTTTATCCCAGCATGACTTTGAGAATAAGGGGTCTCACCCTGCTGTCTTTTCTTGGGCAAAACTCCCAATGAGTCTTCCCAGTGGAGTTTTGTCCAAGTAAAAACTGCATTATTATGCCCAGTACTAGTTCACTGCTGCTGAAAATAAACAGCAAACACAAGCCAAACCTTCTGTACAAGCTTACTGTGATTTGGCAAACTTGTTTTAAAAATTCTGTTGGGAGTTGTAAATATAAATCAACAAGAATATAGAATCCAGAGGGAAAGTTTTATGGTACAGTAGGCCAAATTTTTGTCCTATAATGCTTACTTGATAGTGTCTAGATGAGAGTATAGCAAAAGTTATACTTTGGTTCTGTGAAGCAGGGTTGTTGTTTTCTAAAATCATAGAGCT
Source organism: Lepidochelys olivacea (assembly GCF_965140295.1). NCBI lineage: Eukaryota > Metazoa > Chordata > Testudines > Cheloniidae > Lepidochelys > Lepidochelys olivacea. Next base: position 24,971,470 of record NC_140412.1, on the reverse strand, counting down.
ACAGACTATTCACTTTACAAAATCTCTTTCATTTATGTTATGGTATATTTAAAACTGCTTTTTCAAATCTAAAAAGTCAGAAATATTGAGCTTTTACAATGTTTTAGTATATTAGAATAAGGGCAAATCCTCACACAAATAGAGTGACTGATTTGACTCCCAGTACAGTCAACGGAGTGTTGCTGTTGATTTCAATGGAAGCTGAAGGGCCCTTCGTTATTGTTAGCCAGAACATAGCTCGGCATGATGCAGAGCAGATCCCGTGAAGAGCTGAATGGCCTCAGCTCACAAGGGGTGCTTAGCAGCTTGCAGGATCAGCCCCCAAACTAGCTGTGTTTTGTTAAATGTACCAGCATCCCTACTGCTTTACACCCAAAGTATTTCTCTAAATGGGATAAAATTGTCTGAAACCTATTTTAAACATTGCAGAATGAAACTGTTCTAGTAGGCAAATATGCAGAATAGGTTTATGGCAGTTATATCATTTTTAATGTTTTCTTCTTTGACTGGTTTGTGTCTCTAGAATCATCAGCTCACCGGCTCACCTGAATTTAAGGGTAAAGTGGTTAGGCTTTTTTTTCCTGCTCATCTACCAGATATTGTAGAAAAAATTAAAAAACAAACCAAAAACAAAGAAAAAAAATTGTACTTTTCTTCCATTTAAATCACAAAGCTTCTAATCTCTAATGTGACTAAAGTGCCATTTTTAAAATGATGCTCTTGAGTTATAATGTGTAATACCAGTTTGCTAGTAAAATCTGCATTAAAAAGCTTTCACTGCTTTATTCAGCATTACTCTGTGTGCTTCCGTGGTTGTTGTATTTCATGCATGCTTCTTATGGAGCCTCTTATCAAAGAGTTGTTGTTTTGCCTGCCTTGTGGCAGCAGTCTATGGTCAGTCTCAGACTCCATGTGAATATAAAATCCAGTTGATTTCATGACCTAATTGGCTGGAGACACTATTTCTCTCTTCTGTCTTTGCTGGGATTTTTTTTTCTTTTTTTTGGGGGGGGGGGGGAAGATGAAGGCACAGAAAATATTTTCCTTAACTCTCACTGGAAGACTTGTACGAAAAATGTGAGTGGCCCAAGCTCACAAGCTATCTTACGAAACATTACTATACAGCAATGACAATAATATATATTGTCATAAGTAAAGGCGAATTGCCCACATTTTTTGAGGCTGACTGATGTCTAATTTCTACTGGTTATCGGTGTTCTGAATAACTCTCTATGTTTTGTAAATTGTAAAGATGACCTGCTGAGTGTGACCCAATGTAGTGCCAGCTTCCTCAGTCTGCAGATAGCCTGAAACCAACATCACAGAAGGGCTAACTTCCTCCATGCACCTAATTTTAATATTAACTCAGAGACCTAATTATCCCAATTTAATTCCAGCATGGTTAAATTGTTTTGCTGCTGATAGTTTTATTGGAAACATCTAGCTAATGTGTTTATCCAATAGAATAGATGAAAAAAGACCTGTCTGGTCATCTAGTCTATCCTCCAGAAGAGCATTGCAGAATTATGCTGTACCACTCTGACCACAGCTATGTGCAGTCCATTTTTAAATATGCCAAAAAATGGGGCTGTCGTCCCTTCTTTCATGAGTTCTGTCCAGCTGTGGAACGGTCTCTTGTCAGCAGATTTTTCCTAATTTATTTTTCTTTTTTTTTAAAAGTTTGTGCATTACTACTAGTTTTACCCCTGGGCTCCCAGGGAGGTAGACAGCTGCTCCCAAGGGAGCAATAAGAGGAGCAGAGGAAAGAGAAGCAGCAGTAGCCATCACTGTCAGAGGTAGAAAGGGACAAAATGGGAGCCATCTGCAGAAGCAGGGCCAGATTAGCTTTTTGTGGGCCCACCACTAAACCTAATTGTGGGACCCCATAAGGAACAATTGTAACAGACAGGAGCTCAACACAGGAGTTGTTTTTGACACAGCACACAGCTATACAGGTTTTATTTACACTGTTTACAAGTTTAAGTTGCAGATGGAGTGGCTAAGGCAAAGAGAATACGCACGAGTGTACAAAAGATAAATTATAAAAGAAAATATACAAAATAAAACACAGTGGGTAAAAACAGCTAACAAAAGGCAAAGCTGGCCAAAACACCAGGCATGTGCTGCTCCCACACTAAAAGGGAACCTTCACATTATCTTCACATTTCTCATATGAACTACCAGGGTTTGAATTACATTTTTGTATGAAATTGGGGCGGATTTAAAACATTTTAAAAATATGAAAAATTTAATACATTTTATTTATAGAGTCATTATTCATACTAGACTTTCTAGTCAGGCAGAGAGGCAGAGACTAGGATCAGGACCAGCTGTGACCCCAAAAGACTGAGCCAACCCTCCAAATTTAACCAGACCCACATCCCTCCTCAGAACAATTCCCTCCCCCCCAAAAAACTGGACCAGACCCACATCCGTCCCTTCAACAACCCCCCGGAACTAGACCAGACCCACATCCCTCCCCAGACCAAACCCCTCAAACTGGACCTAGACCTCCTTCCAGATAAGACCCAGATCAGACTCCTCTATAAACCAACCCCTCTCGACCCAATCCTCCCTACTGCCGACCAGAACAGGGCTTCTCCCAAACCTCTATTCCTGAACTGGACTTACCCAAATGCCCAACCAGATCGTTCTTGGCTACCCACTCTGGAGCCATCCCCTGCTGTTGATGCTCCTCTGTTCTCTTCCAAACTGAACCAAACTGGGCCAGGCCTCACCAGGCTGCAGTTTGGCCAGGTGCAACTCCCGATCAGGCCTGGAGCACAGGTGGGCCAGGGGAGCTCAGGGGGTTGGGGACTCAAATCTCCCCTGGGGGTGCTGGTAGGGGGATGGGGCACTGGGGCTTCAGCTAATCTGGGCCCAGGCCAACGGGCAGTACCTGGTGCAAGGAGCACCCACTGGTCAGGGTGCGTCTCCGCCAGGTGCCACCTCCTGCCCAGCTTGGTCCAGGACCCCCATGCTTCCCGCTGTCCAGCTCAGGCTCTGTATTGGAATAACAGGCCAGGGCGGGGGTGCAGGGCAGGAGAGCCTAGGGTTGCCAACTTTCTAATCGCACAAAAATGAACACCCTAGCTCCGCCCCTTCCTCGAGGCCCTGCCCCCCACTCACTACAGTCTCCCTCCCTCAGTGGCTCGCTCTCTTCCACCCTCACTCACTTTCACTGGGCTGGGTCAAGGGGTTGGTGTGCGGGAGGGGGTGAGGGCTCTGTCTGGGGGTGCAGGCTCTGGGGTGGGGCTGGGGATGAAGGGTTCAGGGTGCAGGAGGTGGCTCCAGGCTGGGTGGTGAGGCAGAGATGTTCAGAATGTGGGAGGGGGCTCGGGGTTGGGGTGCAGGCTTACGTCCAGCGGCTTCCAGTCAACGGCGCAGCGGGGGGGATAAGGCAGGTTTCCTGGCTGTCGTGACTCTGCGCTGTGCCCCAGAAGCAGCCAGCAGGTCCCACTCCTGAGTCCTAGGCAGAGGCACAGCAGGCGGGTCTGCACGCAGCTTTCACCCACAGGCACCGCCCCCGCAGGTCCCATTGGCCACGGTTCCTGGCCAATGAGAGTGTGGAGCCGGTGAGTGGGGCAGGGGCAGCGCATGGAGCCCCATGCCCTTCACCCCCCGCCTAGGAGCTGTACCTGCTGGCCACTTCTACGGCGCAGCACAGAGCCAGGACAGGTAGGGACTAGCCTGCCTTAGCTCTGTAGCACCACCGACCGGACTTTTAACGGCCCAGTCAGCGGTGCTGACCAGAGCCACCAGGATCCCTTTTCCACCAGGTGTTCCAGTTAAAAACTGGACACCTGGTCACCCTAGGGGAGCCGCGTGCGAGCCCCCTCCCGCCAACAGTGCCCCAGGCCAAGCAGGGGCCGCGCCATCTGTACATGGGCACCACGAGGGAGCTCAGCTGTCCACATGGCAGCCAGAAAATGCTGACTGGGGCCTGCCAAGCCACACCCCCCCACACTCCACCAAGCAGTATGAGCTGCTCGGGGAGGTGGGTCCAGATACACTGCACGGCCTCCTGCTTGCTGCAAGGCCCGGCGGGGGCCTGGAGTGGTGGAGCTGATGGGCTCCCTGAGCCCTGCAGCTGGCATGAGGCACTGGCATGCTCTGCCTTCAGCTGAAGGACAGCCAGACATCCCCTAGCTCCCCCCAGCCTCTCCCCTGCTGCCCTCACCACACACCCCACCCAACCTTCCCCTACTACCTCCCAACCCCAGGGAGAGCTGCCAGTAGTAAGGAGAAGGATTCTGGGCCTCTTCCCAAGTGTGAGCCTCGGCCACAGCTCCACCGGTGCCATTATAAACCCGGTACTGTGCAGAAGGGACATGTCAGGATGGTCATTGGTATCATTCCACCACTTTGACCCCTGATAGATACCGTGGCTTTCAGCTGAACTGAAGTATCAGTATGCATCTTAAGTATTTATATGGGCCCCCATCACCATAGTAACAGAGCACATCACAAGCTAAGTTACAAGCTGTAACACACTGAGCCTCGGTATAAGAGAAGTGTCTATTGTCCCCATTTTGCAGATGAGGACCTGAGGCACAGAGACAAAGCAAGCTGCACAAGTCTGTGGTAGAGCAGAGAATTGAAACCAGGTCTCCCAAGACAGTGTGCTAACTTCTGGACTACCCTTCCTATCTCATTCCTCTTTCCGTTATAGACTTCAACTTCCTACACATGACAAATGAGGCCACCTCATCTACCTCTTCCCCACTTTCTGACTTTGTTGTAGAGAGCCAGCACTCATTTGCATGGTGCTGGAACACATGATTTCTGATACAGTTTGAGCCTCCTACAACCATGAAGGGGTGCCCTGTCTTGACCCTATATGTACAGTTTGGTAAAGATATCTGCTCTGTTTTCCCAGCTCCCTACCATCACTGATGAACTGGCTTCTGAGGCTGATTTCTGTGTGAATATTCTTCTCTCTCTTTCCTTCGTAAGAGCTGTTTGTGAAGTCTTGCTTTAAGCTGCAAGAGGCTCCCTCTAGAACCTACGCTGGTGCCAAATTTAATGGGACAAAGCCAAAGCTCAATGTAAATACTCCAGTTCACTGCCGTGAACTTTGGATCGTGCCCGGACTCTCCAGAACAGTGTACAACTGTTAACTACAGAAGGTGGGAGGATGCTGAGGCACAACGGAATGCCAAATTGCGGAATTAGTTACATGTTGTACAGAGAACTTGGTGTTCACTTAAGCAAGTACTGAAACCACAAAAACAGCCTGCAATTCAAAGAAAATTGTACCTTCTAAATGCAGTAAATAATACATTTAGTTGAGGGCTTGATGCTAGCCGATACATCTCTTCCGAGTGCAGTAGCAAACATTAGGAAGCCAACAGGCATTTCAAAATAAAATTGTGACTAGATAATTAATTTTGTAAGCGTGTACACGCTCCTGAGTTAAATAGTCAGAACTCACAAAAGAGATAAGCTGACATACATTAAGGTCATATAGTCTACTTGGCTGTGAGAAAATAAAAGGGGAGGTTTTCTCCGTTTGAAAGGAAGTGAATTGCAAATTGCATCCACATCCAACAAAGACTTCTGCATGTGCGTAATTTTATGCAAGTGAGTAGCTCTGCTGACATCAGTAGGGCCGCTCTCATGCATAAAGCTATGGACCTGCTTGAAGCCCTACAGGACCAAGGCCTCAAATTTGTCTTAATTGATTAAGTAATATTGGTTTATTGTTTGAAATAGTCAAAAGAATAGATGACTGACAACATCTGAATAAAAAACATTTAGGGCCAGCTTCTGCTCATAGTTACACTGGTGAAAATTAGGAATAATTCCACTAGCTTCACTGGCATTATTATCTTCACTCTTGTTTAGACTAGTATAAATGAGTTCAGAATCTGGGCCTGTATTTAACAGCCTGATTGTATCAGGGACAGCAGGAGAAAATGCATATTTAGAGGGAGATTTTGTAAACCTGAGCCGGTGTCATACACAGGATGCAGCCTCATGAGTTTCTTGCCAAGTATTACTTCACAGTGAACAGTGCAGGTACTATGATTTATTCACATATCATGGCATTATAATTTACTCCTGGGAAGAATTAAAAAAAAAAAAAGAAGAAGCGTGACAAAAATGGCAGTGGTTGCTTGTTGTAGCGACAGTGCGAATAGATTCTTGCATTAGGTCAGTTGATGTATAATATCACTGCTTAGCATAATCCAAAAACATGACTATTCTAGGAATTTCATTTAACAAAAGCTGAGATATTGGAGAGATGCCACAGACCCTGAGCCAGCACTAACAACCAACAGGTGACCCTCGGAGTCAACTGAAACTAGTCTCTACATAGGCACTGGGGTTTGCCTGTTTGTGTCTCAGTTCAGGACCAGTGCTTTTACACACAGTATTTTACACAGCATTTTACAATACGGCCTCTAATAAAGATGCCATAAAACCAAATGGTCTGAATTTATTTGCTCTTCCCTGTGGCAGTAACACTGTATATAACTGCAGCATTGTTGCCATGTATCATTTTTAAAATAAGGAAAAAATATCTGAAAGATGCCACACATTAGAGCAACATGCCTGGCTTCCATCCATTTAAGCTGGGTGTGGTTTGGGGTTTTTTGTGCAGGTGTGCCGTAGCTATCCAGTTTTACTTGATGTAAGCAACAATACTGAACTTTAAAGTGCAGTAAAGGTCAGAAAAGTGGTTGTGTAAAACCTTTGCATTCGACAGCTCTGTTCCCATTGTGTATTCTGGGTCATATCTGCAGACCTCAGTGACAAAATATGTTTTTATTGTCTTTTCCTCAATTAGCAGCGCAGAGCAGATGCAGCTATGTGGTCATGAGGTGGAGTCCATTTTGGCTCGTGCACCAACACTAATAGTTAACTAAAGCCAACCTTTTCAAAACTGGCTGCCTAAATTAGGCTGCTAAATACCAGGGCTGCCAATACAAAGCGGCTTGTAAGATTAGGGTCTAACACTGATCTTCTATAGCACCCATTAACTTCAGCAAGATTTGTGCTTGCTTGGCTCTTCTGAAATAGACTGGTCCGACCCCACTAAATCAATGAGGGCATGTCTCCCAGCCCGGGTCCACAGACTTGTGCTCGTGCTCTAAAAATAGCTGTGTAGATATTGCAGCTGGGACTGGAGCTTAGGCTCGGAAACCTGGGGGTGGGGTGTGTATGTAAGGGCTTTGAGACCACAAGCATCAGCTCAAGCTGCAACCATCTACACAGCACCATCTACACAGCTGTTTTTAGAGAGCTATTGTGAGCCCTGCTAACACAAGTCTGTGGACCTGGGCTGGAAGTCTTGCTTCCAGAGGCAATGTAGGCATGTCCTGAGAGTTTTGCTATTGATTACAATGGGAGCAGGATCAGATCCCAAATCAGGCCACTTTTATGTAGGTACCTAAACATAGATTTAGGAACCTAACTTTAGGAATGCAGGTTTGAAAATTTTAGGCCAAATTCCATTGGTAGGATCCTTACTGTTGGTGATGATGCACTGACTAGAAACAACCCAGCTTGAGTTTCAGCTCCCGGATTGAGTTTGCAGGGGTGGCTGTTAGAAAAAATAATGGGGGCGATTTTCAAAGACTCAATGTCAGGTAGGAATCTAAATCCCCATTGAAAGTCAATAGGAGTTAGATGCCTAACTGACTGAAGCGTTTTTGAAAATCCTACCTAACATCTTTTTACTTATATATTGAGGACATTTGATATGGAGTTATTGAGAAACAATAAATACAGGGCTCCACAGTGGTATCTTTGCAGAATTATTTTTCAGACTTGAACTGTATTTTAACGTCTGTGGACTTCTATACATTGCCTTTGAAATCGCTGAGTGGTTTTGCACTATCAGCTGGCAAATTATGTTTTAAACATGTGCCTATATAAAATGATAAAACAATAGCAAGACCATAGATAAAGTTGTATCAGAGGGTTCAATGTAGTGTGTGTGTGCGCATGTGTGTGTGTGTATATATATTTATAAACTAACAACAGGAACGAGGCAAGATCACATTATCTAAAAATCCAACAAACATCGTTTAGCCAGAATTTTCAAACAGCAGCACATGCCTTCATGAGAGCTGGTGACAAGCAACACACGCATCTTTCAGTTCCCATGCCCCAGCCTCTCTCTCTCAAACCATATCCAGTTGTAACCAGTGGGGGAGGGGAAGCAAATTATATGATAGGTAAGATTAGATTAGCTAAAAAGATCTGGCTCACTTAGGTGAGATATGGAGAAGAAACCTGGATCATGGCTGAGATTTGAAGGTGATTGGCATGGTATGAGAACCTGAGTAGAACAAGAAAGAATAAAATCATGGTTCATCTTGTATCAGTGAATGTGCTTTGTAATTATCTACATGCTAACCCACTCACATACTCTACAGTATTATATCCAACTAAATAACAGAGAGAAAGGGAGTATGAACATATCATTTGTCAGTAAGAGGTCCAAACATTTGCTATCGTGGCACGAACACTGAGTATATCCAAACCATAAAATATGGCTTTCCAAGCCAAGTCATACTTTGTATTTCAAGTACCAGTGGCTGATGTCTTAAGTGTCCCTAACTTCCCCTTGGTGGACTGACCTATTATTATTAGTGTTGTGCTAGTGACTAGAGGCTGCAAGCAGGGATCAGGGCCCCATTGTTCTAGCCACAAAGGAGAGGAGAGACTGTCACAGTTTCAGGGTAACTATACCTGTATCCCCCCTCTGTTGTCCACTCCTGGAGTGCCGATTCACGTCTCAGAACTCCAGCCATCACCTGTCTCTGGGTGGGGACCCCTTGTCTGACTTCCTTCCAACTGAGGTTTTTAAGGCTGCAGAGCCCCCGGCCTTCCTTTGTGATATCCCCACCAAGCTACTCTGCATAAAGGCCAGCACCGGTGCATTGCTCGCTCTCTCTCCAAGGCTTGTAAACAGTAGATCGTGTTGCCAGCAGTTACAAGTTGCCACAGAGCTCTTTCTAAGCAAACACCTTTATTCTCAAGGTAAAAGCAGAGAAAACATAAAAACAACAAAAGTTCCTATTCCCATGCTACACATACCAGGAGACACCCATCCATCTTATGGGGGCTCGATATGCCATAGTCCTTCCAACCCTTCTGCAAGGCCCCCCACCCCTTGGACAGAAAGTCCTGTCCATTTGCTGGATCAGAAAGAAGGCTTGAGTGAGTTTAAAAGCAGCTTTTGAAAGCCAAAAACCTTTTCTTTTGTGACGCTATATGGAATTGTGAGACATTTTATATGATTATTAATACCAATATAATAAAATTGCAGTGAATCGTGCCAGATATGCAGTGTAAAGTCTCAGTGAAAATGTTACGATTTGCCAAGTATGATAATCTTGTTTATATGTTTGTATCTCATTTGTATTGTGAGTTATAGATATGTATGGTATATTTGTATTTCAAAACTTGTGCTGTGTTTCTGGGTGACATCCCCAGACAAAATGGCATCAGCACTAAGCCTGCTTGATGGTCCATCAAGGGACATCAGCTGTACAATGAACCCATAGAAAAAGCCAGGGACTACACCTTATGAGTCAGCAAGAGATGTAGGTGCATGCATGCGGACAGAACTCTCAGGCTTTTCCATGCCCGTGTGCTGAAAGTTTGTGTTTGGGACAAAGAAATACAAGCTACATGGAAAAAGATATAAAAGGCAGATCATCATCTCCATTTTGTCTTCAATCCTGCTTCTCAACTCTGGAATAACTTCTGTATAAACTGAAGCACTGAGTAAAGGACTTAATGACCCATCCATGCTTTAGAGGTGTTCCAGAAGGACTTTCAAGCCAGCAAACTCACCAATACTGTTCAGAACCTGATATATAAACTTTGAAGTCTTATGTATGTATCTGACTGCTTTTACCATTTAACAACTCATTTCTTTCCTTTTTCTTTTAGATACTAAAGGACTAGCTGGCAGTGCGATATTTTGGGTAAGATCCAAACTAATATTGGCCTTGCAATGTGGCTGGCCATTTGGGGTTTAGAAGAACATTTTGTATAGTGAACAGAAATTTTAAATAACTTCTCATGTACTGGACCTATGTGCTGATTGGAGCCAGAGAACAGGAATGCAATAAAGGGGGCTATACGATTTCTTTTTTAGGTTCTTGATAACCAGTATGGGGGATCGGGAGCACAGTTTGTGACTGGTTGGTGAGTCTAACTTCAGTGTTAACCACCAGTTTTGGGGAAAATCTGCTCTCTTTTTTACAGCCTGCCCTGTCCTTGGCATTTTCAGTGAGGAGCTACCTCAGGCACCCCGGGTCACATCTTTGTCTCCTAGTCTCTGGAAAATCCAGCTTGAACCTCTGCAAGCCTCACTAGTGCTGCTACCTCTCTAGAGTTGTTTCATCTGACTGATGCACCTTAATCACTGCCTACAGTTTTTTGTTCCTGGAAGTGCTGTAGTAACCTTCCCCCAGGGAGTAAAACACAATCATACATAAACAACTCGTAGATGTAATACAATGACCTCTGAAGATACTGCATGGAGTTGCAATATCTGTCACAGGGACATTTCCCTCTAAAATTTAAGGCAGAGCAGGGCAACAATGTTTGTTACCCTGCCTTCCCCCCCCACCCCCTACAGTAGTCTCCCATCAATTTTCAGCCTGTGGTGTGTGGTTTAAGGAAAACTTTATTAAAAGTGTAGCACTATGATTTTCAGTACTCAGGGGGTTCATGGTTTCGATTGCAGGCTAGAGGCTCGGCAAGGAAGCATATGAGCAGCAGTCAGTTTGCAAACAGACAGCTTGGAGTAATTTGAAGTTAGCTGTACCTGTCTGTTTTAGGGAGCAGCCTGCTTTGCCTCTCTCTGTTTTATCATTCTGAATTCTAAGAAATAAAACAGTGTCAGTTTGCAACCTTCCAGCATGAGTGTTTTATGTTTTTATCTAACATCTCTGTTTGAATGCCCAGAAACATAACATGGTGGATGGGAGGTCAGTCACAGTCCCGTATTGTTGCTTTGTACATTATTAGCAGCAGGACAAGAGGAATCAAACTCCTTTGTGGAGCCGGTTCTTCACCCCCCAATTTTGGGGGGCTCTGGCACTAGACCCAGTACACATAAATCAAACAGACTGTCCCTGCCCCAAGAAGTAATGAAGTTTCCTTTACTTAGTCATGGGAGAGAAGAAAGGGGGCCAAGGGAATAGCTCAAGGCTTCATCCTCTGCCTACAAGAAAGCCAAAAACAGGGAGATGCTGAGCAGGACCCCTGCAAAACTTTAATAATGGGCGTGGGCTGCTTGCCTGTCTGCGGGTAAAAACAGGAGGAAGCCTGGGATACCTTGCAAGGCAAGTGTTAACTTTAAACAAATTGATAGATCAACCTGCCTCAGTTCTCCTCCTGCTCTCTACCTAAGGCTGTGCAGACAGATTGCTCCAACCTCAGGGCTGAATGAACTCCTACAGGCTGCAGGACCACAAGTTGAGTAGGAGAATGAGTGTTCCCGGGAACTGAGCAGAGTGTCCTGTCGAAAGAGGATGCGGACCACTGCTGGCACACAGACAGCTGGACTCTCTCAGGGCAGCTCCAAGGCAAGATGAAGAGCTTGTGTGGGGTTGCATCTGCAGCCTTCCAGGGTTTGGATAGCTTGTGAGCAAGATTTTGGTTGTGTGGGACAATGAAAAGTATTACAGCATCAGATCATACACTTCAATGTGGCATTGTGCTTTTCAAGCTTACATTTGAAATTAAGCGGCATCTTCACAAAAGGTATGTCTAGAGTAAAGTTTGTGGTTTTGTTGTAACTTGAGTTAGCTAACACCTTTGCAAATGTTGACTAGATGCTCCACAAATGCACCACAAACTGTTATATTATAGGTGAATCACAGGGTAAACCACAGAGTCCCAGAACAAATGTTACTAGAGTGTCTAGATTAGCATTTACAAAGGTGTCAGCTAACTCAAGTAAAATATCAATCAATTAACTCAGAGTTAAAATAGGTCCACCAACTAGTCCAGCCAAACTTAAAAAATGAGAGCACTCTCTTATTACAATGCTTTATCTAGTGGAGCCTCACAGGGGTCAGCCCTGGGTCCAGCACTATTCAGTATTTTAACTAATGACTTGGGTAATGGAGTGAAGATTATGCTCATAAATTTTACAGATGACATCAGGCTGGGAGGATGTCACAGGGTCGCTGGTCCCTTTGAGTAGAACTGGGCCCAGTGCCCCTGTGTCAGAGCAAGTGAGCCTAATCCAGACAATTAAATCAGGCTAGGCTACATCTGGGCTGATAAAGGACTGCCAAAGGGGAGGTGGGAGTGATTAGGACAGGTTGTGCCTAGGGAAGAGCAGGCATAGCACAGCAAACTGTGGAGCAAAGGTGTTCAGGGAAGCAGCCCTTGGGAGCTGCTGCTCCAGGAAGGGAGCAGGGCTGATGAGAACTGGGAAGCTGCCAGGAGCAGGAGCGCCAAAGACCCTGGGAGGGGTGGCCCTGAAACCTAAGAAAAAGGAGTGAGTTCAAAGACTTTTCTCTAGGTATTTTTACCTGCCTGTTTTAAGAGAATAAACCTTCTTAAAAGGAGACTGGGAACGGCAGAGACTACTTGGAAACTGGGGAGAAGTCCTGCCCCTTGTCACAGGTACTGGCTTCCTCCTTTTGCCAGGGCTGCTCAACCCTAGGTCCCACCCCAACTCCACCTCTCCCACAAGGCCTCACCTCTTCCCTCGCAGATCCACCCCCTTCCCCAAGTGCACCCTGTCCCTGCTCCTCCCCATCCCGCCAATGCTGCCTCCACGCTACAGAACAGCTGGTTGCGGCAGGCCCTGGTGGGGAGGAGTTGATTGGCAGAAGGCACTGGGACAGAGGGAGCTGGCTGCCAGTGGGTCCTAAGCACCCACTAATTTTTTTCCATGGGTGCTCCAGCCCTGGAGCACCCACAGAGTTGGTGTCTATGCCCCTTGTGATATATGGTGGAAAATGTGGGCACCGTGATTGGTCCTGATACAAGAGTGAGGAGAATCTTTGGTACTTCATGAAGAGGAAAACTGAACTGACCCTATCTAGTTTGGGGGCTCAGGAGAAGAGGCAGGAGGTGATCTGCCTGTTTGTGACAGGGCAGCAGCAGCAGCAGATGGCTGAAATATGGGCAGCAACAAGAGTAACAGCAGCAGACTCAGGCCCTGCTCATGCAATTAATGAAGAAGCATCAGGAGGCTCAGTTTACAGCACAACAGAAATGGCAAGAGGGCCCCTTCCAACACAGAAGTGGCTATAGAAATGATTGGGCCAAGGAGCACTAGCCAATGCAGTCGGTGATGGGACCCTGGGCTGGCTGGTGCTGGGCCTACTGAATCTCAGACTGGAAGCTGGTCCTGGGGCCTTCCTCTGAATATTTCAGGGCATGGCAGAGACAGCGGACTGAGACCACATAGGCAGCCCATGTAGCACTGTTCATGGCAGGTGAGGTGCAAATGGCTTACTGAAGAGGTAGTCAATTTTTTTTGGTCAAGGTCCAAATTTCTTGGTCAAGGTATAGTCCAGGTCCAAATCCAGAGGGAAAAAAATGATAATAAGTAAATAAAAATATTTCTTGGTCCATTCAAAAGTGTCTTGATTTGGCCTGCAGTCCGCCCATTGACTACCTCTGGCTTACTGGGAGGTAAGTGATGACCAGGTGAACTCTTATCTGGTAGTGATGGAAGCTGTGTTCGGACTAATTAGGGCTGACTCTTGAGGTACATAGACACTGGATTCAGGTAGAACTATTTCCATGAGGGGCATGACCTTATGTAGTGGCTTAGAAATTATGAGATCTCATGATGCGGTGCCTCTTCCCAGAGAACAGCTCAATAGAGAACCTCCTGGGTCAGATTGTCTTGGAGCAGATCCTGAAGGTTCTGCTGGTGGGAGCACAGACTTGGGTAAGGTGCTTTCAGCTGACTCCAACTAGGAAAGTGGTGGAATAAGCTGAAGCCTTCTGTCAGGTGGATGCAGCCAGGGAGGTATGGTAAACTGAGTGGGGCTTAACACAGGGGAAGCTCTCAAGGAGGAAAGACCTTGAGCAACCAAAATTTGTGGGGTGGGGGGACACACAACCTAGAAGGGTCCTGGTTAGCTCTGAAGTCTAGCTGAAACTGTCTTGGGGGTGCACTGGGGGCCCTGTGGCATGCTTCAAGGTGTGGCCAGCCTGGGCACATTACATAGAATGCCCAATCGAGGAATATTATTACCTAGTTTGTTACTACAGTGGGATTAGGCAGTGAGGTCCACTGCAGCGGGGAGGCTTGACCACGGGTCGTACCAGTTAGATTGGGAGGAACAGTGGTTAAGGGACTTATAGACTCAGGTTGTGGATGCACTCCTGTCTGGGAAGATTGGCTGAGGGTAAATCTAGATCAACATCTCCCAGTACATGTCTCATGTATCCATGTTGAGACCCACATTAATTCAATGGCAGAAACTGACCTAGAAGGTCAGGGTCAGAGAGCTGAACTGTGGGTCAGGGACAACGTGGTCAAGAGGCTGAAAGTTCTGGGGAGAGACTGGATGGGTTTCTCAGCCCTCCTACAAAAGGATACTGTAGAGACCAAACGGAGTAATAAAAAGGTACCATGGGAACCCAGACTGGACTCCCCATTAAGCATGCTAGTGTGGGGATTCAAATGGGGCTGCACCAACAAACAGAGGCCCAGATGAAGGGCGAGGGTGGAAACAGAGCCCCAGTATAGGGAAGGAAATGGTGGGTACCTGTTTTATAGCTCCTGTTCTGAGGTCTGGGGCCCTTACAGACCAATTGGAAGTAACTGAATGCAAGTTACAGAACCTCAAGCACAAGAGAGAACAACTCATGATAGATCTTCAGGTCACCAAGGAAGAAAGAGAACACTTATTCTTCATGGTCCATGACTTTGACTGAGGTAGAAACTTTGTATGTCTTAAGTATGCAGGTACTGTGAAGACCAGGATGGGGAAGATACAACTCTTCAACTACCTGAGAGATGGTTCCAAGAGGATGGTTCTAGACTATTCTCAGTGGTAGAAGAGGACAGGACAGGGAGTCTCAAGTTGCAGTGGGGGAGGTTTAGGTTGGATATTAGGAAAAACTTTTTCACTAGGAGGGTGGTGAAATACTAGAATGCGTTACCTAGGGAGGTGGTAGAATCTCCTTCCTTAGAAGTTTTTAAGGTCAGGCTTAACAAAGCCCTGGCTGGGATGATTTAATTGGGGATTGGCCCTGATTTGAGCAGGGGGTTGGACTAGATGACCTCCTGAGGTCCCTTCCAACTGTGATATTCTATGAGTCTATGTTGCTTGTGCTAGGTAAGGCTGTGGAGGTGACCCTGACCTCACTGCAAGACTCTGAGTGACTGGACTAGGGGTGTGCTTGAGGGACTGTGTTTGGGTCCCCAGGACTGGGAGAAAACTCTGGAACCTAGCAGGCTTTTTGAAATACTGCAGGGGGTGTTTGTGATATGTTAAAATAGAAGTTCCCAAACTGTGGGCTGTGGCCCAAAGGTGGGCTCTGACACAGTCCTGGGTGGTCCACTGGCAAGGGTGGAGATTGGGGGGGTATGTACGAGCATTGCACCCTCCCCCAAACTGCATCTTTCCATTCCCCTCCCAACCCTGGCCCTTCAGCCCAGCTCCAGGCCACACAACCCTGTCCACTTGGGGGGTGGGGGGGAAGAGTCTGGAAGAGAAGGATCTTTTTGAGGGGGAAGCTGGGGTCAGGGGAGCAGCAGAGGCACAGCTGGAAGGTTTCCTCCTCCCTTCCTCAGCATCTGGCTTGTGGGCAGGAGGGGGTTACTATTTTGCAGTTAGGAGTATCGCCCTTCCCCCCCCTCCCACCCCCATGCACTGAGCTATTCCCTCCATCTCAGTTGCCAGCAGTGGGGTGAGCTGTTTTGCAGTCGGATGTTGGGAGACTCCTCTGCCCAGGGCACTACCTGTCCCCTTCCCTCTCCCATCTCCGTTTTCTGTGCTAGAAGCCAACCCCACCCCCACATTGCAGGCTGCACACAGTGCCCTCCCCAGTCATACATCCTTCGTCAGGTGGAGCATGAAGCTGCCAGAAGGAGCATCCTCAGCCTGTCACTGGCAACTGGGCTCACTCAGCTATCTTGCAAATTGGGGCTCCCCTGCCAAACCCAGGGTTCCACTGCTCCATATCCCCAAACTTGGGGTTCCTCCACCTCATATACATCAGATCTCCCCAACATGGATGCCCCACCCCTTCCAAAACACTCTTAACTCTTCATATACCACAGTCCACCCCACCCCCTCAACCTCCCATGATCCATCTGTCATCAGTGTCCTCCATCTTGGACCAATCTAGTCTCGGTGTTGGCCTCCTCACCCGTCTGCCTCGGGGTAGGCTGGGGTTCTCTGAGTCTGAACTCCTGCTCTGACTGGGGTAACAGGTTCTGTCTGCTTTCTCTGCCCCCGTCTCTTCCCAGCAGGAGGGGGCGCTCTTCCACCTGCTACAGGAGAACCAGGCCCAGCTGGGACCGTGGCAGGCCCAGCTGGGACCGTGGCAGGCCCAGCTGGGACCGTGGCAGGCCCAGCTGGGACCGTGGCAGGCCCAGCTGGGACCGTGGCAGGCCCAGGGCCAAGCAGAATGTGCTGCGCCTGCCACTGGTGATGGGAACACTAAAGGACCTCAGTCACCATCCTCCACCAGTGCCCCTGGGGGGCAGAGGCTGGGGGACATTGCTTATGGTAAGGTGGGGACATGGAGCTTTGGCTCCATGTTGGGGGTGTGATCAGAGTGTTTGCCCCTGACTGTCAGGGAAGGGATGCTGGGCATCAATGGGGTGCATTGCCTTTGGAGAGAAGGGTTGGCACCTCCCCCAGGCCATAGCACTGAAGGTCCAGGGTGTACCAGCAGGGGGCCAGTACTCACAGGGTGTGTATTAGTAATTTTCCTCAAGAAGTGTTAAGAATGGGTTGCAGTACCTATTGCAGCCTCAGAGGAAAAAAGTTTGGGAGCCCCTGTATTAAAAGACTAAGGGGAACGTATTGGTTGGTCTGGGGAAATTTTCAGGTCCAGGAGTGTTATCAAAAATATCTTTGTTTTTTTCCCTCTGTTCTTTTTACAAGTTTTTTTCCTCCAGAAAAAGTTGTGGGGAGGGGAAAGGTGTGTCACACTGTAGCTGAGCCCAGTCCCTGTGTCCCAGAACAGGTGAACCTGATCCAGCCAATTAAAACAAGCCTATAAAGGGTTGCCAGAGGGCAAGAAGTGGGAGTAACTGGGACATATGCCTGGGGAAAAGAACCTATGGTGGAGTGGCGCTAACTGTTGGGGTGGGTACCTGGAGCAAGAGGACATGAGTTCAGTGAAGCAGCCCTGGGACTACTGTTCCAGGAAGGGAGTAGAACTGACTAGAAGTGGGAAGCTGCCAGGACCCGCAGTGTCAGAGACCCCTGGAAGGGGCAGCCCTGAAGCCTGAGAGAAAAGGAGTGAGTTCAAAGGACTATTTTCTCTCTACTTGCCTGTTTTAAGAGAATTGGTGTGTCTGGAAGCTGGGGAGAAGCCCTATCCTGTGACAGAGGGGTTGCAGGATTTGGAGGATAGGATTAGAATCCAAAAGTACCTTGATAAATTGGAGAATTGGTCTGAAATCAACATAATAGACAACTGCACGGTACTACACTTAAGATGGGGGAGGGGGAATCATATGCCCAACTACAAAATGGGGAATAACTGCCTAAGTAGTAGTAGGTTTCAGACTGGTAGCCGTATTAGTCTGTATCGGCAAAAACAACGAGGAGTCCCTGTGGCACCTTAGAGACTAACAAATTTATTTGGGCATAAGCTTTCGTGGGCACAGAGCTGAGGTGGCTTAGGCTGAAGCTGCAGAGAGCAGTAGCCCTAGCTGAGGCACACTGATGAGGGTCTCCCTACCCAGTACCAAAGCTGTAATCCCTTCAGCTGGGGGAGGTGGTAGAGTCCTTGGAGCAGCCCAAGCAACGCTCCACTCACAGGTTGGAGACAGGCCTGTGTGAATTTTTGAACGCTGACAGCCCAGGACAATGAACTGAGTGAGGATCAGGAGAGGGGGGAAGTAGCTAATGCTAGAATGCACTGTCTTGTTAGCCACTCACAGCCAGGAAAGGAAGACTGAGGTTAAGACTTGACAAGACTCCCTTGGGAGTAGGAGTCTTACCTAATAGATATTGTTGGTTGGTTAATTGTTAGCTTTCCCATGCTTGTTCTGCTGCCTGTACTGTAAAGAGTTCTTTGTTTTAAACCCATGGACTCAGTGCTTGTGAGTGAGGAAGTACTGTCTCTCAAGGGCACCTAGGGTAGATCATTTTCCTAGGCTTCTGGATGGTTGGGGGCTTGAACTGATGGTGGTCAAGTTTCTAGAAGAATCCCTAGATAAGCAAACCTAGCTCTTTGCTGCTGCCTTGCAGAAAGGTTATAGGGGCTACAAAGGGAAAGGAGAAAAGAGTGCCTTAATTCCTTAAGCATCTGCACAGGGGCTAGCTACTCTCTCTTGGTATTACCTTTAAACAACAAAAACCCTGCTATTTTAAGTTTTTTAACTAGAATTGGCCCTATGCCATGTACTTCAGAGCTGAGCTTCCCCTAAGATTTCCTTTGCATTTGCAGTTGGTTTTGGTTCTGCCTGTTAGATGTGGGTTAGGATAGAAGATCAGAACTGGAGCCAGAGATTTCCAGGGCTCAGGGTGCTTGTTCCAAGCCAAAAATCCCAGAGCCAATCTCTTAAAGGAAGTCTCTCTTTCCTCTTCTCTTAACAGAAACTTTGCTGTGAATTGGCTTTGATGAGCAGAGCCGGTCTTCACGGCCACTGGCCATGGCAGCATTCCTTGTATTCATTCCTTGACACCGGCAATGCACAGCAAAGCACCAGGTGTATTTTTGAAATTAAAGCTTTTAAAAATCAAGGCCCTGTAGCAAATTCCATCAGTGACAGTGCTAAACCTTGACACTGAGATTCTGGAGAGATGGAAGTCTGTTTGGGCCGTGTGACCATAAAAGTGAACGTGGTGTGATGCTGCCCCCTGTTGTTACAACCTTGTGGTGGCTTTTTTCCCCCAAGTTTTTAAACTGAATATGCTTTAAGTCCCCCCCCCCCCCCTTTTCAAAACTGTTAAGAAAAATATGGTCTGGTTGGTAGTCAAAACATTTGAAGAAATATCAAGATACATGGGTGTGTTTTGCACAGACAGGAAACTTTTTTAATAAAGTAATTATATTGCATATAAAAATGCAAAAAGTCAACATTTAT
The DNA here is from genome assembly GCF_965140295.1 of Lepidochelys olivacea. NCBI lineage: Eukaryota > Metazoa > Chordata > Testudines > Cheloniidae > Lepidochelys > Lepidochelys olivacea. The sequence goes on along the minus strand of NC_140412.1, from coordinate 24,952,245 downwards.
GCGCTTATGCAGAAACAGCCATGACATAACATAGATACCACAACACCTCTAGCTAGTTTCCAGACGAGCAAACCTAAAGTCTGGGTAAGTGAGGCTATGTGGAACTGTGTAAAAGAAAGGAAACAAGCCAAAGTGCAAACATAACTCCTCACAAACACCCCCAGAAAAAGTGGCAGGAAAAATCTGTATCAAGCAAAAGACAGAGTAGTAAACAGCAGTGGGGGAAGACAAGATGTACATGGGTAACATTGCCAAAGAAGCTGGAACTTCTGCTGAAAGAGGAGATAGGACCTTGCTGAGCTGCTGAAGTGGTTTACTAACTGGCAAGTTCCAGAGGGTTTGCCAAAGATAAACAAGGAAAAACTTAAACAACAGAAAAAGAACAAAGCACAATGGGCAGAGGACTTTCAAGAGACGCTGAACAGAACTCAGTAACGTCACCACATCTTCAACAAAATATGGGAGCAGGAAAAGTCTCCGGAACATGGTATTATAGTCAAAATATGTCACTTTTATTTGGTAACTGGCAAAGTGTTACATTTTTAGGGGGTGGGGGGGCAAAGTTTTCTGGAGTATCCTCTTAAACATTTATATAGGAAGTGGTTGAGGTGAAGCCAAGGGAAAAGCAGGTTGGCTTTTGACCCACAAGATCTTGTCAACCAGATTTTCATCTTAAGAATAATCATCAGAGAGAACACTGATCAGCAAGAACCACGCATCTGCATTCTCTCACCTGTACTGTTTAGCATTTCTATAAGCAGGGTCTGAATGAACTCTCCCCTGACTGCTAGTTGGGGAGGGGGAGAGACTTCAGGAGCAAACTGTATTTACATGAACACACCTACTCTGCATAGGTATCCAGCAGACAGGAGCTGTGTAGCTTCAAGTGATCAACTTTGGCTAGTGTTGGGTTACAAATCACTTTAGCACTGAATACAGGGGTAGTGAAATGTTATCCATGTTTTTATTGTATGAGTAAAGGGAAGCGGAACTGTGCTGAACCTGTTCCGATTCAGGGGATCACCCTCAGTTGAAAGGGACTCACTAAGTAAGAGGTCCCAGCCAGAAGGTATGAACTCTCCCTAAGAGTCCCCAGTCTGGTTTAACCTGTTCCTTTCCACTGTTCAGAGAGAGAGAGCTAAATAAGCGCCATGAGGAGTCTTTTCTCTTTTTTGTTATGTAAAATGCTTACTAGAGCTGAAAACACTTGTGGTGGGACAGTAATGCAGGCTGGGCAGAAATGCTAAGAGCTGACAATCACTAAGAGTTGGGTGGACTCTTGAGACTGACTTGCAGAGGTCACAGCAGAGAGGCAGGTGACCAGTGAGCAGAATGGTGGCTGGTGAGGTGACAAGTAAGGTGCCTCCTTCCCCAGGTGAGAGGTAGACTTGCACAGATGCACCTCTGAACTCTGGGTCCTCACTGACCAAGGATGACCACTGTGAGTGGGGTATGGGGAGAGAGCAGAGAGGAGCACAGAAGAGGAACTTGCAGTTGTAGAACTCAAGAACATGAGGCAGAAAACTCTGCCCCACGCACTCTGGGGTGGGTGTCCTGCTCACAGTTTTATTAACCCTGCTTGTGGCGTTTTCCGCTAATTAATTTCATTAAAAGTTTCTTTTCTACCCTCAGACTCTGTGCTTGCAAATAGGGAAGTATTGCCTCTCTGAGGTGTCTAGGGCTGGTGTGTAATTGTCTCAGGTTACTGGGTGGGGGCTCGAGCTGGTTCTGTGGTATAGTATTGAAAAGGAACCCCTAGATATTGAACCCGGCCTTAGTGCTGCTGGCTCCACCTGGCAGAAGGTTTACATTCTCATTGACTTCATTATGAGAAAGTGTAGATGGCTATGACACAGGCAGTGCCTGACTCAACAACAGTACACTCGGAGATCTAGAGCTATGCTGTCAGCAAAATCTAAGTGACTGCTTAACCAAAGTGCAATAAAGACTGAAATACTGTCCAGTATTGTAAACAAAGATGGAGCTAAGAATTTTATGAAAAAACTAGTTTGTTCTCAATTTTTAAAAATACACAATAAACAAATTCTAAGATGAACATCATTGCCAGTTAAGACGGATTATGTTTTTATCTGCCTCTCTAAGAGGTAGTGCAACCCTGAATGCCCCTGGGAAGCATCACAGGGGGCCTGGTGTAGGTGGCAGGAAATAGAGGTTATTGTTTAGCTAATATGCCAGATAATCTAGATACTGAAGGATTTACAAGTGAGACAGTTGGGAACAAGAAAAGTAAAGCTTAGGGTTTGTTTGCTGTTTGTTTATTTTGGATAAGGAAAACTGATTAAAGGAAACCACCCCCGTGAATAGACTGGAACCATACTCCAAACTGAACAAGGAGCAGTGTGTAGCTTGAGAATTAGACCCTGAAGGGAAAACCATTGAGGAACTGAGATTTTTCACTAATGGTGCAAGAGAAACATGCAGGCACAGCCCTGTGTATAGAGCTGACCAGGCTAGAGATGGTATTCTTGTTGCTTCTCTGAGTTAGCCACCTGTGGGTGGCCATGAAAAAACAAGCAGAAGATGCAAGAGACCATGCAGCCCACTAAAGAGCACTGGAGCTAGAAGACAAAAAAGCACGAAGCCTGAGAAGCAGAGAAAGAAGCAGCATGTTCTGAGCATACTGGACTTCCAGAATGGATCCCTCAGCACATGGGTAATCCTCACCGGTCATACAGCTGGGATAAGCTGTACCTGCCATGCAGGGAGACTAATTGCATTGAAGAATATCTAACCATCTTTGAAGGAATATGCATGGTACATAAATCCTTGATGAACAGAGAAAGGCTGTCCTACTCCCCATATTGACTGGCAAAACTCTGGAAGTATTTAATGACATGGATGTAAGTGAGGCAATGAAATATGTTCAGTTCAAGGATTCTGTGTTGAAAAAGGTTTCAAATTACTACAGAGCCCTATCACCTCAAATTGTTAGATAAGACTTAATCCTGCCATGAGTGCAGGAGCCTTGGATAGATGACCTCTCAAGGTCCCTTCCAGTCCTATGATTCTGTGAAATTCAGAACTATCACAAAGGTTGATAAATGAAATCACAGGGAATATGAGCATAAAATGGATAAAGAGCAAAGGGCCAGAAATTCATGACAAGTCAGCCCAGTTAATTGCTACGGAGCAGTTCTTTGAGGTCTGCTCTGAGGAAGTGAAACCTGCTGTGTGAGAGAACTCCAGCATCAGTGGAAGCAGCTGCCTTGTATGTACATATATGCAAAACTTCAGACAATGCAAACTCCTAAAGAGGGAGGGCAGAAATCTGGCCTAAAAGAGGATTCATGGTTGGTTCCCTCCTCTTCCCCATCCCCTTTCTCCCCAGGAACAAAGTACCTGTGCCCCCAGGTCTCCTCTTAGTAACCAGCCCCCAACCCAAGAGGAAGGCCCAAGAAAGTGTTATGTAACCCTTCTGCCATGTGGAGTTGGCAGCAGTGAGAACTGGGTTCACTATCTAGGATTCCCTCCTCTTAACAACACAAAATAGAACAGGCTCAAGTCCTCACCCAGTAATCTGGCCCCTTTAAGAGGCAATACTTCTCCACTCAAGCACTGAGTCTGCATATAACAAAAATCTTGTATTGAAAGGAAACCCAGCATTATCTGGGAGAAAATACCACAACCATGGTTCAAAAGCATGTGACCATAAGTACACACCTACCCCACAGTGCATTGGCCAGTGTCCTTTGCCTCAGTTGCCCACCTTGCAGTGTGAAAATCCAAGAACCAAACATCCCTTTAACAAGACATTCCCCTTTCCTTTTGCTGCACCCCACTCTGTTGGCTGTTCTTAATCAGCAAAGACCCAGAGTTCAGAGGCGCATTCACATGTGTCCACCTTTCACGCCTGAAAAGTGTGGAGGGGGCAAGTGTTGAGTATCATAGAACCATAGAATATCAGGGTTGGAAGGGACCCCAGAAGGTCATCTAGTCCAACCCCCTGCTCAAAGCAGGACCAATCCCCAACTAATCATCCCAGCCAGGGCCTTGTCAAACCTGACCTTAAAAATATCTAAGGAAGGAGATTCCACCACCTCCCTAGGTAACGCATTCCAGTGTTTCACCACCCTCCTAGTGAAAAAGCTTTTCCTAATATCCAACCTAAACCTCCCCCACTGCAACTTGAGACCATTACTCCTTGTTCTGTCATCAGCTACCACTGAGAACAGTCTAGATCCATCCTCTTTGGAACCCCCTTTCAGGTAGTTGAAAGCAGCTATCAAATCCCGCCTCATTCTTCTCTTCCGCAGACTAAACAATCCCAGTTCCCTCAGTTTCTCCTCATAAGTCATGTGTTCCAGTTCCCTAATCATTTTTGTTGTCCTCTGCTGGGCTCTTTCCAATTTTTCCACATCTTTCTTGTAGTGTGGGGCCCAAAACTGGACACCGTACTCCAGATGAGGCCTCACCAATGTCGAATAGAGGGGAATGAGCACGTCCCTTGATCTGCTGGCAATGCCCCTACGTATACATCCCAAAATGCCACTGGACATCTTGGCAACAAGGGCACACTGTTGACTCATATCCAGCTTCTCGTCCACTGTAACCCCTAGGTCCTTTTCTGCAGAACTGCTGCCGAGCCATTCGGTCCCTAGTCTGTAGCGGTGCATGGGGTTCTTCCGTCCTAAGTGCAGGACTCTGCACTTGTCCTTGTTGAACCTCATCAGATTTCTTTTGGCCCAATCCTCTAATTTGTCTAGGGCCCTCTGTATCCTATCCCTACCCTCCAGCGTATCTACCTCTCCTCCCAGTTTAGTGTCATCTGCACCATCCTCCACATCATTTATGAAGATATTGAACAAAACCGGCCCCAGGACCGACCCTTGGGGCACTCCACTTGATACCGGCTGCCAACTAGATATGGAGCCATTGATCACTACCCGTTGAGCCCGACAATCTAGCCAGCTTTCTATCCACCTTATAGTCCATTCATCCAGCCTATACTTCTTTAACTTGCTGGCAAGAATACAGTGGGACACTGTGTCAAAAGCTTTGCTAAAGTCAAGGAACAACACGTCCACCGCTTTCCCCTCATCCATAGAGCCAGTTATCTCATCATAGAAGGCAATTAGATTTGTCAGGCATGTCTTGCCCTTGGTGAATCCATGCTGACTGTTCCTGATCACTTTCCTCTCCTCTCAGTGCTTCAGAATTGATTCCTTGAGGATCTGCTCCATGATTTTTTCCAGGGACTGAGGTGAGGCTGACTGGCCTGTAGTTTCCAGGATCCTCCTTCTTCCCTTTTTTAAAGATGGACACTACATTAGCCTTTTCCCAGTCATCCAGGACTTCCCCGGATCACCATGAGTTTTCAAAGATAATGGCCAATGGCTCTGCTATCACATCCGCCAACTCCTTTAGCACTCTTGGATGCAGCGCATCCGGCCCCATGGACTTGTGCTCGTCCAGCTTTTCTAAATAGTCCAGAACCACTTCTTTCTCCACAGAGGGCTGGTCACCTCCTCCCCATGCTGTGCTGCGCAGTGCAGCAGTCTGGGAGCTGACCTTGTTCGTGAAGACCGGGCCAAAAAAAGCATTGAGTACATTAGCTTTTTCCATATCCTCTGTCACTAGGTTGCCTCCCTCATTCAGTAAGGGGCTCACACTTTCCTGGACTTTCTTCTTGTTGTTAACATACCTGAAGAAACCCTTCTTGTTACTCTTAACATCCCTCGCTAGCTGCAACTCCAGGTGTGATTTGGCCTTCCTGGTTTCACTCCTGCATCCCCGAGTAATGGGGCTGCTTTTGCTGCCTCCTCTGCAACTGACTCTCTGCTGCTGCTGCTGGTTGCTTGATGCCACTTCTTCAATGCCATGATCTGAGGTTACCCCATGTAGCCCAGCTCTTAGTGACTTTCCTGGGTAATAGGGAACCTCTGTGCCTGTCTTTCACTGCAACACTATCTCCACACCAGATCTAAGGCTAAGCCCCTAGACCTGCTCATCAGTGATTTCCACTCTGGTAATCCCTGAATGGAAACAAGGACTCTCAACTGTGTCCAATCAGCTCTGTCTTTAAACACCGGAGATGGGACAGTCAAATGGTGTCTAGGATGTGTTACGCAGCGTCCACACCAGCTGTAGGAACACCTGACCCCACCCCCTCATCTCCAGTGGGATCTGGTATCCTTACCACTGCTTGGCAAGTGAGGCTCAGTTGAGGGTGACCCCCTCAATCAGGGCAGGCTAAGTACAGTTCTTCTGCTCTTTATTCATACAACAAGGATAACAACATGTCATTAACCTTGCCTTCCATGCTAAAGTGAGTTAGAACCCAACACCAGCCAAAATTGGTCACTTTGGCAAAGCAGGTCTGTGTAAAGCCCTGCGGGTATAAAATCTGACCCTGCAGAGCTGCCTTGTAGCTAGCCTCTTGGTGCTTCCCCCCCAACAGCAGCTGTAACCAGCTGGCACGCTACTGCCCGTGACCAGTTGTGGGCTACACACCGTGGCAAGTCCTGCCTCAAGGAGTCTGACAGGCAGCAGCCTCAGGGCTCCTGACTGGTTCCCCACCCTATATAAATCAGGAAGAGTCCAGGCAACAATATGGATTCCTGTAACTGTCATGACCATTTCTACTCCTAGCTTTGACTTCAGCTTCCTTTGGACTTAGCCTCCCGACCTGGAGCCTAGAACAGGACTTGGGGGCAATGAAGCTTGAAAAATCCATTCCCAATGTGCTGGCTAGACTGGATGTAAACTGCCATGTGGGTGTTACCCCAGGAACAAACACAATGGTGATACAGGTATATAGCCAATATTCATAACTTGAAATAGAAAAAAGGATACATGCATATAAACAGGATAATCATACTTCACAAATCATAATGTTTTCATTGATGCCTTACATGACCTGTTTTGTACAAGATGTGTTGCAATTGTCTAACAGTGGTAATATCATTGATATAAATGGTCATAGTTCAATCATACAGTGTAACCCTTCTGCCCGTCAGAGTTGGCAGCAACAAGGGCCGGGTTCAATATCTAGGGGTTCCATTCCAATAACACAATGCAAACCGGCTCGAGCCCCCACCCAGTGACCTGGGAAAAATATATACCACCCCCGCTGGGCGCCTCCAAGAGGCAATACTTCCCCTCTCGCAAGCACATAGTCTGAGTGTAGCAAAAGTCTTTTAATAACAGAGAGAAACAATGTGGCATTATGTTGGGGAAACACCACCAACAGGATTCATAACACAACCCATGAGCAAAAAACAACCCCACCCCAGGCAAATTGGGGCATGCCCTTTTCCCTTTGGTTCTTGAGTCCAGCAACCCCAAATCACCCAAAGTCCCAAAAGTCCAATGCCTCAAAAGTCTCTGTCCCTGGTCAGGGCAGCCCCAGAGTTCGAAAGTTTATCGGCGGAGCTTTACCTCCCAACCTGGGTGGAAATGGGACGGGGGTAAGAGGCACCTTACGTGATCTGAAGCTGACCGCCCCATAGCTCCATAGCGGCACTCCGCTCCGCCAGCCGCCCCACGAACTCCTTCGCTCAGCTGCGCTCCGCTCCGCCAGCCGCCCCACGAACTCCTTCACTCAGCTCCACGGCCCACAAGCAGCTCCTGCCATCCACACACTGCTCCGCGTCAAACTGCTTCACCAGCCGTCCCGCAAACTGCTCCACAATATATCTTCAGGCTCCCCCACTACTTAACACAACACTCAGTGATTTCAGCTCTTAGGTGAATTCAGCTTATAGTAGGGGAGCCCCAGTGCTGGTGCACTGTCAGCCCAAAGTGAGCTCAGCAGCCTATAACTAGACTTCTAATGAAATCAAAATTAGCTCTGATATTCCACAGTGGAGAGAGGAGGAAGTGCAATCAGCATGTAAGGCCCTCACCAAGGGGCCCATGCCACCAAGTACTACTACTTGTCCCCAGCCTCTCTCCATTCACACAGTTTTGGAACCCATGACCCTTGCCTAGCGAGTGCTACTTAGTTGATGGTGAATCCCTCCATCATAACAAAAGGCCACGTACAGTTCCAAGCACAGTTCCCATAATCAGGGTAATAACAATTTATTCTTCCTGCCCCAATAACAGAGACACTGGGGATCCCACAGCAGCCAAAGTGACCATTTGGGCAGCTATGGTCTCATTCTAGGCGTGGTGGGTGTGCCTATGCAAATGAGATCGGCCCCTGAAGTTCTTTTCCACAACTTGCCACACCTCACCACCAGATGTCAGGGTGGAGCTCATCCTGACACTGCTTACACAGCATTACATCTGCCAACTCCGAGAGGAAAGAAATATGTTAGTCATGGTGGACTTTGCTCCCAGATACCCAGAGGCAGTTGCTCTAATATAGAGGCTGAAACAGTAGCTGAGGTGCTGTTCTCTATATTTAGCAGAGTAGGTTTCCCAAAACAGATCTTGTCAAATCATTGGTCAGATTTCATGTCCCAGTAATTTAGTGAGTTATGGAAGATGTGTGGGGTAAAGCAATTACAATCTACCCCATATCATCCAGAGACAAACAGTTTAGCTGAAAGGTTCAATGGGACTTTAAAATGTTTGTAAATAGAAGGGAGAGGGACTTGGATGCGATGTTACCCTGTCTGTTATTTGCTTACCGAGAAGTACCCTAAGAGTCCACAGGGTTCACCCTGTTTGATCTTTTGTATGGGAGAAAAGTCAGAGGGTCCCTGGATCTCATCAGACTCTTGGGAGGGTGGCACTGGGTCAGAGGGGGAATTGGTGGCTGAATATGTGCAAAAGTTGAGGAAATACTTAAAGGCTATGATGGAAATGGTTCAGCAAAGCCTCAAAAAAAGCCAAGCGGCTCAAAGAGTGGTATGACTTCAGTACCTGCGAGTGACCACTTGATGTGGGAGATTTGGTGCTGGTGTTACTCATAAAATGCACAACTCATGGGAGGGGCCTTTTTGAGGTTGCGGAAAGGATTAATGTTACCTACAATACACAGAGACCCCTCAGCAAGATTACTCCACAGACTGTGGCTGTAAACAGGTTAAAGGAGTATCACAGTTGAGAAGTGCTTGTGAACATGGTACGCTATGCAGAGGAGGATTCTTAGGCTGCACTCCGCCATAGTGACACCTCACGAGCATTGAGGTATATGAAGAGTTTCTAGCTGAAAAGGCAGGGATTAGGAGTGTGGCACAGAGTCACCAGCGGGTATTTTCCAATAGACCAGGTCTGACTCCATAAGATTAATGCTGGGGGGCCACAGCCTGCCATCGACAGAGCATATCAGACCACTGGAAAAATGCAGGAGCAAATTTGTAAGCAGATAAAAGGCATTCTGGACATAGGGATAATTACAAAATCTAACAGTCCCAGAGTTTCTCCAGTTGTTATGGTTCCCAAAAAGAATGGACCCATAAGATTTTTGTGTTGATTACAGAAAGTTTAATGCTGTCACAATTCCTGGTGCATACTTTATGTCCAGAACTGATGGTACATTAGACACTGTAAGCAAAGCAAAATACCTGAGCACCCTAGACTTAACAAAATACATTAGAAAATTCCATTAGATAGCAAAGCGCATAAAATAATCCTCCTTCGTTACTGATTTGTGGGGTTTTTGAGTTCAAAGTGTTACCTTTTAGATTAATAAATGCAGAAGCCACATTTAAGAGGCTCATTAATCAAGTGTTAGCTGTGTTGGAGGACTTTGCATGGGCCTACATTGATGATGATGCAATTTTCAGCAGTTGCTGATCAGATCATAAAAACCACTTGGGAATTGTGTTGAAGAGACTCAAAGATGTAGGAGTCACAGTAAAAGCATCCAAGTGTAAAATAGGGGTGGCCACAGTCCATTTTCTAGGTCATTGGATAGGCGGGGGCCAGATTTCCCCAGATCCCTTAAAGGTGGATTTCATTGTTTGGCCTGAGCCTCAGTCCAAAAAACAAGTCCACTTTTATAGGCTTGGCTAACTATTACACCAGGTGTGTGCTTTCAGCAGCATTGTGGCTGTTAGCACAGACTTGTGCAAAAGACAAAACTGAATAAAGGTAGTGTGAATGGCAGCTTGTCAGACAGGCTTTGAGGTAAAGAAAATGCTGTCGGGAAAGCCTGTTGTAGCCAGTCCAGCTTTTGACAAAATGTTTGAACTGGGCACTTATGCATTGGGCACAGGTTTAGGAGGGGTACTAATGCAAACAGGAGAAGAAATCAAGACGCCTCCCATTGCTTTCTTAAGTAAAAAGAAAAAAACAAAACTGACCAGAACTACTGTCACAGGAAAAGAATGTTATGGGATTGTATGGGCAGTCCAGTAGTTAAGGCTGGCCTTATTTAACAGGAAATTCAGAGTCCTAATCGACCATTCTTCATTGGTATGGCTACAGTGGACAAAAGGTACCACCTTCAAACTGTTATGTTGGAGTATAGCCCTCTGAAAATATGATATAGAAATTGTACATATTAAATGTAGAGGAAATGTAGTGGGAGATGCACAGTTCAGGCAAGAGGTTCTGAACTGACACCTACAGATCAGACAGTGTCATCAAGGTAAGAGAGGAGGTGTGACCCAAGAGCCTCTTGATGTCAACTGGAATAGGGTGTAGGGGTACAGTGATTCCCTGGGTTCACCAAAAGGTGTCATGTAAAGACTCTACTGAAAGCATGTGTCACAGTGGACATTACAATCATTGTGAGATGTATGTACAGAAAATATGTGAGGCATTATATACTAAAAACTATATTCTCTAGTTCTGAGAGTTAAGGCAGGTCACGAAAAGGTGATGCATATACTCCTGTCAGGCTTGGAGGAAGATGGATGCCCATTTACAGTCTGAGCAAAATGCTAATCCAATAGATTGCAAGGTCTGCAGGAAAAAACAAAACAGCAGGAGTTATCCTGTTTAGGAGTAAGACAGTGAGCTTTTGGAATTGTATCTGGAGTGCAGATGAACCCCCAATTATCCTTCAGTAAGGAGGATAAGCAATCGGCAGACTTGATGCTATGAAAGGAGGGAATCTCAGCCAAACTGATCGAAAACACTGGGAAAAGGACTTTGGGATAAGCTCTCTTAGAGGAGATAGGGGAATGCTTTGTGAGTTAGTTAAGTTTAGGCTCTAGAAAATGTTTTGTTTTCGTTTTATATGTAACCATTTGTTCCCAATATTCTTGCTTTCTGTTACTTCCCTTTCTCTTCTTTGATAAATTTATCCTTGTTTTCACTATATCTACCTAAGTGCTGTGTGTTAAGTAGGCTGGTGATCCTGAGTTGAGTCTTGGATTAGTACACACCTCTATACTTTGGGAATAGTGAATCTGGGTGTTCTGTGATCATTCAGTGGAACAGGGGCTGTTCGTGTGTGCCTATCGCTAACCTGTAGAGAGAGAGGCCTGGAAGGCAGTGCTTGTGTTGCCAGAAGCTGGTGGATTCAGGGAGCTGATTCACAAGAGGCACAGACAACGCTTCCTCACACTCAGGCCAGGTGGTGGTGAGGTGCTTCGCAACTCTGGATACCCCCCAAAAGCATCACATCCAGCAACTTGCAACTTAAGCATTACTTTAGATAGCAAAGGAATACGAACAAATGAGTCCATTTACATACCTTGGCAGTAACATACAAGCCAATGAGGCTATTCAGAAGGAAATAATGCCATGAATTGGCAAGGAAGCAGTTGCATTCACCAACTTAAACAAGATTTGCTCATCAAAAATCTACAACTTTCATGTCAAATGTTATTTCCATCGTACCATATGGATGTGAAAGTTGGAAATCCACCCAAGATACAGACAAGACAGATGCCTCAATGCTTTAAAAAGAAAATGCCTTAGAAAAATACTGGGTATTTAATGAAAGGCCTTAATAATGGCAAGACTCATCAGAGTTCCACAACTCCTGATCTCTAAAATTATCCAGAAAAGAAAATGGAAAATATGTGGGATTGTTGTGTGTGTTGATTTGTATCTGTGGGGGTTGTGCTGGGGGATTTTGTGTAGATTTGTGCAGGTGGTGGAGAGAGGTGCGTGCTGCAGTGAGAGGTTGTGTGTGTTTGGGGTTGTGTGTGCTGATTGTATTGCTGTGTGGGTGGTTGTATTGATTCATTTGAGCATGTGGGTTGCATGGGGGAGTTTGTGTTGAGTTGTACAGGTGATGGATCAACCTTTGAAGAACTTTGGCAGTTGGGCCAAGTAATCCATCATCTGTGCAGTTTCCTTCATATCACTGACTCATCACAACCAAAGATAAATTGTTGCATGCAAATTAGCTGTAGAGTAAGGGTGGAGATTGGTGCCATTGATACACGTCTGTATCAACAGAACCAATTATTTATTATATGTAGAAGTGCAATAACAGTGGTTAAAGTAGATTGAAACAGATGGGGGAGCACTAACCACAGCATTCACTATGAGAACTCTGCTTACCCATGTCAGGAACAAAAGAAGCTCTCTGTCGGCCTTTAGCCTCCGATGTAATAGATGATACCATAAGATAGGCATTAGCTGGAAAGGAGTGTGTGCCTTGTTCCAGATGTGTCCCATGGGCAGCACTAGAATAACTTCTTCTGACTTATGTCATAACTCACTGTATACAGAGAATGTATTGGCATCACTCCCAGCTCCCACAAGCTTTCATTTTTAAAGGAAAAAAGTTATGGGCCTGATCTACTGAGTATAAGGCCTGATCTAAAGCTCACTTAAACCAGGGGAAAGACACCCATTGACTTCAGTGGGCTTAAGATCAGGTCTATAATAGTTACCAACCATGAGTAGTCCCTCTGAAGTCAGTAGAATTGCTAGAGGTAGTAAATAACATCACATGTAATTGTTAGTGCTTTTGGGGTCAGGCCTTCAGTCTTTGTAAAATAATAATGTGTTTTCTACAGGCCACCTCACAGAATTTGACGGATTTCTCCTAAAGGGATCACCGCCTCTAATCACAGATCCCAGGGACAGGAAGCTACTTCCTTATGGTGTAACAGCCTTTCTGTTTGGCCTCCCTCTATTCTCTAGCATCAGAGTTCCCTTAAATGCTGTAATGCAATTCACTTTTTTGCCTGAGCCTGTCCAGTAAACCCCGTGCATGTGTGGAGCAGAATCTAGTGTTCCTAGGAGCAGCATTTACTCCATTGGTCTGTGTTGCCTGTTAACCCATGCACCATTTAATGGGGATATGAAACATTCCTGGACTTCAGGGAATGAAGAGGAAAAACTTATCATGGAGGAACTGCTCCCCTCTTTCCATCCTCCTTGGCTCATCTCCACTCAGTTTTGCTCCTATCCCTTGCCTAGGCACAGGGGCAGCATCAAACACCATACATCAACAGTAACACTGAGTTGCCACATCATCATGCTGGCTTTTATTTCTCTGTATCACTTGTCCTTACCTCATCATATGTAATAAACTCCAAATGAATAAATCCAGCAGTCCTGTCACTCACAAAGTACTGATGGTGACAAAGACATCTGAAATTCATTACGTGAAATTAAGTGATTCATCGGAGAAACATCTCAACCAATAATAGGACAGAGTTGGACTAGCCAGTCACTTTCTAGCTAAAACACTCTCACATGTAAAAAGCCACATCAGCAAAGATGACAGAAGAGAAACAGCTGTTACACAGTGAAAAGCATTAGAAAAATTCTTCCTCCAGAAAAATAATTACCCCAAAAGTAAGTCCTTTGATTATGCTTCTAAGTCCTAAAATAACTGAAAAATGCTTAGCAGCTACAGAGGAGACACTTAAATTGTATGCAAGGCCAATAGATCAAATATGGTATATCACAATTATGTTTTTTAATAGAATTTTTGCTATTGATTTGAGATGGGTTAAATTAAATCACTTATGTGCTGTAAAAATAGATTTTGAAAGCATCCTCAAGTCTCTGAGTGTACAACTTCATAAATAATGTCATTATCACAAGTGATTAAAGACTGATCTTGGCAAACCTACTTCAGAAGAGTGCTGGTGGGAACTATCATGCTTCTTAATCAGAATTTCAAATTTTTAAGGTAGATGTAATGCGCTGTAACTTAATTTCAAACGTTAGCTTTCTCTTTGTGTGTATTCTGTTCTCTTGATACAAAATTAAAATCCCAGGAATGTTAACTGGAGTCCTGCAATTAGGCCTAGTTTTGCAAACCTTAGTAAAACTCCCTGGGCAAGATTTTTAAAAGTGACTAGTGATTTTTTTGATGTGTTGACTTTTGGGGGCTCATCTTGAGATACCGTAAAAGGGGCTGTTTTTTTTTAGCAGGAGGGTGCTCAATACTTTCTAAAAATTAGGCCCTCTTTAAGGCCTCCCAAGAAAGGAGTACAAAAATCACTAGTCACTTGGCTTCTCTCACTACAGTAAAGGCCCAGTTTATTTCAAATTTCAGTTTATTTTTATTGTTTGCAATTTTTTTGAAATACAAAATAAACAAGTTCCAAAATGAACATCACGGCCAATTAACATATTATTTTTAATCTGTGGATCAGGGAGACTGAGAGAAATAAAAAAGCCCACATTTTAAAAAGGGGTGAGTCTATAATTATGCAAATCCTCTCCCCCCACCCCCGAGTTTATCTAGTAGTTGGCTTCCGTTCTGACTGGTTTCAATTGAATACTATTTCCATGTACACAATACTTGGCTCAGTTTTACAATTAGCTTTTCAGTCATGTTCATTCTTAATCAAAACCTTCCACGCTTCCATGGTTATTCCATCCTTTATGATCCTTCTACATTGGCACTTCAGGTGGGATCCATGAAGGGACTTAGGCTTTGCAACACTGAATGTCACAATGCCTAACTTTTAGAGGCCTAGAAAATCACAGGAACAACACTGCAATCCATAAAGCCTGAGCCAGGCGCCTAGGATCCCTTTACAATGAATGGGGAGAGATAGGGGCTAAGAGTGAACCACAAAAGCCAGCATCCAAGGCAGGGAGCCACCTAAAGTATCCAGTGGAAGACGATGATGAGGGGCATGTGCTAAGCCCCCACCCCTCTCCCAGAGATAGGCGCCTAATCCTGCTTAGAGATGCACAAATGGGAACCTGCTACCCAAAGTCAAGCAGGTTAGGTGGCTAAGGAGTTTCTTGTGGGACTCAGTGCCTACCTCATTCCACATAACAGCTAGAGGAGGAAGTGGTGGTGGTGCCACCCACCTTAACTTTTAGCCCAGTGGTTAGAGCACTCAGACCCAGGGATGTGGGACACCCAGTTTCAATTTCCCCCTTCTCTGCCAGAGTGGGAGAAAGGCCACCTCTTAGGGAACATGCCGTAACTGCCGAGCTATCAGGTATTCTGACTGGGGGGCTGCCTCAATCTGTCCTGTCTAAGCTGTTCCACTGTGGACAAATAATGAAAGTCATTGGACTAGGAGGACTGCACCCGAGTGTCCTGGGTGCGTGTCATGCTGTCTGGAGTGAGTCATGACCATGATGCCAACCGCAGGGAAACTGTCAAGAAGTAGAGCACAGCCCCCCCGCCCCGAAACTAGTGATATGTTCTAAAATTAGATCTCACCAACACAGTCACAAATGTGAACTCCTAACACACTATATCAGTCTTACCCTGGAGTCACGGACAGTCCTCTTGGACATTCCAGTCTATCTTGCCACCCAGGCAGGTTGGACATAGTGATAGGTAATTGCTGTACACCAAAGATCACAAAATATTGAGGTTGCTTCCAGTCCTAAGAGACCAGTCACTTGCCCCAAGTTAATCTGTATCTTAGATCTTACATGAAAGACAACACTTGTAGCCAGTCCTATAGTAAACTTTCTAAGGTTTTATTAACTAAGAAAAGAAATTAGCATTATTACAAGGTTAACGCAGGCAAACATATACATGCTAATCAGTTACAGTCTATAGTTTTTAAAAGGTAACAGAGTTGTAGTAATCTGTCAGCTCTGAATATCTCTTAGGGCTAACGCAGGTTGACCCTGGGGATCTCTGCTTTGGGTCTGCGAGAAGCCCAAACAGCAAAAAAGATGAGAAATTTTCTTGTCAGCTATTTTAAATGCCTTCTTCCAGAATTCAAGCTGATGAGATAAGCCCTTTTGCACATAGCCTCTTCATGGGCATAAGGGAGCAATTATTAAAGTTTTTGTATGGCCCATTTAGTTTTGATAGGCCTTCTTCATCGGCAGGAGACAATCACTCCTGACTGGGCTCCCAGTTTCAGAGGAAACACTGTTTACAATTACAAAACAAAAACTTACAATTTCTTTATCACACGGGCCATTGTGGGACATCACAATACAAAAACTTTAATAATTGCTCCCTTATGCCCATGAAGAGGCTGTGTGCAAAAGGGCTTATCTCATCAGCTTGAATTCTGGAAGAAGGAATTTAAAATAGCTGACAAGAAAATTTCTCATCTTTTTTGCTGTTTGGCCTTCTCGTAGACCCAAAGCAGAGATCCCCAGGGTCAACCTGTGTTAGCCCTAAGAGATATTCAGAGCTGACAGATTATTATGACTCTGCAGGAATTTTTACTCTGAAAACTGAGGCACCACGTGAGTTTAGGTGCCTACAGGGTTCATTGGGAGTTTTATGGATTGCAGTGAAGCCAAAGCCTGGGGTTTAGGTGCTGAAGGATCTTTGTGGATCCCAACCTTTGTTCATCGTGTGGACCCATTTCTAACTCTGGTTTTTAAAAACTCCCATATATTTTGTATGATCCATACTGTCCAAGCAAAGCGTGTTCAAAGAATAGCTTTGAAATAATGGGCTAGATCGTCAGCTGGTGTAAAATGGTATTGCTCTGCTCCTTTGAAATCAATGAAGCTTGGCCAATTTACATAAGCTGAAGATAAAGACCTAGGGTCCAATCCTGCTCTCATTAAAACTCCCATTGACTTCAGTGGAAGCAAGTTTGGACCTCAGTGTAAACAGGTTGTTTGCGTCAATAGTGACAGTCAATTAAGAATTTTGTTCATATGTCAACAGTGGACATGTTTACATGCATTTGCATATAGGGTAGGCACGCAATGGCCCAATACTTGTTTTATTTTCAAAGGGTTTTACAAAACCTAAAATGAAGAGAAATTTTCAGTAAAAGCAGTTTTTAAATAGCTTAAATGCTCAACTAGTTCTAGAAACTCAAACAGCCAGCTCTGTTGTGACTCTGCTATTCTGTGGTGTTTCACTGACCAAGCATAGTGAAGTGTAAATAATGAACACTAATTCTAAAAAACAAATAAAAAGAGAAGGGGGGGGGCTTGGTTTTAATTGCACATACAGGGGTGTAAATCAGGAAGAGAGATTATTATAAATAAAGCCAATGGAAAAGGAGGACTTGTGGCACCTTAGAGACTAACCAATTTATTAGAGCATAAGCTTTCGTGAGCTACAGCTCACTTCCTCAGATCTGATGAAGTGAGCTGTAGCTCACGAAAGCTTATGCTCTAATAAATTGGTTAGTCTCTAAGGTGCCACAAGTCCTCCTTTTCTTTTTGCGAATACAGACTAACACGGCTGTTATTCTAAAGCCAATGGAGTTATGCAATAAAAAACCTGTGTGAGGTCAGAAGCAGATCCATCCTTTTTAAGGTGGTAGTGTTCCTTTAAAATAGATGCTTTGTACACATGGAAGGGATTTTTTATAAACTATTTCTGCTGTAGATAGGTGGCTTACAATTGTAGATTTGTTCACAGGCTGTTCCAATGTTTAGTCATTGGTATGATAGGTGACATTTGCTCTCATAGCTACTTAGTACAGGAACCTGGCTGCATGCAGCCACATGGTGGTGCTCATGCATTTAGCCTGCTACCAGATATTTTTAGTTTATTTATTTATTTATTAAAGAGAGCCAGACTTTGCTCCTTGAAGTGCCTTCAAATGAGCTCCAACTTTATTATGGACTGCACACGAAGCTGCAACCAAGCATAAACTGGGTTGATTTCTCTCACCACCTTTACAAAGGCTTCAGGGATCTATTACTAGATCGGCCCATCTCCCTTCTCCTGTATACTTTCCCCCCTGCTGCACAAGTAATTTAGTGGCTGAAGTTATGATATTCTTTGGGACAGTGACTGCAACCCAGGGCACTGTCACATTATTGCTTTAGAGGGCTCACATAATGCAGGGGGCTTTTTTCTCAAGTGGCACAAAGTGTTAGCTATTGCACGTCCCACAATGTAACAGAATACAAAGAAATGACCATAATGGATAGAAGTCTATATGGGATATAATAGAAAGTCTAAGGGTACAACAAGAATAAAATCCCCACATTTTGGTATTTTCCCTTTGAATATTTTTAACATTTGCTATGCAATATGATTTTGAAAGGGAGTGAATTAAAGAACTCCCCTCTGAAGCAATTATAGCTCAGAGAAAATATTCCTGCCCATAAAATGACTTGTGAATGAGTCTGCAGGACCAATCCTAGGGCCATAGACAGACCATGACTAAGGTGTTCAGGAGGCCTATTTGCCAAATAGCTTGTCTAGATCTGAATTATAACATGTGCCAAGACCATTTGGATTCCAAATAGCACAGGAAACTTATTGTATTATGAATGATGTATTAGGGCACCTCAAGTCTTGATTAGGCATCTTTTAAAATTATTATTTAAATCTACAGCAGTAACTTTGGGGGAAGGAAATGTAAATTGAAAGGAAACAAAACACAAAGGAAGAGGCATCATATAATTGACACAATGAAAACTACAGTACTTGGGAAAAAATAGGGTTGCTTGAGCTCCACCCCCAAAATGTACTTTTAATGCCATTCCCCCAACAGCATCTAATGTTTCCTTTAAATTAAAAGGCTAAATTCCCTTCAGTTCAGATTTCCAGTATACACCTGGAATTGCACCAGTCCAAGGATTCATTCTCTGAAATCCTGAGTTAGAGCTGGCTGGGGAGGGGTTGGCTGGATATCAGTGACTCTTCAGCCCCCCCCCCCTCTTTTTCCTCTTCCTTCCACCTTCTGCTTTATAATTGGCTCCCTTGTTTCTCTACCCTTTCTTCTTATCAGATCATGCTGTGAAGGAACTAGCAGCTGGAGTGTGGAAAGAAACTTTTAGAGGCAGAGTAACACCCACATTAAGGAGGGAAAGAAGGAGTGTGTATTAGCAAAGGGTGATTTCTCCCAGGCAAAGCTACGCTTCCTCGCCAAGCAACTAAACCACTCATGACTACAAAGGTCTGTTTGATTTTATTTTGTCACACTTTTTTTACATTTGCGGGGGGAGGTAGTTTAAAAGCTGATGACTCTTGTACAATACCTAAGGTAACAACCCGAGTTGTTACTGATCATGATAATTATCTGCCACCTGCAAAATTCAGACTTTTGTTGGCCATAAACAAAGGAGAAGCAGGAAAGAGTCAAAAAGAAAAGGAGTACTTGGGGCACCTGAAAGAGTCAGTGATGGGTGGTGGATGTGATTGATTGATGGCTTGCCAGCCAGGAGAGGAAGCTGTAGGTGAGTGGCGCGGGGAAGCCTTAGGCGAAAGGGGGCTGAAATGGAAAAGAAAAATCCATAGAATCTTCTGCAAAACGTGGCATCCTGTATCGGTGTCTCTGGCTCTCCCTGGGCTTCACTTCCTCGCCGGCCGGGTGCACCAGCTCCCCAGGGCTGACCGGCACGACACAGACTTTACTGTCCTTCGTCCCCCCACGCCCGGGTTTTGTGACTTGTCCGCCTGGGCGTGCGCTCGCAGTTCCTCGCCGGGGTTCGCCTGTAATCGAGGGGTGTCTCCTCGGTCTCCGGAGGGCGGTGATAGGAGATCAGAGGCTTTGCCAGGGGTCCCCGTCCCCCCCGCCCGCTCCTTTGCCGAGCTCCGCACAGGGAGGAAACACGCGCCCGCCCTCGGTGCCGTTTTCCATCGTGCCGGAGCTCTGCAGAGAGGAGTTTGCACCCCGGGGCCACCCATTCCACGGGGATCCGCGGCCCCGCCCGGGGGCGACTGCTGCGGGACTGCCTAGCCTCCGCAGAGCCGCCCCCTCCCTGTAGGTTTGCCAAGAACACCTCCCCGGCGGGGTGACACGTGAAGCGAGTCAGCCCGCAGACACCCGGGGGCGGGCTGGGCTGGGCTGGGCTGGGGGGAGGCCGGAAACAGCGAACACCAAACCCATCTGAGCGCCCCGGCAGGAGCCAGGGGCAAGGGGCTTGCTCCACTCGCCGCTCCGGGGCGCAGTTACTTTCCCCGAGCCCTTGGCCTCGCCTTTCGTCGGCCCTCAGCAGTAACAAGGATCCGGCCTGTGCGCTGGGGGCAGCGTGAGCAGAGAAATCCGCGTTGTGTGTGGATTGATGCTGCGTTGCCTTATTTCCCAATAATAATCCCTGGTCTATGCAGGCTACTGAAATCACCCTTTAGCTTCCTGGTACCTGTTCATTTCGGATTGGGCCTGATCCCAACTGCCACACATTTCACAGTCCGGTTTTTAGCTAGGAGCTGGTACTTTATTATCCTCCAGTTATTTGCTGAGTGCTGACAGCATGCCCATTGCTGTCTAAATCACAGAGCAGACTGTGTCCCTGGCTTGAGGCGCTTACAGTGTAAGGGCTTGTCTGAACACAGTTCCAGTACAGCTTTAACAACCGCCTAGGTGGTGAAGCGCTGGAATGGGTTCCCTAGGGAGGTGGTGGAATCTCCCTCCTTAGAGCTTGTTAAGGCCCGGCTTGACAAAGCCCTGGCTGGGATGATTTAGTTGGTGTTGGTCCTGCTTTGGGCAGGGGATTGGACTAGATGACCTCCTGAGGTCTCTTCCAACCCTGATATTCTATGATTCTAGTGTGGACACTGCTATGCTGGCATAGAGGTGCTTATATTGGTACAGAATGGAAATTATATCCATATAGGAACCTGTATACCTGCATCCACACCCGAGGGGGTTGTACTGCTTTAACTAAGAATATAAGAACCTAAGAATGACCATACTGGGTCAGACCAAAGGTCCATCCAGCCCAGTATCCTGTCTGCTGACAGTGGCCAATGCCAGGTGTCCCAGAGGGAGTGAACCAACAGGTAATGATCAAGTGATCTCTCTCCTGCCATCCATCTCAACTCTCTGACAAACAGAGGCTAGGGACACCATTCCTTACTTAGCCTGGCTAATAGCCATTAATGAACTTAACCTCCATGAATTTATCTAGTTCTCTTTTAAACCCTGTTATAGTCCTAGCCTTCACAACCTCCTCAGGCAAGGAGTTCCACAGGTTGACTGTGCACTGTGTAAAGAAGAACGCCCTTTTATTTGTTTTAAAGCTGCTGCCCATTAATTTCATTTGGTGGCCCCTAGTTCTTATATTATGGGAACAAGTAAATAACTTTTCCTTATTCACTTTCTCCACATCACTCATGGTTTTATATATCTCTATCATATCCCCCTTTAGTCTCCTCTTTTCCAAGTTGAAAAGTCCCTCTCCTCATATGGGACCTGTTCCAACCCCCTAATCATTTTAGTTGCCCTTCTCTGAACCTTTTCTATTGTCAGTATATCTTTTTTGAGATGAGGAGACCACATCTGTACACAGTATTCAAGATGTGAGCGTACCATGGATTTATATAAGGCCTATAAGATATTCTCTGTCTTATTCTCTATCCCTTTTTAAATGATTCTTAACATCCTGTTTGCTTTTTTGACTGCCGCTGCGCACTGCATGGACGTCTTTAGAGAACTATCCACAATGACTCCAAGATCTCTTTCCTGATTAGTTGTAGCTAAATTAGCTCCCATCATATCGTATGTATAGCTGGGGTTATTTTTTCCAATGTGCATTACTTTACATTTATCCACATTAAATTTCATTTGCCATTTTGTTGCCCAGTCACTTAGTTTTGTGAGATCTTTTTGAAGTTCTTCATGGTTTGCTTTGGTCTTAAATATCTTGAGCAGTTTAGTATCGTCTGCAAACTTTGCCACCTCACTGTTTACCTCTTTATCCAGATCATTTATGAATAAGTTGAATAGGATTGGTCCTAGAACTGACCCTTTGGAAACACCACTAGTTACCCCTCTCCATTCTGAAAATTTACCATTTATACCTACCCTTTGTTCCCTGTCTTTTAACCAGTTCTCAGTCCATGAAAGGATCTTCCCTCTTATCCCATGACAACTTAATTTACTTAAGAGCCTTTGGTGAGGGACCTTGTCAAAGGCTTTCTGGAAATCTAAGTACACTATGTCCACTGGATCCCCCTTGTCCACATTTTGTTGACCCCCTTCAAAGAACTCTAATAGATTAGTAAGACATGATTTCCATTTACAGTAACCAGGTTGACTTTTGCCCAACAATTTATGTTCTTCTATGTGTCTGACAATTCCATTCTTTACTATTGTTTCAGCTAATTTGCCCAGTACTGACGTTAGACTGTATCTGTTTCTAAACCGATATAGTTAATGCAGTACAAAAACTGTCATGCTGAGCTAATGGTATGACCTTGCAAAGGCTATCAGGCATAGCGTTCTCTAGCCGCAATCCCTTTTGAAGAAAGTGTTTGCAAGATTGGGATATATGAAGAGGACAAATCAAAGCTCTGAAACTTGTCTAGACTAGAGGTTTTGGTCCTAGTCTAACTAAAGTTAATTGATTACCAATGAAATAACATGGTGGTCCAAAATTAATTAGATATTTTATATAGAACAGGTTCACCAATGGCTAGTAGCCAAGATGGTTAGGGATGCAACCCCATGCTCTGGGTGTCCCTAAGTCTCCAACTGACAGAAATAGGGACTGGATGACGGGATGGATCACTCAATAGTTGCCCTGTTCTGGTCATTCCTTTTAAAGCACCTGTCATTGGCAACTGTCAGAAGACCGGTTTCAGAGTAACAGCCGTGTTAGTCTGTATTCGCAAAAAGAAAAGGAGGACTTGTGGCACCTTAGAGACTAACCAATTTATTTGAGCATAAGCTTTCGTGAGCTACAGCTCACTTCATCGGATGCATACCGTGGAAACTGCAGCAGACTTTATATATACACAGAAACAATACCTCCTCCCACCCCACTGTCCTGCTGGTAATAGCTTATCTAAAGTGATCATCAGGTGGGCCATTTCCAGCACAAATCCAGGTTTTCTCACCCTCCACCCCCCCCCCCACAAATTCACTCTCCTGCTGGTGATAGCCCATCCAAAGTGACAACTCTTTACACAATGTGCATGACAATCAAGTTGGGCTATTTCCTGCACAAATCCATGCGGAACGCAATGCCATCCACAGCCTCAGAAACAACTCTGACATCATAATCAAAAAGGCTGACAAAGGAGGTGCTGTCGTCATCATGAATAAGTTGGAATATGAACAAGAGGCTGCTCGGCAGCTCTCCAACACGAGTTTCTACAAGCCATTACCCTATGATCCCACTGAGAGTTACCAAAAGCAACTACAGCATTTGCTCAAGAAACTTCCTGAAAAAGCACAAGATCAAATCCGCACAGACACACCCCTGGAACCCCAACCTGGGATATTCTATCTACTACCCAAGATCCATAAACCTGGAAATCCTGGGCGCCCCATCATCTCAGGCATTGGCACCCTGACAGCAGGATTGTCTGGCTATGTAGACTCCCTCCTCAGGCCCTACGCTACCAGCACTCCCAGCTACCTTCGAGACACCACTGACTTCCTGAGGAAACTTCAATCCATCGGTGATCTTCCTGATAACACCATCCTGGCCACTATGGATGTAGAAGCCCTCTACACCAACATTCCACACAAAGATGGACTACGAGCCGTCAAGAACACTATCCCCAATAATGTCACGGCTAACCTGGTGGCTGAACTTTGTGACTTTGTCTTTACCCATAACTATTTCACATTTGGGGACAATGTATACCTTCAGATCAGCGGCACTGCTATGGGTACCCGCATGGCCCCACAGTATGCCAACATTTTTATGGCTGATTTAGAACAACGCTTCCTCAGCTCTTGTCCCCTAAAGCCCCTACTCTACTTGCGCTATATTGATGACATCTTCATCATCTGGACCCATGGAAAAGAAGCCCTTGAGGAATTCCACCATGATTTCAACAATTTCCATCCCACCACCAACCTCAGCCTGGTCCAGTCCACACAAGAGATCCATTTCCTGGACACTACAGTGCTAATAAACAATGGTCACATAAACACCACCCTATACCGGAAACCTACTGACCGCTATTCCTACCTGCATGCCTCCAGCTTTCACCCTGACCACACCACACGATCCATCGTCTACAGCCAAGCTCTGCGATACAACCGCATTTGCTCCAACCCCTCAGACAGAGACAAACACCTACAAGATCTCTGTCAAGCTTTCTTACAACTACAATACCCACCTGCAGAAGTAAAGAAACAGATTGATAGAGCCAGAAGAGTTCCCAGAAGTTACCTACTACAGGACAGGCCTAACAAAGAAAATAACAGAACGCCACTAGCCGTCACCTTCAGCCCCCAACTAAAACCCCTCCAACGCATTATTAAGGATCTACAACCTATCCTAAAGGATGACCCAGCACTCTCACAAATCTTGGGAGACAGGCCAGTCCTTGCCTACAGACAGCCCCGCAACCTGAAGCAAATACTCACGAACAACCACATACCACACAACAGAACCACTAACCCAGGAACTTATCCTTGCAACAAAGCCCGTTGCCAACTGTGTCCACATATCTATTCAGGGGACACCATCACAGGGCCTAATAACATCAGCCACACTATCAGAGGCTCGTTCACCTGCACATCCACCAATGTGATATATGCCATCATGTGCCAGCAATGCCCCTCTGCCATGTACATTGGTCAAACTGGACAGTCTCTACGTAAAAGAATAAATGGACACAAATCAGATGTCAAGAATTATAACATTCATAAACCAGTCGGAGAACACTTCAATCTCTCTGGTCATGCAATCACAGACATGAAGGTCGCTATCTTAAAACAAAAAAACTTCAAATTCAGACTCCCGTGAGAAACTGCTGAATTGGAATTCATTTGCAAATTGGATACTATTAATTTAGGCTTAAATAGAGACCGGGAGTGGCTAAGTCATTATGCAAGGTAGCCTGTGTCCTCTTGTTTTTTCCTACCACCCCCCCCAGATGTTCTGGTTTAACTTGGATTTAAACTTGGAGAGTGGTCAGTTTGGATGAGCTATTACCAGCAGGAGAGTGAGTTTGTGTGTGTATGGGGGTGGGGGGGATGTGTGAGAACCTGGATTTGTGCAGGAAATAGCCCAACTTGATTGTCATGCACATTGTGTAAAGAGTTGTCACTTTGGATGGGCTATCACCAGCAGGAGAGTGAATTTGTGGGGGGGGGGGGGGGTGGAGGGTGAGAAAACCTGGATTTGTGCTGGAAATGGCCCACCTGATGATCACTTTAGATAAGCTATTACCAGCAGGACAGTGGGGTGGGAGGAGGTATTGTTTCTGTGTATATATAAAGTCTGCTGCAGTTTCCACGGTATGCATCCGATGAAGTGAGCTGTAGCTCACGAAAGCTTATGCTCAAATAAATTGGTTAGTCTCTAAGGTGCCACAAGTACTCCTTTTCTTTTTGTCAGAAGACCGACTATTGGGTTAGATAGACCATTGATCTGACCCAGGGTGGCTATTCTTATGTTCTTAGGTGTTGGCAAAGGGGAGGGAGTTAGGTAATGAAGAAGAGTGGTAAAGAGTGAGATCAAAGGTAGGCCACAGTACAACTGTGAGGGTGAGGAGCTTTAATGTGAAAGGGAGTTAGCTAAGAGAGTCTAAGAGGGGAGTGACCCACTCAGTACAGGTCACCAGGAAGTTTGTGTTTGTTTGTGGGGTTTTTTTATTGGTGGTACTATGGGGAGATTGTAGAGGAGTGAGGTGGGAAGCAGAGAGGAGGAAGTTGCAAAGCAGAACATATATATCAAAGTTGTTTCTAAATCTGTGCCTTTATAAATGTTTGATAAACAATTAAATATAATCAAGAATTTGCTATTTTTTATTTATGAGAGGGGTTACAATTATTCAACAATTGTAATAGTATAAATTGTATATGGGCCAAGTTCAGATGATGAATTCATATTGTTTCTTAAGTGTATTTCAAAGCAAGTCTCTTCTAACCATGACAACTCTTTAAAATAAAAAGTGACTGTACAAAAATGGTCTATTCCCAGTGTGTATTCTGAGCCATATCTGCTTGCTTTAGTGACAAAATGATCTTTTACCCCAATTATCAGATACTTGAGTGATAAAAGTGGTATTAAAAACTTCAGTAGAAGAGAATTGGCTCAGTGGCTTCTCCAGGGCTATGGGAGAGTGAGCTGGATTGTGACTCCTCGGCAGAATTGTTAACTAAATTGACTGTGCAATTTTTACCCCCTTACTAGAGGAGCACACGTCAGTTAAACAGTAAATGCGCTGATAAATGGGTTCCTGGCTGAGTTTGCAGGTCTGGCAATTAGGAAAATCCATCTATTTACTTTTAAACTGTGCACATTTGTGAAGCCATTATAGACCATAAACCTGTTACCCAATGATCCTATTGTTAAAGGAATCACTTTCAGAGGAGTGGATGCAAAGCAGATATTAAATTGTAATTATTACTGTATTTGTGGTCATAGAATCCTTCTTTCAGATGCCTTGATACTCTGTCTGGGCAGCATTGGTCCATATTACATGGCCTGACATTCACAGGGATGCTCAGTTAGGACACCGTTTTGTGTGTGTGTGTCTCTCTCTCTCACTCTCTCTTTTTTTTAAAGCTCATTTTGGAACAAGAGAGGTTTTATTTTGTCATTATAGCAGTTTCTGTTCCCAACACTCTCCCTGTCTGCTCCACAAAGGATATGAAGCAGATTTCCAAAGGGATTCAGCACCTGAAATTGGGGCACTTTTGAAAAAATTGTCCTCAGCTTTTAACTTCATAGGCTCCAACCCTTTTCCTGACAAGATTTGGAGATTGGCTGTTGCTTGTCAGAATGCAACTTTGGAGAGTGAAATAAATGCTCAAATAATTCCTCAGCCTTTCCCAAGGAAAAGTGCTTTAGTTACTAACCAGAGTTTGTGGGTGAAATCCTGGTCCCATTTGAAGTCAATGGCAAAACTCTAATTGATATGATGGAACCATGACTTGACCCTTGATTTTTCATTTAAGTGAATGTTCTAGGTTTACAGGCTTGATAAATATTTCTGTTCTGTATGTTTTCAGACTTGCTGATACTACGTGTATCCAGGATGAAGGTTTGTCGATACAAGATACACAGCTGGTTCCTCTTGGCTTTTTTGGCAGTTCATCTCATCAGTCATGTTCAGGGTCAAGGTAATTGATCTATAAGACAGCAGTGCTTTTTCATTAGATCACTCTGATGTGCAGAAGTGGGTTTCCCCTTTTACATATGCAATAGTGTTTTCCCTTTGCTAAGGGGATAGTACAGCATTATTGACACCAATGGGAGTTTTGCCGTGACTTCAAAGGTAACATCATCGGGGTCTAGCTCTTCCTGACTCATTTTCACACGTTCTCTGAACTGAAGTGTCTTAGGAGGAAGCTTGCTCTTATTTATCTGTATAGTTAAAATGTCTGAAAATGGGTTATAGGAAAAAACTTCATTCTGTTTACTTAAATGTAGCTATAAAATATTGATGTTACTACTTTCTAAGCAAATGCATTTGCGGGGGAATGATCATTCTGCAGTGGGACACTGAACTTGCATGGAATACATATTGCTGCTTTGTTGGAACTGTAGCTAATACCATCATTACATTATATAGGGTGGTATGAGGCCCTGCTGCCCTGGGCTGCCAAGTGTCATGATTGTTCATGCACCCCTTTTTGTTTGCATTGTGTCTATATCTTATGTATTACTATTTAAAAATATACTGTTGGTATTGCTAAGCTTAAAAATGATCCTGTGTGGTCTTGACAGTGGTCTCAAGTCTGTCCTAGTGTGTTTTCCTTCCATACCAACCTTTGCTTTGAAAGCACGAAAGAATAGGACCAATTCTGCTCTTGGCTATGCTCATGCAACCCCCTTGACTTCAGTTGAGGTTGCACAGGCATAACAGAGTGGAATTTGGCCCTCTCTTTCCCACTGAAAGGAGTGTTGGGTTGTATGTTTATGATGAAAACAGTCAGTGGATAGGCAGAGGTGCCTAGGTTTTCTATCTCCAGAGGATAGTTACAAGCAGAAATGGCTCTGGGGTCACAGGAAGAGCATGCTTAACAGATGCATATACTGCTACTGACATTGCTCAATCTGCAAATGGTCTTTGATGCTGGCTGACTGCTTGGGGGCAGGAGCCGTGGAAGAGCCCTAAATCTGGGGGGGCTACAGGCACCCAAACCATGTCCCTGCCCTTGTGCTGCCCTTTCTCTCCAAGCCCCTGACCACGCACTGTCCCTTTTCCTCAAGCCTCGCCCCCCCCGCCCACTCACTCCTCTTCACCCTCTTTCCCCAGTTGCTTACGCTTACGGCCATTAAAAAGTGGGAGAGCCGTGGCGCCCTAGCCCCTCCCATTCCGGTGCTTCTGCTTGGGGGGACCATGCCCCCTTCGGGCTATGGAACATCATTAGGTGCACTAACCAAACTTCCCAGAATGTGGGGAATGTTAGCTGTAGTATTTATTGTAGAGGAAGGGGGTTCACTGTGCCTTCCTACTACCTCTGTGCACCTATTCTAAACAGAAATTTAGCCTCCAAATGCTTGTGACTTAATGAGCCGAAGCGAAGCACATGATTATATATGTGTCTGTATATCTTACACTTGATACATATGTGACATTCAGCTCAGGACTCCCAGAACTGTAAGCCATTGTGTTACCCTTCTGCCTCAGCAAGTTGAGAGCTTTGCTGCTGCTAAGATGTGTGTCTGCTCCCTGACACTCCAGCCTCTCTGCATTGCCAACAAACTCCTCGGGACTCTGCCAGTCTAAACCTTGCCTGCAGGCAACCATCAGTGAACCCCAGTTCCTCCCGAGACATCTCTCTGCGGTGTCCAGTCCCTCTCACTGGGCACTCACAGAACTTATTAAGTTCACAGCCTTCCAAGAGACAGTGCACACACCAGGCTGTTAGGTTAGCTGAAGACTCACACTTCATTTTAATATAACTGCACTTGGATACCGTAGATACTTTATAGTAAAACTAAAAATAAGTTTATTAACAAAGAACAGAGATTTAAGTGATACTGAACAAGAGAAAAAGAGACCAGTTTGGTTACAAACAAAATAAAACATACTATCTAGTGACTAAAACTTAATTTTAGCTAGTTAAAATTTTTGCCTATGCAGTTTGCTTATTTACTTAAAGTTAACAGCATCTCTAGCCTTTCTGGCCAGGGGATCCAACTTTCTCAGGATCACAAGGTGCTTTTTCCCCATGTCCCCTAAGCAGTGGATAACTAAAATGTCATTTTGCTCCCCTTATGTTACCCAAAGTCTATTGTCACTGCCTCAAGAGCCAGGAAGGCTTTCTAGGGTGCAGATTCTGTCCCCAGAGCAATTGCTAAACTGTCTTCTCCCCTCACTTGTTAACTTGATGGCTTTGTTTACCAAGTATATGTATATGTACTTTTATTGTCCTCTGCCTGCAGTCAAGTCAGTCAGACAAATAAATCCACATTCTTTTGTCTAGCACATGCTGGGTTTATGCACTGCCTCCCAAACACATTTTAAGAACATATCTCCAGCACACACATGTAACTCTTTGTACACAACTCATCCATCCATCACACAATGATTTTCGGGACCAGCGTGTCACCAGTTTTTATAGGACACCATACTTGATTACACTTTTTTTTAATAGTGCGGTAATCTTCTATACAATCAGTTGATTCAATTCAAGTAACATGTCCTCAATTCAAGTCCTCATGTCCTCATGTCCTTCAATTCAAGTAACTGTTTTTATAGGACACCATACTTGATTACACTTTTTTTTAATAGTGCGGTAATCTTCTATACAATCAGTTGATTCAATTCAAGTAACATGTCCTCTGAATCTCTCCTTTTGGCCTTTGTTGACAAAGTTTTTCCTTTTTCCCTTTGCAATAAACGATTTACTTCCTCCTCCTTGTAACAGCTGGCTAACTATAAATGATATAGTATTTTTGAGTGATTAAAGAAATAACACATTGTAACAAGGTGCAGGAAAAATAGGGGTTAGTTTCATCTTGCACAAGCGCTTTGGGGAAGAACTATAAATTGATTCCTTAGGAGAAAGAGAGAATATGTTTGGGAAGGTCTAGTTTCACATTTGAGGTTTTATTCCAATCCTGTGATCCCTTTTCCACACATTAATTTATATTACTTTCTAGTTATGAATGTTATCCTTTGAGAAACAGACCCTGCTGAGTGAGATTGTTTTCTGCTGAGTCATTCCACCATCTTGCTCATGAATTATCCAATTATTATTATTTGTTGGTCACTGATAACTTAAAATGTAACTTTCAGATTTTAATGTTTTAATTCTTTTCATTTGTTGAGCTCCCAGTTTGATGTGGTGCATTTACTAGCTGCCTTCCAAATCCTTTATTATCCCTCTGCTTTCACTCAATATTTTAATTACTCCCTCACATTTAGTTTGGAATTTTTTTTTCTTGCTCAACGGATAAAGTTACTTTAAAAATATTGGAGCTTCTTGTCCAGTCTATTAAAATAATGAAAAATTTACTCCCAGCAAAACAACACTGGTTAATAAACCATCACAACTAAGGAAAATATGTCTGCTCTCATTAGAGTTCCCATTTATCCGTTCAATAATTGGGGTGTTAATTTAAGAATTTGCTTTTACATATACAAGATGGTGATTGTACTTCATGTTGTGAGAATTTCCATATGCTGCTAATGTATATGCTAGATAATTTTGGTGGAATATTAATTTGTTCAATTTAATCAATTTTTTTAATTTTTATAACAATATAAAATTAGATTCTAGAAAGTGCAACTAGTATTGCCAGCTTTACACAGTTTGACAGCTATGTACTTGAGAATTTTTGTCCTCCTTTTAGAATACTGAGTATTTCAAAGCTTTGTTTTCCTGTTTGTCCTCAAGAATAACGTATCTCGAGCACTAACAAAAATAGCTAACTTCTATGTAGCTGCATAAACCAAGGCCTTGAACTTGTCTTTAGTCTCTTTTTGGGTGATTGCTTGAATGTTGCTGACAGCCATTCATTTGCTCATTCCTGTAAAACCCCTTAACAAGCTCTCACTACTGATTTTTATCAGTTAACGGATTCAGTTTGGATTCATTTTTTTTTCTTTCTGCAAGAAGTGAAATTTTGTTCCACAGACAATAAAGGTCTTCAGAAATAAAGATTTCCTCTTCAGGTTGGTGACCACGTAGTAATTCCCATCAATATTTTGTTGTGTTTGTCCAAATATTAGATTTAACTTCCTTAGTTATATGTACTTCTCTGTGCCAGAACACTAGTCTTTGCATAACTAAGACATAGTTAAATATCTGTTTCGTGAACAACTCTTCTTTTCTCCCTGTGATTAATTACTGGCTGGAAGTGTCCTCCCCCCACGCTTCCCCACATTTAGACACAAAAATGAATAAGTGGTTAGCAAAGATCAGCTAGTTATGTAAAGATTATTCTGGCACAAGTCTTGTAGTCTATCATATTGTAGCTGTATAGAAAGCACAAACACATCTGGTGATTATGTCCTTCTTTGCTTGTTATTGTCAGACATGCTCAAATAAATTTGTTAGTTTCTAAGGTGCCACAAGTCCTCCTTTTTCATTTTGATTTTGTAGAGGCTCCAAAAGTTTACCTGATTTGATGATGGCTAATTACAAGTAGGTCAGAGCTACACTGCTTTGTTAGAAAGTGCTCTTTTAATCTTTAGGTCACACATGGGAGAAAAGGGGGCTTCAGAGCTCATTTTCCCTTGCAATGGTATAGGACACACTTGGCTGGCATTTGTATTCTTGGTGCTTAGCCACTGGATCCCTGTGAATCTTACAGCTGGTTTCCCAAAGATTATTTATGGTTGCTTTGAAAAAGTAAATAATTGGAATTACATCTTTTCGTGAACTGGTGGTACTCATGATTCATCACTCTAGGTTCATTCAGCACTGACTGATTCTATCCTTGCGCTATGCGTAAATCACTATGAATCTTGAGAATGAATTAAAGACTGTAATCCGTACCTGCAACCTTTCTGGTCTTTAAAACTTCTACCACAGCTTCAGTTATTTTATTACAATTACAATATGCTGAATGTTCTTGCAGTATCTTGGCTAGCACAATACTTCATATTTGATCTTTTAATCACAAAACAGCGTGCACCAAATTTTCAAAGAACTAGTTCTATGTGTGCAATGGATACTTTTAGCTGCTCATTCTTCTGAATCTAATAATGCCTATTTTCTAAAGCCCCACTGGGGTGGACAGACAGTCCGGAGAGTAGGCCTGTCCAGATCATGCCCACCATCCATGAGCGCATAGTTTGTATGCATGCTCATTGCAGAGATTTTGAAAAGTGTCTTCAGGGTGCCAGGCTGTTTTGACACTCATTGTCTCTGTGCCTCTCACTTCCCACTCTCCCTCTGACTTTTCTCTCCCTTGAATTCCAGTGTCCTGAGAGCAGCTGCGATGTGACTAAGCTGGTCTTGGCTCTTCCACATTCCCTTGCTGCCTCTGGCTCTTAAGGCTGGAGTATAACTAAGGCTGGTGTACTCTGCTAGAATAGGCCCCTCTAACTAATAAGCTGGATACAACTCAATGGCAGGAAGTAAAGCTTTACCATTAAACTTTGATTAACATTTTGATAACTTCTAACATTGCAGCATTGTTAACACTGAGAAACAATTGAACCAACAAACAAAACCAACATGAAAGAAAAGTCAGCTAGTATTTTTATCACCTCTTAGAAAAGCAACAAATAGGGGGGAAAAATACTAGATGATATGACCATGAATCACAAAAATGCTTGGCCAGATCATAGAATCATAGAATCATAGAATATCAGGGTTGGAAGGGACCCCAGAAGGTCATCTAGTCCAACCCCCTGCTCAAAGCAGGACCAATTCCCAGTTAAATCATCCCAGCCAGGGCTTTGTCAAGCCTGACCTTAAAAACCTCAAAGGAAGGAGATTCTACCACCTCCCTAGGTAACGCATTCCAGTGTTTCACCACCCTCCTAGTGAAAAAGTTTTTCCTAATATCCAATCTAAACCTTCCCCACTGCAACTTGAGACCATTACTCCTCGTTCTGTCATCTGCTACCATTGAGAACAGTCTAGAGCCATCCTCTTTGGAACCCCCTTTCAGGTAGTTGAAAGCAGCTATCAAATCCCCCCTCATTCTTCTCTTCTGCAGGCTAAACAATCCCAGCTCCCTCAGCCTCTCCTCATAACTCATGTGTTCCAGTCCCCTAATCATTTTTGTTGCCCTTCGCTGGACTCTCTCCAATTTATCCACATCCTTCTTGAAGTGTGGGGCCCAAAACTGGACACAGTACTCCAGATGAGGCCTCACCAATGTTGAATAGAGGGGAACGATCACGTCCCTCGATCTGCTCGCTATGCCCCTACTTATACATCCCAAAATGCCATTGGCCTTCTTGGCAACAAGGGCACACTGCTGACTCATATCCAGCTTCTCGTCCACTGTCACCCCTAGGTCCTTTTCCGCAGAACTGCTGCCTAGCCATTCGGTCCCTAGTCTGTAGCTGTGCATTGGGTTCTTCCGTCCTAAGTGCAGGACCCTGCACTTATCCTTATTGAACCTCATCAGATTTCTTTTGGCCCAATCCTCCAATTTGTCTAGGTCTTTCTGTATCCTATCCCTCCCCTCCAGCGTATCTACCACTCCTCCCAGTTTAGTATCATCCGCAAATTTGCTGAGAGTGCAATCCACACCATCCTCCAGATCATTTATGAAGATATTGAACAAAACCGGCCCCAGGACCGACCCTTGGGGTACTCCACTTGATACCGGCTGCCAACTAGATATGGAGCCATTGATCACTACCCGTTGAGCCCGACAATCTAGCCAGCTTTCTACCCACCTTGTAGTGCATTCATCCAGCCCATACTTCCTTAACTTGCTGACAAGAATACTGTGGGAGACCGTGTCAAAAGCTTTGCTAAAGTCAAGAAACAATACATCCACTGCTTTCCCTTCATCCACAGAACCAGTAATCTCATCATAAAAGGCAATTAGATTAGTCAGGCATGACCTTCCCTTGGTGAATCCATGCTGGCTGTTCCTGATCACTTTCCTCTCATGCAAGTGCTTCAGGATTGATTCTTTGAGGACCTGCTCCATGATTTTTCCAGGGACTGAAGTGAGGCTGACTGGCCTGTAGTTCCCAGGATCCTCCTTCTTCCCTTTTTTAAAGATTGGCACTACATTAGCCTTTTTCCAGTCATCCGGGACTTCCCCGGTTCGCCACGAGTTTTCAAAGATAATGGCCAATGGCTCTGCAATCACAGCCGCCAATTCCTTCAGCACTCTCGGATGCAACTCGTCCGGCCCCATGGACTTGTGCACGTCCAGCTTTTCTAAATAGTCCCTAACCACCTCTATCTCCACAGAGGGCTGGCCATCTCTTCCCCATTTTGTGATGCCCAGTGCAGCAGTCTGGGAGCTGACCTTGTTAGTGAAAACAGAGGCAAAAAAAGCATTGAGTACATTAGCTTTT
The DNA here is from genome assembly GCF_965140295.1 of Lepidochelys olivacea. Lineage (NCBI taxonomy): Eukaryota > Metazoa > Chordata > Testudines > Cheloniidae > Lepidochelys > Lepidochelys olivacea. Next base: position 24,917,747 of record NC_140412.1, on the reverse strand, counting down.
TCCACATGCTCTGTCACTAGGTTGCCTCCCTCATTCAGTAAGGGGCCCACACATTCCTTGGCTTTCTTCTTGTTGCCAACATACCTGAAGAAACCCTTCTTGTTACTCTTGACATCTCTGGCTAGCTGCAGCTCCAGGTGCGATTTGGCCCTCCTGATAACATTCCTACATGCCCGAGCAATATTTTTATACTCTTCCCTGGTCATATGTCCAACCTTCCACTTCTTGTAAGCTTCCTCAGCTGATGTAAATTGCCAAAGCTCCATTGACTGAAATGGGAGAACTAGTGAGGCCTGAGGGAGTGTCTTGGCAGCTCTTTATCTCTATGGGCTCTGGCACTCATCACACCTGTCTGTGGATCTTAACGAGAAACAACACAGGAGAAGATAAATATTAGCTCATCGTATAAATTGGGACCAAAAACAACGTTTGGGCCAACAACAACTAAAAAAAGACTAAAACATTATTAAACTTCTTAAAAGAAAATAGAAAGAAAAGATACATGCTATCTTTAAGTCATGGTGTTTGCTGTGGTATATCCTGGGCCTTCAGGTCTAGAAACCATTTGTGCAGTGGCAGGAGGAAGCCACCCTCTGCTGCCATATCCATCTGGAATTGTGAAGACAGAGGCCCTTGGGATGTATGCTCAATTTTATGGGCAGGACAGAACCAATTGTTGGAGTAAACCATTTGGACTAGTGTAGTTTGGTAGCAGGTACCTCTGCCCTTGAGCTAGCAAAATACCCTCAGGAAGAGGAAGAGGCATGTGCACGCTAGAAAATTAAGTCGATCTAACTTATATCGATGTACGGCCACTGCAGTAATTAAATCATGTTTGCATGTCCACACTATGTTCCTTGTGTTGGTGGTGCGTGTCCTCACCAGGAGCGCTTGCACCGATTTAACTGACAGTGCGGGGCATTGTGGGAAGGCTTCTGAATGCCAGAAACAGTCAATATAAATAACGCAGTGTCTACACTGACACTGCATTGACCTAATTATATCGACCTAAGCACTATGCCTTTTGTGGAGGTGGAATTATTAAGTCGGTGTAGCAGGTGAGTTACGCTGGCGGGAGCGACATTTTAGTGTAGACGCTTACAGGGTTAGGTCAGTGTAAGCTTCCTTGCATCAAACTAACTCTGCAGTGTAGACTAGGGCTGATTCTCCTGTACTGTTACCTTGCCTAGGTGCCTGGTAGGACAATTTTCATAAATAGCACATCATTCAGGATGTACATACAGGGCTGGGCAACCACAACTCATTACAAGACCGTAGCATATGCCCGTGGTCACCAACCAGTTGATCGCAATCGAGTGGTCGATCATAGAAGATCTTCCATTCGATCGCGATCTCCCTAAGACAGGCTCCCTGTCTGCACCGGCCCCATGCCACTCCCAGAAGCAGCCAGTGTGGCTCCAGGGGCAGTAGGGCAGGGGTCTCCCTCCATGCACTGCTCCTGCCTGCAAGCACTGCCCCCACAGCTCCCATTGGCTGGGAATAGGGAGCTGCGACCAATGGGAGCTGCGAGGGCAGTGCTTGCAGAGAGGGGCAGTGCGTGGAGCTGTGTGCCACCCTCCCCCCGCAGGGGTGCGTTGCCTCCTTCTGGGAGCATGGGGCTTGGGTAGGCAAGGAGCCTGCTTTAGCAGCAGCCATGCTGTGCTGCCGACCAGGAGCCGCCGAGATAAGTGCAGCCTGGTGGGAGGCTGCACCCCAGCCCTGAGCCCCCTACTGGAGCCAGCACCCTGAACCCCCTCCTGCACCCTGAACCCCCTCCTGCACCAACACTCTCTGCCCCAGCCCTGACCCCCGTCCCAGAGCCAGCACTCCACCCCCTCCTGCACCCCAACACTCTGCCCCAGTCCAGAGCCCCCTCCTGCACCTAAACTCCCTCCCAGAGCTTGCACTCCTCACCTGCTCCTGCACCCCAACTCCCTGCCCCAGGCTCATCCCAGAGCCCCCTCCCACACTGTGAACCCAGCCCAGAGCCCGCATCTCCTTGTGCACCCCACCCCTATGCCCCAGCCCAGTGAAAGTGAGTGAGGGTGGGGGAGAGCGAGTGATGGAGAGAGGGGAGGATGGAGTGAGTGGGGTGGGGCTTTGGGGAAGGGACAGGGCCTCAGGAAAGGGGCAGGGTAGATCCTGGGTTTCCCTTAAATTCAAAAAGTGATCTTGGGCGTAAAAAGGTTGGAGACCACTGGCATATGCTAATAATATATTAGAGTCAGCTAGTGAACTGGTACGGTACCATAACTGCTGCTGCATGCCCAAAAGCACACAGTGGAAAGTATTCCAGGCATGCAACTGCCTTGCTGACTCAAGTGAAGAGCCCCTGATAGTCCTTGCCATCCTCCCTCTTTTCAGCCATCTCCGCTCCTCTGATCACCTCAGAGCACACAGGTCTGGAATTTCTGCTTGTTCCTGGGCACCTAAAATGCCACCTACCCCTTTCTCCCACAATCCCTTCATGTTTCCATCCTTTCCAACTTCTACTATGTTGAACTATAGTTGATGATCCACAAGTCAGTAGAGGCTGGCTTCACCTACAGTGCCTGGATTGCCTTTGCCTGAACCTTGGTTAGCCTGTATACGTCTAAGTTAGCCGTGGAGGGGCCCAGGACAATTCTAGTTTCTGATAAGGATGAATGTGCATTAACTACTGAGGCCATGCCCATGACCCAACCAGTTTGCATGCTCCATTTTTGCAGCTCTGCACGCACCCTTTTGAAAAATGTGCTATTTCCTGTCCCTTGCTTGCAACCTAAAATACACATACAAGAAGGACATTTGTGCCCACACAAGCCTTTGAAAACTTGGCCCTGAGTGACTTAAATGAAAAACCCATGATATTTGGCATAAGAGCTAGGAAAGGCATATTGCCAAATAAGAAGGAAGATCAATTTTAGTTCCTATACATTAACAAAGAGCATTTTGTATAACCAGCTTTGCTTGCTAAACTAGAGTCTTAACATCTAACACCATTTGTCTCTGTCTTTTGTAAAGTCAGTAGTTTTGGTTTTTTCCCCCTGTAAATTAAAGGCTATGTCTTTGGGGGAAATAAGGCACCTTGGGGATTAATATTATTTTACAAACTAATAAGCTGATTTATGTGACATTTAGAATAATTTGCATCCTTTGTGTTGTCAAACTTGTGTGCGTGTGTTTGCCTAAGTATTTTCCTTAACATTTATTTAAAAATTAATATAAATACTTTTTTTTGTATGGTACAGTAAGATCTCTTTATTTTTTCCTTACAGTGGCTCCACCAACAAGACTAAGGTATAATCTAGTCACTCATGACAGTGTACAGATTTCATGGAAAGCCCCTAAAGGGAAATTTACTGGATTTAAGCTTCTTGTCACTCCAAGTTCAGGTAAAAAAATATTTACATTTGTCTATAGACATATTTGGTTCATTTAGGTCCAGTGATTATGCTGTCATGGTGACCTGGAGGAAAGCAGCCGCCTATTGCTTTGGGGCTCACTCCACAACGCTGGGGGACTTTGAGCTGGCTCTGGACAACCCGGAGCTCTGGCTGTCCAGCAGGAGGGAGATCAATCCAACTTGCCACACTGCAGCTGGAGGCTAGTCTGAATGCAGATGTCTGGAGTGTCCAGGGGGTGGAGTCAACTGACTGATACTTTCTGTGCTTCATCATCGGTAGCGAGCTCTACCTCTGGTGCTGTCCCTGTGAGCATTCCCTCCTCTGTCCTGCTTGCCGTATACAGGGAAATAGCAAGTGCCCCAAAAGAGTCAGTAGATGAAGTTTTGTGAATGTCCATGGGAATTTTGGGCAGTCAGAACAAGGGAAGTGAGTAAAAGGCAGAGGGGCAGGTCCTTAGCTGGCATAATTTTTTATAGCTTCATTGTCAATGCAGCTAAGAGATTCTGAACTAGTGGATTCTGAACTTCTCCAGTCTGCATAATATTTTAGTCATGCTTAATGTAGCCCTTATCCTACAGACCCCCTATCAGGAGAGGGTGAATGTTCATAAACTGTGCTGCTGAAGAAACCAGAAACAAATTTTTGCAATATATCCACACTGTTATTCCTAGTACCAAGACAACTAAACTATAGCTTAGTTATTTTAGAATAACTATCACATGTAGACTATAATGTATTCATTTGAAATTTATAAATGTGAGGTCTACAAACTGCATTTGCACTTTGTTGTTTCATTTATATATAATCTACTTTGAAGAATAAAATGTAGCTTACAGATTGGACAGTGAAAAAGAACAGCTGTAGCAATTTCTTGACGAGAAAGCGATAGTTTTCTTTTTCCTCCCCCTATTCTACTGTTGCACTGGCTTTCAACCTTAAAATGAGCAGACATGTGATATATAAAAGCAATACAAATGTGCCAAAAACCACAAACCAACAAAAGTTGCAACAGTGTGTGACATGAAGCAGTTAAGTCAGCTATTGTGCGAAAAGGTATTAAATTCCAAAGGAATGAATGGCCGCTGAGTCAGATGAGCAAAAGGAAAAAGAGTGTAAGCAGTTTCGATAGTGTGAATGTGGTGTGCTTTGGCAGTCCGCTGACGGCAGAGGGTCTCCAATAAATGTTAATCCTCAAGGTAGTTTGCAATATGGATAGTTTGTACGTTCAGTTAAAGCAGTGGTAGATTTAGTAGGGCCCAGTCTAGTAGTGGTAAGCAAAAGGATGGAGAAGGGAGGGTGGTGAGCACTGGTGGGCAGTGCTGAGTACGACGCACTGCTGGTGCCACTTCAGTGCCTCTTGCCCTACTGCCCACCACCCTGCACTCAAAGCCTGCATATGGGTTGAGGCAGGAGTAGTGAAATGCACAAAATGCAGCTGCTGAGCCCTTGTTAGTGGTTATTGGATCATGCTTGGGAAAAGTTATTAGGCCACTCCCTTCCTCTGCCTAACAACTAAAACAAACTCCTTTAATGTGTCCTTTGAGGACTATTACCTAAGTATTTTAAAAAGTTTGAAATTCACTCCCAGCTGCTTGAACCCTGCCACTGATCGTGGGAGACTCAAATCCCAGATGAGTCTTCATGGTTCAGTCATGCTGAAAATTGCTTTTTAGGCTTTGAGTTTATGGACTGCTCACTCCCTCCCTCCCTCCCCACAATTACCTGCCTAGCCGTGTCACAGCTAGTTCCCCATATGTAGCTCCTCCCACCTCATTTCTAGTGTCTCGGATCATGGGTCCGGTGCTCATTGGTTTGTATCCTTTTGCACTATGATCCATTTCTCTGCTGAGTTAACCCTGTGCAAGACTCTCTCCCCTCTTAGAGCCTTTTCTGGTTCCTATTCCTTTAAGCCAGGGCACTTGAAAACTACTGTGACTTCTTCTGCAGCTAGTTCCTATGTGTTGACTGTCTTGTTGCAGCAAAACTCTTTTAGAGCTGCTGGCCCCTTGAAGTGTGCTTGATCAGATTAACTTCTGCACTGGATTTTTCTTACCTGCAGTTCTTCAGTTCCCTGCTCTTATAAACTGCCCCTTCCTGTTTCAGTTGCTCTGCTTTGGCCTCATTAGAAGAACAGACCTATAGCTGCCACTCACTACAAATTGCTTTTTTTCCCTTCTCTCCATGTGGGTGTCAGGGATCCAGGTAGAGCAGGGTCAGTCTCCAAGCAACTCTCTGGGCACAGCTGAACCTGGCAGGCGCTGCCTGATTGACTGCACTTCCTGACTGGTGGAGGGCAGATTTAAACTCCTACTTGAGCCAGTAGCAGCCAGAACTCTATTGTTGCTCAATGCATCCCATGCCACAGCTGTGATTGATCCTGCTTCCTGTACCTGCTCCCATCCAGTCCCTGCCTGCTCCTATCCAGCCTACTCTTGTGCCCTTTCCAGTTCCTTCTCTTCTCATCCTCAATACCCCTGGCTCTACTTCCTGACTACATCTCCAACTCCCCATTGGCTCTTTCATTTGGCTTCTGACCCGTGGCTCTGGTCTCAAATACACCCACAGAGCCCTGATTCTTGACTCCGGCTTGACTCCGCTCTAATCTGGCCACCCTCATGGTTCTGACCATTAGGCATGACTGCCCACATCCCAGATGTGATCCTGACAGTGGCTTTGAGCTGGGCTTCCTGGCTGTCTTACTGGGCCCACTGGCCTCTGCATTTCACTAGCACAGTCCTTCTGGCTTCAGCACTCTGGGACTGTCCCTGCTTGTGAATGCAGTCTCTGCTTCTCTGGAGAGATTTTTCCCACTCTCCACGGTTCATGGTGTTAGCTAGTAGCTGCTTTCCTCCCAGTAGTTCATTCCATTATCTGTGCCTCCCAGGGTCACTGCAACACTTCTCCTCAGAGCTTCTGGAATGCTGCCGATACCAGCTAGACCTCCTGGCCATCTCCTTTCACTCCTAGTCAAGGTCTACTTCATGATGTCCTATTCCTCCAGCCTCTCATTTCATGTCCACATTCCCAGTTGGGGATGAGTCTCTGGACTGCTTCCAGAACAGAGTAATGCCCACAGAGGTCTCTGCTAGTTCAGATGGCTCAATTTCCAGGGTGGCCTTCCAGTTCCTCTCCTGTGTCTCACTTTGTCCCCTCTCCAGGACCTCCATTTCCTGTAGGCCTTTCCTGTGTGTGTGTGTGTGTGTGTGTACATGCTTTCACATGTGTGCACATAGCCAGGTCTGACCTGTTATTCATGTTAGGTTTTGGAGAAAATGTACATCCCATGAAATCATCCTTTTAAGGACACAGTATGTCAGCCCACCTGGCTCCCTGCTTTTCTGGGGTGTCCTCTGTGTCATTCCAAAGGGACAAGGGTTTGGAACAGACAACCAGTGATGAGTGACTGGACTTTGGTCATTACCGTACTTAATGTAGCTTAAGTATACGTTTAAGTGGTTTAAAATGTAGTAATTTACCTTATCAGAGCATTCACTATTTACTATGCCGCTGATTTTATTTCTCCTTTTGTTTCCTTGCAGGTGGAAAAACCAATCAACTAACTCTTCAAAACAGTGCAACCAAAGCAATTATTCAAGGTCTTATTCCAGATCAAAGCTATGCAGTTCAGATTATTGCATCCAATAAAGACCAAGAGAGCAAGCCAGCACAAGGGCAGTTCAGAAGTATGTATCTGTATGCATATATCATATCTCACATATTGCACTGTCTTACCAAATACCTCTTCAATCTATATATGTGCAGTATACTCAGATACCACAGAGATGAGCATGTTATGAATACTTAGACCAATAGAGAACACAGAGCCAATTTCAGCCAGGTGTAAAAAGGTGCAAGTCTGTTGACTTCAGTGGAGTACACCTGGTAATACAAAGTCTGGCTTTATCAGACATCATGCAAGAAATCTTAGTAGCAGGGATTCTAAACTAAAAACTTTGGGCTATTAACATTTCCTTTAATTTTCTCCTTTCCCTTGTGAAAATAGCCCATGACTCATAAAAAGGGAATTGTGAGTGGGAGGAAATGAAAGGAATATCTTTTTTTATTTCTTCACTTTTTCATGGATTTCCAGTGTAATTCTTAGAATGGGGTCAGGGAAGCCACGGGTAAGTCTTAAAACTTTGAACATATGATAGGCCAGATGCTCAGCTGGTGTAAGTCAGTACAGCTCTGTTTAATGGCGCTATGTCAGTTTACATCTGTTGAGAATCTGGCCTAATATGTTCAGCACATGATCCTGCAAAACCCAAACAAATACACCGGACCCTCGCTAGAACACATGTCTATATAGCGCGAATTCGCATATAATGCGGTGGCGGCCATGGATCCCAAATTTAATTACTTTAATTGCAATTCATTTTAACGCGGTCCCCGCGTTAACGCAGTACCACGCATGGAACCCAAATCCCGCGTTCTAGCGAGGGTCCGGGGTATATACAGAAAAGGATAAATGTGTTCTGTCTGAGGGTGTGTTGATTAGTTAGGTGAGCTTTCTGCCCTGATTTACATCTCAGGCCTAATCTACATTAGGAAATTAGGTCAGTATGACTATGTCTCTGAGGGGTGTGAAAGATCCATGCCCATAAGTGACTCAGTTAAACTAAACTAACCTCCAGTGTAGATGGTGCTGGATTGATGGCAGAATTCTCCCATCTACCTAGCTATCGCCTCTCGGGGAGATGGAGTACCTAGGCCGGCAGGAGAACCCCTCCGGTGGCCTAGGTACTGTCTTCACTGAAGTGCTACAGCAGTGCAGCTGCAGCGTTTTAAGTGTAGCCAAGCCCTTCTGGAACTCAATTAAAGACTGATCAGGACAGATTTAGTCCACAGAACCAAAGACCAAATAGCCTGGGGGTAGGGAAGTAATTTTTCCTGAATCCCCTTCCTACAAAACACCGTGTGTGAACATTTTTAGTATCTGAGGTGCTGGTGCTTCAGGTTTCTAACCGTGTAATGGGGTCTGCCAATCACTGTTCTAATTGCTAGACCACCCTCCTCTCCTCTCCAGCACATGATAACAAGTGCTGATTACTTGATGTAGAGGCCATGTCAAGTCCTTCTCGGAATTCCCCAGTGCCTGTATTTATTATTTTAAATACCACTGGTTGCAAAACCCGCAAAACCACAGGTTACTTTAGCATTAAAGAAAAACCTATAGAATGGCTACTCAAGCTTCCAAAGTATGAGCTGTGGTTGTTCGTAACTGGATGTATTCCACAGGAGAAGCAGAGTTGGCAGCTTGATTTTTAGAATGCCGGGGTTACAATCTATTTAATATATTGTTTCTTTAGCTGCAACATGTTTTCATTGGCTGTAGTGAGACTTGGATGCCATTTGACCGTATAATGACTGTATGAATGAAGCCAGATACAATGTGTATGCAAGTCCTTCTTTTTTTATGTTGCATTTTCATGGCTTTTTCTTCCCCCATGACAAAGTGATGACTAATTCTTGGGACTGTGGAAGATTATACTATTCCAAGGCGCTTTTGGGGAGGGGAAAGGAGGGCCAGAGTAAAATCATGAGAGACTAGCAGGACACTGAACACATCAGCATTTTAAACTCTGAGTTCTAGTTAATGTACAAAGTTTTTTGTCTTTCTTTTTTCAAGTCTACAGAAATCTTAACAGCTTGCAGTAGTCTGTTATTCTTGGGATAATTTATATTTTCTTTTACATGATCAGTTATGCAATTCTTATGTGATAGCTTACAAATCACAGTAGAATAAAAAGGTATAAAATAAGTAAGGCCTTGTAATGGAGTTTTGTCTGAAAGAGGTAGATTGAACAGATGCACTAATAGATTCAATTTCATCATCCTGCAAATATGTGAATGATTTTTTTTTTTGGCTTTTAAAGCTTTATAGAGGCAATATTTTTAACAATGTCTTCAACTCCATAGGGTTAGTCTCTGTAGAAGAATGGCCAGCTCTTTGCCAGAATTACTTTGCTTTTTTGCCTTCTAGTGAGAAGTCTCTCATGTTAGTGCTCTGTTCACCACTTGGAGACCAGTCTTGTGTGTAGACATCTTCAACAGCCACTGGAGTCAGTGGCTATTGAAGCCAAATCAGACCTTACTCAAGCAACACTTGCAATTGGCCAAATCATGAAGTCCTTTACATAAGAACATAAGAATGGCCATAATGGGTCAGTCGAAAGATCCATCAAGCCCAGTATCCTGTCCTCTGACAGTGGCCAATGCCAGGTGCCCCAAAGGGAATGAATAGACAGGCTATCATCAAGTGATCCATCCCCTGTCACCCAATCCCAGCATCTGGCAAACAGAAGCTAGGGACACCATCCCTCCCCATCCTGGCAAATAGCCATTGATGGACCCATCTTCCATAAATCTATGTAGCTCCCTTTTGAACCCCTTCTCTCCCTTTTTTTTTTGTACTCTGGCAATATCTCCCTTTCACTTCAGTGCAAGATTTGGCTGGGTAAGATGTGAGTCCAGATGTTCTTAGGGTACATCTACACTTCAAGCTGGAGGTATAATTTCTGGCTCGGGTAGATGGAATTGTTCAGAGTGAGCAAGTGTGCTAAAAATAGAAGCGTAGCCATGGCAGTGCAGATGGCAGTATGGGCTAGTCGCCCTGAGTACAATCCTACCTGGGACCCTAGGTACATACTGGAGTGGCTGCCTCATCCCACTGCCTGTGCCCCTGCAGCTATACTTCTATTTTTAGTGTCCTAGCTCAATCAAAGTTAGCGCACGTATGTCTACCCAACCTGGAAGTTACACCCGTAGCTCGAGGGTCGGCATAACCTAATCATGGGCTAGCTCATGAGGGTCTCAGTCTGCCCTGAGTAAAGGGTAGAGTGTGGATTCACTATTCCAAGAGCAGACAAAGGAGAGAATTGTCTCTGAATCACAGTTCTCCCGCTTTGCTCCTGGGGTAAGTAATCTGCTATTGGTATTGACATGACAAAGATAGCATCCCATCTCTGCCCCCACACAGCTGTGCTGGCCATTGTGTGCTGGGGAAGAAGTCAAGACTCCAATTATTTTCCACCAGGATTCATGCACTTGCCTCCCATTTGCTCTGGGGTGAGGATGAGAGGATAGCAGGCCTGCAGAGGCTGCTCCCCTCTCCACCCACTGGAACCTGCAATGTAGGTATCAACACTGTAGAATGGAGACTTGTATCTCCCTTACTCCCTGTGCAGCACTGTAGAGATTGGAAGGATTGTTCTGGGGTTATGAACTGGATTGTGATTCAACAGATCTATGTTTAATTCCTGGCTCTGTTACAGGCAGTGTCTGGGAATTTGGGTGAATTATTTAATATCTCTGGTCTCAGTTCTGCAAAACAGGGATAATATTTCCTCTCTATCCTTCACCTGTCATGTCTATTTATCTTGTAAGCTCTTTGGGGCAGTGAGAGTCTCTCTTACTATGTGTTAATGCCTAGCACAAGGAGGCTTTTGATCTTGGCTGGGGCCTCTATGCACAGTATAATATAAATAATGATCAATGCTGGTCATAAATCAGCCCTATATAAATTAAAGGCTTTAATCTGGGTAGAATTTATTTTCTGTACTTTATAAGTACGTATGAGGGATGAGGGAAGGGTGTAAGGAGCCTTCACACCCACCCCTAACTTGTTTAGCCCATGTGAGGGCTAGGCACAATGGGAGTCTGAGCTATGGACCTGTCCTACTCCTGTGGGAGTGTGTGGTGCCCTGAAGAAGGCAGGAAGGAGGCAGCCCAAGGCATGGGCTTCATGGAGCGATATAGTAGCTGGCATGAATTCACCAGGTGCCAGAGACTGGAGAGGAATTCTGTCCTCCTGACCCATTCCCACTCTCTAGCCATCCTGGCCAATTGTCTGGGGTGGTGGAGCAGGAGGTTTGCACTCCTGTGTCTTTCCTCTGGGCAGATTTTCCATCACCAAAGGCTCTCCTAAACTTTGGGTTCTGCTAGTAGAAGCAACTTAGGTCCTGATACTGATGTTCCTGTGCTGGGACTCTCCTGAGTGAGGAGTCACTCTCACCAATACCTACCAAGAACATGACTGAGATTAGAAAACAAACAACCCAATTGCCGTTTGCTGCATAAGCAAATTGTACAAATGTTGCATGAAGATTCTGGTATGGGGGAAGAATATGATACATTTAACTAAGCTTTTCCCAGTCTGATACATTTCCTTTTATCTTTGTAGTTAAAGATCTAGAAAGAAAGAAGGAAACATCAAGTAAATCCAAGGTCAAGGGTACAGAAGGTCAAGGGTACGGGAGTAAACCATCTCCATCTACAGAAGGTCAGAATGTCAAAAAATATGATTTTGTGATGTCACATTAATAGCCAGTTAAATATATAACTCTGCCATTACACTGACCATTTTCCTCATTACAGATAAGTGACTTTTTTTTCACTTGTGTTCCAAGATAATTATCTGCATTTAATTGCATTGATGGCAATTATAGCAATTAAATATAAGTAAAAGGCAATTTTATTCACCCTGGATATTTGATTAGCTACAATAGAAAGTTTTCTTTACTTTGCTGTTCTATTTTTCATCTTTAAACAGAGTTTTTTAAAACTAAACAGCATGAAAAATAATTGAAAGTATTCTTTTGAACCTGCATAAAACAGATAGTCTTGCCTGATTTCTTCACTTCCATTCATTAGTCAATATACAACATAGTATATATATAATAATGACAGAATTAAATATGACTTTCATGCTTGGAACTGATGTGAAATTGTCATATTTTATTACTTTGCCCTCTAGAATCAACCTTGCATAACTACCTGATTTTAATGTACAAATGTCTGTTTTATGCATGCATTACATGTCATTATGTGTCATTACACAAGTTTTATTTTAGATGTTTTGATTTTGAGTGCGAGAGAGAGATTCTTTACAGATTAACAAAAATAAATGTAGCAGACTTGGACGGGTAATGCGACTGGGCTAGTCATCAGAAACATTTCCAGTATATATAGCACATACAAGAAAATCCATTCTGCATTTAACACCTAACATAGCTTCCTGTTGGTTCTGAATTCTTAAAAGAAATCCTCCTTTCAGAAATAACACTGAAGGCAATTATTCCCATGAGCATTTATCTACGATATGCAGAGCAAGCAAGGGCAAGAAGAGCTTGAGATAATCTTTCTGCAATAAATAGACAGTTGCAAGGTTCTCACCTCTCCAGTGCCATTTTATTCTGTATCATGGTAGTGCAAGCACTATGTTATTGGTCCAAAGGTCACTGAAGTCAATGGGAATCTTTCCACTGATTTCAGTGGGCTTCGGATTATACCCTATATGTCTGTTCAATAATTACAAGACAAAAAGAACAGGAGGACTTGTGGCACCTTAGAGACTAACCCATTTATTTGAGCATGAGCTTTCGTGAGCAACAGCTCACTTCGTCGGATGCATAAAGTGGAAAATGCAGTGAGGATGTTTTATACACACAGACCATGAAAAAATGGGCGAAGTGAGCTGTAGCTCACGAAAGCTCATGCTCAAATAAATGGGTTAGTCTCTAAGGTGCCACAAGTCCTCCTTTTCTTTTTGCGAATACAGACTAACGCGGCTGCTACTCTGAAACCTGTCATTATGCAAGGAATTACAAGACAGTATCTAAATTAATACAGTTTGGTTTTGTACAGCATTGTTCATACCAATTTGCCACTAAGTCTTCACGTTCCATACAGAATGTAAAGAAGTTTACTGGAAAGAAGTTTCTGGAAAGAAGTTCACTAGCATGTATGGTACTCTAAACTGTGCGCTGCATCTGCTGATGTAATATGGATGGAGGTGATCTGACCTAGTATTTGGGAGAATGTCAAATATTTGGGAGCTGGGGGAAATGAGATGGTTAGGGAAGGAAGATGTGATTGTTTAGAGGCTTAAGAAGTGAAAAAGGCCAGGGAGAAAAAGCTGGGCCTGTAATAACATTTGAAGAAAGTGTTGAATTGGCTGAGAGAGAGAAGGTCCCTGAGCCACATTTCAGGAGAGGATCTACTACACCCTTCAGGAAGACCAGAAGTAGAGGCAGAACTAAGTCTATCTGCAAAGTTTGGAGAAAGGAGGATGAAGCTGGCACAAGAAAGTTGTGGTCTGTTGCCTCCCCATGTCATGATTCAGTCCTTTAAAAAAATTATTAAATCTTTTAACTTCAGAACTTGCTTTAGTTCTCTGAAGGTCTTCACATTCCATGTAAATACTGATGGTTAGTACTGAATACCAAAATGGAAGTGTGCCATATGCTCAGAAGAAATGCAAAAGTTTTCTATGAAAAACTGTTGGTCTTGTCTGAAGGTTTTCTGTGAAGCTGGGGTGTGTGCTGGGGTAAAGTAAAACTTGGAAATAGCTCACTTTTTTGCCCTATTTGTAGCTATTTTTGTGGATCCTGACTTTAATTCAGTACAGCTCTGTTCCCAATCCAACCCCATTTAAGTCAACATAAAGATATCATTAGGCTGGATTCTTCACTGGCTTAAACCTTGCGCAGACTTTCACTTTGTACAGGTGCAGATTTTATTTAATGTAATGGCAGTTCAGGCCAATTGATTTTAATGGGAGTTGGACGACAGTATTAGCAAAAACCTTTTATGTAGAATACGACTGCATCTGTGGTAAAATACATAGGACAGAAGTGAACCTAGAATGGTACATTGGTGCAGGAAGAATAATGTTATCCAAATTGTATGAGTTGATAGCTAAACACTTTAGTTTATACTTCTGGATTTGAGAGAGCTCAAAAGAAATGAGGGAGGAGTTGGGGAAAGACCGATTAAAACATTGTTAAGAACAAAATAACATGGTAAAGTATAAAAAATGATGCTTAGACATTTGATATTAAACACTTTTTGAACATGACTAAATGAACTGAGACCAGCAATAAATTGCTTCATGCCAAAATTAAAAATCTGGGTATTAATATAAGCATAATTAAACCCCTCAAATATAGCAGTCGAAATAGACTCAAAGAATTTGTGTGTGTTATATAATATAAAGTGCATGCATGCGAACACACATGTTGATCAAGATCACTTTTGAAGCTATAATAATGGTATGAGAAAGGTATTCAATAGTAGAATATATGCTTTGAAAGAGAGCATTGGGCAGACACTAGACTGACTTATAGGAGCTTCACTAGTATTGCAATTCAAGATGATTCTGACATTTTAAGACTAGAAATAATGTCCCTGATGCACTTGGGATGCATCACAAAGTAGCAATTCCAGGGAGCTGCCACAGTGTCTTTTCATCCTCTGCCATGTGGCCAGTGGAAGTTAGAGTACGCACTCTGCTGTTCCACCTCTAGAATACGTAGGCAGACCTTGTGTCAGTGGAGTATATCACGTGTAGTGGAGCTCCATGATACACTGCTCCTCTCATGTCCCCTTCTCCCCCTTATACCACAGATGGCGTGGGCAGCTGGCACAGGAAGGCGCTAAACAGCCTCTGACAGTTTTACACTGTCAGAGCATCCCAGAGCCTGGGCTCCAGCCCATGCCTGAATGCCTACATTGCAATGTTATAACCCCACTGGCCAAGCCCCGCAAACCCAAGTCAGCTGACACAGGCCAGCCCTCAAGTTGTTTTATTGCAGTGTAGACATACCCAGAGATTCCTCTTACAGGCTGAAGAATCCTCCAGGGCAACCCTCTGGCTGGTTTTGAACTTGGTGGAGCAGAGAATCCAACCCAACATCTTGAGGTAAAGCTGTTAATGAACAACAATAATTTGTTTAATAAAGTATGGTAGAACTGAATATTGACATTATGTGAGAGAGCAGAATATGTGGCAGCTACCTTATGCTGTTAGAACCTCTTAGAAAATGTTCTTAGCTTACCTATGGAGTTTGTAAAAAGGACAAAAGCAAGTCGATCACTGAATTTTATGGCTGAAAATACTTAACTGATAGGTTTCAGAGTAGCAGCCATGTTCGTCTGATAGGATTGCTCTAGGAGTGCACATTTAAATATAGGAAAACTCACACTGACTTCAATAGGTCCAGTGCCTCATCCATGATCCTGCATTCCCAATTTATTGAGACATCTTTTGACTTCAAGGGGTGGTGTCCCTCAGTAAGGAGTGCAGGTCTGAGCTCTTTAATGCAGGCACCCAGGAAAACTTTCCACTCTAATTGTTCCAGAAAGAAGAACAAGAGACCCTGACTACTTCACACACACATTAATGTGTCGGGAATGCTTTCTCACTCTCCAAATAAAGTTAACAGAATCTCAACCTCTTTCAGCCCACTCATCTTCCAGCAATTGTACCTGGTCAGTTCTCCAGCCAGTTTGTGCACAAAGCTCCTTTCTGTGCAAGAAAAGGGGTTAATACATTCTATGCTTCTTCAGATGTTTTAGTTTTTTCCGACAACTCTCCACAAGTGTTTTTCTGTTTCAGTCCATACAGTGGTTCATAGATTCTCAGATGTATCCTATTCTCTTCAAAAAGCTTTTCTGAGGGCTTCAGATATTTCTTACAACCTGTTAGAAAGAAACTAAGGACTTGTCTACACTTACTGGGGGATTGACGCATGGTGATCGATGCATCAGCAGTTGATTTAGTGGGTCTAGTGAAGACCCACTAAAGTGACCATAGATTGTTCTCCCATTGACTCCTGTACTCCACCTGGATGAGAAGCACAAGGGGAGTCACATATCTGAAGTTGTATAGTTTAGATCGATCTCCCCAGGTAGTGTGGACGAGGCCTAAGACATGCAGGCCAGATTCTCCTCTCACTTACACCAGTTTATCCCCACTGCCTTCAGTTTATCCCCCCTGGAAAATGCCCCAACTCAGTAAAGCATTTAAGCATGTTCTTAAATTAATTCCTGTTCAGGAGTGCATGTAAACACTTGCTTAACTTCAGTGGAACTTAAGCATCTGCTTAAAGTCCAGGAGATGCTTTATGAGGTCCTGAATAGTGATGCTGCTCTGAATCAAGGATTTACAGTAGTGTAAGCTATAGCTGTGCAAGTAACTGACTTTTTCAGTTTGGCCATTCCAAAAAATCAAAAACCTTAATCTCAGGTCAAACAAAACATTTTGTTTTAGTTTTTTGTGCTTTTTAAAAAACATAATAGAAGTAACTTTCTAAACAAAGAGTTTTGAATCAAAAAATAAAAACATGGAAGGGGTTTTCATAATTTTTTTAGTTTACCAAAAGAATTTTGCAAAATATTTGCGAAGTGTTTTGATTGACTCAAATCTTCATTTTTGTGTGTGGGGGAAAAAATGGTTTTTGGTGAAAAATTTCTC
Organism: Lepidochelys olivacea; assembly: GCF_965140295.1. Taxonomy (NCBI): domain Eukaryota; kingdom Metazoa; phylum Chordata; order Testudines; family Cheloniidae; genus Lepidochelys; species Lepidochelys olivacea. The sequence goes on along the minus strand of NC_140412.1, from coordinate 24,901,106 downwards.
TCAGCACTAGTGTAAGCATGAGGAAAACTCATCCCATATTTTATTCAGGAGTTGCTTATAAAATGATGAAAAGTCAACTACAAAAACATCAGCTTCATAAAATGATTTAAAAATATTTGCATATACTGCAAAGCTCTTTCTTTACCATAGACACTCAGCCACTATGTATTTCTTTCAATTTTAGTCACACTTTTTTACTGTGCACTAATCCGTTTGCCTTCTTTATGCATTGTTCTATGCTGCTACTCAGAAACTTGTTTTTCTTTATTCATAGAATCATAGAAGATTAGGGTTGGAAGAGACCTCAGGAGTCATCTAGTCAAAACCCCTGCTCAAAGCAGGACCAACCCCAACTAAATCATCCTACCCAGGGCTTTTTCAAGCCAGGCCTTAAAAACCTCTAAGGATGGAGATTCCACTACCTCCCTAGTTAACCGATTCCAGTGCTTCACCACCCTTCTAGTGAAATAGTTTTTCCTAATATCCAACCTCAATCTCCCCAACTGCAACTTGAGACCATTGCTCCTTGTTCTGTCATCTGCCACCACAGAGAACAGCCGAACTCCATCCCCTTTGGAGCCCCCCCGCTTCAGGTAGTTGAAGGCTGCTATCAAATCCCCCAAGAGGTCAAATTCTCCAGTCCTTAACTGAACAATTAATAAATTCCCACTGGCTTCAGTGGGAGTCTTACTCAGTAAAGGAATACAGAGTTTGGCCCTTTGTAGGTAGATAGGTAGGATATGAATTAGCAAATTCTCATCCTGAGTGATAAACAGGCTGGTGGATTCTTAAGGCACGAGCTGCCTTGGCTTCGCAGATTGGGTTTACCAGGTTTTCATACACAGGCTAGAAATCTCTCCAGCCTGAGACCATCACTTCCCCCCTGTTCAGTCTTTGTTCCTCAGGTGTTTCCAGGTGTTCAGTCTTTGTTCCTCAGGTGTTGTTGTAGGGAGAGTGAGGTCCCATCATAATGTCATTGTCCCCCTTTTATATCTTCTTCCCACTTGCTGGAGAGCTCTTTTGCTGTGACCTGGGTCAAACAGCTCCCATTGTATAGTGCTATCTCTGAGAGGTTTCTATTGTACACAGTTCCTGAGGTAATCCTTGTGCTTGTGTGTATTTCCTCAATAAGCCATCAACATTGTTTGTCCTTTTTACTGTTGTACCTGAAAGGCTGCTTGTGGGTGTTTTCAACCTCACAACATATTTCAGTAACACATGCATAGCCAAACTTCATAATTTCACATACGATGATCGCACATACAATCCAACAAGATATCAATGTCTCGCAGATCAAGACTTTTAGAATGATACCTCACAAGGCAGACTTTGTACAAAACATATCCTAATTACATGACAGTGGTGAACACTGGGGTGCCAAGGTGTCATACCCAGGGCTGACTCCAGGCACCAACGTTCCAAGCAGGTGCTTGGGGCGGCAGTCAGAAAGGGGCGGCAGAGTTTCCGCGGCGGCAGCAATTTGACGGCAGCTTCTCCGTTCCGCCGGCTGTGGTAGCAATTCGGCAGCAGCTTCTCTCTCCTGCCGTCTGCGGCCACAATTCGGTGGCGACAGTTTTTTTCACTGCTTGGGGCGGCAGAAATGGTAGAGCCAGCCCTGGTCATACCCTAGTTCTTGTGTTATGAGAAGGTGTACCATGGATTTATATAGAAGCAAAATGATATTTTTGTCTTATCTATCCCTTTCCTAGTGAGTCCCAACATTCTATTCACTTTTTTGACTGCTGCTGCACACTGAGTGGATGTTTTTAGAGAACGGTCCACAATGACTCCAAGATCTTTCTTGAGTTGTAACAGCTAATTTAAACCCCATCATTCTATATGTATAATTGGGATAATGTATTCCAATGTGCATTACTTTGCATTTATCAACATTGAATTTCATCTGCCATTTTGTTGCCCAGTCATCCAGTTTTTTGAGATCCTTTTGTAGCTCTTCATAGTCTACTTGGGACTTAACTATCTTGAGTAGTTTTGTATCATCTGCAATTTTTGCCACCTCACTGTTTACCCCTTTTTCCAGATCGTTTATGAATATGTTGAATAGGACTGGTCCCAGTACAGACTCCTGGAGGACACCACTGTTCATTCCCTCCATTCTGAAAACTGACCATTTATTCCTACCCTTTGTTTCCTATATTTTAACCAGTTACCAATCCATGAGAGGACCTTTCCTCTTCTCCCATGTATGAAGTGGTATAATAATTAATAGTAATCTTTAGCAGTTAAAGTTGTAAACTGTATATTAATTGTTCCTAGACTATATATCATCCAACAGTATTGTAAATCTTTCTGTAATATTTGGAAACAAAACTACCCTTAGAATAAATAAAATAAAAGTTGTGTGCCTCTCCACACAACTGTGCTTTTATTGTTTTGATGAATATTTTCTTTCATAATAAAATTTTTCCAGTGTGATCTCTTTGCACAATGCTGCTGTGTGAATTTCAGGATAAGTTCTTTCAAGGGATGATATAAACTGTAATTACTTGGTATACATCTCAGGTACATCCCTTTGTTTCTACACTACAGTAAGCTTTGCAGATGAGGTAACAACTCTGTAACTCAAATTATGTACTAGTACAGCCTCTAGCATACAAATACCATAAAACACAGTTGCCAGAGGAAAGGAGATTCCAGTCAACAATGCACAGTAAATTTTTTTCTCTCTCTCTCCATATATATCTATATAATTTATAATGTGAATTCTGAATTATATTCTCATTAACACTAGAATGGGTCTATACTGCAACCTGACCTCATATGTCAAAGAGCAACTTGTGAACATCATATTATAGACTGGAATGGGAAGTTAAAAGTTAAAAATTTTATGTATTCATGGTGTTTCCAGTCCTCTTGGCTTTAATCCATACTTCAATCTAGCACTATAGAAATGTCTATAAATAAATGTGTAGGATGCTGTCCATATGCACTGCTGCAGAGAGGAAGACCAGTCCAGTGGTTAGAGCACTAGTCTGTGATTTGGGAGTGCAGGATTTAAGACCCTTCATTGCCATAGCCTTCCTACGTGACCTTGGGCAAGTCACTTAGTTTGTTTCAATTCCCCATTTGTAAAATGGGGATAATAGCTTTTGCCTACCTCACAGAGGCATTGTGAGGATAAATACATTAAAGATTGTGAGCTGCTCAGATACTACAGTAATGGAGGCCACATAATCACCTTAGATAGATTTCCATATTTAGTTGCACGTTGAAGGATTGTCATGGTGGATTTGCAGGAATTAAAACTATGGTGATGGGTGCTTTATAGCTATGGATAAACCTGGTATGGCATGAATGCTGGTCCCACAGCTGGCCAACGTATCCAGGAGAGATGTTCGTTTGCTGTCAAAGGTCAAAAAGCACCTTTTTAAAAGCCAGCCTCCATCAAACAGAGTTCTGGCAGTGGTCAGAGGGACGAGAGAGCACATCTTTTGGTGGTTGTTTACTCAGTAACATGTCTGTATATCTTCATGGGATTTGCGTAATTCTGCCATGCTGCTGGGGCTGTCTAGTGCACAAGAGTTGTGACAGCTGTGCACAACTGCAAGAGGCCCATTGAACAACTGCCCATTGAAGTCTAGAACTATTGAACACAACTTTACCAGGGAGGAGGTGTGTTGCTAAGAATTGGGTGACCCTGTCTTTCCCTCATGGAGGTGGATGGATCTCCTGCCACTTAATTGCAAATATGTGGGACTAGGGGAGAGGGGCCTCTGCATTATCATCTAATTCCTGAGGGAATCTTTTTAATCCTTTCTCAATCCTGCCCCCCCAATTTTCATTTTGTTTCAGTGTTATGGGGATATTTTTGGAGCTGGCACCTCCATTAATATCCTTCACCAACTGTCAGTCAGCAAGGGGATGACCCCACCTTCACATTAGGATGTCTGGCATGAATTGTTCCATTCCATTCCTTCATGTCACTTCTTCTCTTGAGCTCAGTTGTTTTAGCTGAAGATTGAGATTCCACTACTGGAAGGGAACACTTTTGAGTTGCTGCTGGAAACCTAATTTGCTAGTTTGAAGAGTTTAATTAACTGGACTCTGAATTATATTCTCATTAATATTACTGTGATGGCTCCATACTACAAATGGATGGGCTCAATGGGCACAATCCTGCAAATGTTTACTTACAGAAATAACTTTGCTCACACAAGTAGACCCACTGAAAATAATAGAGCATATAAAGTGTCTTATATGCATAATAGTTTGGAGAATGAGGCCCTAGAGCAGCATATATCAGGAAATTTGCAAGGTTGCTGTAGGTCAGCAGCTTTAGAGGCAAATTTAACCTCAGTAGTGCCCTTGCTTCAGTTCAGTTTATTTAGCTAGTACTAGTAGAATGTGGAAAAATCACCTTTTGTTGAACACTCATGTTTGGAACTTTTGTTTTAAATTAGATGTGTGATAAATACTAGAGATGGAAGATAGGGATGGTAGTTCGGTCTGGAAGGGTAATCAACTCTTTCCTGTAAAATATCTCTCTTATCTCATCTTTTCTGCTCCCCTAAGAACTTTCCAGCTCAATATCCCAATTTAGCTCAGTACCTAGAGGGCTTACAGGTGCTGTCAAACTGTGGCAGATGTTTCTGCCTTAAGAGTTTCATAATATTCAGTGTTTCATTGTTCTCCAAAGAAGTAGTAATAAAGTGTGAGTTGCAAGCAGTAATGGTGTATCTGTCTGTTTGTGTCTACAGATAGTTATAAATCTCTTTATAACTGTCAACATATTTCAGTGAGGGCAACTCTATTTGGTTGGTTTTGTAAAAGGAAAAAACCTCAGATGTTCAGATTTTGTCTCAATCAAATACACACGATGTCAGCCTAAGAATGATGTAATCCTTCTGTCAGGTGGTGTCAGCACCACCCAAGGCTGCGTTCTATATCTAAGGGTGCCTCCTAACATTACAAACCAAAATCAGCTTAAGCGCTCACCCAGGAATCTGGGAAAACTAAACATCATCTTCCTCTCTGAGTGCCACTGTTTATTTAGGTGCCTGTGGGTTATAAAAGTACCTAGCTTTAGATCCCAAACTTGCAAATTTTGGCTTTAGTGACTCATAGAAACCACACAGGGAGCCAGCCACTGGCTGAACTAAGAATAAAGCCCAGAAGTCTAGGTGCCCAATGCATTGTGTGATGGGAATTTCCTTTCTTCTGGCAACTGTGTTCATCTGCTGGTATTCATGAAGTGTTACTATCCAGTCCGTCCCTGCATTATGCTGGAAAGTAATCATTTCTGCTAAGGGCAGATAGCAGACCACCATGTAAATTATGGTTTTACAGACTCTACATTTTTATATTTTTAAATGCCACTACAAAACCCAACTAAAGATGAGCCAAATCATGTACCAAGTCAACATAGAGATTCCTGTGGTCTCCATAGTGTTGGCTGACTTAATTCAAATGATAACATTGGTAAATTTGAACTCCTTTTTTAAGCACAAAACTAAAAACATTCCGTTTTAGGATCTGCCAGTGTCTCTGCTGTATTATAGAAGCTCCCCTTATGGAAAAGTCCTATACAATATAATAATGGTGAAATAGGATTCTATAGAAATTACTTTCTAAATCTATAGCATTTAATAGAGAATAGTGTCCTTTGTATAAAGTTTAGTTAACCATCCCACGGAATTCTCTATGAGGGTTATGATTCTCTTTTTAATTCTATAAGTGAGTTCAAAAATCATTTTGTATTAAATTCTACAGGACTTTTACATAAGGGTCTACCCTTAAAAATCCAATTAAAATGGGCTTGGATATGAGAATTATCACTTGGGTTTTAAAGCAGTATGAAAGACCATAAGTAAAGGATAGTTATAAGAGACATCAAATTGAGGAAAGTGTCTAGTAAAGTACTTCAGGAGTTATGGTTAGGTCTGGTCTGATTTAACTTCTTCATTAATCATAGGGGGTATAATATGATGTCACACAGCTGGGCTTCCCACATGTCGTCTGCATCTGTTCAACTCACACATGTTACAAAATGGGGATGTACTAGAAACCAGAGTGAGGCTAGCGAAATAATAAGGGACTTAGTGAGATTAGAAACATGGGTAGACAATAAAATTAGACAAAACTCTGGAAAAAAAGGCGACGTAGCAATGGGAAAAATAATCTGAAACATGGCTCTTCAGTAGATTATTCGTGGCTATTATAGAGGATGAGAGAAACTTGAAAAACAGTGAACTCCTAGAAAGAAAGGAGCACAATTAGATTTTAATCTCTCTAAGGGCAGGGAGTGTCTTCTTGTTCTGCATTTTATGGCATTTAGCATGATGGGGTTGTGGTCCATCACTAAGGCTCCTAGGTGCTACCATACAGATAATTATCTAGGGATAATGCAGGGGTGTATAATCTTGGTATTGGTATTGTTTCCTAGTCTTCTAACTACTGAATAGAGAGTGGCAAGGCAAAAGCAAGTTCCCTACAGGGGGATACATTATATATAAGGCTACAATTTAGTCGCAGAAGTCAAGGAATCCGTGACTTCCAGTGACCTCCATGATTTCGGCCTGTGGTGGTAGAAAGCTGCAGGGTCCGCAGGCGGGGTACCCTTGCTGCCTTTGGCGGCCCCTGCAGCTCCCAGCCGCCGTGGGTGGCGGAGAACTCCCAGAGCTCCTGGCCACCGCAGGCAGCTGGAGAACCCCCAGAGCTGTTGGTGGTGAGAGAACCCCTGAGCTCCTGGCCACCATGGGTGGTGGCAGGGATCTCCCAAGCTCCTGGCTGCTGGGAGCAGCGGGGGAAACCCCTGAGCTCCCGGCTGTGGGCCCCTGAAGCTGTGCGTAGCGTGAGTACCCCACAGCTCCCGGCTGCCATGGGCTGCGGGGGCACCCCACAGCCCTGCACAGGCAGCAGGGGGACCCCACAGCCCCCAGCTGCTGCAGGGGGCTCCTAACCCCTGCACAGCTGCCCCCTTCAGGCCGTGTGGGGACCTGCAGATCCCCATTTTGTCCCAGATATTTTTAGTAAAAGTCATGGACAGGTCACGGCTTCCGTGAATTTTTCTTTTTTGACCGTGACCTGCCTGTGACTTTTACTAAAAATATCCATTTTAAAATCTCAGCCTTAATTATATATTAATACTTGGTGTAGGAGTAACAGGTATAAAAGAATTGATGGCAATCCTATCATGAGACACTTTGCACTGGACAGAGACCTATCAAATAAAAAGTTCAGAACAAATTTCTTGTGAGCGATGTGACAGCTAAAGCAGATAATTTGGGTATAAACACTGAATACAACAAAGTACTTTTTTTTTAACCTGCTCAGGGCCTTATCCTGCATTTGTTGCATACTCCAAACCCCCATTGACTTCAGTGAGAGTATAGGGTGCACAAGGAATCCAGGATCAGGTTCTTTCAAGGCTCTTTTTTTCTTGTTGTGTTGTCTGTCTTTTGGAATTCTTTTTTCAGAAGTATTTTTGGCCTTTGAGACAAATATTATTCTGTTTTTGTGTTTGTTATTCAGGTGACACATTCAGGTGACCCGGTCTTCATTGGTTGTCTAAGGGCTTGTCTACATGTGTGGCATTGTGCACCCGAGGAGTGTGACTTGTAGCACGCTCTAAAGTTTTGCACTCTAACTGTCCTGTGTAGACCATGCTGACACACTAAAAGGTTGCGAGTGTGCATTAACATACTACTTACAGGACTGCAGCAACGCACGAGGTACCTTTTGGAGCACCTCGGAAGGGTCTTCACAGTACAACTAGAGCGCTAAACTTTAGACTGTTCTACACTTTACAGCCCTCTGGTGCACATCATGTGGACAAGCCCTAAGATGTTGGGTTTTGACTAGGGCTGTCAAGCGATTAAAAAAATTAATCACAATTAATAGCGCAATTAAAAAATTAATCACACTGTTAAACAATCATAGCATGCAGGCCTGTCAATCACAGTTAACTCATGCGATTAATTCAAAAAATTAATCATGATTTAAAAAAACACAGTTTTAATTGCACTGTTAAACAATAGCATACCGATTGAAATTTTTAAACTATTTTTGGATGTTTTTCTACATTTTCAAATATATTGATTTAAATTACAACACAGAATACAAAGTGTACAGTGCTTACTGTATATTATTATTTTTATTACAAATACTTGCACTGTAAAAATTATAAACAAAAGAAATAGTATTTTTCAATTCACCTCGTACACGTACCATAATGCAATCTCTTTATTGTGAAAGTGCAATTTACAAAGTAGATTTTTTTATTACATAACTGCACTCAAAAACAAAACAATGTAGGCACTAAAGTTTTACAAGTTCATTCAGTCCTACTTCTTGTTCAGCCAATCGCTAAGACAAACAAGTTTGTTTACATTTACAGGAGATAATGCTGCTGGCTACTTATTTACAATATCACCTGAAAGTGAGAACAGGCATTTGCATGGCACTTTTGTAGCCAGTGCCAAAAGGTATTTATGTGTCAGCTATGCTAAACATTCATATGCCCCTTCATGCTTCAGCTACCATTCCAGAGGACATGCTTCCATGCTGATGATGCTTGTTAAAAAAAACAATGCATTAATTAAATTTTGACTGAACTCCCTGGGGGAGAATAGTATGTCTCCTGCTCTGTTTTAGCTACATTTTGCCATGTATTTCATATTATAGCAGTCTTGGATTATGACCCAGCACATATTGTTTGTTTTAAGAACACTTTCACTCGTATTTGACAAAATGCAAAGAAGGTACCAATGTGAGATTTCTAAAGATAGCTACAGCACTCAACCCAAGGTTTAAGAATCTGAAGTGCCTTCCAAAATCTGAGAGGGCTGAGGTGTGGAGCATGCTTTCAGGAGTTTTAAAAGAGCAACACTCAGATGCGGAAACTACAGAACCCAAACCACCAAAAAAGAAAATCAACCTTCTGCTGGTGGCATCTGACTCAGATGACGAAAGTGAACATGCATCGGTCTGCACTGCTTTGGATTGTTATTGAGCAGAACCCATCATCAGCATGGACGCATGTCCCCTGGAATGGTGGTTGAAGATGAAGGGACATATGAATCTTTAGTGCATCTGGCACGTGAATATCTTGCAATGCCGGCTACAACAGTGCCATGCGAACATCTGTTCTCACTTTCAGGTGACATTGTAAACAAGAAGCGGGCAGCATTATCTCCTGCAAATGTAAACAAACTTGTTTGTCTGAGTGACTGGCTGAACAAGAAATAGGACTGAGTGGACTTGCAGGCTCTAAAGTTTTACCTTCTTTTATTTATGAATACAGTTATTTTTTGTACATAATTCTACATTTATAAGTTAAACTTTCATGATAAAGAGATTTCATTACAATACTTGTATGAGGTAAATTGAAAAATACTATTTCTTTTGTTTATCATTTTTGCCATGCAAATATTTGTAATAAAATAATATACACTTTGATTTCAGTTACAACACAGAATACAATATATTTGAAAATGTAGAAAAACATCTAAAATATTTAATACATTTCAATTGGTATTCTATTGTTTAACAGTGCGATTAAACTGCAATTAATCGCGATTAATTTTTTTGAGTTAATCGTGTGAGTTAACTGCGATCAGTCGACAGCCCTAGTTTTGGCTTGGAACCTGCCGAATTGAGAGTCTGTATTTCTCCCCTTCTGAGATAACCATGGTTAGGCTCAGCCAGGAACCCCTGATCATGGCTAGGTAAGCGACAAATTTTGACTGTTCCTCTTTCATAATCCCTTCCTCCCCATTTCTTCCTCCACTTAAAAAACAAAAATTAAGTCCATGTAACTAAAAAATCTGTGCTAAGACTTCGGTAGATTCCTTTGACTTGTGCATTGTATCCTTATCCCTATCCCCATCCCGTCTGCTTAGTTTGCATGTTTTTGGATTGCAACCCCTTCAGGACAAGGATTACCTCTTTTCTGTGTTTGCACAGTACTTATTACCATGAGGATCCAGTCGCAGTTGGGGCGTTTAGGAACTACTGTAATATAAATATTTAATGTAACAAGAAAAGAGAGGTAGCATATGGCAGGTGCTGTGTGACATGGATTCATAGAATCATAGAAATGTAGGATTGGAAGGGACACTGAGAAGTCATCAAGTCCAGCCCCCTGTGCTGGGGCAGGACCAAGGAAAACTAGAACATCGCTGACAGCTCTTTGTCCAACCTGTTCTTACAAACCTCGGAAAAGACGGAGATTCCACAATCGCTGTCTTTGATAATCTGGCTGGGGCGTGATTTTCTTAGGGCTAGTCTACACTGTCAGTGCTAAAGCGCTGCTGTGGCAGCGGTTTCATGTGGCTTGTGGGGTCGCGGTGGCTCTAAAAAACCCACCTCCATGAAGGGCACAGCTGCCACTGTCTACACTGGCGCTTTACAGCACTGGAACTTGCTCCTCTCCGGGGGCTGTTTTTTCACACCCCGGAGCGAGAAAGTGCCGCGCTGTAAATTGCCAGTGTAGACAAGCCCTTAAACTTGGAGCACGTTATAAGACTGTAACACAATAGAATCTTATAACTGTACATACAGTGTTGCCACACACATTTCATCAGAATAATAATGTTCATCAGACTGAGGTTTTTCAAACAATACCTCACAGGGCACACCTTGTACAAAATTTATCACAGTCTTATAAAAAGGGTGAAAATCATGGTACGCACGGTCATACCTGTCTAGTATCATTCTTTGGAATTCAGTGGAAGTATAGGAGTAAAGACTGCCAGGTCAGTCTCATGGCATCTTTCAGTCAGGGTCTCAAAGTACTTTGCAAACACCAATGTGAGCCACCTAATGCCTTATTTTCAGGAGTGTTGCTGATCCAGTGCTCCCATTGACTTCAGCATCTCTACAGATCCGACGCACATAGTGAAATCCTGGCCGTATTGAAGTTAAAAACAAAACTCTCTTTGACTTCAGTGAAGCCAGCATGTCACTCAAGGTTTTGTAAGTTGGACACGCAAACCTCATAGCACCCAAAATTAATAATTCCGAAAATATGGCTGCATATATTATATATGCTCATAAATTTTGTTTAAACATGTAAATATTTTCTAGCAAATAATATACAGTAAATCATGTAATGTGATCAAGGGACTAATGATGTGCTTTACTGGTATTTAAAAAACGTTTCCTTCTCATGAACCATATGCTGACATGATTCTTTCAACACAATCCTCCACTGAGTTCCATTGAAAAATTTATGGCACAATATGGCCCATGTCTCTTCCTGTGGCTTAATGACATATCAACCTTGTGAGAATGTTTTGTGTTAATATCTGGGAGTAACCATTTGAGGCAGTTTTGAGAGAACCTGACACTCAACAGTCTTGAATTATAATTGAGTGGCATGTCTAATTCCCTGAAGAGCATGATTAAGATGTGTTTCTTAAATAGTAGCATATTTGTTGTACTGAAATGATGAGTAAATGCGTCCATATAAATAAAATTTACAATCTGATTTGTTGAAAAGTTGTTTGTTAATCCTCAGAACAGCTGTTGCATTTAAAACATCAGCACACTCAAATACAGTACCAAAGAGTGAAGAGAAATAGAACTATCCCTGCAATCTGTGAAAGAGTTTCTGAAGTTTCATGCACTTCACACAGGGAATACTACATGGCCAGTAGGGCTACGATTCAACCAGGAAACACCAGTTATTTTAACCCATCTCTCAAGTAAATGTACATTCAGTAATTCTTGTTAGGATATAGGAAAGAATCCTAAATATTTTGTAAATTAAATAGATCTATTGATTACTTTAAAAGTACATTTGGTTTGTTTTGTAATACCATTTGATTTTGAAGAAGGATGGTTAAAAAGAATTGCTGACTGTCTGCTGCAGATCTGAAGAGTAGTCACCAAATATATTTAATCAAGTTTCTGGGTTTCTGGCTATAACTTTTATTAAAAACTTCCAGTTTAGCATTATCCCTGAAATAACCTTTGTTTTTTTTCTCCCTTGTAAGGATTACTGAATTTGCTGATTGTGTGTGGTTTGGATATTAAGATGTGTCTTTGCACTTGGGAAACAAAACCAAGTGCCCACAGAATTTGTTTTTCCGCTGCTTGAACTAAAAGAATTTTCTGGGACAGACACAGATGCATGGGAAAGGGCTGGCCTCATATTCGCCTGTGGTTCAGGGATGAGCTCCTGAGCTTGCTGGGCTGATCTCACAACATGATGATGTTCCAACATTTAAGTCCTTCAAATTCAAGCAATGTTTATATTTGGTTCAATGAAAGGTCAGCCATGTTTTATGCATCTGGTTGGTCCCTGCCTTAATATATGTGGTGTATAAGACTCTGATCTCAGTGCAAAGATATTGATATCATAGTGTTGTAATAATAATTAATAGATCCTTGTCCATCATGTCTCTCTCACACACACGCACGCACACACACACACATACATACATATATTTATAAAATCATACTGTGCTGGACTGAATTCCATATTTCATCCTTGCTCTATTCTCATCTTACATTTCATTCACATCTGTCATCAAATTTCTTTCCTTTCATACTTTGTTACCCTATGAACTAAGCTATCTTGGTTTTTCCATTCATATTGTACAATCACTGCCATCTGCTTAAACTCTCCATCCCTCCTCTTCCTGATATATTATTCTACTTTCCCACTGTGACAGCGAATAAGAAAGGAAATGACATAGTGCAGCCTCAGAAAGAGTTATAACCCCAACTCCTAGCAGAAAAAGAACCATGTGTTTTGGCTCTTGAAATGCGGAGCAAAGTGCCAAGTCACAGGGAGGTAAAACATCACATGTCATTCTGCAAACTACATCTGAAACTAGGTGCAAATTAGACCACTCTTTCTGAGATTCGGCCTCTTTCCATGTGGTGTTGCTTATGTCCATGTGCAACCTCTTCCTCTCTCTCTACCCCTGTGCCCATGAAGACCCAGAAAATATCAACCTTGACACCCCCAAGTATTCAAAAGTCATGAGCCAGAGCCCCCCGCCCCCAAATCATGAGTTTGGCTTAAAAATCAGGGAATTTTTTTTTTTTTGTTTAGAAAGACTAAATCTTGTGTTTTGGTTAGAGGGAAGAATAAATGTATTTGATCTCACGATCTTTCACAATAACACTGTAAGTAGGATGATGTTGAGTTTGTATTCCTGTCAAATTGTAAAGACTGCTTTTAATGTCTCACTATTGTTTATTCCATTTTAGGGAAGTTTCTACAATTTCTATTAAGTTGAACTGGAGAAAACATAAACAAATAGTGGGTGTACAGAAGTAACAAAAGCTAAATGTTTTATGCAGAAAAGATTTCCACAAGTGCATCCCAGCTATGAAGAGTGAACTATATTTTCACATTCTGTGGCTTTTCAATACAATCTTGGATCAAATCACAAATGATTATTTTGATACAGCTATTTACACTGGTCTGATTATATGGAAATAAAATATTGAAAGAATGTGTTTTTTGTTTTCTTTACCTCTTTTGCTGCTGTAAATGAAATTACCTACTCCAATTAAAGGGTTGGGTTTTTGTTTGTTTGTTTTTTTGGCAAAGTAATAACTACAGGGTTGAAAAGGCATCATTAAAAAACTTGTTCATGTGTAAGAAGTGAGAAATAGGTTGATTCTGAAACCATTAATACCCTAAGTTTTAAAAGTGGTGAAAGGGACTTTAGCCACACAAATCCTATTATCCTAATTGTGTGGTATGGATAAACCTCCGTGGATCACACTGAAAAGTCACATCTGTGCTGCAGTGTAACTACTTGGATGCAAACCCAGGGACCAGTTCTTCCATCCTCACTTGGTTTGAGTAGCATTTTACTCTGTCAATAGTCCTGTTGAAACTAATGGAGCATAATGTACTATGCAATGTAAGGATGGTAAAGCTGACCCTCATTTTAGTGACAAGGCAAGGCATGCAAATTGATCAACAGGAAACATAACTGGGCAAACATATGTATGTTTAGAGCATGCTGTGGCAGATATCAGCTGCAGTTCAGTAATGAAAAATCAAATCCTAATGCCACAGAAATCAATGGAAACTTTTCCATTGATTTCAATGTCAGAAGGATTGGGAGCTTTGTTTGAAGTTATCTTCCAGTTTATGCTCACTTTTCCAATATGCTCACATTCTTGATACTTACTTAATGTTTTTCTAGTGTTTATACACTAAAATATGTTGCCAATTCACATACTGTTGTCTTGTACTGTAAAAATCTGAGGTAAAGGCTTTGTTTTGGCACTTTCAAAAGTGGAATTTTGCCACGTGTTCATAACTCATTCTACACTGCTAACTGTATGTAGGAAAAACACCCTAATCCTTATAAAATACTTCTAGTGAATTAACGTTAACTTTATGGACTGGTTTCAGAGTAGCAGCTGTGTTAGTCTGTATTCGCAAAAAGAAAAGGAGGACTTGTGGCACCTTAGTCTCTAAGGTGCCACAAGTACTCCTTTTCTTTATGGGCTGGGTTTGCCATCCACTGTGGTTATATCAAATTTGAAAGAAAGAACTTGACTAATTCTGTCCAGTTAAAAAAGTTTGTGACTGTGGCTACTGCTCTTAGTCCTTCTGCACATCAGATTGTATGTCTATTTAAGATAATCATTCTAGTGACATTAATATTACGGTGTTAGTGTTGTTTTAAGCTGCTGACCACATGGTCTATAATCCCATTCAGTGTTGTATGAGCATTTGAGAGGGCCAATATGTGCACCCCGTCTTCTCTCACTGAGTCTCCTCTCTTATTAATCCCTCATTTTAACAACTCTATCCTTTTCTCAGCACTTGAGCAATTTGTATCCCTCTCCACTCCTATCTCTTTCTGCACTACTCATTCTGATGTTTGAATACCCTTTGTGATCTCAAGTTCACCTTGCGGCTCCTGGGGAAACAGGTGATGCAAATCAGAGCTTATTGTCTATCAAGCCAAGTGAACACTCATCTTTCTGTCTACTTAGCCTCTCTCCCAAGTGCAGAGACACAGGTTCTTTTATCAATGGCTATGTCTACACTCATGGTGGCATGTAGAGTACAGTGTGCTTGGATAGCTACACGTGTAGTATCTCTAGTGAAAAGCTCCAGCAGCATCCCCACTTCCTCCTCTGTGCTTGAGCCTTTCCCTGCTGACAGAGCCTTTCACTGCAGATTAAAACATAATCTATGGTCTGTTGCATTCTAGAAGCTGAGTGCATATATCCCCAGGAATTAAAATGTAAACATGAGCTGCCATTTGATGCTAGTCTACCAATATAGCAGTTTATGCTTTTGTCTTCCTGGAACACTGTGTTTTTAAGTAATCAATACTTTTTCTAAAATTAATTTTACACAACCAAATAAGAGTCTAGAACATATTGATAATATCTTATTAATGTATTTATTTTTAATACCTTAGCTCACCATCATTTTTATGGTCTGTAAAAGACTATATTGTCTCTTGAGTATTAAACTTAAAAGGAAAAATCCCGGAAACTTTTAATTGCTCCAGTATCGTGATTAAATTTTATTTTCCATTTTATGATTTACAGAAAGTCAGTTTACATGTAAAACTCCAGCAATTGCAGACATTGTGATCCTGATAGATGGCTCATGGAGTATTGGCAGATACAACTTCAGACTTGTCCGGCTTTTCCTGGAAAATCTGGTTGGTGCCTTCAATGTGGGTTCTGAGAAAACAAGAATAGGTAAGGTTTCTAAAGAAAATTCTGTAAATTCACAGTTGAATTAAAACAAACAAAAAAGAAAACAACAATAAACCTTTGATTTCCCAGGTAGTGATTAATGAACTTAATCCCTACATAGCTGTACAACATACATCATCCTCTTTATTTGTCATGAATAAAAATATTAGGACCTGATCCTGAAAGCACTGTACACACAGAATTTCCATTTAAATCAATGGGAGTAACATGAATGAAAAGCTTGTAAGTTTGGATCCGATCATTGTACACAAGATATTTCTCATAATGAACTGTGATATTCATAAGAACATAAAAATGGCCATGCGAGGTTAGACCAATGGTCTATGTAGCCCAGTATCCTGTCTTCTGACAGTGACCGCTGCCAGATGCTTCAGCAGGAATGAACAGAACAGCAATTTTGCATGATCCATCCCCTTTTGTCTAGTCCCAGCTTCTGGCAGTTGGAGGTTTGGGAACATCAGGAGCACAGAGTTGCATCCCTGACCATCTTGGCTAATAGCCATTGATGGACCTATCCTCAATTAACTTATCTAATTATAGTTTTGTCCTTCACAACATCCCCTGGCAACAAGTTCCACAAGCTGACTGTGCGTTTTGTGAAGAAGTACTTCCTTATGCTTGTTTTGAACCTGATGCCTATTAATGTCATTGGATGACACCCAGTGTGATCTTATGTGGAGGGGAAACAACATTTTTTTTTCTTCATACCATTCATGATTTTTACATACTTCTACCATATTTTGTCTCTTTTTCTAAATTGAGCACTCCCAGTTTCTATAATCTCTCTTCATATGGAAGTGTTCCAGACCACTAATCATTTTTATTACCCTTCTCTGTACCCTTTTCCAATTCTAATATATCTTTTTTGAGATGAGGCAACCAGAACTGTACGCAATATTCAAGATGTGGGTGTACCATGGATTTATATGTACCATGGCATTATGATATTTTCTGTCTTCTTATATATCCCATTCTGAGTATCTGTTCTTTTGATTGCTGCTGCACATTGAGTGGATGTTTTCAGAGAACTATCCATGATGATTCCAAGATCTCTTTTTTTGAGTGGTAACAGCTAATTTAGAAACCATATTTTTGTATGTATAAATGGGATTATTTTTTTCCAGTGTGCATTACTTTGCATTTACCAACATTGAGTTTCATTTGTCATCTGTAAAGACATACAGCGATCTCACAAAACTAGATGACTGGGGGGAACAAGTCATCTAGTTTTGTGAGATCCCTTTGTATGTCTTAGTTAAGTACAAAGCTGACTACAATTTTGAGTAATTTTGTACTTTCTGCAAATTTTGCCACCACACTGTTCCCCTCTTTTTCTAGATTATTTATGAATATGTTGAACAGCACAGGCTCTAATACAGATCCCGTGAGGACCCTGCTATTTGCCTCTCTCCACTGTGAAAACTGACCATTTATTCATACCCTCTGATTCCTATCTGCTACTGATCCAGAAGAGGACTTTCCCTATTATCCCATGACAGCTTAGTTAGCTTAAAAGCCCCTGGTGAGGAACATTGCCAAAGGCTGTTTGAAAGTCCAAGTACACTGTATTGACTGGATCACTTTTGTCCACATTTGTTGACCCCCTCATAACATTCTAATAGATTGGTGAGGCATGATTTCCCTTTACAAAAGCTGTGTTGACTTTTCCCCAACCATAGCACATTTGAATCTAATAATTCTATGCCTTACTATAGTTTCAAGCAATTTGCCTGGTACTGAAGTTAGGCTTACTGCCTTGTAATTGCCAGGATTGCCCCCTGGAGCATTTTTTAAAATTGGCATTACATTAGTTACCCTCTAGTCATTTCATTCATAGGTTGATTTAAGTAATAGGTTACATCCTGTAGTTGTTAGTTCTTCAGTTTCATATTTGAGTTCCTTCAGAACTCTCCAGAACTCTCAAGGTACATCTGGCCCTGGTGACTTAATACTGTTTATCAATTTGTTCCAAAACCTTCTCTATTGACACCTCAATCTGGGACAGTTCCTCGGATTAGTCACCTAAAAATAATGGCTTGGGTGTGGGGATCTTCCCCACATCCTCCGCAGTGAAGACCAATGCAAAGAATTCATTTAGATACTCCATAATGGCCTTGTCTTCTTTGAGTCTCCTTTAGAACCTCAAGCAGCCAGTGACCCCACTGTTAGTTTGTGAGGCTTCCTGATTCTGATGTGCTTAATTTTTTTTTGCTGTTTTAGTTTTTGTGTCTTTAGCTAGTTGCTCTTCAATTTTTTTCTTGACATACTCTATTATATTTTTACACTTGACTTGCCAGAATTTATGTTCCTTTCTATTTTCCTCAGTAGGATTTGACTTCCAATTTTTAAAGGATGCCTTTTTGCCTGTTACTGAAGATGGCATTTTTTTGGTCCTCTTGCTGTTTGTTTGTTTTATTTGGGGTATACATTTAATTTGAACCTCTACTATGGTGTTTGTGAATAGGCTCCTGCAGTCTGCAAGCATTTCATCTTTCCAACTGTTCCTTTTCATTTCCATTTAACTAGCTTCCTCGCTTTTGTGTAGTTCCCATTTTTGAAGTTAAATGCTACTTTTGCCCCTACAAGGATGTTAAATTTAATTACATTATGGTCATTATGACTGATTGGTTCAGCTATATTTGCCTCCTGGATGAGATCCTGTGCTCTCCTTAGGACTAAATCCAGAATTAACTCTCCCCTTCTGGGTTCCAGGACAAGCTGCTCCAAGAAGCAGTCATTTATTGTGTCTAGAAATTTTATCTCTGCATCTCTTCCTGAGATGACATATAGCCATATATTCATCTCAGGTTCTAAGCTAGTGCCTTTTGAAATCAACAGAAAGATTCATATTGATTCAATTGGCATTAGATCAGGCCCTTACAGTGGAATTTTTAAATGAAGAAAGTGCCAACAGATGGTTTCTATCATGTTTAAAACTGATTTGAACAATATATCATATCTGTTTTGCTACTTACATTTTAGCCTGTTCAAAGAGGCATTTAATAAAATTGTTCTCTTTCATGAAATGTGTTCTTGGAATCTTACTAAAGCCTGAAAAAAAATGCACATTACCTTTTACTTAAATTCCTTAGCACTTGAAAGAAAAACCTAGAAAATACATAGTGGAGTTGGCATCCAGAACAATTTAGGGAGTAATAAATTCTTCTTTAGATTAAAGAGTTCAAAAGAGCCCTGTTATGGTAGCAAACTACTGATAGCCTAGTGTGTATATACTTGAAAAAATGAATCTCATGCAATGTATTTATTTCTGGTTCACTAGGTCTTGCTCAGTACAGTGGGGATCCCCGAATTGAATGGCATCTGAATGCCTTTAGCACAAAGGATGCTGTTTTGGATGCAGTCCGTAATCTGCCATATAAGGGAGGGAATACATTAACAGGTACAGTATGTATTTTTGCATTAGCCACATGCTCCAAAATATGCCATGCTGCATTGGCTTAGAGTATTGGGGTTTGTTCTATTTCTTAAAGGTGAATATGCTGTTTATTTTTGAAGTTTGCCTAAGAGCTTGATCTGAAGTAGCTGCAGTCAATGGGAATCTTCATGTCTTTAGTGAGCTTTGACTCAGGCCTCAATCTGCAAAATCTGAGTGTGTATGATCTATCTATGCCAAAACTAACAGCAAAGGAAGTTCACTTTTACATTCTGGAAAGAAGATAGAGCAGCAAAAGCCATTGACGCTGTTCATACACAAAACCTCATTCAGTTGGAGAAAGAAAGTGTGTTGTTTTAACATCTGACTGTTGGTGGTGGTAAATTTTCAAAGAATCACCTGGGGGTTTTAGACTCCCATTAACTTTCATGGTATTGAAACCCTGCATGGCTTTTTGGAAATTTAGTGGTGGATAGCTGTGAGATACTTGTCAATATGATAAAATATATATCCTCTGGAGAGGAATCCCATAGCATCAGTGCAACACTTAATAGTCTTGGCTCTCTTGTCTGGAGGATAATGGACTGAAAGAGTAAATTATTGCCAAACTATTTTTTACAGAGAGGCTTAGAAGTTCTCCCTTTTCTCCTCCACCAATCGCTATTTTGGTGGAAGGAATTATTATGGTTGGACTGGGAACAGAAGGGATATACTGCGGTACCATAGCTGAACTGATGCTTGATAGAAATACCAAGAAGCAAGTAATAAATCCACTGCGATGATTATATTCTGACATTAGAGGTGGCTTTTGCCTAACCTCTTTTTATATGGCTTCCTTTTAACTTTCAAATTAGAGCCAAGTTGCCTCTCCCAAATCAGTAATAATCAGTTTTTGACGTTACATTCTCCATTAGCTTAATTTAAGCTTTTCCTCAGCTTATGAGTGTAAAAAGCTTTAAAATAAAAGATTGTACTCAGCAACTGGATTTTAATGGCCTAAGTTAAGTGGTAAATGGGTTTCTATGCAACATTTCTGCAGGGGGTAAATTTCTCCCATAAAACTTAGCACTGTCAGCTCTCAGAGACTCCAGTGGGAACTGAGGGCAATGAAAGCTGCTCAGGATCAGTTCCGTATTCAGTGGAACTTGAAGAACCACTCCTGGGAGGGGTTTCAGGTTCAGGCCTGAAATTAGCAATCTGATTTCCTGTTTCAGTGACTTCTGCTGACAAACCAACAAAAGGCAGTTTCGTTACAGAAATATCATCTGTAATTTGACCAGCATTTCTAAAAATGTGTGTTAAACAGAATGTATATGTTACTCTTTGAAATACCAGTTCAGCAAATGACTTCAGCATGTGCTTAACTTTAAGCATGTGAATAGTCCTGATGCTTTCAATCTTGAGAAGTCAGTGTTAATGGTAAGCATGTTTTTAGTCCTTTGCTGAATTGGAACCCAAATTTACTAATAGATGAAATCCTCTAACTTCCCTTGTGGGGTAATATGCAGTGTAGTTGTAGCCATATCAGCCCCAGGATATTAGAGAGACTAGGTCGGTGAGGTAATATTGTTATTGGACCAAACTTCTCTCCAATAAAAGAAGAGCTCTGGTGGCTCGAAAACTTGTCTCTTTCACCAACAAAAATTGGTCCAGTAAAATATATTACCTCACCCACCTTGTCTCTCTGGTGAGGTAAGGTATGTGAGTAGCTCAGTAGCCCAGTTTAGTTTCAAACAAGTTTCTATTCTCTGTTGTAAATAATTTTATAGATTGGAAGGTTGCTGAGGACTGCTCCCATTTTTGCCCTGCCTTTAATTCAAGCTGCCTGCTTAGAACAGTATATTTTTAAGTAAAAGTTTGTTCTCTTTTATAAGTTATTATTCAGTAGGAGGTTTCTCAGCATTCTTTACTTTGCATAGAAAATTAAACTTCAAAAAATCAATAAAAATATCCATGTTACATAGCCAATTTTATTAGCCAAACCATTTTTTTTATTTTTTATTTTTTTTAGGTCTTTCCTTAACTTTTATTTTGGAGAACAGCTTTAAGCCTGAAGCAGGTGCAAGACCCAATGTGTCCAAAATTGGTATATTGGTCACAGATGGAAAATCCCAAGATGATGTCATCCCACCTGCTAAAAATCTGCGTGATGCTGGTGTTGAATTGTTTGCTATTGGTATGTATTCTAACATATCTATTTATTGCATTTTATTTTTTATAAGTCTCTGATCTGTTCTATCTATTGTGACAGGGTCGGGCCAGATGGCTACAGGAGAGTAATAGAAGGCAGATATATTAGCCCCAGGTTAAGTAGGTCCCTTTTCACTGGGTAAGGTAACAGGGAAGGTTACAATCAGGAACAATCAGGAACCTTCTGGAGACAATTAAGACAGACAGGCTGATTAGAACACCTGCAGCCAATCAAGAAGCTGCTAGAATCAATTAAGGCAGGCTAATCGGGGCACCTGGGTTTAAAAAGGAGCTCATTTCAGTTTGTGGTGCATGTGTAAGGAGCTGGGAGCAAGAGGTGCTAGGAGCGAGAACGCATACTGTTGGAGGACTGAAGAGTACGAGCATTATCAGACACCAGGAAGAAGGTCCTATGGTGAGGATAAAGAAGATGTTGGGAAGAGGCCATGGGGAAGTAGCCCAGGGAGTTGTAGCTGTCACACAGCTGTTCCGGGAGGCACTCTAGACAGCTGCATTCCACAGGGCGCTGTAACCCAGAGTAGAGGGCGGGCCCGGGTTCCCCCCAAACCTCCCAACTCCAGGTCAGACACAGGAGGAGTTGACCTGGACTGTGGGTTCATGAAAACGGCCAAACTGAGGGCCGTTGTGAAGCTCCAAGGCAAGCAAATCCGCCAATAAGTGCAAGACCCACCAAGGTAGAGGAGGAACTTTGTCACACTATCTAGTATATTTATAAGGGTCCTATCGTGTTTCTATCTGGATTAAGCATCAAAAATACTTTGGAAAATTTTAACTTTTTTCAGTATCCTCTGACTATTAATGTAACTGGCATTTTAGGAGGATAAAAATATGCTAGTTATCATCAGAATATTGCAAAGATGTCAGTAACACTTGTAATACTGGAAATTAACCCTTGTGATTAATTATAACTACCTGTAATTAACAGCTTGACTGTAGGCCTGATCCAAAGCACACTGAAGCCAGTGAAATGGGGAAAGACTCCATAGACATCAGTAGGCTTTGGCCAGGCTGCATGGCTTAAACGTTACACCGATTTCTTTTGTTGCAAACATTTTCCTATTTTGTCTCTCCACTGTAAGGTGTGAAGAATGCAGATATAAATGAACTCAAAGAGATTGCCTCTGAACCGGACAGTACTCATGTCTACAACGTTGCTGACTTTAACTTCATGCACACTATTGTAGAAAGTCTTACGAGAACAGTGTGTTCAAGAGTGGAGGAACAGGAAAAGGAAATCAAAGGTAAATAAGAAACTTTGTTTGATCTTGATATTATACCAGCAAATCCAATTTTAGAATAGAGACAGTTTTGAACTGGTTTCTGACATTTTACTCTTTCTATGTATATTTTGCTACCAGGATACCACATTATCAGAGAAGGTATTTTTTCTGATGTGTATTTCATGCGTATGCTAATATCTTTTGCTTAGTTCCATGATAGCAGTTTGTCTTTTGTTGTTATAGTGTTAGGTACACACTAAGTGCATTCATTCTGCTGTAGCTATCACCAGTGAACAGGTAAAAAGAGGGTATTTTTCGGTGTACAGGTTTGGGGATGAATCAGAGAAGGAATAAAGCTAATTAAGGCTGTGCTCTGGTTTCCATTCTAATCCCTTGTTTTCTTAGTCTCATAACTTTGCCAGATGTTCACCTTTCAATTTGAAGTTTCCCAGGCTTGGTCTCTACATGAAGTTGAACTTTTTTATTTTTATTTTTTAATCTCTGAGCAAAAAAAAACCAACCCAGCATTTTGGAGTATGAGGAAAGGTTGTGGGGATGGAAAAATTACAAGTACATAAAAATTCTGCTGAATCTTAGGACCTTTTGAGCAGCTGAAAATGCTAGGAGTAGAATGTTGAAGTTCATCAGAGAAATAGCCCTCCTTGAGAAAGTACCTTTAGAAATGTTCCAGAGAAATTGATTTGAATTGGCTGAGCTGTGACCCTTTAAAATCGTATGCAGCAGATGCAAATGCCAGATGCATTTCCCTAAGCTTATGGAGTGCCTCACTGAGGAAGGTTACTTTGCACATGCATCTGAAGCTGTCTTCTGAAAAGATATTGCATTAGTAGGCTTCTCTTTTCCTCCTGGATCCCCTAAGAATTACACAGGTGGTAGAGGGATCTGTGACTGGCCATGGTCTGTATGTGGGGGGAAGACATGGCCATCAAAGGACTCATGAACCAGTGAAGTATCTCGAGGGGTGTGGGGGGGCAATGTCTGCTGAGTGTAGCTCCAGGATGCCTTGTCAGATACCATCCCACCTGCAGACCTTCCAAGGAGTACAGGGGATGGGCTCTCTTACTGAGTTCTTTAGCAGGTTCACAGCTATGGAGATTCCTGGCTGATTCTGGAACTTGGGGAGAGGGTGTTTGGAAGCACCTGGGGAGGGAGTGAATACATGGAAGGCCAGGGAACCAGGGAAGCTTGGGAGAACCATTGCAGTTGTAATAGCATTTGTGCTGAAACCTTTGTGTGTGCTGCATGTAAAGTTTTCCACCTAAACCAATGAGGCCTGGTCCCACTGAGAATTGTATATGTATTATTATTTTTATTATTTAGTTAGTTAATATTAAAAACTGCCTAAATAAACATGCCCTCTCCAATTAATTCAGTTTCTAATGATGAGAGATCTTTGGGAACTCAGCAATGAGAGCAAAAACAAATCATTATTTTACAGGAGTAAAAATAATTTCTTTATATTATCTCATATATAGGAACATTTGTTGCCACTCTTGGAGCTCCTACTAATTTGGTCACATCTGAGGTAACAGCCAGAGGATTCCGTGTTAGCTGGACCCATGCACCTGGCAAGGTGGAAAAATACAGAGTTGTGTACTATCCCACTAGAGGAGGCCAACCAGAGGAGGTAATGGAGGGGAAAATTTTCAGTTACATGATTGTGAAAACTTCTAGTAGACATAATAGAAAGAATTCACCAGTTGGGAATGAGAGCACTTGATCACAGGCCTGATGCTGCTTCCATTTAAGGGTACATCTACACAGTCAGTGGTAGGCCGTGACAGCAAGTCTCTGAGCCCAGGTCGACAGACTCAGACTGGTGGGACTTGCACTATTGCACTAAAAGTAGCTGTGTAGACAGAACTTTAAAATGCAACTTGGGCTGAAGCACAGGCTCTGAGGCCCGCTTCAGAGCCTGAGCTCCATTTCAAGCCACAACGTGTACACTGCTATTTTTAGCTCGGTAGCGTGAGTCCATGAACCCAAGTACATTGACTCAGGCTTGGAGGCTTGCTACCACAGGCTGTGTAAACATGCACCACAGTCTGTGATTACATTGTTCAAGGATAGGACCTAAAATCCAATAGGTAAACTGTGTTTTTATTTATACATCAGCTTTCCTTGTTGGACCAACTCTGTATGATGCTATTTCAAAGGATGCAGGACCAGAAAGGGGCAGAAGGGATAGAGTTTGAGCTTTGGAAACATAACTTATTTTAAAAAAACCCACGGATGTAGAGTTGGGAATCTGGCTAAAACTGACCAGTACGGGGGCCAGATGGATATTTATTATTTGTGTGGCACCAACAGTTCACTAAGTGCTTTGGAGGTAGTGTGAAAACAAGGACACTGCATGAAAAAGTTTACAACTTAATCAGACAACTTTCAGGACAGGATGGGAAGGGTTGGAGAGTGGAGACAGGACAACAAAAGCAATATAATGAAAGGGTGAGGTTAAATGCGTTTTATTTTTTGAAGATATTTTGTTTTATTTTGGGGGTTTTGTTGTCGTGGTGTGTGTGTGTGTGTGTGTGTGTACACAGGTATGTGCATGCAGTACTATAATTAAATTTTGAATTACATAATAAATATATCAGAAAGTGACACCTCAGAGACTAACAAATTTATTTGAGCCTAAGCTTTCATGATGCATCCGATGAGGTGAGCTGTAGCTCACGAAAGCTCATGCTCAAATAAATTTGGTAGTCTCTAAGGTGCCACAAGTCCTCCTTTTCTTTTTGCGAATACAGACTAACACGGCTGCTACTCTGAAATGTATCAGAAAGTGTCCATTAATTTCCATTATGTTAATTGTATTTTTAACATTTCCTTTGATCCAAAGTGCTGCTTTGTATTGCCTTAAGACTCCTCGTTATGCATATTTTTGCCATTCTGTTTCCTGGCTACTGTACTGTATACTAAGATACAAATGTCATTTTTGCCTGTTAAACATAGATAGATTAACATTTATGTATCATGCCAAGGACTGTCTTAGAAATACGACAGATAAAACAAACTGATAAGATGGATTAAATAGTAATAAAATTAATTTATTTTATACTTATTTCATTGCATTTTTCCCCAAACAGGTAGTGGTGGATGGAAGTGTATCAACAGCAGTTCTGAAAAACCTAATGTCTCTAACTGAATATCAGATAGCTGTGTTTGCTATATATATAAGTGCTGCAAGTGAGGGCCTCCGTGGTAGTGAAACTACACGTAAGTATCCTCACTCAATTTGTTATGGACCTGACTCAGTAATACTGAACGCTGGGTGACTAGGCACTGCTCAGTGTGAGTAAGGGATGCAGAATCAAGTCTTTTTTTCTCTTCAGCTCTTTTTATTAGTAATGTCCGACATTTATTTATTAGATTTGGGCCTGAACTAAAGACTTGGGTCCAAATTTTCCCAAACTTTGAGCCAGTTACATTCTCTCTGTAATGGGCCAAACCAAGCCTCTAAATCAGTGCTACTCAAAGTGGTGGTCCGTGGACCGATGCCGGTCCGCGAGCCATCGGCTGCCAGTCTGTGTGCACATTGGAAAAAAAATTGCCGGTCCCCCACCTCAGATAGCTTGAGAAGCACTGCTCTAAATCATAACACTCCTAGACTTTGGAGCAGTTTGGATCTGAAGCTGGATCTAAACTTTATGGCTTTGGCATACAGCCTTATTTCCACTTTTTGGCCTTAGTTCCTTAAGTGATGATGGGAGGTTCAGTGGATAGGGGACTGTTTGTGACTGGAGAGACAAGTGTTTAATTTCCTGCTCTCCCACAGACTGCCTACATTTCCTTGGGAAGTGACTCTGACTTTCTGTGCCTCAGTTTCCCATCTGTGATAATTGTACTTCCCTACCTCAGGGATGTTGTAAGGATAATTACATTTAACACTGTGAAGTATTCAATAAGTAGTTCTATAACACCTTGTTAGGAATAGGTTAATTTCTGATTCAGCGGGAAGAGTGTCACATACTGAGTCAATAGCATCATTTCCTGTTGCACCTGGTATTCCTTTGAAGTCACCTATTCAAGTTCTGACTAAGCCCAGCCCTGCTTATTTTCTGAGATCCGATCAGATCACAGCCCAAGGTGGTGTGGCTGCAAGCGTTATATAAACAAATCTTTGAGTGTCATAAGTAACAGTCTGAAATGTGTAAGTATTAATCACTGAAGGTTATAAAATATTTGCAGTTTGGAAGTATTTTTCACGATGCCAGTTGAAATCTGTGAAAAATTATACTTTACATTTTTTACCTTTTGTGACACTGACAAAATTAACCACAAATGTGAAAACTATCATATTTGTGTATATAGTACATTAAAAATGACCTTACAGTAGTATGCTGTTTAGATAAATATATTCAGTGCCATAAATGCATAAAATACAGAAAAGTAAGAGAGGAGCCTATCTTTTAATCACTTTGAAAAATGCAAAATAATTATCAAATGTATATTTATTTGAAATTCTTGAAAATTTCTTATACCTATATTTATTCTAGCTACTTTCAAATTTCCTCTTAATGTAATTTTTTTCAGTTATCAGCATTATTGGGTGTCTACCCCAGCTGCAGATTAACTTTGTCTAATATACTCTTAAAGTTTTTACATTTGCAATTAATTTTAATTTGAAAATTGTAGCAGAAGCGCTCTCTCCTTCTTCCCATCTTTTTGTCCCCCTTCTCTCTCTCTCTCCTTATTATTTATTACTTGTTTTATTGGAGCACCTAGGAAACTTAGTCATGGACCAGGACCCCATTGTGCTAGGTTCTGTACAAACCCAGAACAAAAAGATTGTCCTTACCCCAGAGAGCTTACAGATAAGTATAAAACAAGAGACAACAGACAGAAATGGACAGACAAGGTAGTACAAGGAAGCAATGAGATAATATTGGTCTTCATGATGGACAATGGTTCCAGCACACCAGTACCCTATCTGTTATCAAACTTTTTGTAGGCATCACCAGAAAGGAGAGTTTTAAGGAGGGCTTGGAAGGATAATGAGGTAGCTTTGCAGTTGTTTATGGGGACCTCCTCCCAAGCATGAGGCGCAGCATGGGGGAAAGGATGAAAGTGCTTGTTTGAAAACTTAACAAGTGGCCAATGAAGACTGGTGTCATGGGCCAATTGGAGGCAGGAGTCAATGGCTCGATAGTGATTGAGAGATGGTAGGGAGGGTGAGGATAGGGCATGAAGGGCCTTGAAAGTGAAGACAAGTAGCTTATGTTTGATACAATAGAAAAGGTAGAGCCAGTGGAGGGAGTCAAAGAAAGGGATGACATGGTCAAAGCAACAGGCTAGGAAAATGATCTTAGCAGCAGCATTTAGAATGGATATGAGCTGGGCAAGATTGTATTTGTCAAGGCCAGAGAGAAGGATGTTGCAATAGTAGAGATGTGAGCCATTGCTGGAAATGGCCAAACTTGATTATCATACACATTGTAAGGAGAGTGATCACTTTAGATAAGCTATTACCAGCAGGAGAGTGGGGTGGGGGGAGAGAAAACCTTTTGTAGTGGTAAACACCCATTTTTTCATGCTTTGTGTGTATAAAAAGATCTTCTATACTTTCCACAGCATGCATCCGATGAAGTGAGCTGTAGCTCACGAAAGCTTATGCTCAAATAAATTGGTTAGTCTCTAAGGTGCCACAAGTACTCCTTTTCTTTTTGCGAATACAGACTAACACGGCTATTACTCTGAAACCTGGCAAAATAGAGGGCTATTCTTAAAAGTTAAAGGGAACTTTTCTTTAAAAAAGAAACCCAGATTAGTTCTATGCTCCAATGGCACCGCCATAATTTAATGTGTCAACATGTTCATCCCCTTTAAGGACTTAGTTCAGCCTACTTAGTCACACACTCCTAACTGATGTGCAGGGCTAATTAAGGCAACCCAGGACCCTAGGCACAACCCCATGTTAGAACACAGTCCAGCCTTCTGTTGCTCCTCTTGACCTTGTCCCCTCACCGTGAACATGCCTCCCACACATTGCGGGGGTGAAGAGGTTATTGCCAGGCAGAATTTACCCCCTAAAAATTCAGTGCCCATGTGGCTGCCTATGTGGCTTACCCCTAATGGTGGCTCTACTCACTCTCCACCGCCAATCCTCTCCCCCATGCAGATCTAGAAGAGAGGTGGGGTGGGACCTGTGCATGGAGCAGTTTGGTCCAACTATATCTGTTAAACTGTTGAGGATTCTCCCAAGGGAAAGGGTAGAAGTCTTTGCTCTTGTAGGATTGAAAATCTGACTGGGGCAAAATACTAGAAATGTTCTGTAAGAACAACCCAACCCTGTCTGGGGACTTGGATAGATGACAAAGCCCTTTTCCCAGCTCTCTAATTCAGAGATCTTTTTATAGCTCTTTGTTATTACGTCAAACAGTGTTTCCAGTGTTTACTCTGCTGGATTTCTTTGTGTTTCCGATAGTCAAACAAAATTTTATGAAATGTTAAGCAAGTTTTTTTAGATGCAATTGAAAAACATGTACCTCTTTCTGTCACAGTTGCTTTGCCTACAGCATCAAATCTGCAATTGTATGATGTGTCACAGAGCAGCATGAGAGCAAAGTGGAATGGAGTAGTGGGTGCCACTGGTTATATGATCCTATATGCTCCCCTCACAGAGGGACTGGCAGCAGATGAAAAGGAGGTGATGTATTTAGCTTTCATTTGGATTCTAGCTATTCAAAAACATAACATTTAAAGAACAAAATGTCAGATGGTCCTTAGCTTCAAATCTTGTCTATTTCCTAGCTTTTAAAGTACCATACATGTTACTGACTTTCTATGCAAACTGCATGCCAAGTAGTTATTTTTAATTTTCAGTACTTTCAAATTTGTCCTCATTAGAACAGAAGAAATGCCACAAGTTATAGCTGAGATAAAGGGAGTCTCTTGGACTCATGAGGCAATATTTTATCATAGCATGAAGGCAAAAATGCAAACACAGGAAAAAAAGAAAGCAAAACACAAATGACTTGATCTTTCTGAAAAATGGATTTAGAAGATCATGAAGTTTTAGTCTTTTTGCTTACAGTTGGACTTTTAAAAAAGTAAATCTAACACTAATATAGTGTTAGTGCAGTCTTAGGGCTAAGATTTAAAATTGTTTTATGCTCCATTGACTGTATATGAAATTAAGAGTATTTTATATAAGGACTCACTGACAGCAGGCAAATGCATGCAACATTCTGGAAAGGGTGTAGGAAGCCACTGAGAGCTCGAATAGACTTGTGTTCTTTGCAGAATGAGTAGCTATGATCAGGTAGCCCTCTTGAAAATGGGGCCTCATTGAAAGCTAGCTGACATCAGCAAAACTGAGCCTCACCCTGTCGAAAGATCTTTCAATCAATAAATCAGCCCTGTTAATGCGGCACCTACTGAAGGAGCTCAAGGGGAAAATGGTATACACCTGAAATAGCAAAAAGCAAAACCAAGCCTCAGCCTGTAGACAGACTTCTGATTAATGAGGCAGAGTCCTTTCCCCTCATTGCAATATTCTCACTTCAGCAGTCATTTGGAGGCCATTAGTTTCCACTGAGCTGGTATAAAGATTCAACAGTCTCTTAGGCATAGATGCATATTGAAGAGAGGTTGAGGGCTGTTTGTTCTGCTGCAACAGAGGGCTATTGTGTTGTTGCTTATGTTACCTTTATATCCTCTCCACCTTCATGTTAGGCATTTCCTTGGGGTGTTTGTCTTTTAGACAATTTTAGGTATTTCATTGCTCTATGCAATAACAAAACTGTTCACTGGCCCAAGTTCTGTGTTCAGGTACAGCTGATCAATTTCTTTGAGTCAACACAGAGCAAGATTTGACTCTACCAATTTCCTGTTTAACTACAGTGCTCAGAAGCCCCTGTTGAGCAAAGCACTTGAGCACATGCCTAACTTTAAGCACATGAATAGTGCCATTGACTCTCAAAGGATTAGTTGTGTGCCGAAAGTTAAGTGCTCTGCTGAATTGGAGCCTAAATGGGCATATTGTAGCCCTTTACTTTTATTCAGTTTTATTGCATTTACCAGCTCTATAAAAATATGCTCTGTCCCTATTGAATATACTTTTCTCCTATACAAAAATGCTCCTGGCTTGTTTTTCTCCACTCATGAGCTAGTTTAGAAATAATGTGTCTATTATTCATATTACCTTTAGATGAAAATTGGAGAGGCCTTGACAGATATTGAACTGGATGGATTATTGCCTAACACAGAATATACAGTCACAGTTTATGCGATGTTTGGAGAAGAAGCTAGTGACCCCCTGACAGGACAAGAAACAACATGTAGGTCAGACACATCTGTATTCACTATACAGCAGTAATAAAACTCCAGGAGGTCTTTGTATGTATGAAAATAGATCTCAGATTTTAAAATCTGTATGGAGGAGTAACTGAGAGGAGATCATACTGTGCATTATGGTTTGGATGAGTTCAGTTTCCTGCTGCTGCTATTTAATTTAGACAGAGTACTGTATATTATAGGACCAGGTACAGTATATAATTCTCCACAAAAGAGCATGTTTTCCATAGACCAGATTCTAATACCTTTACTTATTTGGGTAGTGTCTTGTGCTATTGATTTCAGTGGAACTAATTGCACAGGAAGATACTACTCAGCATGAGTGAGGGTGGCAGAAGCTGGCCATATATTATTATTTTATTTTATTACCTAGGACTACCTTGTGGTTTTGTGGCGCTGCCCTGCCTTTTCCCTCCCTTTTTTCTCTCTCCCTTTTTAGCGTCTTGTTCCCCAGGGGGTCCAGGAATGAGTAGCACCAGCTCTTCCTCGCTCACAAGCACCACTATTGAGAGCAGTCTTTGTGCAGCTGTACAAGTGGGAAGGGAAGTGTCTTGCTTTCCCCTTGGGAAGGGTTGCTCTCAATCTGACACATGATACCAGATTTTGACTGGCCACCTTTTAAAATGAAAACTAATGATCTGATTAGACTTCGTTTGCTGTGAGGACATTATTAGTATCAGCTATTTACTTTTCTTCTTCAATTAATATACTTAGTTATTATTTACGTATTACCGTTGGGGCACATAGCTCTTCACAGACAACTGTACAATCTAGAACAGGTAGCTAACCCAGCAAATTAAGACATCAGATGGTTGGGGATGTAAGGGAATAATGCAGTGAGAAGATGGAGAAGGCAGGGAAGCCCTCTGATAAGAGAGTAAAGTTCACCTGGATCATAACAGAGGACTGCAAACCAAAGAGATCCAGAATTAATAATACTTGAGGCACCAGGAAGGGACCTGTGAGAGGCCAGGTGGCTGTTCTTGGACCACTGTTGTTTCTCCTTTGTAGGTGGGAGATTGGTTGATGGAATTAAAAAGAGCACATGTGCCCCCAGGTAACTTCCTGTAGGTCCTTCTGTTTTTTCTGTTTACAACAGATCACATTTATAACAGGTTGTTGAAATGTGGGCTTCAGGGTGCATGGTCCCATTCTGTTTTCTGACCCTATCACTTACCACAGGTATTGCTGGCTCTCAGTACTAGCACCAGGGTGGTCTTTGGCCAGTGCTGGTATTTAGTTGCTAATCAAGGGTCAGAACCCGCCAAAGTTCAATGGGCGGATGAGGGCTCCCCGTCACCAAGAACAGCATCTTCCAGCTGAACGCTGCTATCTCTAGGAGAGAGGGAGAGAAGGCAACAGTAGCCCTAGTGCGGGACAGAACCCCTTTTGGAAAAAGGAGCAGGAGGAGCCTCCTGCAGAACTAAGGGTTGGAGAGCACCCTCATTTATGATAGGTAGCATGTTTTTAATAGGCAGTAAATGCCAGGCAGTCCAGGTTCTGTTCTCTCCTTGCTTTACTGGATCTGCATAGATCTGTATGCCTGCTCCCTGCACAGCTTCTACCCATGGGACAGAATGGAACCCAGAAACGGGCGACAGTACCCGCGCCCTCCCCCACAGGGGAGGGGAAACCAGGAAGCAGACTGTGACTGTATATGTAGCATAGTCCCCTCTTCCACCCCTTTACACCAGCCGATCAGTATACAGCGGGAAGAAGGCCTTAACTGCTTGGAGAACACTCCATTCATATGTAATCTTGCCTACAGAGGAATCGCCTATGTAATCAGGGACAAATGTAATAAGTGTTGAACAGCTAGCAGCTCTGTCGATCTTGTCAGTTCCCTTTGCCCAAGAACTGGAGAAATCTCTGGTCAGATGTTCCATTAGACTTATGGAAGGCTAACTTTCATCTAACATTCTTATATGCTGAAGAGAAACCATCCTGAATTCACTTAACTTCTTATCTTAGAAACCTTTTTCCCTTTGCTAAGGTCTTTAAAAAACAAACTGGTTTTTGTCAGTCCTGAAACTTCCACAATAAGTTAAGTATTCTGTGAACATATACAGTGTGCATTTACCCTTCTGCTGAACGTGGATTAGGAAAATATGAAGGTAACGTAATGGATTTGTGAATGAAGTTTGGTGTTAACTAAAGCTGAACTAATAATGGAAATGTTTTCACTAATATTCATTTGAATTTACCATGTTTGCCATCCTTTTGTTTTCACTTTCTGCAAATATTTGACTGAGCATCACTAGCATAAAAAGATGTGAAAAATGAATTTTGAGGTCAAATATTCTCCATATATGAATTGTTATGGTGTATTTGCATTTAACACTTGCAATTCCCTTTGTGGTTAGCTATAAACATCACCCAGCATTGTCTGTTTCTTGATTAGATGACTTTTGAAACTACCATATAATCATTTAAAAGGTGCCATTTCCACTAACAAACACATGGAGCACAGATACAGTTAACACAAATCAATTTACAAATCCAAATGCACAGGTGAGGAAAATGTTGTATGGTATAAATCCAACTCTGCTATCCAGCAGCAAGCAGGATCCCCACTTCCATTTCTTTCAATTTCAATATTCAACAGTGATGATGGCACTTATACTTGCTAATGCTTTAGCCTCTGATTCAGCAAAGCAGTTAACCACATACTTAACTTTAACCACAAATGCAGTCCCATTGAAATCAATGGCACTACACAGCTATTAAATTTCAAGATGTGCTTAAGTACTTTCCTGACTAGTGGTCTAAACTGAAAAGGGTATAGAAACAAAACTGTCAGTCATATTGCTTAATATTATCACTTTTAAAACAGTGTTTCATGTTTATTGTCAAGAGAGAATGTGCTTAGTGGATGAAATAAAAGACAGAACTATTTTCATGACTGTAACTATTTATTTTTCAAGTGCCTTTAAGTCCACCCAGGAACTTGAGATTTTCAGACATCGGACACAGCACTTCTAGGATAACATGGGATCCTGCTTCCGAAAACGTAAATGGTTATCGTATTATGTATGTTAAAACTGATGGGACAGAAACCAATGAGGTAAGCAGTTAATAATGTACCATAGTCTTACTTTTAAGTGTAATTTCTGTAAACAAATCAGATCTTTCAAGCTGTAACAAAAGATTTACTTGTAATTTTCAAACTCTGTGCATGGAACATTATGCTTAATACAGGGAATGTATTCAGAGTGCGTCACACCCATGTGGGATCTGATCCTGCAAAACCTTACTTGCATGAGCACTCCTTCCTTATGCTCATAGTAAAGTGAATGGAACTATTCAGGTAAGTAAGTGTTTGTAGGATCTAACCTTTGACCTAAGTCAGTGGTTCTCAAACTTTTGTACGGGTGACCCCTTTCACACAGCTAGCGTCTGAGTGCGACCCCCCACCCTTTATAAATTTAAAACACTTTTTTATGTTTAACGCTATTATAAATGCTGGAGGCAAAACGGGGTTTGAGGTGGAGGCTGACAGCTCGCGAACCCCCACGTAATAATCTCACAACCCCCTGAGGGGTCCCAACCCCCCAGTTTGAGAACCCCTGACCTAAGTGGACAGTATCCAAAATACCTACTGTGGATCAGACCAGATAATGAAGCTCCCAGACTTCTGTGAGCTCTGAGTTTAAGCTCATTTTTAAAAGAAATTTACCCAAAAACATGGCTGCCTGGGATTTTACTACATTTTGTTAATTTTATTGCTATAGTTACATATAAGAGGAAAAACTGACTTCCAACAGAAGTAGGATTTGGCTCAGAATAGGTATGAGTGTTTTCTTTAGGCAGGATATCACTTGACTTTAACAACCTATTTCAGACTTGGACTCTCAGGGTATGTCTACACTACAGTCAGATACCCGTGGGCTGGCCCATGCCAGCTGACTCGGGTTCATGGGACATGGGCTGCAGGGCTGTTTAACTGCAGTGTAGACTTCCGGGCCCAGTCTGGAGCCCAGGCTTTAGGACCCTGTAAAGTGAGCCTGAATCAACAGGCCCAGGGGCAGCCATGGGTTTTGAATTGCAGTGTAGACATTCCCTTAGTTATAATACTTAGTTTATCAATCTGACATCTGCATTGTAACTAGAAGAACTTTCCTTATAGCTTTCACCAGCCTATGCACCATTAGCAGCCTCTCTAAATGGAATGAAACATCATAATACAAAAATCAGACAAAATATATGAAAAACGTTTAAATAAATAGTTGCAGTAAATGGAGCCAATCATATAAACAGACCATATCCTGTACAAATAAAATATGGTATAAAAGCCTCTGACATTAGCCTGTGGCTATGACTATTAAGAGTTGTCAGTTCTTTCTTACAAATGGGATAAATATCCATATTAAACTGAGACAGGTTACCCCCAAGTTTGGAAGACAATGTACCTCATGGGTGGAAAAGCTATAAGTAGTTTTTCCATGTCTTTTAACATTTGTCAATAAATTAAGCTTCACTTAATCCCATTCTGTAGTTGATTTATAATCTGGGCATCTCTGAGGTTTTTAATGTCTGTCTAAACCATCACCATGGTATGTGAACATCTCAGATACATAGTAGTGTAATATGCATACTTTATATGGTGAGAGCTTGATATGTAATGTGTTGGTGATATATATTCTTCAGTTTTCTTGCTCATAAAATAGGTCGCATATTTTTTCCAGTTTGCTTTGGTTTTGTGTCTTGTTCTTTGTGCCCTGATCTGACTTGACATTGAATGCCCTGATATACAGCTAGCTTATGCAGCTTTCTGAGGTTTATGCCTCCTTTAATGCCACATTAAATGTACTCTGGCTGAAGACCAAAGAAAACTGTCATCATTTTTTATTAGAGGGAGAAGGGGTGTGTCTGTGAGGTAACATCTTTTATAGGACCAACATCTGTTGGTGAAAGAGACAAGCTCTCACCAACAGAAATTGGTCCCATAAAAGATATTATCTCACCTACCTTTTAACTTTAGTATCCTGGGACCAACATGGCTACAACAACCCTGTGAACATCTTTTTATGACAAATATTAAACATAAAATACTCATATGTCAGAAATGTCTTTATACTTGTGGCTTCTCTAATTCTCCCTTCCTCCAGTTTGCTACAATCTAGACTATCTAATTTTAATAGGTTTTGATGACCTGGATTTTACCTTCATTCATAATGTAAATGTTGCATATAATTATATAATTCATGGCTCTTTTCATAATTGCATGGCATTCTCTGTCCATATCCATTAGTAGCCAGCCGACTTGCAGGCACTGATAACGTAAAGGGGTTTTGTTTCCTGTATTCCTAGCACATGACAGTATCCATAACAAATTATTAATTCTGCAGGTGGAAGCTGATCGTGTTTCAACATACACCCTGAAAAGGCTGACATCCCTTACAGAATATACTGTTGCCATTTTTTCCCTCTATGATGAAGGACAGTCTGAGCCGCTGACTGGCAGCTTTACTACAAGTAAGTCTAGCTTTACTACAAGTAAGTCTAAGTTTCCAAGAACACCTTTGATATTCACTTACTTTTTTGGAAAGCAAGACCAGTAACTGTGACAGTTTCCAACCATGATTACAAAATATTGGGGTGTTTTTGCTTTTTTATTCGTTTTGGGAGCACTATACCACTAAAATGTAGCAAATAGCATCTCCACTGTCAGATTACTCGGTGTTTATAAAAAGTAAAAATTTAAGGACTGGAAGGCTTAGTAAATCTAAAATTACTGAACTAAACTTTTTCTTTGCTCTTTTAGACCCTGTAAATTTCTTTGCAGAATCTGCAATGTAGTACCCGTTTTGCAATCTCTCATCTAGCAGTGTAAAGTAGTTGGAAGTTTGCACTCATTCCCTGGAAATGAGCATCTGCATTCTTCTCTTATGAGAAACTTTTTAGTCCTTCAGCTTTATTATGTCCTGACTATGGGACCAAAGCTGCAATCCTTGCTTATGTGAGTAATCCATGACATCATTAAAATACTCATGTGACCAAGGATGTAAAGGTTGCAGGAGCAGCGATATTTTGTATCCTTTATTTCTAGTAAAATAGTAAAATAATTTTTTGGCAGAGCTTGCCAGGTCATGCACTCACTTTTATGGCATTTCTCCATATGTCTTTGTGTAACATTATAACATTCGAATGCTACATCAGGTCAATTCCAAGATTTCAATGAATGTTCTAGGCATCAGTGGCCAGAACTCTATTGATTTTTGGGAAAATTAGAAAACGAAAAGGAGGGAAAAGAGGAGGCATAGTCAAGCCCTGTCATCTGTTTAGCACAGCCACAGATTCAAGTGTCTCTGCAACTGTCTGTAAATCAAATAACTGGTTGATGGCACCCATTACTGTCTAGCATAACAATACCCCTCACTCACCACTGCTCCTCCTCCCAATGGAGTTTAAAATATTGACACCCTGAACTACTCATCTCCAAAGCAAAAAATAACTGAGGGGTAGGGGAAATGGTGCCTGGCATGCACATGCAACCTGTGTGTGTGTGTGTGTAAGAATGGAAGACCCTGGCATAGGGAAAAGGGACAGATGAAGAGAAATGGGTGCACACACAGCCTTTGCCATGGCAGGTGGGTAAAATGGGGAGCCTAGGTATGCGGGGAAGTGGGAGGAATGAGGGGGCACACAGAACCTCTGATACGGGGAAGATTGGAGGAGATTGCGGGGAGTCCCTGAAATAGAGGGGGATGGGAGGGTGGCACACAGTGAGCTTGTGAGGTGAAATGGAGGGATGCAAGGAGCTGCTGGTGTGTGTAATGAACTCGGCCTACACAAGTTACCCAGCATGGGCGGTGGGTATAATAGGCCAGGGGAGGCTAAGCCTTCCCTGGCACAGCCACTGCTGCCCCGCTGCTGGATGCCCAGGCTGTGGTGGCCCTGCCTTCGCTCCACCTCTTCTCATCCCTGCTCTGCCCCTTCCCCGAGGTCCCCACCGCTGCCTGGTGAGTCCCTCCTCTCCTCCAATGCCTCCCTCTCTGGAGTTGCTTACCGTGTCCCTTCTTTCCTGCGAGACCCCCTCACACCCCCACCCCCGTGGGGGAGCAGGGTGGAGGAGAGGAGGGACATGGCGGGCAGTGGGAGCCTGGCGGAGGAGGGGGGAGGCGAGAAGGGATATAGTGAACGGCAGTGGGAGGGCTGAGCGGGATGGGGCGGGGCCTGGTGCTGAGCGGGGGTGGTGTGTGGGCAGGGCCACAGGAAGAAGAGGCGGGTTAGGGAGCTAGCCTCCCCCAGGGGAAGCTTCACCTGCTGGCCAGGCTGCCAAATAGCGACACCCTTGTTAAAAATAAGATAAAGGGCCTGATCCAGCGAGGTGCTGAGCAGTTTTGGAGGGGTGCTGAACGCCCTCCATTCCTGTGCATTCATAACATGAAGGTGTTTCCATTTGCCCACAGGAAGTATGGATGTAACGAATTGCAAAAGTAAATAACCACATTTTATATTCACAAAGAACATACATACCTCATGTAATAAGCTCTCATTTGTTTTATGAGTCAAGCCTCAAATCTCAGAAGGAGGTTTAGAACCAGACTGACATTTATTAATCTATCCAGGATTTGCATTTATGACTTAAGATGTAGAAGGGTTTTACTCTTCCATCAATTTGTCTGCTCTCTCCACATGCTGTGATGCAGAAATGTGGCCCCTAAACTGTAGTACTATCAGGAATCAAGTTACAGGGCTAGAAAATCCAGTGTTGCTGGCACTGTTAACTAAGAGATGTCTACACAGCAAGAAAAAAAAAAAAGATTTACAGCAGAGAGCCTGAGTCAACTGACTCGGCTGGGGGGGACTCACACTGCGGGGTGAAAAATAGCAGTGTACATATTCCCACTTGGGCTGGGGCCTAGGCTCTGAGACCCTCACCGATGGCTGGGTTTCAGAGCTCAGGTGCCTGCCTGAGCCTGAACGTCGACATGCTTATTTTTAGCCCTCCAGCGCCAGCCTACGTCTGGCAATCCAAGCTCTGAGACTCATTCCTGTGGGGATTTTTATTTATTTATTTATTTATTTATTTATTTTTGCTGTGTAGATGTCGCTTAAGTACAGTTTTTCTGAGCAAAGTATTGTTTTCATAAAACAATAATACCAATAACATTTCCTTTCTCCTACCCTTTGCCTCCCTGCCTAGTTAGACTGTGAGCCATTTCGGGGAAGGAACTGTGTTGTGTTTGTATGATACTTAGCACAGTGGCATCTTGATCTTGGTTGAGGCTTAGAGACAATATCGTAATATAATTAATAACAGGGTGATAATAATGTTGCTCACTCGATGGCTAAGTAAGTATATCAGGATGAAAATACCGAGCCTCCTTGAGAATCACCAAGTGTGAATATAACCAGAGGTACCTTTGATAGCTATCCCCTATGTTCTATTTTGTGTAGGTAGCTATAGCTAAAAAAGTCACAGAAAGTTATAGAGTTTAAGGCCAGAAGGACCCAGCAGATCATCTAGTCTGACCCCCTTTATATCACAGGCCACCCCAGCACCCAGCACCTGCACACCAAACCCAACAACTGAAATGAGACCAAAGTATTACAGCCCACAAAGGGCTTGTTGAACATCACCATTTTGTGTAGTTTTAAGATTTTCACAAATTTTAACTTCTTCTTCTTCTTCTTTCTTTTGCATAACATTGTTCTGCAGAAAAAGTTCCAGCCCCACAGTATGTGGAAATAGATGAAGTATCAACAGATAGTTTTAGAGTCAATTGGAAGCCCATCTCCTCTGATATTGCTCGCTACAGATTGGCATGGACCCCACTGAATGGGGGTGCATCTGAAGAGGTGAGTTTTCTTGACTCTCGTAGGTCCTGGTATGGATGCTACACAAAAGGAAGAGGAAATACATTCCACTTTGAGAGGCCCAGTGCTGTTGAAAATATATTGCCAGCTAAGCAAAGCAAAATCCCAGTAATCTGATGCATGGCAGTTTGACTTATTCAGAGAACAGCCTGGCTTACCATGAAG
The DNA here is from genome assembly GCF_965140295.1 of Lepidochelys olivacea. Lineage (NCBI taxonomy): Eukaryota > Metazoa > Chordata > Testudines > Cheloniidae > Lepidochelys > Lepidochelys olivacea. The sequence continues at coordinate 24,861,296 of NC_140412.1, read as the reverse complement.
CCCTCCAAAATTAAACTGAACCAATGTTTCAGCGTCTCTTTGTAGATAAACCCTGAGGGAAGAGAACTCATGGAAATTAGCTACCTAATCTCTAATGCGCCAATTCCCGTAGAATCTGCCTTCCATTCTCTGTTACTCCCAATTCTTGGAATGCTCAAATTCTTCCGCTTTCCAGTGAAAAAGATGAAGGTAAACAAGATGATCACTCCAGGGGCGGGTGGGTGATGTGCCCAGCAAAGGGATGAGCATATGTTCTAGGTTTGTTTAATCAATTGGAAACAGTAAAACTTCCTATAAAACCATAGATTCAAAACATTTGACAAAGTTTACACACAATTAATAAATAAATTACAGTGGTATCCTGTGTTTGTGTTTCTCCTCTTTCCCCTTTCTCTCTCTGTGCTCTACTTTTCACTCTAGATCATCATCATGCATCTCTTTCTCTATAGCTGTGCTTGTCCTCAGGCAACATTTTTAAATGTTTCATCCTTTTAAAAGGTTTTGTTTTGTTTTGTTTTGTTCTCTAGTTCAAGATTTTTTTCTTTATTTATCCTTTCTGCTCGTATTTTTAACCTTTGCTTGTCTACCTTTCATCTCTCTTTGTCCCATTCTCTCTCCACCCCTTTTTCTCTATTCACTGTTTGCCCAGTCTCTCACCGCTTACTCTTTTCTCATTCATCCTTTGCCCTCATTTTTCTACTCAGTGATATGATCCTCTACTGTCCCACCCCACCTCGGTTCCTCTCCTCTTTCTGCTAGCGACTCCACTGTGGAAGGGGAGAGCATCTCCCTATGCACAATGCCATCTGCGGGGGTAGAGGAAGCACTGCCAGATTTGGGTTTTTGGCGGCTCCTCCTCTGTAGCAGAGAAGAAGCCGTGTGAGTAGGACTCAATCCTACTAGTGCAGTGAAGCTGGAGCTTTTCTGGAAAATAGCCTTGCCCTATTTCTGTCTTCCCACACCTGGACGGAGATGCTCGTGTGATGAGATGAATTTCAAGGGTAAGCAAGCAAAAGGAGGAATTTATAAGTGAGCTAGTTGATGGGCCTGTCACGCACTGGAGTTCCCCTGCTCATGAGATGGGTTAGGGTTCCCCTTTTCCTGGACTTACTTTTTACTACGTTTATTTCAAGTACCTACCCTGAAAATGTGGTTGCCAATGAGTCTCTTTGACTGGTGTGTATTTTGGATTGGAGCTTATTATTGTCCTTGTGGTGTTTTTGAAATCACTTTGTGTTAGTCTATATTTATAAAATTATCATGAAATATCTGCTGATATGGGGTCCCTCTCTTATCAGGGAGAATGGTTCACTCATTGGAAAATGCTGCAGAGTGCCGATATTTTTACATTTTAAAATATAAAAAATACCCTGGCTCCTTCATTGTTCTCCTCAGTTGACCTTTGTAATGTGGTCAGGCTACGGATAGCACAATACCTCCAGGCTGCTGCCTCTTTAAACTTCTTTCCCAGTTGCCTTATCAGCCATGCGGTAATACAGCGTACTCACCATCGCTCCCAAGAGCGGTTGCCATTTAACTGGGTAGAGTTAGGGAGCCAAATTCTGAGAGTGATGCGAAAGGGTTTGTAAGTGAGGCCTACTTACACCAACTCTGCCAATGTGTAGCAGAGTCTAGGCTGGTGTAACTTACCCAAAGAGCTGGAATAAGATTTTAAAATGTGCATGATCAAGGATAGCTCTTTGTGTATGTTAGCATAGGGGGTGCACATTATTATACCCTCAATTTGGTTGATTTGCTTGTTACACTCCTCTCTTATGGTCCTTTGGCTTGTTAGTTGTACCAGCATAGACTGCCTGAGGTTCTTTTAGGCTCAATGGTCCAGAGTGGGTGCGGGTGCGTGTGGGTGTGGGTGTACGGGTGGTGTAAATTACACATTGGTAAGTGATGTGAGTCATATGTAAGTTAGCAAGTCCTGGTGAGTCTTGGGTGTCTAAGATGGTTTGACATGCACTATGGGTGGGTGGGGGAAGCTGGAAGAAGGTGTTAGTTATACCAGCTTAGATTCCACGTAGACTCACTCAGACTTGCATCTGAATTTTGCCTAAAAATATCTATGCCAAAAAGTGTTTTGTGCAGGGTGCCAGTTCAAAGTTCTGTACCTTCAGAAGACCAGACCCGCTCCTCGCTGAATTGGGAACAGTCTCTGTATCTGCAGAGCCCAGGAGTCTGTAATGCTTTCGTGGGCCATAAGCCGCCACCACAGGAAATTTTTCCTGGATTTGCGCCTCTTTGTTTATTAAGAAACATTCACACTGCAGCATGCACAGAATAAAGATATTGTGCTACTTATACTGACTGAGTGCTTCAAAGCCACTGTATACTGAACAAATAGCTTCCCACTTTGCTTGGTTCTCATTACTGGGGTGGTTTTGTTTCCCTTCAGATGATAAGATGAGTGTCCATCCCTAAAAGCCTGCCAGTGTTGCCTCAGGGAGTCATATCAATATTTGCAGTGTGGCCTAAACGCACTGTCCCAAACCCACCTGCCAACCCAGTTCACCAGAACCACTCCTCACTTCCCCTCATCCTGGGGTCAGTCTTGCACAGCCCTCTCCATCTCTGAGTCCCCCTGTATCCACTGTTAGCCGCTGAACTGCCCAATTCCATTTTTAAACATGAAGAAACAGGGAAATCCCCACAGAAAAACTTTATCATACAGTTAATGTTGCTCAAATGCATTTCCTGCCAATGCAATCACTAAAAATAAAGATCACCGCGTAAGACAATCCATGCTTTCCCAACCACACATCGTCATATCCACACAAGTGCCCATAGTCTTCAGCTCAGCAACAAAAACTACCTTTCAGTTCCCTCCTACAAAACACTCAATTCCCCAAATTCACATTCAAATATAGAATCTGAACTCTGACCTTATAATTTCTTAGATTGTAATAACACATTCTTGGTTTTTCAACTACAGGTATATGTATTGGTAAATTACCTTAATTTTGCAGAGGTTAGAGCTAAAGTTTTGTGATTAAGTGAAACATTGAGGAAATGGATGTGTGTTTCGTAGGTACTTGTACTTTGAGGTCGAAAGGGTCCAAGGCTGCTGAGTTGACTAATGTGTTTTGGTATCATGATGTTTGAGTTAGGCCTCTGGGGATCAGTTCCTTGAGTTTTAGTGATTGCTTTCAAATTAAATAAACTTGTTTAGCCTTAACTGTAAGCTAACATTATTTGTGTGGGACATAGTATAAGGTTACATGGCAGAGCAATAAAACTGGCAATAGATTAACTCTAATCTCGATCTATGAACTGAACAAATTATTAGTGAGTAGTTTGGTATATCGGACTGTATATTTTAGGTGCTGAAATCTGTCTTTCCTATAATTCAATAAAGTTTTTATAAAGTTAATCAAATACAACAGTAAAAAGTGGGGAATGGTCTCTCTAGATATTGCTCTGTTTTTTAGGTTGTCTTAGATGGAGACAAGGACACGCATGTTGTTGAGGGTTTGTTATCCGATACGGAGTATGAAGTTTCTTTGCTGGCAGTTTACAGTGATGAAAGTGAAAGTGATGTTGTTGCTGTTCTTGGAACTACACGTAAGACAAAAACTAATGGTTGTATTGTTTTAAAGAGCTTTATATACTTTAAAGTATAATGTATGAAGCTTATGTTTAAAATATAGCCTGTCCCTTGCTTCTAATACTGATTTATCATCAAGGCTTTGGAGACATATTTTGTGCTTTTATTTAATATTGTGTAGTAGAAGGCATCCAACCTGGAAAGGTTTGGCTGCCCTCCCAGCTTAAATAGCATTAGACTGTCTCTGGTTACACGTCTTTGGCTCACAGATTATTTAACATTCTTTGGTCCTAGGCATCAATATTTAGTCTGGGGGAAGGATATTTAATTAAAAGCTATATTAGATTTAGTTTTGGAATGAAAATATTTTAATGTAAACACTTTTCAAAAATATTTGACATTTACTGTGTATCTTTCTCATCCACACATTTGTCATTTAATTGAAATCAGTGGAGTTGCACTGATTTTACACCAGCTGAGGATCTGGCCCTGTATGTTTACATCAGTGCCTGTGCAACTGTCACTGAAGTCAGAAGAAAACATAGATGGCTTATAGTGGACATTGTGGCCAGTGTTTCCAGCTTGGGTGTTTAAAGTCTCTACTTCATGTAGGCATTTAAGCACATCCCTATGCAGCAAAGAAGGACATGGTTAACTTTAAGCATGTGCTTAAAGTACTTTGCTGAACTGAGATGAATTACTGAATCAAACCAGCACCTACACTAAATCCGTATTTAGGTGTACTTTTCTGTATCTTAAAAAATCTCTACTACACTCCCTTTCTGAAATGTGAAAGATGCCCTGACAGCCTCCATCTGTCTGTCTGTCCATGTCTCCATCCATTTCTTTCTTTTCTTACCTGTCTGTCTCCATCCATCTTTTCCATATTTCTTTTCTTCAGTCTGTCTTTCTTTTACCCACCCATCTTTGTGTCTAATCAGTGCTTCCCTTTCTTAACCATCTCTAAAATGGGTTTATTCTGAAAGTTTAAAACTCGACTTCTGAGGCAATCTACAAGCTATTTTTAGCCCTGCAGATTCTCTAAATTATGATGCTCATCTAACAAAGTCCCTTTTCTTTGCAGCAGACATTTCTGAACATGAAAAATAAATATTCATGGGCCTCTGTGCTTTGTTTCTAACAAACGGTCGTCTGTAGTTTTAATGGGAGGACGTGGTTCTTTTGTGCTCAATAAAGCCCTTAGGAAAGAAGAGTAAAGGAGTTTGCACAACAATTTCTTTTCTTGAATATAAAATGAATTTATTAGCGGGCAAGATTATTTAATTTTTGACCAACTGTATAAAGGTGTTAGCACTATGAATTACTACTGAAAACTAGCTTAGGATAGTCTTGCATTGCACACAGTAAGGCGTGAATTGGTGTGTATCCCTTTTGTCTATTAAGTAAGAAAATATAAAAAATCATCAGACAACATTCTTTAGAAGTTCACACACATTTTATTTTCTTTTTTGGGCAGTGACTTGGTTAAGTTGAAACTGTTTTTTCAGTTGTAAACAGGAAAATTTATTTGATTCAAATCGAGGCATACATATATATTTAGTAAACTTTGGCTTGGTCCTGTAACCCTTATTTAGGCAAGAAATCTATACCCATGCATGTAGCCCTTGCATCAGTAGTGCTGATGTTGTTATGTTTAGCTTTGTGTGGCTTGAAAGCTTGTCTGTCCCTCTAATGTCCTGGGACTGACATGGCTATGACTGTGTATAGCAACAACAATGTAATTTGTTGGTCTTGCTAACAACCTTGTTAGTTGTCTCAGCAGACACATTAAATATAAGAATGGGCATGAAACCTGGCCTACCCTCCTAACACTTGAAGGGTGATTCTAGTGGTGGTTGGAAGCTGAAGCTAGACAGATTCAGATTAGAAATAAGGTGCCAATTTTTAACAGTGAGGGTAATTAACCATTGGAACAATTTAGCAAGGGGAGAAGTCTCTAAATCATTGTCTTTCTGGATGTCTTTCTGTTGTTTAAAGAGAAGTCATGGGCATAGGCGCCGGCTTCCTCCGGGCCCAGGGGATGTTCAACCCTCTGCTCCACCCAAGGTCCTGCCCCTTTCCCCCAAGACCCCACCCCATCCCACCTTTTCTTGCCCCTGCTCCTCCCCAGGCCCTGCCCCCACACCCGTCTCTGAAGTCCCCATCCCCACCCTGCCTCTTCCCACCGCGCCCCGCCTTTTCCCACTCCCCTTCCGCCTCTTTCCCACCTCTTCCCACAGATACACATATGAATCTTTTTTGCTTCTAATTTAACTAGGATGTACATAATGCCTTCCACTGTTTCATTCTCTTCAGAATATCATCTTATACATTGAATGTAGTGCTCTTGAAAGGTGCTAAATAGACTCATTTACTTAAAATGAAGTGGGTACATGAGGGTAAGTTGGCTCAGGGTCATAGTTCTAAATAGAGGAAAATATTTCCATAGCTGGCATTAAAAGAGTACACAAATGGCTCCCAGATCTTTCTGAAATGTCACTGAATGAGTATTATTTTTCAGTTGCAAGGACCACTACAGTATCTACCAGCATTGCTACTACTAGTCCAGCAACCTCCAGACCCACAACAGCAGGTAAAAGAAATGAACGTCAATAAAATGTACTCTGAAGTGTTGTAGCCCCGTACAAAACACAGAATAAAAAAGACCTCATTGCTTTCTTGAATCAGACAATTTGCTTCTAAATATAGGTTGCCTGTCTATAATAGTGATTTCTATAGCAAACTGAGCTTTTGTACAGGTTAAAAACCCCTAGAGAGCCAAGGATAGGTGTCATATAAATAAATGAAATAATGGGGGACATTTATATAATATTTATTGCTCCTTAAGATCAGTATCCATTCATTTCTGGTAGCATTTTTGGGGCTCATTTCTGTTCCTATTGAAACCCCCATAATTACTTCCATAGAAATGGGGGTGTGGCTGTTGTTGCTTGGTGACAATGAATATGAAATATTGTTGAGTGACACACTTCCAAAGACTTGTTTTAAATCGGGTCTATGACCTATTCTTTTGAGTTACTTTTATTTTTGTTTTGAGTTTTTCGAACAGGAATCCGAAACCTTGTTATAGATGATGAAACCACATCAAGCTTGAGAGTGACATGGGATGTTTCAGACAACAACATTCACCAGTTCAGAGTGACCTACCTCATTAGTAAAGGTGATCGTGCTGAGGAAGTGGTAAGACTGGTCTGCATGATTTTTTTTTTTTTGGTACGACTTAAACAAATGTTCAGAGATCCTATTAGTATTAACAAAGGGCCCGATCCTGCACCTGCCCTACATCGAAGTCAATGGACAATCTGTGTATGGAATAGCTGCAGAATTGGACTCCAAGTCTCTAATCCTGCAATTGATGCAGTGCAGACAGACTGCTGTGTCTGTACAGAACCCTGTTCAAGTTGCTCCATGCAGGTGCAGCACTCGACCTGTGCATTGTCAAATATAGGATTAGGCCTAACTGACTAAAAATTTTGGACTTTGGGTTAAACTTCTAGGTTAATTGATGCTTAACTGCTGTTCTTCTTTGTGCTGTGGCAGGCCTCAACCTTTGTAACACAAGTATTTAAGAAAGTACTTTTCACGCTGCATCTCTGTTCCCTGTAGAACAGGAACATCTCTGTTCCTCTGTTCCCTGTTCCTCTGTAGATACGCTGGAGAGGAGGGATAGGATACAGAAGGACCTAGACAAATTGGAGGATTGGGCCAAAAGAAATCTGATGAGGTTCAATAAGGATAAGTGCAGGGTCCTGCAGTTAGGACGGAAGAATCCAATGCACCACTACAGACTAGGGACCGAATGGCTAGGCAGCAGTTCTGCGGAAAAGGACCTAGGGTTGACAGTGGATGAGAAGCTGGATATGAGTCAGCAGTGTGCCCTTGTTGCCAAGAAGGCCAATGGCATTTTGGGATGTATAAGTAGAGGCATAGCGAGCAGATCGAGGGACATGATCGTTCCCCTCTATTCGACATTGGTGAGGCCTCATCTGGAGTACTGTGTCCAGTTTTGGGCCCCACACTACAAGAAGGATGTGGATAAATTGGAGAGAGTCCAGCGAAGGGCAACAAAAATGATTAGGGGTCTAGAACACATGACTTATGAGGAGAGGCTGAGGGAGCTGGGATTGTTTAGCCTGCAGAAGAGAAGAATGAGGGGGGATTTGATAGCTGCTTTCAACTACCTGAAAGGGGGTTCCAAAGAGGATGGCTCTAGACTGTTCTCAATGGTAGCAGATGACAGAACGAGGAGTAATGGTCTCAAGTTGCAGTGGGGGAGGTTTAGATTGGATATTAGGAAAAACTTTTTCACTAAGAGGGTGGTGAAACACTGGAATGCGTTACCCAGGGAGGTGGTAGAATCTCCTTCCTTAGAGGTTTTTAAGGTCAGGCTTGACAAAGCCCTGGCTGGGATGATTTAACTGGGAATTGGTCCTGCTTCGAGCAGGAGGTTGGACTAGATGACCTTCTGGGGTCCCTTCCAACCCTGATATTCTATGATTCTATGATTCCCTTTCTTGTCTCTCTCAGTGCAGCCCCTCAGGTCTCAGGCCTTGTTCCGTCACCTCTTCTGCAATTTTGCAATTCCCCCACTCCTTGGCTGGGACCCTGTAGTAACTGTGTTTACCTAGCAGTCCTGAGTTCAGGTACCTGTGGTTCTTCCCTTTGAGATCCTGTTGTCACACACTGACATATAGGCAGCGTAACCCAGTGGTTGGAGCAGGAGTTTGGCCTATGGTCAGAGGAGAATCAAAGGGGAGAATTGGGGGTATGGTCAGGAGGCAAGCCAATGGTCAGAGCCAGGAGCCAGAATTGAACCAAAGGGCAAAGCTGAGGTCATGGCCAAGAGAAAAGCCAGTGGTCAGAGCCAAGAGTAAGGAATCAGGAGTTCAAAGGTAGGCAGTGTCTAGTACTGGAGCAAGGGCTGGGCAGGAAGCAGGTCTGGTGCAGCTGTGGGTGTGGTGCAGCTGTATGGGTGCGGGGGGTGCTGCAGCACCCCCAGGTTTTACATGAGGCTCTGCTCCTGGCCCCTCACGAAGGGTCCCAGCTGCTGGCCCTGCTCCCAGGGCTCCCCTCCCTGCCCTGCATGCAGGCTCCCGGCCCCACGCTCAGGGCTGCTGGCCCCAGCCTTGGCCTCCTTTCCCCTGTCTGGGTGTCCCCCCGCAGGGGAGACAGTCCTGTTCCCGACCCCTGGCTTTCAGCATGCCCACTATTAGAAGTGTTCCAGCACCACTGTCCATGCTCTTTTTGCTACAGGATGTAAATGGTGATCTGTTGACCCTTCTGAGCAATCTGGGAGCACAGCACTTAGTGAGGGATTGTTGGGCCCAGCAGAGCTTATTGGGTTGCTAGGGATCCGATCCCAGAGGCAGCTGAGTATCTGACACCTGTGACTAGTATAGTGCCAAAACAGCCTTCTGAAATGCAAAGTATTGTTTAGTTTGCAGGAGGGGCAAAGCTTATAGAGAAAGAGGATTTTTAAACAACAGACATGCATGTAGACTGTCTATCATACCTAAGGTCTGCCCATCCCCTTATGGTAACCTACAGACTTAACTTCTTCAGGTATCCACAGTGGGCGTCTGTGTCTCCGTCTGGTTTCCCTGAACAACTACCTCTCTCTCTTGAGAGAGAGTCCCTTTTTTAAACCGGCCAGAGTTCTTTGGATCTCCTGTGTTCCTGGGCCTTTGTCTGCCCTGGCTTTGTCCCTTACCAACCCTCAAACATTTGCAGAAAAGTGGCTAAACTTGAGCCATTCTTTCTTTTCTGGCTTTGTTTTCCTCCAACAGTCCCCTATTAAACTAAACCAATATATCCATATAGTAAACATTTCAATAATAAGGTTGATCTACAGTATTCCTAAACTATTGCAGGAACTCCAAGTCTGTCACACTACTCATGGATTGGGATCATAGTAAGAATAACACTTCCAAATTTGAGTGCCTTAAGACAGATACATGTGAATCTCTTTCGGACACCTCAGTAAGAATGTCCTCATTTTAAGCTGTGCTTTACACCTACTGTTGTCAACTCTAAGTCGTGCAATATTTGGTATTTTTCTTAAAGCCTCATTTCCTGGAGTCATGTGAATACAACAGATTTTCATCTTTAATTTTTTAATAAAATGTAAGTTTCTAACCCTCGTGGTTGTGGGGAAAAGCTTGAAAGAGAGAACGCTAAAAGTTTAAAGACTAGAATACAGAAAGAACCCCAAATTTATTATTTTTAAAATCTCATGATTTTTGAGCCAGTTTTGTAATATTTGGGGGCCTGACTAATGCTTTTTGAACACTTGGGTTTGTCAATAATGTATACCTGAGTTTCCTATTGAAGTCAAGAATTAAAATTTCGGCCTCATGGTATACATAAAATAGAGCAAAAAGTATCATTCAGGCTTATGTCTCCAAATTATTACTTCAGAATATAAAAGCATTCTTTCATGTACAAGCTTCCTTCACTCACATTCTGTAATCGGATGGAGTTCTCATTCATGCAGCTCACTCCTATTTATGTTAACAGGAAATGTTATTGGACATACTGGATATTCTTTCATATTCCCTGCAGTCTGCTTTTTTTTTTTTTCATTTTTTCTGTTTTATTTTTCTTTGATGACTATATCAGTAAGAACGGCAAAGAAAGGAACTACTTGAATATATTTTCTCCTGAGATATGAATCATGTTATTGTTTCTTTTCAGTTTCATCCATCTTTTATGAGGCTTTGGTAGAAAATTACTTTTTAGCTATCTCGCTGATGTCAAAACAGTAATCTTAAACTGAACCTTTTTAATAGAGTGGTTTCTTTTTGGGGCAGTACAAAAAGCTTTATAGATCTACATAGCATATATGACACTACGATACAAGGCAATAGCAAAAATATACAGCCTAATAGGCAATATTCTTCTGTTTCATCTGATATAGCCAGAGGTTTCTTAAATTTTCAAATCCCAGATTAACTTTTTTCAGGTCAGTGAAAGCTTAAACCAAGCCAATTAGATAATATAGATGTGTCTCTGTTTTTAATAGTCAATAATTGGTTGTTATTTTAAAAAAATTAAAATAAAATTTTAGTAAAGTTATTAAAACTCTAGCTATTAGAAAGATTTATGCTTTTTGAGCTGGATCACATGCCCATAAATGTAAATGGTAAAGCTGCAGGACCTGGCATTTTGGTTCCGATTCAGCAAAGCACTTAAGCAAGTGCTTTAGTCCCACTGAAGTTAAACTAAAACAAGTGCTTAAGTGCTTCATGGAATAAGGAATAATCCCGAAATTACTCCTAGATGGGTCTTAGTTAACAGGTACAGTGTTGGGCAATCCCTTTCTGACCAAGAGTAAGCAAAATATACAGATTCCCCCACCCTCTATAGTGAAACCACTCTTTGAATAGTAAACATGCAGTTAATATAACTGATCTAAGGAATATTTGAAAGTTGTATTGGCTCAGAGATTTAGTACAGAGTGATAGTTCATACATGCAGAGATAGCTGTCTATCATAGGCAGGTTCTCTTAGTACATTACTATCTTAGATATGTATAGCGAACAAGTCTGCTGATTATTTAGGGAGGGCGAATATTGTCAAAATAGAGCATCACAAACATATTTAAAATGTAAACCAGCTCATAAGGAATAAATTGCTGTACGGAAGTGGGAAAGGTATATGATGGCTGAGATCATATGTGTTTATAAAAGGATTTAAGAAGCTAATAATCAACCTTGTCTGTTTCTGATGTTCTGACCATCCAGGTAATGGTACCTGGAAGACAAAACAATCTTCTTCTTCAGCAGCTGCTCTCAGATACCGTATACAAAGTTACTGTCACTCCCATCTATTCTGATGGGGAAGGAGTCGGTGTCTCAGCTCCTGGAAAAACCTGTAAGTACAAACATTTGGTTTTAGGCAGACGGAAAGGTCTGAGTAAGAGATGTTTTGTTTTGTTTTTTTCTCATACTATGCAAACATTTGAGTTCAGGTTAAAACATAGGTTCAAATTAAAAATGAAGAAATGTACGAATCAGGACTTTTATACAAATCCCACTGCACTGACTGATAAACGTGACTGTTTTTAATCAAGTTTGACTATGTCTTGTGCTGTGAACTGTCAAATATCAGAAACTCAGTGGGAGCAAGGCTGGTCAGTTTTTGATTAAATTCTAGATAAATTCATGGAGGATAGGTCCATCAGTGGCGATTAGCCAGGATGGACAGGGATGGTGTCCCTAGCCTCTGTTTGCCAGAAGTTGGGAATGAGCGACAGGACATGGATCACTTGATGATTACCTGTTCTGTTCATTCCCTCTGGGGCACCTGGCACTGGCCATTGGCAGAAGACAGGATGCTGGGCTAGATGGACCTTTGGTCTGAACTGTATGGCCGTTCTTATGGTTTGGGAGTCCACCAAGGAGTCCAAGTTCTGTAGAAAGTGATGATGATGATGATGCCATGAGTGACATTCAACTATTTTTAGTTAGTGCCAAATCAATACCCCAGCCAAAATGCTGTTGGAGAGATTTCTTTTGGACGAGATATTTTTCAAAAAGTTCCTGACCATTTGCAGTTGTTAAAGACCCTGTTGAACTTTTCAGCAGAATTGTTATATTAGTTCTAGACAACATACCAACACAAGTCACTACCTTCTCTCTAACCAAATTCAACCTGTGGATAAAATGGAAAAAGATAGACCTACTGCACTCTGCTAAACAGCTGGCATGTTCCACCTGATAAGTGGCTGTATTTCAATGGTGGCTGAAATTATCTCTGTGCATAATTTGTGTATCACTTTCAGTCCCTGATCCTACAACACTTACATGCGTACTTAACTTTAAGTACATGAATAGTCCCATTGACTTCAGTTTAGCAAATACAGAAGCATTTGCAGAATCAAGGCCCAAATTTATGATGCACCTTGGGATACTTTGAGTTGAAAGGAAATATACACATGAAAGATAATTATCACAGAATTCCCTTTTACTCCTCTATTCTTGGGGGGGGGGGTTTACATTAAGGCTGTGTATTAATTTGAAATTACAATACTTGTTCAATAGACACAACAGTCCAAATTAATCCTTGCTATAACCCTTTTAGAAACTCCATATTTTTTAATTCACTGGCATAATGCTGGGGATGAATTTGACTCAACAGGCCCAGATCCTCTCTCAGACACATGGCTGTGGCTCCTCTGGACTTTTGGAAGTTGTGCCTGTGTACTTGGGGGCAGAACTGGTCTCCTTATCTAGAGTTATGTGTAATCTGGGTTATTATTTATATGCATGTCTATCTTTTATACAAGTGCTTGTAAGAGATGCAGATATGGAAGCTCACAATTTGTTTTGCTTTTAGTGCCTCTTTCTGCCCCCGGAAATTTAAGGGTCTCAGATGAGTGGTACAACCGATTACGTATTAGCTGGGATGCCCCTCCATCACCAACAATGGGTTACAGGATTGTCTACAAACCTATCAAAAGTGAGTTTTCAAAATTGGTTGCTTTGGCTTCTGTTTTTGCTTTTTCAGTTTTCACATCTATTGCTAAAAGTCCCACTTAAAACAAAAAACTATAACTGATTGCAACTAAAAACCTGAGAGCCTATAGAAATACATTTTCAAAGTAGTTCAGAGAGATTTAGACCCAATTTTTCCAAGTGCCCTGTAATTTTAGATGCATTAATTTTTGGATACCGAACTCTAGCTATGTAGAATACCTAACTGTAGACTTCATTCACAGTTAGCCAAGCCACACCCACTCATTCAAATCCCTCTGAAAAACATTTCTTTCATGATGACCATAAGAACTGAGTTTACTGTTATAATGGGGAGGAAATAAAAATTAAAAAGAAAAACACACCAAGGGCTGAATTCTAAGCTATATCCTAAGCCGTAAGCAGTGATTACAGTTAAGATAGACATGGCAGTGTTTGCAGCTCTTTGTCCTGGTCCCAGTTCTACACAGTTCCTGATCCCAGACTCAGAGCTGCTTTAAATGATGCAGGTTTGCAATAGCCCTGTAGGGACTTGTTTTGTGGGTGGGGATCCCCAGATCCTGTTATGCCTCCAAGCCAAGGGAATCTTCAGCTGCCTATTTAGGGCAGTGCTGAGTCCCCTTTGTTCCCCTGGAGCAGCACAGAAGGGGCTTAGCAAGTGCCAGTGTCGAGCCTTAGATGAATGTCACTGCTGGATTCCTCAGTGTGTGCTGGTTTCCACATGTCTGTCTTAGACTGTGAGTTGCTCTGGTTATGAAGTGTCTTCAGTTCTGTGTACAGTACTGAGTGCACCACTGGGGCTAAGCAAGTAATAATAAAGCAATGTGTTTAGGAATAAACCTATTTTTGACTACAGATTATGATATTTTTTACTGCCTGATAATTCCTTTAATTACAAAGTATTCTATTCTTTTTCAGTCCCTGGACCAGCACTGGAGACCTTCGTGGGGGATGATATTAACACCATTCTCATTCTTAATCTATTCAGTGGAACTGAGTATAGCATTAAAGTATTTGCTTCATACTCAACAGGCTTCAGTGATGCCCTAGCAGGCACAGCCAAAACATGTAAGAATGATTTCATGCTGTTCAGATCTCTACGGACCATTTTCCCATTGTAACTTTAGCTTCACACAACTCCCTGAATGAATTCTCACACGAATTCTTTTCCTCTTCTAAGTATTTTGAGCTAGTTGTTTGCTGAAAGGAAAAGCCTTTTTTCATCAGACAGAATAGAGCTTTAACATGTTTCCTGCTGGAATTAACACAAGACAGGTCATAAAGCAGATATTATTTATTATCATTCAACTCTAGTAACTATACATTTGCTTAATGAAAGTCTGTTTTCCTTTTTCTGATCAGGCAATCCTTCGAAATCATTTGAGTTAGGCTTTACATCATGGAAACCTTAACCTTAAATTCAGCTTTGACAACAGTATTGTTATATCAATAACATTTTTGCTTTTAAGTGAATTATTAACACTGTTTATTGGTCCTTCTCAAATTCCAGATCTGTGGACTCAGGATGTAGATGCCTTCTTTCTGCTTCCTGTCCTTTATTAGATATTATTTTGGGGATTATTTTTTGTGCAGGCTTTTGCATTACAATTATTTCTTTAAAATTAATTAATAAAAGTGGTCACTCACTTTTTTCCTTTTTCTTCTGATTTTTGGATAATTATATTGCAGCATTTTCTTGTGTTCTGGCATTTTTACTGTAGCAGTACTATTTGTTTTTATATTCAATTGCAGTGTACTTGGGGGTGACAAATCTGGATGCATATCAAGTGCGCATGACTAGTATTTGTGCCCAGTGGCAGCTTCACAGACATGCTACTGCATACAGGATAGTTATAGAATCTCTTGTTGGTAAGTTAGCACATTGTTACATATCCACTCGGCTTAATAGTTTGTAGGAATGCTGCTTGTAGAGAACCACAGGACTGTATCTAAATGAAATTTGCAAACAAAATTTCCACTCCTAAAATTAGTAAAATTGTAAAAGTAATTGAATGACAGTGTTTAAAATAAGTGGAGGAGAGCAGAACTACACAGAAACTGGAAATGAATGAACCACAAAAGATTTGGAGTTAGAGTTCCCTTAACATAAAAGCTTGACTAGTTATCTGTGACTACACAGGCTCCAGGTCACCCCCTTACCTGATACTGCCTTGTATCTAGCGGGAGATCCAACAGCCTCCTGCTCCTTTCCCCCCTCCCACAGCATCTTCAGGGTGCAGCCGCCCATCCTTCTCCATCTCATCTCGTCAAACCCACTGGTCTCCAGCTCCCAGCTAAGTCGCCTGCTTGGGTTTGTTCAGCCTCCCACCCTGCAGCAAAAAGATCAAGAAACACTCCTCTATGTTCCTTATCTGCTGCTTCCAGCCCATTGGATTGTGTGGGAATGAACGTACAGGCTGGCTCCCAAAAGAATGGAGGATGGAAAGCAGTACTGTTGGTTACTTCATAAAGATCCAGAAGGGAGAGTGAACCTCCTGTCCATTTAGATCTGATAAATGGAGATGTCCAGGCCCATTGAGGGAAGGGAGCTATGGTGAATGCTCAGTGGGCTTTACCTTATCCAGATGAGGTTCACGGGGGCTATAACTGTATGCAAGCTCATTTGCTCATCCCCGGTAGACACTCGCTGTCTTGTTATGGTGAAAAACAATTACCTTGCATAGAATGACTCCCTTGAAAAACTTGAATAACTTGAGAAGTGCAGTTAGTAAAACCTAATCAAGTTAACCAAAGACGGCATGAACAGTAGATGCTAATCTGATTGTAAAATAATGACCCTTGTATTTTACAATTGATGGGTTCAGATAAGGTTTATCTGAAGGCCTGAAATACAGAGAAGCTATTTTAAAGCAACGATCTTAGTTGGCAAGAGGGAATGCAGATTTCCTTCTTACCTGGGAGTTAGCCTAAATTCTGCTTCCTCTGTGCCTATTCATTATTATGTAGGACTGCCAGACATGTGTTTAACCTAGCCTGAGAGCCTTAATTTGAGAACGAACAAAAGAGCCATTCAAATAGCTCCTTATTAACATCTGTCATGAAGAACTTTCATTGTCCAGCTTGTTCTGCATCTCACTCAACCAGTTGTCAATTATCTTCATAGTATTGCTACTCAACTTGATATGCATAAAATGGTTTTTACTTGGCAACAAATGGGACCTATTGGCACATTTAGTAAATACTATATAGAATGTGTAGTATAGTCTTTCATTTCCCTGCAACGCTCCTTACTTTTACAGATGTTTACTTCTCTTGAAAGTATTCCCATTAACTTCAATGGCATTTGGATCAGGGCTTTAATGCACAGGGGGTGAATTTGCAGAGGCACCACTTGAATCCTATGTCAGAATTATTGGGAGTGGTGAGCATTAAATGGTGCCCAGGCTTTTTGGTGGGCCTCTCTGCACACAGATGAATTTAATCCAGATTGGAGGCAGCGTGTGGCTCAAAATGGTTAATAAATAGAGAGTTCTTATAGCCACTTCATTTACTGTCATATTCCCTTCCAGTTTCAGGCCATTATATGACAAATTTTTTCAGGAAAATGGTAGGTAAAATTCTGTTCTAAATGTTCCTTTTATAATTCCAGATGGGAAGAAGAAAGAAGTAACCCTTGGTGGAGGGACATCTAGACATTGCTTCTTTGAGCTCATGCCTGGCACTGAGTATAAAATCAGTGTCTATGCCCAGCTTCAGGAGATAGAAGGCCCTGGTGTAAGCATCATGGAAACTACATGTAAGTGAAGTCTCTTAAAGGTCAGCCACCTCAGGCTAACCTTTGGTTGTCCCCATTGGGGCAAGAGGCTAGAACCAATGTACAGTAACCACATGGGTACTAACAGTTTTTTTTTCTCTTTCATTGGGGTTTTTTAATTGTTCTTCCTCTGATAGTGCTCAAAGGGTTGCTTCCTCCAGAGCATTCTCAAACATAGCTATGCATTTCTCCCGGGAGCTAATAACCACACACAGGAATGGGATGGCAAACGCAGCCCTCTTACAAAACAGGGGGAGGATGTTTTAGCCCAGTTCACAAAAGGTCCCTTCTGGCTGTAAAATCAATGACTCTCCAAAGAGGATTTCAAAACATGGACAGCAGAGAAAACCAAAGGGCACAAAATACAGAGAACCAGTGAAAGATTCAGATCTTTGATGCTGTCATTGGGAATAATTTTCAAAAGCACCTCAGTGGATGAAAGTCAGTGGGACTTGGGCTCATAAATCACCAGAGCACTTTTGAAAATTGTATCCATTATTATTTCTCCAGGGGCATAAAGTGAGCTAGATGCCTCACAAACATATAAGAAGATAGGTCCCAGCTCCGATGAGCTTACAATGTAGTGAGACAAAAAAAAGGATGAAGGGAAGGAAATGGAACACTTTTTTCCAGCCTCCCCTCTCTCTTTTCCCTATCTCACCTCCAACCCAGTCTTTCAGTATATTTAGTTTAACCACTCACCTAAGTGGTATGCCCTCCCCTTTCCCTTCTTTCATCTGCCTCACTCCCCCAGCAGACACTTTTATCACCTCCCCTTTCAGTTTAATCCACACCACACTTTAGGGCAAATGTGAAAAATCAGGATAGGGGGTGGGTGATATTAGGAGCCTATATAAGGAAAAGACCCGAAAATAGGGACTGTCCCTATAAAATTGGGACATCTGGTCACCCTACCACACCCAGAGTCTTCCTCCTGGCTTCTACGCAGCAAAACCCTTCCCAGATTCCATCCCTCCACCTCCTACATTGTCCAGGCCCATTTCCCATTAGAAACTCACTGAGGATAATGAACAGTCTGAGATCCTGATGCCTTTGGGAGGATTGGGAAAGGTTTGCTGTGGGCCTGGTGTCCTGGAATCTGGGTGTTTGGGAGAATCAGGAGGAATTCAGCTGGTTCCCATGCTCCCCCTGCACTACTCTGAATAGACTGTAAAATTAAACCCTTTCTCCAAAGCCAGGTTACCACACGGAAGGTTAAGCATGTCAAATAAAGAACTGAACTGCCCAAGGTCCCATTTCGTGTGTTTGTGTCTCATGGACATTAGGAGGGAGCAGCCCCTGCATTCTTCCGAGTGCAGAGACTGCAATTGTGCCTGACCCTCTTACAGATGGGAGCTCCTCCTAGCCTCCACCTTGCATTCATGCCAGGCATAATTTACCCCTTAGGTGATTCATAGACTTGGCCCTAACCTTTTCCTCTTAAAGTCAATGAAAAACCTCCCATTGATTTCAGTGGGAGATTGGGCCCACTAGATGTAACTGTGGGCACAAATCCCTTTATGTGCCAGTCTTTCTGGGAATCCTTTCTGAAGGATAGTTTTATGCAACTGTCCTCATCACCTGTAACCATAAATACGATGTGTACATTGTGGTGAATATCAAATACACAACAACCTTTAACTACATCGCATGTGGCTCCCTACCTTAATCATGTTGAGAATACTGGAAAGAATGTTGTCTGACAAGGTTTGGAACTTTTCCTCGGTCATAAATGTGGAAATCAAGCATGTACATGTTACCTCTGTGAACTCCGCATAAAACTATATTGAAATTTGCTAACAAAGCTTTATTCAATCACTGTCAGAACCACAGCAGAGCTGTTGAGTAGCTGATAATTTGTTCAGCCTCATTTCTGGGAAAGTGCCATTCAGAGACTCCTCTTAGTGTGAAGTAGAAGACAAGGAAGCCAATTTTTCAAGATTACCTGTGCATAGTAACCTTGTAACAAATCATGCGCTGCAGGCAGCGAGAGGCATAATGACTCAATATTACACAGAGAGCTACAAATCTGGTCTCCAGATTAAAAAAATACCAACCTCTACCAGTGGAGCTAAGGGAGAGTTCCTTCAGGGCCAGACTATTGTCTTTTCTGCATGCCTGCACTGGGCTGTAAGGAATTGGAAGGCCCCTCCTTATTTCCCTGTGCTGGCTGCCTGTGGTAAGTATAGCAGTATGCTGGGGAAGCCAGCCTTTGAGGAGTTGTTACTTCCCCTCCTGGGCAGGTGGGCAAGGGAGTGGTCAGAAAGGGATAGGAGAATTATACCTGGCACAGCAGAGTATGGACACTGCAAGTCTAGGGCCTGCACAAGATATGTCCCCCCAGAGCAGGGGAAAGTGTCTGTGTCACAGTCTGCTTCCCGAGCACTTCTGGGACAGCACAATACGCTGTATCATACATAAAAAGAAAAGGAGTACTTGTGGCACCTTAGAGACTAGCAAATTTATGCATCCGATGAAGTGAGCTGTAGCTCACGAAAGCTTATGCTCAAATAAATTTGTTAGTCTCTAAGGTGCCACAAGTACTCCTTTTTCTTTTTGCGGATACAGACTAACACGGCTGCTACTCTGAAATGTATCATACATGGGGCTTGTGGCAAAGCCACAATTTAGGCCTTAGTTGGTAGTTGCAGTAGTAGATCCAGCCAATAGCGGTAGACATCGCAAGCGTATGTACACACACACAAAACTAGCCTTTGGGTTGTATAACTAGATAGGTATGCAAACAAAACAAAAGGAGAAAATGCCTTACCTCAAATAACTAAAAATGTGTGAAGGTGTCTTCAGATAAGATTTCTTCTTGGTATTCTCTCCTTTTAATTTCTAGTACCATTTCCAACTCAACCACCGACTTCTCCTTCAACAATAGCTCCACCACCTACAATCCCTCCTGCAAAAGAAGGTAAACATGTGCTGTGTTTATGGGTTAAAATAGTCTTAACTTATGTAGATCATTTTCTGGTTTTGATCACTATTATAGATTTCTAGGGCCAGATTCCCAGTTCGTATAAATTGATGTTGCTCCATGGAAGCTAATGGGTCTGGGCTGATTTACATGCATTGAGGAACTGTCCCCAGATTGTGTTTTATTGTTTGGGGGACCTTTTTGGTGAATTTATGCAAAGCATACAATTGGTAAATAATTAACACGTTTTAAATATGTTGCAACAGAAGGAAACAGATAGGCTTTTGCATTACAATTATTTGTAATTATTTGTAAGCCTGGCAGTGGAGGATTTCTCGCCCTGCTACCTAGTACAGTGGCTCAGTATGTTCTGCCAGCTTCTCGGGTTATGTAAATGTGTGTGCTACATTATTTTAAAATTAAAATGTTTAGCAAAATATTTAATAACCTTTAAGACTTTAACCTCTGATATGTAATCACATCTGCTAGTGTAGATGCTTCATCCCGTGCAGATCCCTGTTGATTCTGCATGCACTCGGGTGTCCATGCCAGCAGATCCTATTGCCGGACTGAGACCTTAGTGAGTATTAACAAAGAAGTTACCAGTGACCAAAAAGTAACTTCCAAAATATTTGTTGTTCAACAGTTTGCAAAGCTGCCAAAGCTGACCTGGTGTTCCTAGTGGATGGGTCATGGAGTATTGGAGATGACAATTTCAATAAAATAATTGGATTCCTGTATAGCACTGTTGGAGCTTTGGACAGAATTGGTCCTGATGGAACTCAGGTAACAAACACAAAGAGAGAGAGCATAACCGAACAAGTGTATCTAGTGTCTAAAATCAAACCAATCAAAGTGTGGTTGACATTGTTTCACACTTCTTTCTATAAACTGAGTTCTGGCAGCAGTTCTTTTGCAGTATCTTATTTTATATATTTCATAGGGTGAGATTCACCAGAGAGACAGCACAATGTGTAAGAATGATTCAAGTCTCTCTTAAGCCCTCACAATGGGATTTAAGTAGTATTTAGGCCTTGTGCTGCTCCTCCACCTGGTGTTTATTTCAACCCTAGTCCTCTAGAAACAATAGTGTTTTCACTGACATTAAAAATTGTAAGCTTATTTTTCAATTTTCTTGTTTTTATAAATTCATCTGCTCTAGACTAAGCACAAATGTGATATAAAATAAAGCACAATATTTAAAATAATTACTATATTCATATTTTTAAAGTACTTGCGCAGGAAAAGATGATAAACACTGAATGTGCTCTGTAAGAGTTTTTTATAACCTTTTAAAAATACAGCTGTGCATATCACTGTTTTAAATCACGCCATTTTAATTTTGTTGTTGTTTAATATTAAGGTTACAAAAGCACCCAAAAGGTGTTAGACACTTTCCAAACATAGAGAAACACTTAGTCCTTGCTTTCTCTTAATTTCTGATTCACATCAGAACAAATTATTTTTACAAACATAGTCCTCAATCCCACAGAAACACATGCTTAATTTAAGGCAGGGCAGGGCTCACGTAGCAACACATTTGGGAGAGAAAATAACTCAAAAATAGGTTCTCATGTTATTTCTAATACTTCCTAAGTTTCGGTCCCAATCTCACAGTTACTCACGTAAAACTATTTCTGAGCGGGAATAACTATACATATATGAGCAACTGTGTATAGGATTTTGCCCTAGGACTGAACAGGGAATGCTTTTGCCAAGGTGGGAAAACTTCCTCATCCTGTTTCTACCCAATGAAACCAGAAAGTGATAGGCAGCAACCAAAGCTGCAGAGAACAAATTTGAACTTTATGTAGTGAAATTAAAAAAAAAAAAATTAAAAAAGACTTCAAGTCAAGGAGGGAGCAAAAGTCCAAACAACTCTTATTTTAAATGATCTGGTTCATGTGCCCTTGTTAAACATAGAACAGTGTTTACTAACTAGCATGTTTTCTGTATACAGGTTGCCATAGCTCAGTTCAGTGATGATCCCAGAACAGAATTTAAACTGAATGTGTACAAAACGAAAGAGACTCTTCTTGAAGCCATTCAGCACATAGCGTACAAAGGAGGAAACACCAAAACAGGTGAGAGCAGTTGCAGGCTGTGAAACAGTTTCTTATGACCATTTTCTGGACAGAGTTACCTCTCCATTTGCAAAGTGGTTTGTCAGGATAAGGCCATGTGACATCAGTGCAAGAAGAGTGGGGATGAAGATAGTCGGCAGTGGGGATGAAAGGCGAGACTCTGGAATGTCCCACATCATCATGACCAGAGAGCCCGGGTGATCTCCTGGTTGCACTACTCACATGATGCACCTCTGCACTTCTGGGTCTTAACCCAACTATAGGGCTGGGGACCAGTGAAGGGAAAAGGGTCTGTCGAAGACAAATGGCTGTGGAGGCTGGGGAAGGTGGAATGGGAAGTAATGTGGATTCATGCTGGCAGGTGGAAAAGTGAGAGACTCCATCCTGGAGAGGGAAGTTGTTCAGGGGTTTGCAGTGTGTTTCAGCAGATCAGGGGAGGAATGGGTGTGGTACTAGCTAGAATTGTGTTTAGCCCCTGAGGATAGCTTTCTGAGGAGGAGGAAATTCAGCTTGAATACTGGCAGGATTATTTGGGGCCATAGAGTTTATCGTCTCAGACTTCACAGAAATTTAATGCAACTACTTGCACTGCACTGTGACCACAATTACACATTTCCATTTTCCCCAGAAAATTCTGCACTGGCATTTTTGAACTACTTGCATCCTTGTAGGGGAGGACTTGGTGTGTGTTGACTACCATAGGACCCGCCACATCCCAACCAAGTCCATTTAGTATAGAGGATTTGGCCATATCTTTTTAAACCTAAGAAGCCAAAGGTCAAGAGATGAGAGTTTGAAAATACAAGGTCAAAATTAGGTTCCTAAATCCATATTTATTCATCTATATAAGTGGCCTGATTTTCAAAAGTGCCAAGCACACGCCAGCTCTCACTGAAGTCAGAGTTTGCTGCTGGGTGCTCAGCACTTTTCAATATCGGGCTATCTATTTAGGTGTCTAAACATGGCTTTAGAAGCTTGGCGTTAGGTAAATGCTTTCGAAAATCTTGACCTAATAATTTATATGGGGCTTTGTTCTTTTATCAGTATATAAAGCATTAACAGAAAATCTAGGATGAACCAGATTCGTTTCATAGTGAATTTCTTCTGTTTCAGGCAAAGCAATTAAGCATGCACAGGAGGCCTTGTTTACCACTGATTCAGGCATAAGGAGGGGTATCCCTAAAGTTTTGGTGGTCATTACTGATGGACGATCACAGGATGATGTGAACAAAGTCTCCAGAGAGATGCAACTAGATGGTAACACATATATTAAGAAATGTTTGCATTTTCAGTTTTTCCTGCTCCTCCATCTTCATCTTCATAATCACTGTTTAAGCCCAGACACAAGATATGGATAATTCCTGCCCCAGAAGGGTTTACAAATCTAATCCAAGTCAGACGTAAAGCAGACAGCACACACTGGGAAACTCTGAATTCCACTAGGGAATGACTAGCATTTTATATAATTTATTTGTAGTTATTAGTATTATTGGCTCAATTTTTGTGCATGTTTTTAAAATCATGCAGACTACTCACATGCTTAAGTACTTTCAGGAGAGGGCCTACAAGTCCATATTGTCATCCACAATAGATAAACTCACTTTTAGAAGCATCCGAACTATTTTGTCCTTCCAGACAAGAGCTCTTATGAAGCACCTTTGATGGACTCTTGTGCTGCTTCTAATCTGCCGCTCATCTTCCAATAACTATCTTAAAGTTTTTATACTACCTATCTCAGGGTTTTATATTGGTGCCCATCACCATGGTTTTTGAGCACGATAATTAGATTATGAACGTTATAACTATTGTTGTTTAGTATTTGTACCAAGCCCCAAAGTGTGCTTGGAACAGCACAGAACATTTACACATGGTCCCTGCCTCCAAAAGAACGAAGAGGAAGCTTGGGTTCCAGACGGGCTGGATAACAGAAATAAGTGTCTATAATGGCTGTTGGTTCAATAAGTAGTATGCACACACTTTTTTTTTTTTTTTTAATTTGGCATGTACAGGGCTCTGACTAATCACTGGGTCTTGTAGCCCAAAACAATATGGTCTCTCCATTGAGTTGTCCACTTGCATCATTTGAATGTCAGATATTGACTCATAAGAAATGAATCATGCTATGTTTATTTTTCATGCATTTACACTGAAATCACGGCTGAGCACAGCATCTCGCTAATAAAACAAGAATTACATAATAACAGAACTAGTTTTTAAATTTAGAAGCGCAGCAACAAAAATCCCAAATCCCTAACAAAAATAAAAAGGCTCTCCAGTTAAATTGAACCAAACTATTTTGAAGAGTTGATCAACTAGATACATCGTGTATTATGCATTGGAGCTCACTAGAGCAGTGGTTCTGAACCCAGGGTATGTGTACCCCAGGGTTTAGGCAGAGGTCTTCCAGGGAGTACATCAACTCACATAGATATTTGCCTAGTTTTACAACAGGCTACATATAATGGACTAGCGAAGTCAGTACAAACTAACATTTCATACAGACAATGACTTGTTCATACTGCTCTATATACTATGCACTGAAATGTACGTACAATATTTATATTCCAATTGATTTTTATAATTGTGTGGTAAAAATGAGAAAGTCAGCAAGTTTTCAGTAACATTGTGCTGTGACATTTTTGAATTTCCATGTCTGATTTTCTAAGCAAGTTGTTTAAGTGAGGTGACACTTGGGGTACACAAGACAAATCAGACTCCTGGAAAGGATATAGTAGTCTGGAAACATTGAGAGCCACTGCACTAGAGACACAGTGTGGTCTGCTGGATAGGACACTGGAATGGGAGTCAGGAGACCCGAGCTCTGTCGCTAGCTCTGCTTTGTGACCCTGGGCAAATCACTTAATCTCTCTGTGCCTTTGTTCCCCCTGTCTGTGTTGTCTGTTTAGATTGTAAACTGGTTGGAGCACGAACTGTCTCTAACTATATGTATGGACTGTGTCTAGCACAAAGGAGCCCTGATATTGGTTTGGGCCTATTGTAATACAGATAACAAGAATTATTACAGTAAAAGTCTGGTGTATTTGTGAAAGGAACGAGTTTCAGAGGTTGAAATTCTCGGTTAGGAAAGTCCTTCTACTGGCCATGGCATTATGTACAAAAATCCCTGCATTCAAAAATAAAACAATGTAAAACTTTAGAGAATACAAGTCCAATCAGTCCTCCTACTTCTTGTTCAGTCAATCATTCAAACAAGTTTGTTTACATTTGCAGAAGATTTGCCTGCTTCCTGTTTACAATGGCACTTGAAAATGAGAACAGGCACTGTTGTAGCTGGCGTGGCAAGATATTCACATGTCAGATGAGCTAAAGATGCATATGTCTCTTGAGGCTTCAACCACCATTTCAGAGGAATGTGTCCATGCTGATGACGAGTTTTGCTAGATAACGGTCCAAAGAAGTGCAGACCAACGCATGCTCATTTTCATTATCTGAGTCAGATGCCACCAGCAGAAGGTCAATTTTCTTTTTTGGTGGTTCGGGTTCTGTAGTTTCTGCATCTGAGTGTTCCTATTTTACTCACTGAATTACTGAGTTACTCATTGAATGCATCCGATGAAGTGAGCTGTAGCTCACGAAAGCTTATGCTCAAATAAATTTGTTAATCTCTAAGGTGCCACAAGTACTCCTTTTCTTTTTACTCTTTTTAAGACTTCTGAAAGCATGCTCCACATCTTGTCTCTCTCAGATTTTGGAAGGCACTTCAGATTCTTAAATCTTGGGTCGAGTGCTGTAGCTATTTTTAGAAATTTCACATCGGTATCTTCTCTGCATTTTGTCAAATTTGTAATGAAAGTGTTCTTAAAACGAACAACATGTGCTGGGTCGTCATCCGAGACTGCTATAACATGAAATATATCGTAGAATGCGGGTAAAAAAGAGCAGGAGACATACAATTCTCCCCTAATGAGTTCAGTCACAAATTTAATGAATGCATTATTTTTTAATGAGCGTCATCAGCATGGAAGCATGTCCTCTGGAATGATGGCCGAAGAGTGAAGAGGCAAATGAATCTTTAGCGCATCTGGCACGTAAATATCTTGCGATGCCAGTTACAAAAGTGCCATGCAAACACCTGTTCTCACTTTCAGTGACGTAATTAAGAAGTGGTCAACATTATCTCCCGTAAATGTAAACAAACTGGTTTCGCTTAGCTATTGGCTGAACGAGAAGTAGGACTGAATTTTTCTACTTTTACATTTAGTCATGAAAGGAGCCAAAGGACATGGTATGTTTGTATTTGATTTCTGCTCTTCGAATGAACACATTACAAGAATATTTCCTTTTGTTTTATAGGTTTCAGCATTTTTGCTATTGGTGTGGCGGATGCAGATTATTCAGAATTAGTTAACATTGGCAGCAAGCCTAGTGAAAGACATGTCTTCTTTGTGGATGATTTTGATGCCTTCAAGAAGATTGAAGATGAGCTGATCACTTTTGTCTGTGAAACTGCATCAGCAAGTTAGCCATTTTGATTTGTATTTGTGCCTATGCAACATTCAATACCTGCTAAATAAGGAGTTTATTTATTCACTTTTCTATTCCAAAAATTCTATTTCCATTCCATTGAAACATACAGTGAGTTTTCTAATATCTCTATGGCTATCATTGCTACAATATTATTGTGGTACAAGACTAATCGGGTTCTGGTTGCAGTTATTCAGGGACCTCTGTTATACTGGTGTAAACCCAGAGTAATTCCACTGACCACAAAGAAGTTGCTCTGAATTTACAGCAGGGTAAATGAGAGCAGAATTTTGGTCTACAATTTTTAAATGACCTTTTATTTTCTACAGACCCTTAACCTATTCTGTGATTAGTGTTGACTAAACAGTCCTTATTTAAACAACATCTGTAAAATGCATTCCTCAGGGCCAAATTCTAGTATGTATATAGCACACAAATTGGAAAAGTTATAGCCCAAAGGGGAAGGGTGGAGCAGGACTTTCCTGCTATAATTCTGGCACCTCTCCAAAGTCATGGAGATGTCATTCTTCTAGACCCTCTATGACTAGAGGAAAGGAGGGACTTTCTGGGTCAGGGCCTAGTGGTCAGAGGGCATGATCCACGTTTCATACACACACACCCTCATTATGTTCCATTATATATATGCCTGGAAAATGGCATGTATGTAGCTGACATGAATATAGAGCTGCAATCTGCCAGAAGTGAATACACAAGAATGTTGCTTTCTTTGTATTCCGATGCATCCTTTTTTAAACCCTTACAATCTACTTCTTGATGGTTGCAGCTTCAACATTATGCATCATTAGTAGGGCCCTACCAATTTCATGGCCATGAAAAATGCATCATGGACCGTGAAATAAGACCTTTCCCGTGAAATCCGGTGTCCCCTTGTTCCTAGGAGCGCCCCAGAAATGTGGGGGTCCTAGCTCAGGCTGAGCTGCGGAGGGCAGGACGTATCCATCCCCTGCACAGCTGCTCTGGGGGGAGAGACCAGACCCACCTCTGGGTGCCTCCCTCTGCTGCAGGATGCTCTGGGACAGGGCAGCAGTCCCAAAGGTTCCTGCAACTGGAGGTGACTTTTGGGTTTGATCTTCCCTGTGCTGCTGGGAGCGCCCCAGCAATGGGGACTCCTAGCTCCGGCTGGGCTGGGGCGGGACGGGATTTGTCCATTCCCTGCACAGCTGCTCTGGAGGGAGGTGGGGGGAGATCAGACCCACCTCCACCTCTGGGAACCTTCTGTGGCTGCAGGAAGCTCTGTGATTGCTTCCTTCAGAGTCCAGCTCTGAAGGCAGCACAGAAGTGAGGATGTCAATCCCATGACCACCCTACAACAGGTTTGTGACCCCCCCCCCTCATCTCCTCCCCTTTTGGGTCAGGGCCCCCATGACTACAACCATGAAATTTCAGATTTAAACATCTGAAAATGTGAAATTTACCAATTTTAAAATCCTGTGGCCGTGAAGTTGACCATAATAGACCATGAATTTGGTAGGGCCCTAATCATTAGACCAGAACTTTGCAAGCTCAGCAATATTATTGATTGGTCATTCAGGCCTACATTTTCAAAAGTGCCCTTTAATTTGGGGTGCTAGCCTGGAACACCTAGTGGTGCCACATGGGATGCTGTCAGGCTCTGGGCTCTAGGCTGTCATGCCTGGTGGTTGGAGTAGTGATTTGAATCCAAACAGAGTCAGGACCAGAAAGAGGGCAATGCTGAAACCAGGGTCTGGGGACAGGCTGTGGGTCAGAGTCGGGCAAAGATTCCATAGACAACCCAAATCAGGATTGTAATCTGAGTCTGGAAGCAGGCTGAAGGTCAAAGCTGAGTTGGAGTCAGTCCAAAGGTCTGGGGTTCAGAGGCAGGTGCAGGGCTGGAGCAGGTCAGGATCAGGGCTGGAGCACATTCAAATTAGGGCACAGACGAGGCTGGAACAAGGCTTGGACAAGGAACAGGGACAGGACTGAGGGTAGTCTGGAAGCCTAGAGAGTCAGTAACACCATGAGACAGCAGGAGGGTTCCTAGCCAAGTGGTGATCTTGTACAAACTTACTTGTGGTTCTGGCAGTAAAGGTGAAATATCTGTGCACTGGGGTCATCTGACTTGGGCCCTGCCCAGGGATATGCTGCTGCAGCATGCCTGAGAGTTGAGTCACTGCAGGCTCTGCTGGACGGGGATGAGTCCTAGCTGAGTGAGCAGCCATGGTCTAGCTGTGGGTTTGCCTCACAGATGCCCAGAACTAGATCTGTAGACCTCACTGTTTGCTGATTCTGCTGCAGACCTTTCCTGGGAGAGATTAGTTTAATTTTCTCTTTATAGGAAGAAATAAAACAGATATATTTTGAAGTATGTACTGCTCTTCTGAGTTTAAATATATTTTTAATTTTTTCCAGCCTGCCCATTGGTATATAAGGATGGCAACAGTTTAGCAGGTACAGTATTGTGATAATAGATTCTGCATTTATGTAATCGTTTTCATTTACTGAGATACACACCTGTAGGGAATAAATTACTTACTTTTGTTTATAACAACAGCTGTTAACTGCACGGTGATATGAAGCTCCTTTATGTAGTTCAGTTTGTCCCTTAACATAATGAATTTAAAGTGATACGTTCAGTATTTTTATGCTTTCCAGGATTTAAAATGATGGAAATGTTTGGTTTGGTTGAAAAGGAGTTTTCGACAGTAGAAGGAGTATCTATGGAGCCTGGTACTTTTAATGCTTATCCGTGTTACAGACTGCATAAAGATGCCTTGGTTTCTCAGCCTACCAAGTAAGTATTAATATATGTAAAAGGTCCTAGTGCCCCGTGCAAGACGCCACTCATTTTAGACTTAGCCTTTCCATGGCGGAAGAACATGGAGACCAACATGTTATTTCAATGTATGTTATAACGGCGAATAGCAAGAGTGTTTCATGGATACCCAAGTCCTGAACTAACTCCACTCCAATTTTTAGCTTCAGACATAAGCTACTTGCAGACAGGTGTCAATATGATGATTATCAATTTCGTGTATGCAAATTTAGGGCCAGATTGTGATAATTTACTCATGTTCAGTATTACTTAACTCTATGAATAGTCCCACTGTTTTTCAGTGGGATTTCTCATGGATAGTGCTACCCACTGGGAGGAAGAGTATCAGTCTACCCATGTGTTTAAATCCAGGATCTGCCATGCAGTTCAAGAATTAGGACTAGGTTCTGTGAAGAGGCACACAGGTGGAGGTAAAGAATCGCCCCTGGAGTACTTATTATCTTACTCCTTCAGAAGAAGGGTGATGGGAGGATCTTCTGACCTTCCCTTAATCCACGAGGACTCTGCTTCTTGTGCTATGCATGGTCCATGGCTCCTCTACATCCAGTTCCCCATACAGACACAGTGGACTAACAACACCACAGCAGAGGAAAGGAATGGATTAGCTTTTATATCTGGGTGCCAATTACTGGATTACACCCTGCAGAAATTAACTAGAAGCATTTATTGGTCTGAAATTAGTACAGAAGAACAATAGTTTTTCCACAAAGAAATAGTTTTAAACGTTTATGTTAGATACCTTCTTGGTGTTTATATGAAATTATCTTGTTTTGCCACAGTTGGGACTATACTCCTAGAAACTTTCTTATTGATGGCTTTCCCAATGTTTTGTTTGGCAGGGAGGCAGTTTGGTTGGAATCTACAGAGGTTAGCAGTTCATGCTTCTGCCCTCATTTGTTTTGCTTTATTATCTCTTCTGCTTTTCTATATGCTCTTCCCTTACCTCTCTGGCTACCTCAGCAGCACAGCTTTCCTGTTTGCTTCATTGTGTTTTCAACCCTTTGCAAGGTATTGAGATTGTCTTTCTTTGTGTTGTTAAGGACTCCTTACAGGTATGGCTCAGGGATATCTTTTTTTTTTTTTTTCTCATCTCATCTGATCTCATTGTGACATTGAATATTATGGATATCTCTCCCTTCTCTGAGCACTGTATGCAAAAACTTGATGTCTTCACTGCACTCCCTCTTGGTTTCAGTTCTAGCTCTCCTTTTCCAATTTGGAATGCTGTAAGATTCTGTTTTTCTATCTATCTAGTTCTCCATATATTTTCTCCTTGGGGACCACATTCTTAGCTTCATCTTAGGTCATCACTTTTATTCTGTTCTATTGTACATCCGCCTTCCACTCAGTGTCTGAACCTTTTATTTTTCATTTACCAGCCTGTCTTGACTCTGTCAACTTCCACCAATGGTGTAATTTCTTACGCTGAATACTTTGAAGACCAAAGCTGTCCTCCTGACAAAATGGTCCTTTGTCATAGAATCATAGAATATCAGGGTTGGAAGGGACCTCAGGAGGTCATCTAGTCCAACCCCCTGCTCAAAGCAGGACCAATTCCCAATTAAATCATCCCTGCAGATGATTGTCTCTGACTTTACTGTCTCTTAACTCTGACTTTACCGTCACTTTCCTGAACTCAGATTTGAATTTGCTTTCCAAGCCAGAAATCCTGAAGAGACTCTTGGCCCCCAGTGTTTTATATTCTTTATATTCTTCATCTCCAATATATGTAAATCTGCCTGGGGTTTGAGTGCTGAATACACAATAGAAAACATGTTGCTGGTAAGGGCTTCAGAGAGTGGTTCTAAGAGCAGGACTTTGCCTAAGAATTGTGCACACACATACACAGAGAGAATGTACTAATGCATCCCATATGTGAATTGTACAGGTTATAATGATTATTGAATGCAATTTTTATGCTGTTTTCTTCCAAAAATAAGCACGGTATCCAAAAGCACACAATTTCCAAAGTAGCACTGGGACCAGTGGGAAGTTGGACTTATCAGTAACTTTTCCCCCCACATAAGGCATCTATACATGTTATGCAAATCAGATTCATAATTCATATTTCCACTTTAGAGCCAGCTAGTGCATTAATCCTGGACCTCTCATTTTTCTTTTGTCCCTGCTCAAGATTGGTCAAACAGAGCTTAAATAAAAGCTTAGAGTGTAGAATAACAAACCCAAGCTTTAGGAAATGAAATAAAATAACAAACATCTCTTCTATTATGAACATCCCTGCTCTTCTGAAAAAATTCTGGGAGGCTTTCAAAAGAGCTGAGTGAATAACTGATTTTTTGGTTTGATGGCCAAACTGCAAATGGCAAAAGAAAATTCATTGTGGGTTAACCAAAACTGATTTGGGGGGGGGGAAGGGGGGGTTCTCAATTAAACTAAAAACTCAAAAAGAATAATAATTTTGCATTAAAACTCAAATGACTTTTTTTTTTTTTTTTACATTTTTGGGCGAGTTTTACCCTTTTTAGTTTTTTTTTTAAATCTAACTAAATTTAGAAATGAAATGTCATTTCAAAACAAGACATCAAAACATTTCCTTTCAAAAATGTCAAAATGAACTATTTCAACTTCTTTGATTTTTTTTTTTAGTCAGCTGAAACTATTTGCCAAGTTCTACCCGAATTCATGAATAGTTTTCTTCGACTGATGAATGCATTTTTTTTGGCAAATAAACTACCTACCAAAAAGTATCTGCCTATTTCTAGCTATCAGTAGATTTCAATTTTATATGTAAAATCCATTTTGACTGGACTGTTTAAAATTTTGGCTTCTATATTTATAAAATACATTCTAAATATAATTATAAAAGTTCCCAAAATAGTCTCTGTCACAAGTTAGTTGCTTATCTACCAATGGTTTAAAGGACATTGAACTAGAAAGGAAAGGTCCATTATAATGGGTCTTCCAACTCATTTATGTTTTCATCACATACTAAATTTAAGGTTTCAGAGTAGCAGCCGTGTTAGTCTGTATCCGCAAAAAAACCCAAACCAGTAGTACTTGTGGCACCTTAGAGACTAACAAATTTATTAGAGCATAAGCTTTCGTGGGCTACAGCCCACTTCATTGGATGCATTGAATGGAACATATACTAAGAAGATATATATATATATACATACAGAGAAGGTGGAATTTGCCATACAAACTATAAGAGGCTAATTAATTAAGATGAGCTATTATCAGCGGGAGAAAAAAAACTTTTGTAGTGATAATCAAGATGGCCCATTTAGACAGTTGACAAGAAGGTGTGAGGATACTTAACGTGGGGAAATAGATTCAATATGTGTAATGACCCAGCCGCTCCCAGTCTCTATTCAAACCCAGGTTAATGGTATCTAGTTTGCATATGAATTCAAGCTCAGCAGTTTCTCCTTGGAGTCTGTTTTTGAAGTTTTCTGTTGCAGAATTGCCACCCTTAATTCTTTTACTGAGTGGCCAGTTTTGCATGTTATGATTCCCGATGTCAGACTTGTGTCCATTTATTTAATAGTATCAAAAATCTCACAAATGGATGCATTTAAAAAATGTAGCTTTTAATATAATTCATGGCTTGATCATAAATACCTTCAACTCCCATTGAACTCAGGATTAGGCCCTCAGTTTCTAAAATGAAACTCTTTTTTAGTTGCAGTTTTTAATCTCTGTTCTACTTTGTTATTTTAATTATCACTTCAAAAATGTAAAGCACCATCAAGTTTATAATTAAAATATTTGGAAAAATCCCCAGGTTAGCATTGTTCTAACTTATATCATGGTTGAGTAGATTCTACTAAGTGTAATGATGCCTGTCTCATATGGCTGCATGATCTTGATTTCAAAAGACAAGTCCAAAGTAATAAAGAATGCTTTTTAAATCAGCTTTACTGTGATTACTTCAGTGCACAGAATATTCTTTTTGTTACAGATACTTGCACCCAGAGGGGCTGCCTTCAGACTACACCATTACTTTTCTATTCCGTATACTCCCTGACACACCCCAGGAGCCATTTGCTCTGTGGGAGATTTTAAATGAAAAATATGAGCCACTTGTTGGAGTTATTTTGGACAGTAGGTATTTTATATCTTATGGCATGCTTTTTTGTCCCCTTGGGATGTGTGATTAAAAATAATGCTGAAACTAGGCATTGATGATGGTTTAAATAAAGAATGTATTAATAAAATAATTATCAACATATTGAAGCTGTGGGTCTCCAATGGATTTTCTATAGATAGAATCATATATTAATCTGAGCTGGAGTCAGTTGTTCAGATTTGGATTTTAGTTACTGGTGAAAATCTGGAGTAACTGTGAATTTACATGGGTGAAACTGAAATTTGAATCCTCCCAAGTTACTTTGAAAACTCACATTGATTTCAGTTGGCACTGGATCAGGGATGTAATAGAATTACTTTTTGATGTATGCCAATGAGATCAGGATATTTCTCAAGGCAGTGTTTCCTAGTGGATAGAGCACAGGACTAGGAGTCGGAAAACCATAGGACTATTCTGGCTCTGCCACTGGCCTTCTGAGTGACCTTGGGAAAGTCACGTCACATCTCTGTGTCTCAGATTCCCCATCTGTAAAACTGGGATAATGATGTAAAGTGCTTAGAGATCTACTGATGGAAAGAACGAGGCATTATTATTATTTAATTATTTATATTACTCCCATCACCAGAGTATAGGGGCACATCCCAAATATTTGAAAATGAAAATATCAGGAACATTCTTTCTTAGAAAATATAAGGCCCACATTTTTAAAGATATTTAGACATTGCTGGGCTCAGAATTGCAATGCCTAGCTGATTTAGAGCCTGTCTGATTTTCAAAGGGATTTAGGCACTTAGGACATTTAAGCTCTATAAATCACTTTTGAAAATCAGACTTAGTCCCCTAAATCAGTTAGGCAGTGCAACACTGGGCATTGCAGTGCCTAAATACCTTTAAAAATCTGGGCTCAGGTGACTTTCCCAAGATTACATAGGAAATCTGTGGTGGAGCAGGGAATTGAAGTCAGGTCTCTTAGGGGATATCTATATTGCAATTAGACACCCATGGTTGGCCTGTGCCAGCTGACTTGGGCTCATGGGGCTCAGGCTAAGGGGCTGTTTAATTACTGTGTAGATGTTTGGGTTTGGGCTGCAGCCCAAGCCCTGGGACCCTCCCACCTCTCAAGGTCCTACACCCCAGGCTCCAGCCTGAGCCTGAATGTCTACATCTCAACAGTTAAACAGACCCTTTGCCCGAGCCCCACTAGCCTAAGTCACATGGCATGGGCCAGCCGTGGGTGTCTAATTGCAGTATAGACATACCTTACAGGTCTAACCAATATGTTACCAAGTGCCACAATTGACAGTCAGATACAGCACGAATGTATGAAAGTTAGAAACCTTGTATGATGATTATGAAAGACACTGTAGCATTCCTCATTGTGTGTGCTGATCTCAGGTCCGTGATTAAGATTGTAGTCGAGAAGTAACCCAGTTCTCGCTATAAACTCTGTAAATGCTATAGCCTCTAGCTATAAACCCAACTCTAGCTATAGATACAAAACAAGAATGCTTTCATGACTTCATAGAAACACCTGGTGCCTTGTAGTAGAGGCTAGCAGAATGTGATAGGCTTTTAGTGCTTTTTGCAAATCAATTCAAAACATCTTCTTTGATAGACTAGGCTGAAATCAGTGAGGATATTGAATATCATCTGGTCACAGAGCTCTGCTTGCACCTTTCATCTGGGTTACATCTATGGGACAGTTGGAATGGGGTTTTCAAAGGACCCTAACAGAATTTCAGTGGTAGTTGGGCACCTAACTAGAGTTAACTGGAGAAACTTTGACAGAACTATATTTCATCATAATATGCAATTCCATCCAAATCCAAACTCTTGGCAAAATTAGGTCAGTTTTGTCTGAGTTTTGTTTTGGAAGAAAAGCAAGAAAAAAGTTCTGACAATATCAAAACATACTGTTTTCATGTTTTCAGAATGAAACGTTTTGATTTTTCATTTTGAAACCATATTTCTCTTTTTTGCATTATGTTATAGCATATTATAATATAATACAACATTTAAAAAATCAAAATTGAAAATTGAAAATTTTGATCAACCTGAGGCCATTTTTTTTTTTATATTTCTTTTATGGGGAATTTCAAAATTTTCAGTTTATGTTGCAATTTGGAACAAAGTCAGGTTTCAAAATCTTTTTCATAAAACAAAATTCTCATCTTCTGCACAGCTCTACACCTAACTCTTGTATGTTCTTTTGAAAATCCAAGTCTCGGAGAAGACTTATTCCAGGGGTATAATTCTGTAGCTGCTTCCAGTGAAGAATTCCAACTGACTCCAGTGGCTACATAACAGTGTAGCTGCAAATATGATGTATCAGAGGCACTATACATTGTAGCGATAAAGCATTGATTTAGAAAGTACTAATAACACAGCTTTTCCTTTCCTTAACCAGAATAAATAGCTGCATGATTTTCAGTTTGCGGAACATAAAATACAAATGATAACTCTGTAGACTGTAAGGTTTTTAGGGCAGGGACTGTCTTGAAAGTTTTGTCGTCTGTTACTAAGAACAGTGTTGGCTCTTACAAATAATGATGCACCTGTTTTTTCCTCTCACATTGAGATTTTCTCTCTCTCTCTCTCTCTCGTTGTACAGATGATGGTAAAACTCTGATTTTCTTTAATTATGACTACAAAGGGGATTTTCAAACTGTTACTTTTGAAGGCCCTGAAATAAAGAAAATATTCTACGGAAGTTTCCATAAGGTTAGTTATACTAACAGAAAAATGCATTTTAAGCATACAGAACAAAGGTTTTGGAGTTCCCTTTTTCACATTTTGAGGATTTCTTGTATACATTCCCCTTTTGTCAATGATTTCTTGTATTTTACAGCTTACAGGTCATCTACCAAACTCTGTTAAGAGAACAATTTGGCAATAATAGGTTCATGTATGTAAAGGATTTGTTTTATTGGTGTTGCTGGTAATATCAATCATGGTCTCATTCTTCATTATTATCTATTCACTTCTGTTTCTACCTATATTTTAAAATTGGTCAAATTCAGTGGTTTAGAATCGGTCGAAAAGTGATTTAGACAATAAATGGCTTTTCATTTGAAAACTGGAAAGTTTCACTGAAAAAGGAAAAATGCAGTTTTTAAAATTTTCTGCAAAAAATAATTGGCCGTTTTTGACCAATTCTATATGTATAATAGAGATGCACAAGGATGATCCTTTCATAGTCATTAAAGATCTCCTGGCACTTCCATAAGAATAGTGGTAGTAGCCTTGGTGTTCTGGCTAAGTTCTAATAGTTACCATGTTCCTAAAAGTCTGTAAATGAAGACACACATGACGTATTAAGATGGGGTTGTACTGCACATAGGAGTAAATAAATCCCTTTAATTATTCACTTTTATTTCTGGGGCTCAAATCTTTCATTAGGAAAAAAAGCACGTATATCTCGGCTGATTCCCCTGGCCTAGTTATGTTTGAAAGGCACAAGCGTGGGTGCCTTGCAATCATTTTGTGCCAGCTAGGCCTGAGCAAAGTGGCTACAAAGTTATTGTGTGGCTACTGCCCCTCCCTCCCAGGTGATACTCCCAGCACAGAGAGTCTTCCCCACTGCTCTGCCAGCTTTGCACACCTCTTCCCCCAAAAAGCTCCTGGCACAGATGGTGCCTCAAGGTGGGCTGTGTGTGTGGAAGGTGCAGGATGGGTTGTGACTGGAGCAATCCTGTGTGCTGGGTACTGCCCAGCTGTCTCAAGGCCCGTTAATGTTGGACGGCAAGGTGAAAGATAACGCAGCTCTCGAGGCAGTGTGGTGAGGCTTGTGCTGCTACTTCCTGTGCTTTCCTGTTCCGTGACTCACTAGGGGATTTTGATCTTGTAATGTAAAACTTTCACACTGATTTTATTTGACAATTTCATCCAAATTTAGTAAATTTTACTACTATTTTTGGTAGAGTCCATTTGTCTTTTGTAAATCTGCAAAACATTTTGGGTGAAAGACAGTCCTGTGCGACAGGCTCAGAAAAGGCCTGCGCACCACTAAGTAGCACAAAAATCAAGGGCTCAGTGGGACTTAGATGGCGAATAATCCTTGTATTGGCCCTTTGCACCGGGGTGAGAAGATGGCCACCTGCTCACAGAGATTCCATAGGCAGAAAAAGAGGCTTAATTCATTGAATGGATTATCTTCTATGCATTATTTGCTCAGCTCCACTAGCTAACATAACATCAACTCATTTTAAAAATGCTCACTGTGTCTGGTAACCCATATTCCTTAGTCTCCTCTCTGTGTATTTGAATATCTTTACTTTTGCCTAGTTACATGTTGTTATCAGCAAGACTACAGCCAAAATTATTGTTGACTGCAAGCAAGTGAGTGAGAAGACAATTAATGCAGCAGGGAATATTACTTCTGATGGGATAGAAGTGCTAGGAAGAATGGTCAGATCCCGAGGACAAAGGGACAACTCTGCACCAGTAAGTGAAACAAAGGCCATTTTTAAACCATAATAGAATTCTTAAAGTTGAGCATGCAATATCCACAAATTTGTGGTTTTAGCGGAAACAGGAAGAGCTGAGCTAGGACACAACAGAGTTACAATGTTATAGAAATTCTGTGAAAACCTGTTATAAACTTCAATCTAGGCAAAACCATTTTGATTAATGATCTCCACAACTAATTTTTCACTCACACACACATTTAGAAGTGAGTCTTCCTGTGGAAGGTATTGTGCAGGAAGGGATGGTTGTTGCCCGAAATAACCCTCATTACACAAGTTAACAATATGCATAACTTGTGGGTCCCAAATCATTTAAACATGATTATCAGTGATCATTCTGAACATCCCTGTGTGTGTAATCCCCCGTGTCCTTTAATGTTTGCCTGGCCTTAGGCTTGCTTCCTATTAATTTTATATAAATGCTTTGGTTTTACACAGACTGTCTCCATGGGCGCCTTTCCCAGCATTCCTAGCTCCTTTAAAAATAGTAAACATTCAAGTACTTAAAAATATAAATGATCTTCCAGAATCTGAAGAAGTATATTGGGTCCTTCCCTCCACTCACTTCCCCTTCTCCTTAGAATCATAGAATATCAGGGTTGGAAGGGACCTCAGGAGGTCATCTAGTCCAATCCCCTGCTCAAAGCAGGACCAATCCCCAACTAAATCATCCTTTGTGGTGCCTGCCCCCACGCAGAGCTGAGTGGCTACCAGAGCCTTCAGCAATCTCCCATTGTCTCTGCTGGTGTCCAGGGGGAAGGAATGAGTCCCTGCCGATGTCAGGTGCAAGAGTACAGGCATTCCTTTGCTCTCTGATGTCACGTAGGCAGGACTGTGAAGGTGCTTCTGGAGATTACCTGTCACAAGACCCCCTGCTCAGGGATCTTGCTTTCCCAAACACAGTAATCAATCTCCTTATCCCACAAAACAGCTCAGAGTCCAGACTGTTGACATCGTCAGGGTTTCTGAGGCAGTAAAGATTCCCCCACCCAGCCACTACCACTCTGGAGTCATTGTAACCAAGGTTTGGGAAGGTGCAGTTGGAGTCTGCAGGATCTCAGGGTTGCAGGGATGGTTCTGCCCCCTGGAGGTGTTACTGCTTCATCTCTCAGCCCATGTGGCTGGGCAGGAGGGGTCCATTTGGGGCTTAGTGCTCTGAGGCGGAGTGGGTGGGTAGTTCCACTCCATGCTGGCATAAAATTGTGACATTCTCAAATCAGACACAAGTATAGAATCAAAATTTCCATCTACTAAGAACAGAACAAGTTCTACAAGGCATTTTAATCCAAAGGTAGGCAGGCCTGACTTTTAGCTAGCTTCCCGGTTCTGGACCTGATCCTCAGCTGGTGTAAATCAGCATAGCTGCCTTGACGCCAATGGAACTCCACTGATTTACGCTGGCTGAGGATCTGGCCCTCTGTATCTGATTCCCACTAGGTCTTGCTCCATGCCAACCTTAACATATATGCAGAGTCCTTGGATGTTTTCAATTAATAAGTATTGATACTAATACTGCTTCATTAAGGGTAACAGTAGGGATCCCAGAAGCTGAATGTTCTTGGTTGTTAGGTTCTCATCCCAATTTAAATTGAGCAGATGTTTACATATATTTTTAATCTGCTTTTCTCCATTGCAAATTATTTTTTTAAATGACCTGGGGAGGGAGTCATTTTTAAATAATCGATTTATATCTAAGTTTTATCCGTATCTGTCCAAATCTTCTGAAATGGACATTCCCTTTGGGTGAGGTCCTGGCCCTTTTAAATCAATATGAGTGTTACTATTGGCTTCAGTGGTGCCAGGATTTCACCATTTGTCTTCTACAGTTGGATTTAGTTGTTGGAGGGGAAAGTTTGTGGGGCATGGAAGTATATCAACTTATCAGCTGTATAATCAACTCAGTGCATTCTCTTTGAACTGTCTTGACCTTGAACCCAAGGCTTGGTTTGAATGGGACTGAGGTTCGTATTTAAAATTTATCACTTCTGATTGTATTTAAAAATTCAGTCCAGTCAAAAATATATTTACCCAAAGAATAGATTTCTGTGGGGGAAAAAAGAGTCTTTAGGCTTCAAGCTTATGGATGATGATTACTGAATATCTTGCCTCTAAAGACAATTAAACAGAACAACCTTTGTGGCCACATTCCAGTAGTAACAGACAAAGGCAAACTCAGAAAAGTTTGGAATTAAAGAGGTCTTTGTAGGGAAAGAAATGGTGGCTTTTGTTGGAATCTAGAAATCTATAAAAGATAAGTCATTCAACAAGCAACCCACTCACTGAAAAATTTAGTTGTGTTCAAATGGAAAACATGGCAACTTACAGAAGACTGTAATCATTCAGCTCAACACATAATTCCTTTTCTTATTAATATTATCTAATCGGTCCCTAATGTGTGTGTTTATATGTGTATATATGCCCCTGTAGACAACAGCAAGAAAACGTCCAATCACCAGTTTTTAAAGGTCCAGGTCTCACCCTCTTCTTCATGCTGAGTAGCAGTTATCTAAGCAGTCCTATTAAGAGAGGAAGGTTGGCCTTGTGGTTAAATGCACTGGACTGGGACTCAGAAGACTGTGAGTTTGGGCAAGTCACTTAGATCTAGATCAAGGGTATTTAGATACCTCAGTCCCATTTTCAGTTTAAATCAATGGAAGTTAGGCATTTAAATACCTTTGAAAATCTGAGCCTTAGAGCGTGTCTTCATTGACAGTCAACATCAGGGCACTCTCTAGTCAACTCCGGTATTCCATTTCTCCGAGAAGATTAAGGTAAATTGACGGGAGAGCATATCCCGTCAACGCAGCATGGTAAAAACACCATGGTAAGTTGACCTAAGCTACATCAAATCCAGCTACGTTATTCACGTAGCTGGAGTAGCGTAACTTGTGTTGACTTACCCTGGTAGTGAAGACAAGCCCTTTGTCTCGCTCTACCTCAGTTCCTCAGTGTAAAATGGGGATAATAATACTTCCCCACATCAGAAAAGTATTGTGAGGAGAAACTCTCAAATGTTTCTATGGCAATGCATGCTAGGTAAGTGCCTCATAATGCTGAAGCCTCACCTTATGTGAAGGAACTAGGTCTTATGAATTAGAGTAGAATTCTCAGGAGTGTCAAATTGATTTAAGAGCACAAGTTCCATTGATAGCCAATTAGCTAAGTGTGTCAGCACTTTTGAAATCTCCACCCATAACAAATTAATAATACTTTTGTTTTCCTTTGCCAATAAGAGGAAAATGGTGGCACTAATTCAAGAGAATCCAGCATTAGGAAGACTAAACTGACCCTGGACGATTTTGAGCCAAATCCTAAAAAAATAGCAAAGTATTAAACACTCTGGAGCTTTGACCATTAAAATAAGCAACACATTCAAGTGTCAGCATTACTGAAATAGAGCCAAGATTAATTTACTGTATATGTTACAGGTACAGTAACAGTACAGTAACTACTGTAGTAAAACCTTGTGCATGTGTAACCCACTCACCTCCTGGGGGTGGTGCTCTGTCCCATCTAGTGGCACTGAGACCACTTAGAGAGAGAGAAAGAGATTAATGAGTCTGCTCTACAGCCTTAGCTAACAGCCAGTTGTCTTTTAGTTTATGCAGTAGAGGCTCATGCACTAAGCTTCAAAGGTCCCCAGGTTGATCCCACCTGCCAACGACGGGGGTCTGTCAGTGTTACACATGAACAATGAGAATGTCTGGTTACAGCTGTGGACTAGTTGGTTTTGCACAGGATTTAGGGATTTCAAAATTTGATTTAATTCTAAATTGGAACAAAAATTGAAAAATTTGAAATTGTCCACAAAAGAAATCTCAAAACATGTTAGTTTCAGGTTGATCAAAACATTTTGTATCAGCAAAATCTAAATGTTTTGTTCTCATTTCATCTTTTAAAAATGTATTGTATAATACACAATATAATATAAAATTTAAAAAATTCAAAACAAAAAATCAAAGCTTTCATTCTGAAAATGTCAAAACATCTTGTCAGAACTTTTCCCCCCGTTTTTTCCTTAAATAAAATTCCAGTGAAATTGACTCAATTTTTAAGCATTTTGAAATAACTGCATATTTCTACAGAATATGGTTTCATTGACGTTTCTGTGACCAGCTCTTAGAATAGTATCCTGGAGCTTTGTAAGCTGTCATATAATTGAGCCCTCCGGTGGGACTGAATGAACTGGACTGTTCATTTCGGCCCTAGCCTGTTGTTTGTTCACCTAACACCTTGCAACTGCTATATGCTATGCATTTTCTATATTTACTCTGTGTGTCAATGTATATGGATTGTAAAAAGATAATTGCAATAGGGTTATCTGATCTAAAACAACTTTAGGCTGCAATCCTTCACTGAGTTCAGCACAGGCAGACTCTTGTCTCCATGGCTCTGCTTGCAGGATCGGAGCTTTGGGAGGCTAAAATGCTATGAATGCAGAGAGCTATGAATAAATGTTTAACAGCAGCAAGGAAAGCTTTGTTAAGTAATTTAGCTTGAATCAGAAGAATCAACCCACATATGTAACATTTTAAAATCAGAATACTGACTCATTCAGTATTTAAATGAACACAATAAAGCAATTCAGATAACTGTTTCTACTTATTCCTTATTTTACAAGAAAATATTTTATCACTGTGGATTTATGGATTGTTTAATCTGGAGAAAGTGAAAGAATGTGTATGCATATGTAGAGGAGAGAGTATAATATGTGATATATAAGAAGTGGCGTGTGTATGAATCTCAAACACACACACACACACACAGAGTTCATTTTAGTACCCTTCGATATGATTTAGTTTTAAGTAAATCTTTCCATTCACAAAGAAATCATAGTTCGACCCAATCTCCGTACTGGCAATGAAACAATGTCAGTGAAACCTTTAAATAATGTGTCTGGTTGAAATTAATAGGTAGCAGTAGCACGAGGTTTCTGCAACATATAAAAGTATTTCAACTTTAAAACTTAGGTCCTGGTCCATCAGATGCTTACAAACACACTTACCTTTACTGAAGTGAGTACTTTTGTTGAAGTCCATGGGGCTATTCATGTGAACGTCTGCTAAGAGCCATGCACATGAGTTACCGGCCATGTGAGATTTTAGTAGGACCAATCAGGTGAGCAAAGCCACCCATATGGGCAAATGCCCACAGAACTGGGCCCTTAGGGAGTAGTGAAAGGAATACTCAATTTTAGACCATTGTATCTAGACTTGGATTGCAATTTTTATGAACAATATTATTTCTCAGTCTGTGCACTGATTCATTATTGATGACACAGTGTGACATTTCTAAACTCCATTCTTGTGCCATCGAGACCCTTTTTGTTTTCCACTACTGTATGATCACACAAGGAAAGAAAATTTAAAAAAAGAACAGGATTTGTTGGTGAGAAGAAATAGTATCATCTTCAGGAGGAACCTTTCTGAGACCTATCTTTGCATTTAACGAAGGGTTTTCATTCTGTTTCTACAGTTCATTTACTTTCTCTTATATATTTTTCCGGTATTTTCATCATTTTACACAGTCGATGACTTCTGTATTAAATCAGCATTTTCTGTACCATTTTAAAATGTATTGTGGTGTGGCGAACTTTTGTATTTAGGCTATATCCTGGGTGTGCAATGGGTGTGCAAGCCCATTTAAGATTGCCTCTTCCCGACTTAGCTAGAGAGGTGAGGTGTTTGATTGGGCTGGCAGGGGAATGGCCACCTTCTGGGGTCCCGGTTTGAGGGCAGTGTGCTCTCTGTTACCACTTTCCCCTTCCTTTTTCCTGTCTCCCCACCCAGAACACTGTAGAGTGGGGCTTGGGCTGGGGAGAGTGGAGCAGAAGTTCCACCTCCTTTAACCCCCATTGGCCAATTCGGGGAGGTAAGGAAGCCAAATGGCCCCACCAAACCCACCCTCTCATGTGTTAAGCACTCCTGGACACACATCAGCCATTCTTGGTTCTGAAAGCAGTCCCAACCCCTTTGCCATATAGATGGGGTAGCCATTAGAGCTGG
This sequence comes from Lepidochelys olivacea, assembly GCF_965140295.1. NCBI lineage: Eukaryota > Metazoa > Chordata > Testudines > Cheloniidae > Lepidochelys > Lepidochelys olivacea. The sequence goes on along the minus strand of NC_140412.1, from coordinate 24,817,645 downwards.
GTTTCCAGGCTTGCAGTAAGTTTAACCCAATCATTTTAGTGGGTCAGGAAGGAATTTTTCCCTCTTTGTGTGTGTTTTTGGCAAGATGTCTGGTGATGTGTTTTGTTGTTGTTGCTTTTCTCATGGTATCCTGAGCCCTGGTAGCTGGGGATAATAAGGATTGAAAAGAGTTAATTTAAAAAATAAAATAAAACTAGAAGTGGTAATAAATGTCACTAAATATTGTCACAACTTGTGGCAGGTGTGCAGTGCAAGTAAAAGGCTTCAGGGGAACAGGTTCCAGAGTAAATCTGAGCATGGGACCTGTGAGGTCAGAGGAAGTATTTAGTTTTTACAGGTTTCAGAGTAGCAGCCGTGTTAGTCTGTATTCGCAAAAAGAATGTTTGTACAAACAGAGCTCCTTCTTGATTGTAGCCTCATTCCCCCTTGAGGGGGGAGGGTGGTGGGTTGCAGCATGGGGCTGAATTGGGAATTCAGAAGCAGGAGTGGGCATGATGCCATTCAAGCCCATAGTGGTCCCAATTAAAGCCTGGTATTTTGGACAGGGTGGTCAACCACACTCCCCTCCCCCCATTTTTATATTAAAGTTGGTACAGTTGTGACCTGCTGCTTTAAATCTACTCACGTGTCTCTGTCATCAGTCTCCTGTGTGCCCTGATCAATGCCCCCCCCCCCTTTGCAGTGGCTCCCCTTTTCACTGAACTTCTAACAGACACGTTGAATTTTATTCCTTTTTTTCCAAACAGTTCCAGTTACAGATGTTTGACATTGTTTGTACCACCTCCTGGGCCAATAGAGACAAATGCTGCGAACTTCCTGCCTTGGTAAGAATCCCTTTTTTTAAAACTACCATCGTACCTTTTTTTTTCTTGCATCAAGACCAAATACTTTTGCAATTTTCCTCATGAAATCAATAGGTGGGATTTTCAAAAGGACCTAATTGTCTTTGGAGCAAGAGTCCGATTGAAATTCAATGGGTCTCATGCTCCTAAATTATTTAGGAGCTTTTGAATTTTCCTTTCAATATTTGTTGTCTTGATCTATAAATTCTCAGCTGTTGAATTTATATTTTGAATACAGACTTACTATTTTGCTCTCTTCTCAGAGAGATGAGGAAAGTTGCCCATCTCTTCCTCATTCTTGCTCCTGTTCCGAATTTAGCAAAGGACCACTCGGACCTCCCGGACCACCGGTAAGCGTTTATTCATGTTTGTACTCAGATGTACCAGATACTCCACTCTTCAGTCTTATTTGCTGGGAAAAAGGGATACGCTGTACTGTTTTAGTTATTACAATTAATTACAGCTGGCAGAGAGATGCATATTCACTCCACTTAGCTAGTGAAGACCTCATGCAGTAGCTTTAAAAAGCTAACCCTATTAGTGAACCAAATTCTTATCGTATAATCCAACTGCAGGGCAGTAAGATTGACTGTATTTGTTCTGTTTGTACAGCAGTTAGCAGAGTGCAGTCCTGTCCATGACTAGGGCTCCTAGGTGCTACGGTAATACAAATAATAATATGTCAATTTGTAGAAACTTTGATTTCTGTCTCTAGAGTCAAGAGACATGCTATGCAAATGCCACCCATTTGCCACTTTTTTTTAAACCACCATAGTGTTATCTGAATGCTTTCTAGTACACACGTTTAAATACACCTTGGAATCTAGCTTTCTGAAACACCTGATCAGTAACAATATGCATATGAATTAAAGGCCAGATTGTGCCTGGCCCTTAGGAGGATGCAGAGAGTGTGAGGCAGGGAGTTGAAAGAAGCCTTTCCCACCTTGCATGGCCTGGATTAGAGCTAAACTCTTTTGCAGTCTCTCTGCTTGGAGGAACTTAAGGACTGTTCCTCTTGTGGTTCATCTTGTCCACAGGGACACAAAAGGGGTACATGACCCTGCCCTCCTTCCACATCATCTCAGACCAGGCTGGACGCACTTCTAAAACATGGTGCAACCTACAGTCTCCCTTGTATCAAGCAGATCAGAGAGAGAGGGTGGTTCAATGTCTCCCTAAAATCTCTGTGGTGCTCTTACTCAGGCCAGTGGCTAAATGCTACAATTCGGCCTCGGTTGGCTGATTTTTAGCAGTTTAAAAATATTAATTCTAGTTTGCAATGATGGGATTTTTTTTTCTTTACCAGTGTCCCTAACAAATTTACACAACAGTTGGATGTGCTTTTTCTTTTAAACCTGCAGTGTAAACCTGTATGATTAGCTTCATAGGACTGGCACTAAGTTTACATAGAGATTTTCATGTAAATTGAGGACCTCAGGTTTGGAATTCATGAATACATTTATGCGAACACAGAGAGATATAGATGATATATAATCACATTGTAAAGGGACAGAGAAAAAGGATAAGGGAGAAGAGCTGTTGTGATTAAGTAAAAAATGTTGACTCAGGAAGGAAAATAGTTTTCTGAAAAGCCTTGAGTGCACAAATCAGACTAGACACTGGACAGGCCCAACTTGCACTTTAGACAGATGCACCGCATATCCAAGCCGACACTTATGCTGGCAGCATCTTGGGGGTTAATCTTTTTACAAGAATGAACTGTTCTTGAACATGTTTTCTGTGTCTGAGCAGCCAGAGTTCATTTCAAGTGGATACAGGAATCCAGTCAAAATTCTAATTATTTTAAGGACAATATGATTTTTATCTTGTAGTCCTTCAGTGGTGTCAGTGGGAGTGATAAGTGTGAAAGGACTGCTAAACTAGCCCCTAAGGGCTGTAATTATCTGACACTACTGCAGGCTTTTTCAAGAAATCCTTTCACCTGATGGGATTTTTGCATTCAAGTGGAATCAATTCTAGCTAGGATTCTAGGATGAAATTAATCCCTGCCATGACTCCATGGTGGCCCCTGAACTTTACAGAAACATGCTTCTTTTCAACATTGGTAGGCATTTTTCTTTCACTGTTGTTTTTCACTCCTACAAAATGTGCCTCTTATGGTGGCTAGTGAATCAAAATTGTATTGCCACATGTATTGTTAGAGTATACCAGGCCAATGACATAATACAGAATATGTTCTGGGTAAGTCATTTCTTTCCTTTTAATAATCCAGTGCTTTAGAATAACTCTGATGTTTAGTGGTTTATCTAAAATCATCCATTTTAATTTACTCTATTTTATTGTCATTAATTTAGTCTATTTTATTTTGTACTGTGTATCCTTTTCTTTCCCATATGTCTCATGTATAATATTTTAAGATGCCTATGGTAGTGGTATCTACATTTTTAATAACCAGTAACCCAGTCATTTTGCACCTTGTGAGTGAAGTAAATTTTAGCTTGGCATTTAAAAAAGTAACTGTGTGAGTCCTCTCAATTATCACAATGGCACCAAGAAAGGAAGATCTGGAGGCAGACACTCCCTTAGAACTATAGGTAAGAGCAGAATTTTGTTGACATTCTCTTACAATAGGCTAGGTCCTAGGAGAACATCCTGATCTGTTTCTTTGAGCTATATGCTATTGAAGTTTGTTTTGAATTGATTGGTGAACTAGAAAATAGTTCATGTTAGCCTCACATACCTGGCTTATGTACTCAAAAGAAAGGAAGGATACTTGCCTTTGCTGAAATCTCTCAAGTGTGGTGTATGCCAAACCCTCCCCAAACAGCTGCATATGGATAGATATTTCAGAAATGGTGTTTCAGTGGAGGTGTGTAGTGAATACACTTGCCTTGCTCTCTCTTCTCTAGCAGAGAAATTGCATGAAAATAAAGAGATGGATAAGTAATTTTGAGTAGAGATATTAAGTCCCAGTCCTGCAGCTGCTTCATGTGCAAAAGTTTATATGAAGTAAGTGGGAGGTTTGGATGTGGAAGGCTTGCAGACTCAGGCCCTAACTGGTTGTGAGGGAATGTTCTCAATCCCACTTCAAGTCTGCAAATGACTGTGTTATGAGGAAGAAAGAATAGCAGCCTTCCAGGTATGAGGGAAAGTCCCAAACCAAGTCATCAGGAGCCTTGTGCTCTGGAACGGGACCATCTGGCGCTGAGAAGCACCAGATCAAGATTTCAAAAGGGAAAACTGGAGCACACTCCGGTAATGGGACTGCTTCTTTGGCACCAAAATCCTAGCTGGTACTGCCAGATCTGGCACCCTCTACTTCAACGACCCGAGTTATGAAAATGACTCCATCAACTATGATTCACTGCTCCACTCTGGAAGACCTTCTACTGCTCCCGGAACTGGAGTCATCTCTCCACTTCAGACCACAATGCCCAGCCCCAGAACTTCAGTCGGTACTATTTTGTTATGATACTCATCCTCATCTACAAGTAGGGGTCAAGCCAGACTGTCTCTGTTACTATCAACAAGTAGAGGCAGATCAACACCATTTCCTCTGGTATTAAGGACTCCCTCTCCATGATCAACTCCTCAGAGTCAGAAAAGGACTACGATGGACACCCGGTCCTGGACTATACCCTGAGGCACTGCTTGCGTGGGTGGAGTTTCCAGCATTTCTAACTACTCCTGTGTGACGGAATATTACCCCTATTTTCATTGGTACCCTTCCTGCTGCAGCCCGGTAGTGAGGGGCTATGAGTTCTTTTAGTGGCAGTATTGGGCCTTGGAAGACCCATGTAATTACCATCCAGTATAACTGCCTTGTCGCACAAGGACCCCAGCATGCCTAGGACTCCTAGGATAGAAGAGAAGCTTCTTCAGCCTTCTGAGGAACCACAACTTCAGTAGCATGGGGAAGAATAGCAACAGGAGCAGGAGGAGTCTGTCACTTCCCTCGGCTCCCATTGGCCGGGAATGGTGAACTGCGGCTACTGGAAGCTGCGGGGAGCCATGCCTGCGGACGGTCAACGTAAACAAACTGTCTTTCGGTCCACCAGCGGATTACTCTGATGGGCCATGGGCCGAAGGTTGCCAACCCCTGGGTTCAACTGTTTCTCTGAAAGATTGCACAGCATCCTTGGCAAATATGATATTGTTATCCTCAGGGAAGATCTAAATGCACAAATTGGTGATGATGATAATATTGGATATGAACACATTATGGGCAGACATGGCATCCCAGGACAGACTAACAATGGGGAGAACATTATGTTGACTTCTGCATTGGGGGTATGCTATTTCCACATAAGGAAAGACATAAACTGAAACTGAAATCAAATGATGGCTTCACCCAGAGACAGCTTGATCATTAATAAGTGCTGGAGAAGATCACTGTTCAATGCCAGGGTTTAAATTCAAGTTGCAGTGGGGGAGGTTTAGATTGGATATTAGGAAAAACTTTTTCACTAAGAGGGTGGTGAAACACTGGAATGCGTTACCTAGGGAGGTGGTAGAATCTCCTTCCTTAGAGGTTTTTAAGGTCAGGCTTGACAAAGCCCTGGCTGGGATGATTTAACTGGGAATTGGTCCTGCTTTGAGCAGGGGGTTGGACTAGATGACCTTCTGGGGTCCCTTCCAACCCTGATATTCTATGATTCTATGATTCTATGATTCTAAATGAGTGCTGCTGTTGGAAGTGACCATCTTGTTATTGGGACAATAAAAATAAAGACGCTAACACCAGGCAATGCAGAAGGTATGCATGATGCTAGAAAGTTGTTAGATCCAGCTGTGAAGGCACATTTTAAGCTGCAACTTAGTGATAGAATCTGAAGATCTAACATCACTGATGGAGAACATAGAAGAACAATGGCAGTTTTTCAAAGAAGCAAGTGTGGATGCAGCCATTACTACAGCGGGGATGAGAAGGTCTAAGAAAGAATGGCTCTAACTAAATAGATGGAGGCTTGTTGAAGAGAAGGAAGAATTAATGAAGAGAATTCAACAAGAATGAGAGCAATAAAAGAGTTATTATGCCACAAGAATATGTAGACAAAGACGAGGAAGTTAAAAGACCGCCCAGAAGAGATAAGTAAGAGAATAAATGGAAGTAAAGCAAGAGAAGCTGAAGAGACATACAAGAGAGGAAAGGAGTACTTGTGGCACCTTAGAGACTAACAAATGTATTTGAGCATAATACATTTCTTCACGCTGTAACAAGAGTTATCAGGTAAGGTGAGCTATTACCAGCAGGAGAGGAAAAAAACCTTTTGTAGTGATAATCCAGGTGGGCCATTTCCAGCAGTTGACAAGAACAGTGAGGAACAGTAGGAGGGAAAATAAACATGGGAAAATAGTTTTACTTTGTGTAATAACACATCCACTCCCAGTCTTTGAGGGGGCTATTCAGGGATCTCGGGCAAAAATGGGGGATCAGTCCTGCTTTGAGCAGGGGGTTGGATTAGATGACCTGCTGAGGTCCCTTCCAGCCCTGATATTCTATGATTCTATGATTCTTTATTCAAGCCTAATTTAATGGTGTCTAGTTTGCAAATTAATTTCAATTCAGCAGTCTCTTGCTGGAGTCTGTTTTTGAAGTTTTTTTTGTTGTAATATTGTGACTTTTAGGTCTGTAATCGAGTGACCAGAGAGATTGAAGTGTTCTCCGACTGGTTTTTGAATGTTATAATTCTTGACATCTGATTTGTGTCCATTTATTCTTTTACGTAGAGACTGTCCGGTTTGGCCAATGTACATGGCAGAGGGGCATTGCTGGCACATGATGGCATATATCACATGGTAGATGTACAGGTGAACGAGCTTCTGATAGTGTGGCTGGTGTGATTAGGCCCTATGATAGTGTCCCCTGAATAGATATGTGGACACAGTTGGCAACGGGCTTTGTTGCAAGGATAGGTTCCTGGGTTAGTGGTTCTGTTGTGTGGTGCGTGGTTGCTGGTGAGTATTTGCTTCAGGTTGGGGGTCTGTCTGTAAGCAAGGACTGGCCTGTCTCCCAAGATCTGTGAGAGTGATGGGTCGTCCTTCAGGATAGGTTGTAGATCCTTGATGATGTGCTGGAGAGGTTTTAGTTTGGGGCTGAAGGTGATGGCTAGTGGCGTTCTGTTATTTTCTTTGTTGGGCCTGTCCTGTGGTAGGTAACTTCTGCGTACTCTTCTGGCTCTGTCAATCTGTTTCTTCACTTCAGCAGGTGGGTATTGTAGTTCTAAGAACACTTGATAGAGATCTTGTAGGTGTTTGTCTCTGTCTGAGGGGTTGGAGCAAATGCGGTTGTATCGTAGAGCTTGGCTGTAGACAATGGATCGTGTGGTGTGGTCTGGATGAAAGCTGGAGGCATGTAGGTAAGTATAGCGGTCATTAGGTTTCTGGTATAGGGTGGTGTTTATGTGACCATTGCTTATTAGTACCGTAGTGTCCAGGAAGTGGATCTCTTGTGTGGACTGATCCAGGCTGAGGTTGATGGTGGGATGGAAATTGTTGAAACCATGGTGGAATTCCTCAAGGGCTTCTTTTCCATGGGTCCAGATGATGAAGATGTCATCAATGTAGCACAAATAGAGTAGGGGCATTAGGGGACAAGAGCTGAGGAAGCGTTGTTTTAAGTCAGCCATAAAAATGTTGGCACACTGTGGGGCCATGCGGGTACCCATAGCAGTGCCGCTGATTTGAAGGTATACAAATCAACTTTAAGAAATGTGCACCAACTGTGTCTCAAGATCTGCCCCACCCCTCTGGTCTTTCCCCTGCCTGTGGAGGCCAACTTTCTCATTATCTGCATGCCTGGGCAGAAATCATAACTGACAGATGGGTACTAGAGGTTATTTCTTTGGGGTACACCATCCAGTTCTCTTCCTTCCCTAACCCCCTTTCCCATCTTCTTTTGGGGACCCATCTCATGAGAGCATCCTCCTGCAGGAGGTAGAATGACTCCTCGAACTGGGGGCAGTAGATCTGGTACCTCTACCTCAAGAGGAAATGAGTTCTACTCAAAGTACTTCTTCGTCCCCAAGAAGACAGGGGATAGAGACCCATTCTGGACTGCAGGGAACTGAACAAGTTCATCTGCTACCTAAAGTTCAGAATGGTAATCCTGTACTCCAATATCTCATTACTAGTTTCAGACAACTCATTCACAGTCCTCGATCTCAAAGTGGCCTGCTTTCACATAGACATTCATCTGGCACACAGGAGATTCCTGAGATTTGTGGCTGGTCAACTGCACTGCCAATATAGAGCTCTTTCCTTTGGGCTCTCAATGGCTCCAAGAGTATTTTCCAATGTACTGTCAGTGGTACCTGCTGCAAGTGGTACCCTGTCAGCAAGGGGCCACAGTTTACCCTTCCTTAGATGACTGACTTCTGAAGGGATGATCTTGCCAGGAAATGGTGGGAGGCAAGCACAATGCTTCTGTTCAAGAGTTTAGGCCTCCAGGTGAACCTGAAGAAGTCCACCCAGGAACCCTCACAATCCATAGAATTCATTAGGGCAAGGTTTTTTACAGCCTGAGGACAGCTTCCTCTCTATCACTGGACTCACTCAGTGAATACATTTGAGCCCCAGAATGTCCATATGATCCTGCCTGGTGCTGTTGAACCATATGGCCATAAATACTTATGTGACCCATTGTTGTGATACCCTCTGAGACCTTTTCCACTCGGTTTATCCGGAACACCTCACACAGTTCTGGGAGAACACTTTGTCCAGTTCTCTGGTATCCAAGAAATCAGCTGAACTCTGTACTCATCATTAATGGCATACAATCAAACTACACTTGAGTTGACTGGCAGAGAGGGTGAGTCTAGGACATACCACACATACCACACATACAATGTACATAATCATGAATCAGCTTATTTACACACTTGCACTTAATACTATTGGTTAATACCTCATAGCACATGCTTTATGATTGGTCTACTAATTTTTATAGCCCATTCCCATCTAGATCATGAGCTTTTCATACGCTGCACTACGTGCTAGGCCATACCTATAAGCTATCACACATTGCTTACTATCCTGATCCATCTCTTTTCTACTAGCTACATCTTTTACATATTGAGAAGGCTACTGTAATTCATGCTTTGTTTCACGCCTTGCTTTGAATAGACCTACATTCATTTGTGAGGCTTTACCTCAAATGTGCCTGCAACCAGGCTTGTAGACTTTGGGCAAGTGCAGTCTCTACCTGCTAGTCACAGTTCCCCAAAGAAGCTTAGCCTCCCTTACTCAGTGGGGGTACCATTCAAACACCCCACTTCCAACAAAGACTGTGACCACACATGGAGAGACAGGGGAAGTGGTCCCCTCACAAGATTATGCTTCACATCAATCTGTTAGAGCTGAGAGCAGTCAGATTAGCCTGCGAGCAATTCCTCCCTTACATCTGCAACCAGTCAATTCAGGTGTTGTTAGACATCATGATGGCAGTTTATTATATTAACAAACAAGGAGGAGCACGGGCTTCATTAGCTCTGCATGGAGGTCATCACCCTCTGGTACATTCCCATGCTGATTACACTAACCAGTATCCACATGCCAGGTATCCACAACACTCTGGTGGATTCTCTGATCAGACTCTTCTTCACAGAACACGAGTGGGAGTTGCACAACCTGATTGTCTGTGAGGTGTTTGGGGTGTGGGGTCTCCCATACATGGATTTCTTTGTGTCCCATGTGAACAACAACTGCAAGGAGTTTTGCTCCAGAGGGGCTGCAGGCCAGGGTCTTTAGGTGACATGTTTCTCATACAATGTTTGGGAGCCTTGTGGTACACATCCCACCCCCATTCTCCTCTTAACTCAAGAGTTGAGGAAAAACAGACAGGACAACTAGCAAGTCATCCTTTCCTATGAGGGGCGGCATAGCTCAGTGGTTTGCGCATTGGCCTGCTAAACCCAGGGTTGTGAGTTCAATCCTTGAGGGGGCCATTTAGGGATCTGGGGCAAAAATTGGGGATTGGTCTTGCTTTGAGCAGGAGGTTGGATTAGATGACCTCCTGAGGTCCCTTCCAACCCTGATATTCTATGATTCTATGATCCTTATAGCATCAGTGTGGGCCTGACAATTCTGGTACCCAATGCTTCTGCAACTATCTACCCAATCTCGTCTCCTCCTTCCTCTGATACATCTGATACTAATCTAGGACAAAGGATGGACTTGCCATCCCAAACCAGTCACGTTTCATCTTAGATCGTGGTATTTGGATGGATGTCAGAGTTAGAGAGGGCCTGTTTGTCTGATGTCTGGGCCATCCTGAGCAGCAGTAGGAAGGATTCTGCCAGCAAATGTTATTAAGTAAAGTAGAAAAAGACTTATGTTTTGGTGTAACCAACCAGGAATTTCCCCTTTACAAGCTAAGATCCCAGACATACTGAAGTACCTCTTGTCCTTAAGGGTTATCTGACAGCTTCCTCAGAGAATACCGGTTGGCAATGAGCCCATGTCATCCTCCTGCAGATGCCTACTCTGTGTTCTCCCATCCAGTTACTGCCCACTTCCTGAAGGGTTTGATTTGCGTCTTCCTTCTTGTGGCAACACTGGTATTACCCTGGGGATTGCATCTTTTTAAATCACCCTCACCAAGACCCTGCAATCCTGTTCCCTGTTACATATATCTATGAAGGGAGCATTTCTGGTTTTATCGTGTAAGCCAGAAGAGTCAGGGAGAATGGGGTGCTCCTGGCTGACTTCCTCCATAGAGTGTTCCACAAGGTTAAGGTGAATTCATCCTGAGTTTGTCCCTAAGGTGATGTCAGATTTTCACATCAACCAAACTATCCATCTCCTTCTGTTTTTCCCTAAACCCCACTTTGGCAGAAAAGAGGTGGCATGGAATTCACTGGACATGCCTAGGGCTCTTGCTTTTTACCTTCACGGAATGAAACCTTTCTAAATGTCCCCTAAACTCGTCTCGTCCACAGAACATATATGTGACAGACGTGGCAATTTCCTGCAATATCCTTGAAAAAAATGTATTGAATGAAGTTTAAGTATCTTTGGAGTTCATTGTATTAAATGCATAGTTTATTTACTATTGTGGGCTGGGATTGTATGCAACTTCTCTATAGGGGAGAGATGTGGTGTGAACTTCAAAGGACTGAACAACTTGCCAGACAAGAATGAACTTTTAGGACAAACAGGTCCAAGTGTTTGCTTGGGTAATCTCTACGGCAGAGGTTCTCAAACTGGGGGTCGTGACTCCTGAGGGTCTCACAAGGTTATTACATGAGGGATCACGAGCTTTCAGCCTCCACCCCCAAACCCCGCTTCACCTCCAGCATTTGTAATAGTGTTAAATATAATAAAGCATTTTTAATTTATAAGGGGGGGTCACACTCAGAGGCTTGCTGTGTGAAAAGGGTCACCAATACAAAAGTTTGAGAACCACTGCTCTATGGAGAGGCAAATGCAAATTTCCCACTTCTAGTTATGCAAAACCCCAACCTTTTGAAACTCTGCTCTGAGGAGAGGAGCATTGTCCTCTGATTACCTGTTCCCAGAATCTGAAGTTCGAGGGCCCAAGCTATATACAGTAATGGAAAGACTGAACTATTCATGATGGTTATGGTTCTGAATCTGAGACAATTACAAACTTGTAACCACTGGGAAGACCCAGTGGTGGGTTTTGAAGGACTGACATCTACCAGAGCCCGAAGTTGGAGTTGGGGTGACCTCTGGTAAGCTTTTTAGTCTGCATGTAGGTTCTTTTATGGTTTGTAATGTTTTCTCTGCAACATTTTCACCTTAAGGATACATGTGCTTGCTTATAAAGAGCTGTGTGGTAACCTGTGACTGCTGGTAATTACAGATGTTTATAGCTTTCAAAGAGAAAGCAAAGCACAGAAGTTGCTGGCTTGCTGGGGATATCACAGTTAGGCAGAGAACTGTGCAGCCTGGAAAAACCCTGATCAGGAGCAGGAGAGAGATGGGTCTCTGCCCAAGAGAGGTTATGGTGGAGGAGCCAGGAGCCTAGAGTGAGTGCCCTCGGTGGACAATGGAGAAGGAAGACAAGTGCAGATACCCTGAATTGTGACAGTGTGAAAGGCGAGGCCATCTTCTCCCAGAGACAGTCAAAATGGATTCCAGGATGAATCCTACTTTGCTATGAGATGAATGATATCTCACTTGAGGATGGCATAAGAACTCATTCAACTAGAGTTCAGGCCAGGCGCAGGAAGTTATATGGGCCCATGGTGCCCAGGCTCCAGCAAATTCAGGGCCCAGGGGACCTGGCTCCACTAATGTTTGGGGCCGGGTCTCTCCCCGACCCTGCCTGCCACCCCCGTGCGCCTCCCCCAGAGTATCCCACCTGCCACCCTCGCACACCTCCCCTGAGCATCCCCGCCTGCCCTGTACAGTGGGCGGCTGCCCCCTGCAGCTCCACGCTGCACTCCTTTGCTGGCTGCCGCTGGCTACAAGAGAGCGGCACCGGGGGCAGGTTGAGGCAGCTGCTGCACCTGTGGAGGGAGGAGGGGAAGAGATGCATAGCAGCCCCCTCCCCCCGGCAGGTGACTTGGGTGGGGGGACTTATCCTGGCTGGCCTCCTGAGCAGCAGCCTGGGGGGCCTTGGGTCAGCGTCATGCTGGGGGGGGTGGGTGGGGAGGGGTCCCCCTCTTCCCCCAGAGCTTGCTGCTGCTGGGGGGGAGAGGGCTGGGGGGAGTCCTCCTCTCTGGCTCCCCGCCCCAGCCCTGGAGCAGCCTGCCTTCTGCACCCCAATCTCCTCATCCCTGGCCCCACCCTGCACACACTCCCACACCCCAACCCCTCTCTCCCATCCCAGAGCCCACACACAACACCCAAACCCCCTTCCAGAGCCCGCACCCAGCATCCCAACCGCTCCCGCACCCCCTTCTGCGCCCCAACCCCCTGTCCCAGCCCAGAGCCCGCATCCAGCCCCCAAACTCCCTCCCAGAGCCCGCACCCCTCCTGCACCCAAACTCTCTCCCAGAGCCTACACTCCAAACCCCCTCCTGCACCCAAACTCCTTCCCAGAGCCTGCACCCCCTCCTGCACCCCTGCCCCAGCCCAGAGCCCGCACCCCTCCCGCACCCAAACTCCCTTCCAGAGCCTTAGGCAGGTGGGTGTGGGGGGGACTTGGACCCGTTCTGGGCACCACCAAAAATTATACAAACCTGCCACCCCTGGTTCAGGCAGCTTTGGTAGCTTCCCTTAGAGACATTCCTATTGCTGCTCCACAGATGTCAGCAGCTTGGAATTCTGCTCACACTTTTGCTGAATGCGATGCACTGATGCAAGCAGCTGCTTCTGGAGCCTCTCTGGGCAGGATAGTGCTTCAATCTGTTGTATCATAGTATTCCAGCGCCCCTGCTTCCTGATAAAGACAATGTTTGTGATTCACCTGAAATGCACTATATAGAGAGACAATTGCTTGAGCAAGAAGGAGGAGGAGTTACCTGATAGTAACTTGAGTTCTAGATGTGTTGTTCCTATGTGTAGTGTACTATCCACCCTCCTTCCCTACTGTCTGGTTTCCCCTTACTGGGAACTACTGATTGAGAAGGTTGCCCCCTTTATTTCCCTCAGTGCAGAGTACAAGCAGAGTGGAAGCACATGCTTGGACCACATGGACACTGCTAGGGAAAAATCTCCAGTTGTGAGCACATAAAATACGTGCAACCTGAAGTGCCCTGTACATAGGGACAACACATCACAAAGAACACAAGTTACTACATGGTGGGTAACCCCTTTTTACATTTCTTTGTGTTTGATGGGTTCTTTATTGCTGTATTGTTGGTGATCACAGTGCTGCCCATTGTAGGTAGCATTATGTTTTCTTTGACTATTTCTGACATTTTATATCACAATACTGAAATGTGGAAAAAATGGGCACTATATAAATTAATAAAATAGAACATTGTGAAACAGCAAATTGTTGTTATACACTAAAGAGCTAAGAAAATACAAATAATAAGGTGTATAATAAAGTTTTAATGCTCTTATTGATTAAGTACATTTTCTTTTATAGTATTGAATACTTCTGTCTCCTCAGGGTGTACATAACTTTAAAAAACACACACAGCTCTTCATAGAATCATAGATGATAGGCTGGAAAAGACCTCCTGGATCATCTAATCCAAACAGTTTTGCCTGGAGTATGATTTTAATTTACTTTGTTTCTCCTGATGTATAATCTGTTTTTAAATACTTCTAGTGATCTCTCTCAATTTTTCCAGAGGCAAATTATTTATTTAATCATCTGTTGAAGTTGGGCCCCTAACCACTTCATACATAAAGAAGAAAAAATCTTAAGACATACAGGGGAAAAAAAAGACTTAAATTTAGTAAAGATCTCATTCGTGAAAGCTTTAAACCCCTCAAGTCATAGCTGTGCAGACTTGAAGAAGAGCTCTCAGGGAGCCTTTTTTTTATGTGAATATTTCACTGGAGATAACAGATCTCACTCAAACAAAAAATAAATCTGGCTGCAATGGAAAAACGATTCCATTGTCTTGTTTTAATTTAGACAGCAATCAACTGTGTTTTGAAGTTTAATTTCCTATGTATATGAATTAAATTAGTGTCCTAGAAAAAAGGCATCTGGATAATCAGGAAAGTGAAAATGCAAGTAAATCTGCTTAATTTTTATCAATTCTTTCAGTATGAAAAATGCTTCCCATGGCATCCTTTGTATAAATTTAGGTTTGATTAGAAGGGTATCTGTTGTTAATACTACATAGAAAATATATGGATATCTGGGATCACAAAAACCTAATTTTCCAATAAAATTATTTGCTCTTCTTAACCATAATAGATAATACAGTTCAGTAGCAGAGTTACTTGGTAGCTACACCCAAAATAAAGCATAAGAATAACTGCACTGGACTCATATCATTGTAGGCTTTGGCCAGTTATGAGGTAGATATATTTTTTGTCAGCCTGTCAGGTAGGATTCATGAATCTCTGGAAGAAGTTAGTGGCCTAAATAAAAAAACAACACAAAACTATTATAACCTAATTAAGAATCAGAAATTCACATGTGCTAGCTGTCTGGTTCAACATTGTTTCAGGGAAATAAAGAAGAGAAACTTCCTGTCTCATCTTGTGAATTTTTCTTTTTAAAGCCAAGAGTTTTTTTTCTTATGTGCAACTAGTTTCAAAGATCAGCTTCAAAAAAAGACCTTTAAAAATTTTTTATACTTATCCACAACCATTTATGATGAAATTTCAGGATATTTCTCATGAAAACCTTTAGAAAGTATGTAATTTATAGGCAGCACATGTAGTGATGCCTTTAATTCAGGTTACCTGACGCTTTCCATGTTTATAGTTGCTTGTAACTTTGCCAGACTAACCATTTGGACTGAAATTTTCCATGCCAGGTGAAATCTATACTGGGATACTGCATCCAGTTCTGGTGCCTACATTGTAAAAGATGTTGAAAAATTGGAGATGGTGCAGAAAAGAGCCTGAAAAATGTTTGAGGGTTGGAGCAAATGCCTTGCGATGAGAGGCTAAAGAGCTCAGTCTGTTTAGTCTATTAAAAAGAGGCTTCAGAACAGGAGCATAAATGTTTTTGGCCTCCCCGGCCCCAGGCGGCTGAGCCAAAAAAAAAAAAAAGGCCAGCCAATCACAGCAGCAGTTCAGTGCCCCCTGGAAGTTGGCACTTAGGGTGGCAGCTGTGCTCATCCGCTCTAGAACCGGCTGTGACTGAGAGATGCTTTGATTACAGTGGATAATACTTCCATGGAGAGAAAACGCTGACTACTAAAGGGATCTTTAATCTAGCAGAGAAAGGCATAACAGGTACCAACGGCCTTAACGCAGAAGCTAGACAAATTCAAATTAGAAATTAGGCAAAAATTTTTATCTGTGAGGGTGATTGTTCAAATAATCAATCTACCAAAAGATATGCTGGATTCTTCCGCTCTTGATGTCTTCTTATCAAGAGTGGATGCTTTTCTGGAAGATACGCTTTAGTCTCAAACACAAGTGCTTGGGCTCAAAACAGGGATAACTGAGTGACATTTTTATGGCCTGTGTTACATAGGAGATCAGAGTAGATCCAATGGTCCCTTCTGGCCACAAAATCTATAAATATGTGTCTGCTTCAGGCTGTTTTTGTTTTTTGTTTTTTTTAAGTTTTATCCAAAAAATGTCATCTGTTTCTCAGAATGAGACTAGGGAAAAGCATGTTGTTTTGACTATGTTTAAAAAAATTCGTACGGTTGTTTCATTGAGAGGTTCTAGCATCTCCATTCTTTAGAGCAAGGACTTGAAATTGGATAAGAGTGTTGCCCTGCTGTCAGGGATATGTCTTTTGCTGTTCCTGTGAAAATTCACCCAAATTTGACCTAATTATGAGCCTCTGAAAATCTCAGTTCACACAAGCTCTTCAGAATTTTTAGAATTTCAGTGAAATTCTCTGAAGATTTCATCTGGGCTGAGTATGCCCCATCCCCAGGCTTCAGAGGCTGACCAGGACTATCCATGCAATTGCTCCTTCTGGAAGCCACTGTGGCACTGGGTACAGGAACTGAGAGCAGAGAGACTCTCTCTCCTGTGCTTTCAGTCCCTTACCGGCTAGTGCCTAAACAGCATGGAGGAGAAGGCAGCCTGATGGAAGGGCAGGTTATGAGAAGCCAGCCTGGTTAGAGAGGGGGGCAGCAGGCAAATAGCTGGACAAGATCAGGATGAGGAGCCAGGGAGGGGGTGGAAAGGCAGTTACTGGGATGTGGACCTGATGAGGGAGTGGAACTGGGGAGACATGGAGCAAAGGAGGATGAGGGTGGGAAAATAGTATGTGATCATGTAATTAAAGATGTTTGTGGTGTATACACACAAGGAAGTGGAAGTAAAGTTGCACAGACAGCTTTAATTCTAGCATTTCTTAATTTACGAGTGCTTGATTTTGCAAGCTTAACATACCTGTAATATAATTTTGATATGTCATAATGCATATATTGACTTTGTGTGTCAAAGAACACTGATTTCTTGCCCCTCAAAGTGAACATTACTTGGCTTGGCTTGTAAGCCAATATCTTCTTAGTAGTCCCATTTGCTATATTGCTTTATTATCTATTTGATATTTTGTAGCACCTCCCCACACCCTGGGGAGGAATGATGTCTAATTGTACTAGATTCTTTACAGACACAGAGATTGGCCCGGCCCTGAAATGCTCACACTGTAAAAAGATAAACATTATCCCAAGGGTGGGGTAGAGAGAGACAATCAGTGAATATTTTATTACAAGAATATAAAAAAGTAAAAATAAATATTTCTTTAAAATCATCCAAGAGGGCAAGACACGTCTTGCATGTATATCAGAAACATATTCAAGGCAGTCATCCTTAGAAATGCACAATTCCAGTGTCCCATACGATACTGTTAACAAAAGATTTAGACTGCAATTGGTTAACAAATGATTAAAAGATTCAGGCATCTGTGAAGAAAGCAAAAAAGGAGAAATGGGGAGCGAGAAATTGAATGGCTCTGAAATTAAACCATAGCAAACACAATGGGTCTCTCGGGGGTTTTATCTGATAAAAATGTTACTAGAATCATTGGAAAGTCTGCCTTTACCAGTGTGATGATATTGGAAAGAGCAGATGTGGAGAGCATTTTAACAATAAGAAAAAAAGCTGACCTGTGTATCCAGGTGGGTCACTGCCTGCAGCAACATTTTGATCCTAGTGCATTATAGGCTAGTGCCTTATAATGCACTGGTACAGGCTTACGTACTTTCCTGAGCTCAAGTCCATCCCTACATAGGACTGCTATTAAGCGTATGCTTTAAACCCCAATGAATTTGTAGGACTTAAGCACACACCTAGGTAGTTCCCTGAGTAGGGTTGCTTTCCTGAATTGGGGCCTACAAGAATAGAATAATCAATATGATTCAGGAAGAAGAAAGAACTTGTGTTTTTTTGGTGGGATTCACTTTTCTGCTAACACTAATCGTGTGCTTTACAGGGTGGTCCGGGTGTCAGAGGCCCAAAGGGACATCATGGTGATCAAGGTCCAAAGGTAATCTGCCACCACTAAACCGTTGTAACATGCTCCCTTTTTTTGGCGTTTGTCTGTTTGTGTCTAAATCTAGAGTTTTTTCTTTTTTTTGAATGAGCTTAAATCTAGAATGGTTTCAGAGTAGCAGCCATGTTAGTCTGTATTCGCAAAAAGAAAAGGAGGACTTGTGGCACCTTAGAGACTAACCAGTTTATTTGAGCATAAGCTTTCATGGGCTACAGCTCACTTCTCTGATGTTCTTGAGGAAAGGGTGTAGCCAGATGCCATTGGTGCTTGTTGGGTGAACAGCGTCCAGGTCTCCTGGATCACACTGGCTACACATCATGTTTGTTTCTGGGTCAGGGGCAGTAAAATGCATAGTGCTGCTGCTGTCAGCATATATTTGTGGCTTTTTGCATGCCTAAAGGAATCAGGCCTTTGTAAATAGGAGCCTTATTGTCCTGTCAGCACGTTAACTCATATTTTAGGTGCTGTTGAATCTATTGGTATTTAATTCTGCACACAGACACTTCCTTCTTATGTACAGTAGGAGTTAAACTTGTGGCCTTTATGTTTTCCCTTTTGGTGTCATAGGGCCTAGATGGACCTCGTGGTGAAGTTGGTGCTCCAGGACCCCAAGGGCATCCAGGACCCCAAGGGCCAAGTGGACTTTCTATTCAAGGGCTTCCAGTAAGTCCTAAATGAACAACTGTGGTCTTACTTTTGTCACAGGAGTTTGCCAGAACCCGTACATTAGGTTGTACCAAAAGGTTAGATAAAACTAGAGCTAGGACTGAGATACAAAGTCCAGATCCAGATCTGAAATTCACCAAAATCTGAGGTGTCTGGATCATGGATTTGGGTTTAACCTGCGATTGGCATAGGAGCCAGCTCCAACAGTCAGATATGTATTGGGATCCGAAGTTCACTAAACCTTGAGACAGTTTGGACCACAGGTGTTTGGGTCAGACCCAAATCTAGATAAAAGTTTTTAAAAATGCTGCGAGCTGGAGTGTGTGGCAGGAACACTTAGAACATAGTATTTTTTTGGTTGTTTGATTTTTTGTGACTTTGTGCAGTCCCTAGTGGAGAGATGTTCACATACCAAAACCACCTCAATCACCTAAATTAACTGGCACGAACTGGTACACTTGTTGGCAGCCTCATCGGAGAGGCCAGGGAGTGAATTGATAGGCATAGAGCCAGAAATACTATTTTAGGGCTGGTTTCTCAATACCAATGTTGAGACACATCAGCAGTGCAAAAAACCTACACTTCCAATGCCCATGCTGTCTTATAAATAGGCTTGGAAGGATTAGATTTTTATCAGTAAATGCTGCTGCACACACACAAACTGATGAAAAAATGTTTCCATCCATAATAACTGAAATTTACAGGCTGACAAAGTAAGAAAAATGCTGCTGGAGAACTCATTAGAGTTTGATTTAAGGATATTTACTGCCTACATTTTGACTTGGGATGTTGGCAATTTGTGTTTTAATGGTTATAAAAGATTTAACTTTTTGAATTTCAGCATTGACTGTCATTAGATGATGATGATTGTCTGACCTCCCCATTGTCTGGCCCTCTGATAATTTCCTGCGACTATGTTAATTGATAAAAATTGAAAAAAAGCAACTTAAAACCCATAATTTTTGTGCAACTGTGAAAATGTAAATAGCAAAAAAATGCTTAAAATTAAACATCAATATTATCTGTTAAAATTATAAAAACATTGAATTCTGCACATCTACTTATAAAAATAGATAATATATAATAATGTATTAAAATATACAATAATAAATCTCGTGTGGATGGATATACACAGGCCTTAAGGACTATCAACCCAGCACCTTTTCCTTGTAGAAAAATCTAAACAAATTTAATAGAGTACAGTATTCTTTCTACAGAATTTTTTAACCAACCTATCGGATTCAAAACAGTAATATAATTAAACAGGTTTCAATAGAAATTATTCTTAACACCTTGTCATGGGCTGTACAAACCCCACACTGGAAGGGCAGGGACTACAGAATTGCTTTGGGCCCAGATGTTTCTCCCCGCTGCACCTGTAAAGCTTGCACAGGCTAGATGAGGAGCTTACAGGGGAGCAGAGTAGCTCAGTAGCTTGCAGACAGCTGAGGTGGGCTCTGATCTCCTGGGAAAGAGCACTGCAGGAGCCTGAAAGCTGGCTGTAATGACCTTGCCAAGCCAGCAAAGGAGGGATTTGTGACTCAGTGAAGGTTAGAGACCCATTGGAGAGGGTCAGCCCAGGTTCCCCTACCTGCCCCTAAGGAGGGGCCAGCTCTAGAAGCCTCTCTCTGGAATGGGGAATCTAGCTGAGGGAGATCCCTGAAGATAGAAGGTCTGAACCATGAGGCCCCAAGTTAAGGGGAAGCCAATCCCTTGCCTAATCCAGAAATCTACCCTGTTATTGGACCCTCTACATATACCCTGAAAGGGTTGAACTTGAATGTGTGACCTGGCCAGAGGGCTGAGTTACTGAAGGGGCAGATCTTTGCAGAGCCAGAGTGGCCATAAAAAGGGGAGTGCCATAAAAAGAAAAAAGCCTGCCACAGCCCTGCCTGACCACTTGGTGGCATTGGCAATGAGTGTTCCCTTTCACAGACTTATATTTACTCCTGGGGGAATTCTGCACCACTGCGCGCACACATATTTCACGTGCCGCACAGTTTTGGGTTTTTTTGCAGAAAATAGCTTCTGCTGAAAAGTTGTTGCAGTTCCACCTTTAGCTCACCAGAGGGTGCTATGGTGCTAGAACAGAGCAGCTGCCTCTGGCAAACACCAGCCATGATAGGGAAAGAGAAAGAACCTGCCTTCTTCACAGCGCCTTTTGGGCCAGGTCAGGAGATAGGGGATATGGGGAGACAGACAGCGTGGGGCTGCTGGGGGATCAGATAGGGGCTCATAGGTGAAGCCAGACTGGGACAGGGGCTGAATGGGAGTGGAGGCACAGGGTCACATGGGCGGAGGGGTTGCAGAGCTACGGGGGAAGAGGGATGGCTGAGTGGGGGCACAAAGACACATGGGGCCAGAGGGCGCAGAGACACATGAAGATGAGGGGAGAGGGCTGGCTGAGAGGGTGCAGGGCCATGGGGGGTGCAGAGTGACAGGGGGAAGGGAGATGGCTGAGTGGGGACACAGAGACACATGGGGATGGGGTGCAGGGACACATGGAGATGAAGGGTGGGGGCTGGTTGAGGGGGTACAGGAACACATGGGGATGTGGGAGGGATGTAGGGCCACATGGGGGGTGGCTGAGTGGGGGCACAGAGCCACATGAGGACAGGGGAGGGGTGCACGGACACATGGGGATGGGGGGAGTGGGTGTCTGAGTGGGGGTGCAGGGACACATGTAGATGGGGGTACAAGGACACCTGGGGGTACAGGGACACCTGGGGACAGGAGCAGATGTGCCTGACTGAATAGGAGAGGCTAGGGGTCAGCCAAGGTCTCCATGGGGGATGCTCCCTAACAATCCCTCCCTGCCCCCCAAAATAACCTGTTCCATACTTTTCCTACCCATACCCAACAACCCTTCAAGTTCATACCCAGGCTTCTTCCCAGCAATTACTTCCCTCTCCCTCAGCTCCTCCATTATCCCTGACTCCCCCAAGCCTTTGCACTTCTTCTCAGGAGTGTGGAGTGCAGGAAATATGGTTCTGTACTGTAGTTTAAATGAATTATTGCTCAGAATTCTGTATTAATATGCCTAAGTAAGGAATCTATTTGTCAAAAAACATTTCCTGAATTTTTTTTTTTTGGTCTGTGTTGTTACAGACATACTTGCTGACTGGTATTTTGAAATAAATTACCAAAATAATTGAAACTGGTGTGATTATATTGTGTTATTTTGACAAAATATGCAGAATTTTAAAATGTTTCCAGAATTTCTAATTTTTTGGCACAGAATTCTCCCAGGAGTATTATATATCCTTGATTATTTTAGCAGAGAATATAATAAAGAATATATGGGCTGTAAGAATAATTTCCAATCCTTTCTATAGCATTTAATAGAGAATTATATTCCTGCTGTGGAATTTTATTAACTGGTTAAAAACATCCTATAGAAAGGATATTCTTTGTAATTAATCATGTATATTCTATAGAAACCTGTTTAATTTCTATAGAAGTCTGTTGATTTAATCTCTATAGGACATTTCCCTGAGTGTCAAAGAGAAGCAGATTCACTCACAGGGAAAAGAATGTGTTTCCACTAGGGCTCTCGATTAATCGCAGTTAAGTCAAAAAAATTAATTGCAATTAATCACATTTTTAGTCGCACTGTTCAAAAATAGAATACCAATTGAAATTTATTAAATATTTTTGGAAGTTTGTCTACATTTTCAAATATATTGATTTCAATTACAACACAGAATACAAAGTGTACAGTGCTCACTTTATCTTATATTTATTACAAATATTTACACTGTAAAAATGATAAAAGAAATAGTATTTTTCAATTCACCTCATACAAGTACCATAATGCAATCTCGTTATCATGATAGTGCAACTTACAAATGTAGATTTTTTTTGTTACATAACTGCATTCAAAAAACCTATGTAAAATTATCTAGCGCCTACAAGTCCAATCAGTCCTACTTCTTGTTTGGCCAATTGCTAACACAAACAAGTTTGTTTACATTTATGGGAGATAATGCTGCCAGCTTCTTATTTACAATGTCACCTGAAAGTTAGAACAGGCATTCATATGACATGTTTGTAGCCAGCATTGCAAGGTATTTACATGCCAGATATGCTAAACATTTGTATGCCCCTTCATGCTTCGGCCACCATTCCAGAGGACATGCTTCCATGCTGATGACACTCATTAAAAATATAATGCGTTAATTAAATTTTGACTAAGTTCCTTGTGGGGAGAATAGTATGTCTCCTGCTCTATTTTACCCGCATTCTGCCATATATTTCATGTTATAGTAGTCTTGAATGATGACCCAGCACATGTTGTTCATTTTAAGAACACTTTCACTGCAGATTTGACAAAATGCAAAGAAGGTACCGATGTGAGATTTCTAAAGATAGCTGCAGCACTTGACCCAAGGTTTAAGAATCTGAAGTGCCTTCCAAAATCTGAGAGGGACAAGCTGTGGAGCATGCTTTCAGAAGTCTTAAAAGAGCAATACTCTGATGTGGAAACTACAGAACCCGAACCACTAAGAAAGAAAATCAACCTTCTGTTGGTGGCATCTGACTCAGATGTTGAGTAAACATGCATTGGTCTGCACTGCTTTGGATCATTATCAAGCAGAACTCGTCATCAGCATGGACATATGTCCTCTGGAATGATGGTTGAAGCATGAAGGGACATATGAATCTTTAGCACATCCGGCATGTAAATAGCTTGTGATGCCGGCTACAACAATGCCATGCAAATGCCTGTTCTCACTTTTAGGTGACATAAACTAGAAGTGGGCAGCATTATCTCCAGCAAATGTAAACAAATTTGTTTGTCTGAGTGATTGGCTGAACAAGAAATAGTGGACTTGTAGCCTCTCAAGTTTTACATTTTTATTTTTGAATACAGTTATTTTTTGTACATAATTCTACATTTGTAAATTCAACTTTCATGATAAAGAGATTGCACTACAGTATTTGAATGAGGTGAATTGAAAAATACTATTTTTTTTTGTTTTTTTACAACACAAATATATGTAATAAAAATAAAGTGATCCCTGTACTCTTTGTGTTCTGCGTTGTAGTGGAAATCAATATATTTGAAAATGTAGAAAACATCCAAAAATATTTAAATAAATGGCATTCTATTATTGCTTAACAGTGCAATTAATCGTGCAATGAATCGTGATTAATTTTTTTAGTCACGTGATTAATCGTGATTAATTTTTTTAATGGTTTGACAGCCCTAGTTTCCATTTTGTTAAAGGTTTTGTTAAACAATAATTTGACAGTCATTTTTGAATCAGAGTTTCCTTTTCTTTATTTTCCATATCTCTAAAGATTTAATTTACATTTTTGCAAACCAGTACTACAGATACAATTTTTGGATATTCTTTAATAGGAAAAATGAATCTGTAGTTAATTTTTTTCACATTGTTTTGAAAAGAACAATTGAAAATAGGAGGCGTCCAGCAATTTATCTGTTTAACTATGTGTGATTATTGATCTCCAGGGAACACCAGGTGAAAAAGGAGAGAAGGGTGATCGTGGTCTCCCTGGCCAGCAGGTATTCCCTATATTATTGCTTTAATGTAGCATTTAGTAGACCTATCTGAATGTGGAATTGCCATCCTTGTGTTGGGCAGAGCAGATATTAAAAGATATTGAGGGGCACTGTGGTACAGCTGAATCTGCAAGGGATTTAGAATCAGTAACCTCTGAGATCTGATTGTGGCGCTGTCACTGATTGGTTGTGTGCCCGTGGGCAAATCACTTAGGGCCTGACTTTGAAGAGCCAGCCTCTCTTTTTGTACCCACAAGTAATCTGAGGTGCAATTTTATGAGAGCAACTGTGAGCAAGCTATCTGACTACCTGATTTGCAGAACTCTGGTAGGTGGATATCTACATATCCCCATGGGAACCTGTAATAGAATCATAGAAGATTAGGGTTGGAAGGGACCTCAGGAGGTCATCTAGTCCAACCCCCTGCTCAAAGCAGGACCAACCCCAACTTAATCATCCCAGCCAGGGCTTTGTCAAGCTGGGCCTTAAAAACCTTACTCCTATGCTCTTAAAGATGTATGCATCTGTACCTTCCCTGACCAGTCCATGTTGAAATTGATGGAGCGTGCCCAGTGACCCATCAACACTTGCATAACCATAGAAAAAGTAGTCCTCTCTCGATGTACCCTGTTGCAAGGGGGACTGATGCCAAAATAGGAATATGCATGCTGTCTATCACCCCACCACTGTTCAGGAACCCCATTGCTGCAAATCCATCCACTCTATCCTGCACGCTGCTGACCGCCACAGTCCTGCATATTGCAGTTGTTATGATTACTAAGGGAGGCTCTTTTAATTGCCATTTACAAATCAGGCACTCAATTTTTCTCGACTTCCGTATGAGGCGAGATGAATAAGACTGGGACTTTTCAGTTTGGAAAAGAGACGACTAAAGGGGGGATATGACTGAGGTCTATAAAATCATGACCAGTGTGGAGAAAGTAAATAAGGAAGTGTTATTTACTCCTTCTCATAACACAAGAACTAGGGATCACCAAATGAAATTAATAGGCAGCAGGTTTAAAACAAACAAAAGGAAGTATTTCTTCACACAATGCACAGTAAACCTGTGGAACTCCTTGCCGGAGGATGTTGTGAAGGCCAAGACTATAACAGGGCTCAAAAAAGAGTTAGATAAATTCATGGAGGATAGGTCCATCAATGGCTATTAGCCAGGATGGGCAGGGATGGTGTCCCTAGCCTCTGTTTGCCAGAAGCTGGGAATGGATCACTTGGTGATTATCTGTTCTGTCAGTTCCCTCTAGGACATGTGGCATTGGCCACTGTCAGAAGACAGGATACCGGGCTAGATGGGCCCTTGGTCTGACCCAGTCTGGCTGTTCTTATGTTCTTATGACCATCTTGCAAAATGCTGAGGGCTGCTGAGCGCCCACAACTCTTGCTGAAGTCAGTTTTCCTGATATGTAGCCTCAATTTTTCATTTCTTAGTTTTATCATATTACTCCTGCTTATAATCTCTTGTACCAACCAACCAAGATAAATCCTTTCCCTCCTTGATGTCTACACACTTCAGATATTTGTCTGCTATTACCAGGTTCCCCAACTTCTAGTCTTGCTAGATACTTAGCTCTCATAATCTTTCCTCATAAATCAATCTCTCCAGCCTTCTGGATCGTTTTTTATGCCTGTGGTTGCAGTAATGGTCTGGGATCAATGCCAGTGCCTTTAGGCAGCCAGTGGAAGGAGTGGGAGGATTTCATCTGAACTCTGTGGAACTCTGCCAGGCATAGCTCATTTATTTGGGCTGGATGCTTGATCAAGGGTTTGCCCCTTTGCTATTACTGCACTGAGCTCAGACAATATGGTAACTCATGCCTTTACAAAAACTGAAAGAGAGAGAGATGGAAATAAAGATTTAGTTTAAGGATCTGATTTACCTCAATGGAGTCACACTGGTATAAAACTGGAGTAATACAAAGCATCTGTAGACATTATTTGCTTTTAAACAAGATATTAAAACAGAAAAGGTTAATTGCATGTGCATATTAATAAGCCCTATTTATTTCACTGAAGCTCCACCTCACCTGAATCATAGACATGGCCCTACCATGAGTCATCCTGTTGAGTATCTGAAGCCCCATTTATCCCAGGGCTTTTGATGTCATGTCAGATAAAGGGGGTTGCACTATACAGTGTAGGGGTTGCTGCCACTCTGATCTTTTGCCCTCTTATTATTCATAGGGTGTCCCAGGAGCATCAGGACCACCGGGACGGGATGGAACTCAAGGTCAAAGGGTAAGGTGAAACAAACAGATTTCTCATTTGAAGTGTTTCCGTTCCATCAGTGATGGCACTGGGACAGGTGAGACCTGGGAAGTTTAAGGAGTGCAAACAACTATATTGAAATGTGCCAGGCAGGCACGGACTTTTGGGACAAAAAGTGTTATCTGGCTTTCCTGGGGAATGCCTGGGAAGTGATTAATGTAAATAATATGACCGAAGTTATGCAAAACCCCAGTCTTTTGATGCTGTGCCCTATGGAGAGGGTCATTGGCCGATGATTACCTGTTCCCAGAGACTGGAGATAAAAGGCCCTAGCTGGGGTCTGGTTCCTGATCTAAGAACAGAAAGGAACTTGTAACCAAAGGGGCAAACCCAGTTCTGTGGTATGAAAGACTGATTCCTACCAGAGCCCTATATTGGTCTTGTGGGTGACCTCTGATAATCTTTTAGCATGCATTTAGGGTCTTTTATAGTTTTTTATATCTTTTCTCTGAACTGCTTTTGCCCTAAGAATAAATGCAGTTTGCATTGTGAGGACTAATTGGTAACTGGTGTACACCATTATAGTCCCCGGACAAAGAGTTAACCAGAGGTGCTGGACACTGATCAGACCTGCTGGAAAATTGCAGTGAGGTGCAGAGGGACTGCAAGTCTAAACTTCTGGTCTGAAGGGAGAGAGATGTGGATCTCTGCCTCAAGAGCGGTGATGGCTAGGAATCAGATTCATAGAAATATAGAGCTGGAAGCGACCTTGCGAAGTTATCAAGTCCTGTCCCCTGCACTGAGGCCATGCCAAGTAAACCTAGACCAGCCTAGACAAGTCTTTGTCCAACCCGTTCTTAAAAGAAATGATGGAACACTTGGAAGCCTACTCCAAAACTTAACTACCTGTATAGTTGGACAAGTTTTCCTAATATCTAACCTAGATCTTCCTTGCTGCAGATTAAGCCCATTACTTCTTGTCCTACATTCAGTGGACATGAGGAACAACTGATCAGTCCTCTTTATAACAGTCCTTAATATATCTGAACACTTATCAGGTGTCCCCTCTGTCTTCTTTTCTGAGAACTGACTATGCCCAAATTTAGGTTATGCAGAGGTCTTCCAGGGGGGTGCTTCAACTCATCTAGATCAGTGTTTCTCAACCTGGGGGTTTCAGCCAGTCCAACCCCCTGCTCAGAGCAGGGCCAACCCCAACTAAATCATCCCAGCCAGGGCTCTGTCAAGCCAGGCCTCAAAAGCCTCTAAGAATGGAGATTCCACCACCTCCCTAGGTAACCCAGTCCAGTGCTTCACCACCCTCCTAGTGAAATAGGTTTTCTTAATATCTAACCTATACTTCCCCCACTGCAACTTGAGACCATTGCTCCTTGTTCTGTCATCTGCCACCACTGAGAACAGCCTAGCTCCATCCTCTTTGGAACCCCCCTTCAAGTAGTTGAAGGCTGCTATCAAATTCCCCCCCCCATTCTTCTCTTCTGCAGACTAAATAAGCCCAATTCCCTCAGCCTCCCCTCATAAGTCACATGTCCCAGTCCCCTAATCATTTTCGTTGCCCTCTGCTGGACTCTCTCCATGTTCATTCCATAATGTATTTATTTAATTTAAATATATCCTTCAAAATAACAAATTCTACATCTTATATTTTGGCTCACAATTTGTTTAATACTGGTGCTGTAACAGGGAAAAAAAAGTTAACTACATCAAGCAAAGCCACAACTTTCGTATAGTGGGTTCTAATGTGTTATCAATAGGATAAAATGTAGTGTCGTAAACCTCAGCCATCCCTTTCTAGGGGCCCATTAACTGTTCTGCCCTGGGGTCCAGAATTGCTTTCGGCGGGCCTGATAAATAATGATAATAATAATATGGATCTATTTATATAGTAGTTTTAGATTTATACCTGATAGTTCTTGTGCACTGGTGGGGGAATCAAAATTGTTATTAGTTTAATTTACAGCCAGTTCAGTGACACAGCAATCTAGTACATAGATGTCCATGTCACAAACAGTGCCATGATTACAACTGGCACTAACTAGCACCTTTGTTGGTTGTCTCAAGAGAGAAGCAAGGAACAGAAATGGGTTACTTTATTGCCCTCCAGAATAGGTTGAGAAATGCTGGAATAACAATAAGGAAGCCTATGCTATTTCTGATGTATTTATTTGGTACAAATAGAGGTCTTCTGTGTCCAGTACTCTTAATCTGGCAGTACGTTACTTTCTTAAAAATGAAACATGGGTAAAAGAGTAGGTGAAAAGGTGAACGCTGTTAAACTAAGAATGAACTACATAATATTAGAAAGATGTGATCAACTTTCTTCTGCTTATAGTGAGCCTGTGAGGGATATTTACATTCTGGCTAGCAACCAAGATATGGATTTTAGTATTAACTTATTTGGTTAAACCTCTAGGTACTTTCACCTGTGTCTTTGGAAACCTCTATAAGTTAGACTTATAAAGCAGCAGCTGATCAGTTTTTTGTTTCATACTGCTAGGTACACTGAATCCAGGTATTGCAAAAGAATCCCTACCTGATTATTAGTAATTCAGTACAATGTACAGGTCAAGTACGTAGTTAAATTGGACTTATAGTTTCCTTTAAACAAGATTTACATTCTCTTCTGGATATTTAGGAGCTTTTCTTGAAAATAGCTATGAAACTTTGTAACTTCAGAAGCTTGTGGAGCTTCTTTCTTCTTCATTCTTTGGACTTCTGGCATTGAGCTCAGCCCTGTTATTTCAGGATCTGTACAGTGGTACAGATCTTGGCCCCAATCCTGCAAACACTTAAGCACATTTAACTTTAAGCCCGTGCGTAGTTCCACTGAAGTCAGTGTAGTGTTTGGGGCAATAGATGGTTTCCCTGTGAAATTAAGAAAAAAAGGAGAGACTTTTTAAAGAGTGAGATTTGTGCTGAGTTATGTTCAGATCAAAACCAACATTTTGAACTAAGTTTCCAAGTATACAACTAAATTACGAATCAAACATATGAGATCACAAATATTGCTGTATTATGTTAGACAACCAGACTTCATATCACCTGCCCTCTTTTCAATCTTATTCTAAGTGTATTCCTTTTTCTGTGTTGTATACTACATACCTCTCTGTTTTTTCTAATACCTCACAATCTTGTAGCTTCTCTTAGCACCTTCCCATTGGCTATGTCTGCATTGGCCTTCCCCTTCCCCCTCCCCCTACTTCTCACTGTTGTTATCACTGGTTCAGCTGCAATTTCAGTACTGGGGAGAGCACTAGTTTTTTAAGGCTTTCGTGACCATGTGTTCTTGTCACCATTTTGTCTAACCTTGCTCAGAGCAAGTCTAGGTGACATGGTGCTAAAAATGCTAGTGGCCTCCAGTGACTTGTCTGTGTAACCCACTAGTGTATGTGTTACAGGTTCTCTTCTGTGCCCAATCCCTAGAAGTATGAGGCTGCTACAGCCCCACTTAAACAGGTTTGCCATTTTCTCTCAAGCTGTAGCTGCTTATCCTTTTGGCTCCGGAAATGCCCGGTTCGATCCCTTGTGTGCCAGACAGTAGTTTTTAAACTGGTGCGACCACTTGGGAGCTGAACTGGTAGTGTGGCCACAGTGGGATATTTTTGAGAAAAAAGGATGGCATAGACAAAGGCTTTGATTAAGTCAGGGGAAAGGCAATTAACTCTTATTCTGGAGATAGCTCCAGCGTGGTCTATAATAAGGGTGGGAAGTTAAATAAATTCTCAGTTTTAAATACTGATCATAATTCTTTCCTGTGTCTAGTTTCCCCGCTTTTGAGAAAATGAACTAGATGATTGTTCTTCAGTTCTATATTTCTTAGGAAGTTCTGAGGGTCTTATAGAATCAGGCCTATCATTGGGTGTTTGTGCTATATTGTCATGCTACAGTGATTTCTATGGCAACAGACTCTGATGTTATACGTACAGCATGATGGGCTTGATTCTCCACTCTGTTGTATTAGTTTATGCTGGTGTAACTCAATGGATTCCAGTGGAGTTACACTGGCATAAAAGTCCTGTGAAAGTGGCGATCCAGTCCAGTAACCTCACTGCACAGTCTGTCTGAAGGAAAGGCTAATCGGCAATGGAGTATTCTGTCACTCTGACAGATGTCACTCCAGCAACAGCAAAGGGGCACTGGAAAGTTATGAAGAAGTAAATTACTTTTTTGTACAATGTTTTCTTTGTCAAACTTCCTTCTGTAAGCCAAGCTCTGAAACTATTTTTCAGCCTATACTGTGAAACTAAAGTTATACTAGAATTGATGTTTTCTGTGTTATTCTTAGCTTGGCCATCACTTTCTTTTTAATGTTTATTATTAATTAAAATGCTTGAGGCATAATGGACCTGATTCATCAAAGCACTTGAAAAATTCCACTAGCATTAGTGGGATTTAAGCACATGACTAAGCATTTTGCTGAATCATAGCCTATATGATGTTAATTTTAAAACGTCCTTTAACTCCAAATAGATTTTTTCCCCTTCCAGTTCACGTTTATTTCCTTTCTGCTTCGTCTTACTTTCTAATACTCAGAGCTTCTAATCATTATTAAAATCTATTGATAAGGGTCTCTGATTTTGCTTCCCATTGACATTTATTTTAATTTTTTAATTCAATACTAAGTTTAAACCCCCGTCCCCCCAGGTTGTCGATTTTTTCTTTTATCCCTGGTTTATTTATCCAAGATTTTTTAAAAATTATATTTCTTTCCTTTTCGTAGCTTTCAGTAGTTTCTTTTTAAAAGAAGAAATTAGAGTATATCCTCTAATCAGGTGTATAAAATACAAACAGAAATCAATTTCATAATGGACTGCCCATGCTATGAGATGAGATTAAAATTCATTTTAAAGGTTGAAATAGAGTTAAAGATCTGTTTTCTGTTAATAAAACAAACTCTAAGCATCCATGATAGATTTTTTTAAAACAAATCGGGTACCTGGACTAAATCTAAATTTCAGATTAATACAAAGAACCACCCCCTGGCTCATTTTAGTCCTCCTGATATAAATATAGAAATAAAGATGTTGGGAAAGGAGACATGGTTTCTGCCTGTTTGATTCTCAGTGATGTGGTCATTGCAAAAATATTCAAGGAACCTTTCCCTGCCCTTCTCTTCCCACACAATCACCCATACTAGAGTGGTTGTATTAAAACAGGCAATGTGTGCGTTTACACTAACTCTCCTGGATGCAGCTATGTCCTGCACAAAAGGGGCAGGTTGAATTGTGCAGGACTGTGTGCTTGAATTGAGATCAAGGTGTTGATTAGCCCCCCTCACTCTTCCAAGCCACATCTGGCCCAAATATTCTCCACTTACACTCCCTTGTCCTTTCAGTTCTTCCTTTTCTGCTAGGGCTATGAAGTTAAGATTATGACTGGCCCTTGTGCAGGTGCACAGGCAGAGGAGGAAAGGTGCTTTCTTTTCCCATGTTCCCCATGGCCTACACACACGGTCCACTCATACTTACAGTCCTCATTCTCTCCTGAGAGATGCAAGCCACCCTTGTGGGGGCAGAAATAGCCAGCTGGGAAGAAAGGACCATAAAGTACCATTCTAAGGGATGGTGCGGTAGGTACATCTCTCCTGCATGCACATACTGGGGGAGAGACTGCCTCCATCACTCTGTCCTCAGATTCCTCAGCTCATTTGAATTACTCCCTACCCCAAAATGTCTGTGACTTGGTCACCTCTCATTGTTCCCTGGTGGCTTTTTCCCCCCTCCATCCCCGCCACCTCCATCTTCCCTAGGGACTCCCCCTGCACACCAGACTTCTCCTTGGCAGAGGGACAAGAACAATATGCTGGTGTTGGGGTTGCAGCCAGGAATGATTTAGCAGATAGGCAGGTAGCCTTGGAAAGAGGAAACTGCTTTATTGCATGTGGCTCACCATGTCTCTGCTGAGCACCAGGAAGCAGAGAAGAAGAGATGTGGTGTCAGGTGACTACCTTCCCTTGAGCTGCTCCATGGGTGTACTAGTAACTCAGGAACAGGTGGGAGGGCTTTGACCATCTGCTGCTTTACCTTACTTGCCAGCATTAGCCCAGCTGGAAGGTGCATTTAACTCTTCTGGTCCTTCAGAGCTTTCTCCTGGCCATGGTGACACACTTCTACCTGCTCAGCCCCATGTGTGGAATAGAAAAGGACCAGATTGGTAAGGAAGGGAATTTTATTTTCAAAACAAGATTTTTAGCAGCATAGTATAAACAATGGAGGAAAAACATTTACGTGGTTAGCAGAGTACACCATATCGGGCCTTTTGAGTTTTAAAATGTGAAAAATAAAAGAGAAACTTCTTGTATGTCAGCTCTTAGAGGGGATGACTCAAATATATTCCTTTTAATCTGCAGTACTACAAAGGTGAGGTGGGATATTAAATGGGCATTACTGTGTTCAAATGCTGTGAAGCAGAACTAGTCTAGTTTGGCTTGTGCTGTCAACTTTCCAAACACTGTCATTACATTAAAAGGATGTGTATTCTGAGCAGTGAAAGATTCTAGAAATCACTTTACTAGTATTTTCCCGAATTAGCTTTATTTAGTCAGAACAAAACTGAGCCCTTTTGTGAACCACCTCACATCTGCAGATTGACATTACTGAAGTAGTCTATAGTATTTTAGTGAATTAACTGGATACTTGTATGCCTGCCACCATTACTATGAATTAGCATAAGGGTAAAAACTAATGCAAAATAACTTCAAAAATCCTTTACAGTGGTGAAATGTGGGAGGGAACAACACTACTTTTTGAGCTTTTGATCTGGCAAAAACAAATATTTGAAGTCTCGAGTATACTGGCATTGGGCTTGATTCTGTTCAGACAAGCCTGGCCTGCCATTATATCCTATCCTGCAGCCTTTGCTTGGACACGCTCAGTAGTTTTCCATGAGTAAATACTGAATGATGGGGTTCACTAACTTCAGTGAGAGTTTTGCCTACATGCAGGACTCCATAGTTGGCCTTTAGAGTGAAAATCAGCCTTCTGCAGAGGGCCAAAAAAAGTCTAAGTACCATGTATGTTCAAGGTGTGAAATCTTGGCGCCTTTGAAGTCAGTGGGAAAACTCACAAGGACTTCATTGGGGCCAGAATTTTACCCACAGTCTTAAATCAGGTTTAAGTCTCATTCTGCCCACTGCACATGGGTGAATTTAAGGTAGCATTTTACCCCAAAATACACCACTGATATTGATTTCTCGTGCATGTATTTAAGTTCAGTAGCACAATATGCCCTGAACTAAACCAGTCTTACAAAATAATGCTGGATAATTTTTGGTTGGCATTCAAATCTAAACTTCTCTATATTTGGGGGTAGTTTTGAAATCCAGGCATTGAGTGTGGATTCAGCTCTTATATGCATGTAAATCTGAAATATCTGGTTCCTAGACACAGGAGTATCTGGAGCAAATTCATGAATCCTTGACTACTAAGTTTACTGAATAAGACCACATCTGAGGTATAGTACCATATTTCCAAAAGATGACAATATTTGGGTTAAGCCATCAAAAGAGAGCTCAATAAATGAAACAATGCACAGTATCCCAATGTTTTAGTATTCTGAGTACTATTCTGTGAGCTCACACAGTCTTTACTCAACCAAAATTAGTGGCATAAGCAGCCAACAGAAACACATTTCCATTTTTTTCTACCAATTCCTCTTCCTAACCGCCACCCCATGCTACATATGTTCAGAATTAGTCTAAAACACATATCAGCTATCAAATAATCTGAAAAACCACTAACCCTCATGGTGGCATAAACAAACCACACTGTTATATATTTTTTACTTCTGGGTTAGCACAACAAACATTTACGACCATACTGCTCCTTGAGACAGACTCCTGTTTGACTTAATTTATAAACGGCAATTTTCACACCTAACAAATACAGCGGGAGACCATTTTAAATGGCCAAGAGATACAGAAACAGTGCCAAGAGAAATGCACCCCCAGGATATGCAAGGAGACATTCTCCAGCAGCCAAGAGTAAGAAGTATTGCCCTGTGGGAATAAATGAATTGTAATTAAAAACTTTACATTCAAAGAAAAACCAGTATTTCTAAGCTTACTGTTAGTTCCTGCCATTTACTGGCAGGGTGGAAAGGGAAGTATGGCAGTAGTGTGGAGACTCTTTGAGTCCAATTCAGCTCCTTGGAGGTCAGTGGAAAGACTTCCATAAAATATTCTGGATGAAATCCTGGCCCCATTGAAGTCAACAGGGACAGGTTTTCACCTACTTGTTTTTAAAAAATTAAACAGTTTGTTTAAATATCAAAGCATCAGTTTTCGTGAGAGTTAAACCAATATGAAAACAAACAGGTATTCTGCTTCACATCACTTTGTAAGGGGCTTCCATACTGCGAGTGTCACAAATGAAGACTGTCTAACATAAATTTTTCAAAACGTTCTTAAAAACAAAACACTTCTTTAGCAAAATGGCTACTACCCGCATCAAGCTCAGAAACACCGCTTGTATTTGTCAATTTTTATTTTTGATTTCATTTCACGGGTTATTCATGGATAGAGTTTGTCATACCTTTAGAATTTGCAGTTTCATGAGCTGAGCAAACTTTTCTTGATTTGCTGATTTGATTTGAAATGAACAAAATTTATTTATTTGTTTATTTATACTTTTAAAGTGGATTCAGGTACACTGGCATTTATTCATGGTAACATCACCATTCTTTTTTATTCTTTAGTTCTTATCATAATGAGGGGGCCTTATAGGGCTCTTGAAGCTTTAGGAATCATAGTGGTATACTTTGAAACAGGAAAGCATCCCTTATCCACAGTGTGGATAGTTGATATAATATGGATAAGTTATATGATATACTTATTTTGTCACCTAAACACCTTTACAGCAGAGTAGAGAATATTTTCCAGTTACACCAAAGATAAATTTTCAAACCAATGGTTTATACCATATATAAGCAGGTTAGAATCACAGTTTCCAAATGCTAAAGCATTACATCTAGTCTGGGCCGTTCCTAGGGGGGTATGGGGCTCGAGACAAATCAGCCTGCCCCCTAGTCTCCTCACTGTCCGCCCAGCGCGCCCAGCCACCACTTGCCTCCTCACCCCGCCTGCCCTCCCACCACTCTCCTCCTCGCCCTTCCGCCCGCCTGCCGCTCGCCTCCTTACCCGCCTGCCCACAGCTCACATCCCTGCTAGTCTCATCACCACCCATCCATTGCACCCGTCCATCCGCTGCTCTCCTCCTCGCCATCTGCATGCCCATCTGCCTCCTCACCTCCCTCCCTCTTGCCCTCCTGCCGCTTGCCTCCTCACCTGCCTGCCCGCTGCTCACCTCCCCGCTAGTCTCCTTGCTGTCCATCTGGTGCACACACACCGTGTCCACCCAACCGCCGCTCCTCAGCACCATCCGCCCACCACCTGCCCCCTCACCCCGGCCCATCTGCCCTTTCGCCTCCTCACCTGAATATTGGGACAAATGGCATCCTGATCATACATCAGTCGGAATGTGGGACAAAGGACTAAATATTGGGACAGTCCTGATTTTATCAAAGCATGGGGCCCCCAAAGCGTGGGGCCTGGGGTGGTCGCCCCGATTTGCCCTACCCAAGGGACGGCTCTGCATCTAGTAGTTTGTCACCTAACCACTGCTAAAATCATCAGAATTTAAGGGGAGGAGGAAGGAGGGAAAGAAGAAAACCAGTATTATGTGATTTATTTTTTAAGGTTGCGCACAATATATTGTAACTTGTCAGGGTTGGGAGCCTTTTGGTGGACAAATATAAATGCTTTTAGAACTAGCAAACTTTTCCAAATATTGGTTCTGGATTAATGATCAGAACAATTGGTGGGGTTATGATTTAGAGTATGTTAATGGAAAAATATGCTTCCTGATTAATATGCATAAGTATCCTTTACTCTTCTACATTTGTACACTTCCTGTCATGAGTAATTTGCTCTCTAGTATGGGGTAGTCTTTGGCTCTGGTTCAGGAAGGTTCTTAAGTGTGTAACTTCATTCATGAATATGCCCAATGAAGTCTCATTAAGCAGCTTCCTGAATCAGGGCCTCTGTGGTGTCCAATAAAGCTGTGCACTATTTCTGGGCAATGAAACTTTCCTTTCTGATAATGCCTTCATCATGAAGTCAATGGGCATAGTCACATGAGTAACAATGATCTGTGAAGAAGAGTTGGTAGGATTGGGATCCATCTCAGGTAATTTTAGTAAGAGTTTTCAGAGTGCTTAAAATTCACAAAAGAGCAATCTTCTCCTCCAACATTATAGGTGAAATTTGCCCTTTTGCAGAGCTTCAACACAAGACTTACGTACCACTTCATCCCACTTAAACATTGTTCTGAGGTCCTAAGTGGGACTTGAATGGTATGTAGGCTTCTGCTGGCCCTCTGGATGGGGTGAACTTTTTTCTTTTTCTTTCATAGAATCATAGAATACTGGGGTTGGAAGGGACTTCAGGAGGTTATCTAGTCCAACCCCCTGCTCAAAGCAGGACCAATCCTCAACTTTCTTTTTCTTTCTTTCTTTCTTTCTTTCTCTTTCTTTCTTTCTTTCTTTCTTTCTTTCTTTCTTTCTTTCTTTCTTTCTTTCTTTCTTTCTTTCTTTCTTTCTTTCTTTCTTTCTTTCTTAACAAAATCTTTTAATAACAAAATTAAAAGTAAGTTGCCTTCTAGAAGAAATTATCTGGACTTGGAAAGTATAACTCTTCTAAGAAGCTTGTTGATTAATTTCCATGTTCCTCTTCTCTAGGGTGCACCTGGCAAAGATGGACCCACAGGGCCCCAAGGTCCTCCTGGGCCAGTGGTAAGTACTGTCTATGTGAGATTTATTACTGTATGAGTTGAGGTCTTTTCAGGATGTAGGTTGCTGTCTGTGCCAGCTGGGGCTAAATAGCCGATTGCACTGGAGATTAGAATTCAGATTAATCATGAGTTTGGCAGAGAGCTGACCGTGCTATGCCAGTTCTTTGGATTCTTACCTTGAGATACAATGACTCCCCCATGGTAAAGGGAGATTGAGTCACTCAATAAATAGGCTGCCATCTTGTGGTAAGTAAAGTAGCTGCGTTGTGTAAAGTGGACTAATAGCCCTTGGCATTGAGATGAGGCAGAGACTCTAGTCTTGCGGGAAGTTCCAATCTGGACTTGTTCTCTGACATGAGCCGCCAGAGTTCATTGCCCCAGGTCATGCAGCTGAAGCCCTGTAGAATGTATTCAAACATTTCACAAAATAATTAAGAGATCATCTAGAGGCCAGAGTCTGACCTCAGCTGGCTTCAGTGGGAGCAGTACACATTCATCTGAGGGCAGAATTTTGTTCCTTGTGTTATAAATCTGCCTCTGGCAGATACATTTTTTAGGAGTGATATATTTACTAGCAAGATTTGTAGTGGGGTTATAGAGAACCATGGGCCAATTTGCCTGTGATGGTTTTAAATATTCTCTAATTGCCAGATTCTGCCAGTCTTACTTATGTTCTGTAGTAGGGCAGATGAAATCAGTGGGTAAGATACTACACATTATGAGCAAGCGTGGCAAAATCTGACCCTAAAGTTGTTGCTGTTAACACTGACTAGGATAGAAGATAACTTTGTGGAAGGAATACATGCACCTTAGACATTCACAATCTGTGGTTTGAATTCCTTATTTGAAGGCTTGTGACACTGAAAAATGTACAAGGGCTTTTATTTTATTACTTTATTAGAACTAGCCAGAATCAGGACACAAGACCATCTATTATTTACATGTTAGTGACAAGAAAATAAAATATTTAGAAAGTAAAAGTCCACCTGCAATCTCCTGAGTTTCCCCTTCCCCATTCCTTGGCTACTGCACTAATATCATTACTACTTTGGGGTCCTACAGGAGTGGGGGAAAAAACAGTTGAAATAATCCATGAGGACAGAGGCAATGAACCTAACCCATTTGGGAAATAAGATCTGAGGATTCATGTGAGTGCAAATCTTGCCCCCGAAGCTACAGTCACAGGAAGTTCCATGGTAGCAGAACAGCTGTGGTTACACCGTATATGGAGGGGTGAGATTGGGACTGGGTGGGCCTGGAGGAAGGCAAGGCCAAAGGATCCATTGCTGTGTAAACCCTTCAGTGATTCCAGAACATCAAGCTGCAGTAACTTCCACATGGTTGTTCCATAACTACTCAGCAATCTGGGGAGGGGTGGATTCTTTCTTTTGTTCAGCCGCTCCCTAGTTACTCAGGCCAAGTGCTGGGTTAAAATTTGCCCTACAGCCCTGGACCCTCAGACTCACTGAAGTCCATGGGAGGTTTGTCTGATTAAGGATTGTAGGATTGGGCCTTTTACTCCTTTGTGAAATTATGTAGCTACACATTGAAAAAAGAATGTGTTACTAGCTGAATAATAGTGTTATTACCCTTTATGATATTTGCATAATTATAAATAAATAAATACTGCCCAGCACCTATTTCTTTACCTGTTTTGAGCTGACATTAACTAATGCATTACATTAATGAATATTCATCACTGTGCAAAGCTCATCTAGAACAGCTATAGTTTCATTCTTAATTCACCTTCTTGTGCCTATTGCATGGGGTCTCCAAATAGTGTATAGTTTTAAATATAGTCCATGTTTCAATTTTTTGAGGAATTGAAGTGTGAGGCAATCTGCTGGTAGTTTAATTCACAATTTCTTCAAATTTGTAAATTGACCTTTTCTCTGATTTTTAATAAGGATTATTAATTCAGAATTCATTTATATTTTAATGGTAATTTAAAAAAAGAAAACAATGACAATAAACATTTCATCTCTGGCTTCTATTATTATGGACATGAAAGTGGATCCATAGGACTTGATAAAGGACTAAATTTAGCAGCAATAATCTAATGTAGTGTACTATGCATAATGTGTAGTCTTCTCACTTTTCAAATGACCAATGCATCATTGTGGAACTGCTGTAGCTAGGATGCTGACCATATATTACAAAAATTGTGTTTAAGTATTTTTGTCAATAAGAACTCATTGATGTGGATGTCACAATTAACTCTTTACTCTTTCTTTTTCCATTTAGGGAATACCTGGTGCTCCTGGTGTTCCAGGTGTTATGGGAAACACTGGGCCACAAGGTGGTGTTGGACCTCCTGTAAGTAAGCTAACATAATCCTTATATATTAGCAGTCCTGTGCTATTCGGTGTCTAACCTTTGCTGTTATCCATTACAAAAGCTACACAGGACCCAGAATTGTGGTCCATTTGCTCATAAAGCACTCACGCTGATTGCAATTAATGACTAAACGAAACATCCCATTGTTGTTTTAATTTAGGTTTTCTTTAGTTTTGTTTTGCTTTTGGTCTGACTCAAAATGTTGTGTAGAAATATATACATGAAAGCATCAAGAAAAGACATTGTCCTTAAAGGTTAAAAGCATACAGGATGGGAATTCATATTCTGAATGTAGCCGTTTAATTTTCTTTCCATTTCAAACTACGTTAAAGAAAATAAAATGTTCCTGCTTTATTAGACTTAACACTTTCCACAAAGATGGCATTTTTTCAAAGTAGCCTGATTCTGATCTTATTTATACTGGTTTTCCACCAATGTAACACTGTTGACTTCAGTGAGTGTACTCCTGATTTACATGGGTGTAAATGACATCAGAATCAGACCCACTTTTAAACTGTAATTACAGGCTTCAACTACAGAAAATTTTGCCATTGATGTCAGTGAGAGCCCTTGGGCTCTTGATTCTGTTCAGGATCTAATGCTCAATTTTTCTACCATTTAAATGTCAATGACTTGTTTTATACATGAAAGAAAACATTTTAAGTAAAAAAAAAATCTATAAAATGAGGGTATAAATTCCACACTAGTGATAGTTTTGGAGTTTTTCATTTGGCCTTTTAGGTGTAGCTATTCACCTAAATATTTTGAATTCATAAATTATGAATTTAACATTTTAACATTTGTTTCCTTATGTAGCCTGCTTAAAATATTTTTATATATCATAATGGATGTTATAATCTCATGTTCTAGAAAGTATTTGAGTCTGACATTGTCCAGCTGCACGTCTGGCTTGATTTGTAGAATACTAAATAATTTTAGATTTTTTTCAAACATCCAGTCGGCTTTGGCGATTTATACTAACAGAAGCATTTGAAATATTTGGCTAAATGGGAATATAGTGACTGATGATAAAATATAAGCGAAGATAATACACTAACACTCTCTTCATCATACTCTACCAGTATAATAATGAAATGCCCAATTAAGAGATTTGGTGAGCTATAAAACTTACCTGGAACTGGAGCATTGACAATAATATAGGCACATGCTCCAGAAATTGGTCTAAATTTTCGTAAGTGCAGATATGCCTGAAGGTCATATGAGGCCAAACTCTGAGCGTGCCTGAAGTCTTACTGGAGAGGTCAAAAATGACAGAAAATCAGGGCTGCATCCACCAAAACCTACAGAATGGCCAGGTTCAAAAGCGGGTACATTTATGCTGCAGATTTCAGTCCGCACTGCTGTTGGCCCAAGCGCCATTTTAGAGACAACCGAGGCAACAGAATACAGTGTGAAGAGAAAGGTGAATTTGGCAGCAAGGGAACAGAAGCCCCCCTGAGTTTCCAGAATATCATCCTGGCTACACTAGCTCTGAGAAAGAGACAGTACTCACAGCCATTAGGCGGGATGAGTTTTCCCAGACTCAAGGGTCAGAAATGAGGAACAGTGGAGAGACAAAAGCTGGGAAAGGTAACCGCCTGCTACTCAGTCATGGAAAGAGAAATACCTGCTAGGTGTTGACAAGGAAAGAGCATATTTAAGAGAATGTTGCTGTCCGTTCGCCAGGGTTAAATAGGGTTCTAAAACTGAGTTGTTTACCTTCCTTCTTTTCACTGTAATACTCTAATATTTGGAGATTCAAACATACAGTACTTAGAACTAGAGAAAGGTAAGAATTAACTTTGTTTAATCTTTTAACAGGGTGCTCCTGGTGCAAAGGGGGAAAGGGGTGAGCGGGTAAGTACTCTGTAGCCATATTCAATAGCCACAAATACATTTCAATCTGACCTTCTGTCCCATAAACCCCCCACCGCAGTAATTTACATTCACTCTACTCATAGCTATGGTGAGTTTAGATCTAATCTGACAAACTTTTCTTCTTCACTGATCTCCGTCCCTCTCTCTAAATTTTAATAAAATTAAAAAAGAAAGTAACAATGTGCGTGTATCAGTGAGCATATCCCATGATCTTCTTTTGTGGTTACCATCCCCAGCCTTTTGTTTGTTGTCTGAAAACAGGAGTTTCTCATTTCCAACTCTGTTATCAACATCCTGGGCAAGTCCCAGAGGTTCTCTGCCTCATTTTCCCCATCTGTAACATAGGGATCATAAAGACATACCTCCCACAGGCTCTCTGAGCACATTCAAGATAAAAGTGCTATAAGAGAAATGTGTGGCTATGATGGTGTTGTTATCCAGGGTGACATTCAGTCCCAGGCAATGGTGCGTGCGGTTGCTCATCAGGTGTGTGAACAGCTCATCCAAGGTAAGTAGATCAATATCTCTTATGTTCGAATTTTAGGTGGCTGTTTCTACAACCATAGAATAGATCTGTAGCTGGTACGAAAACAAAAAGCCACCAAACAATACCTACCCTCTACTGTTTCAGAGTAGCAGCCATGTTAGTCTGTATTTGCAAAAAGAAAAGAAGTACTTGTGGCACCTTAGAGACTAACACAAGTACTCCTTTTCTTTTTACCCTCTACAGTGTATTCCCTAGGCCACCGAACAATGCCTGCCCTCTAACAGTGTATTCCCTAGGCCACCGAAGAGTACCTCCCCTCTAACAATGTATTCCCTAGGCCACCGAACAATGCCTGACCTCTAACAGTGTATTCCCTAGGCCACTGAAGAGTACCTCCCCTCTAACAATGTATTCCCTAGGCCACCGAACAATGCCTGACCTCTAACAGTGTATTCCCTAGGCCACCGAAGAGTACCTCCCCTCTAACAGTGTATTCCCTAGGCCACTGAACAATGCCTGCCCTCTAACAGTGTATTCCCTAGGCCACCGAAGAATACCTCCCCTCTAACAGTGTATTCCCTAGGGCACAGTGCCTACCCTCTAACAGCCTGTACCCACGGCCACCAAACAGTACATACCCTCTAAGGCCACTGAAGACTACATACTTTCTAACAGAGTATTTCCTAGACAACCAAACAATACCTATCCTCTAGCAGCGTATACTGTATACCACTGAACAGTATCTACTCTCTAATAATATATACCCTATGCCACCGAACAGTGCCTACCCTCTAACAGCATATACACTTGGCCACCAAAGAGTGCCTGCCCTCTATCAGTGTATATTCTAGGCTACCTAAGAGTAGCCTATACTTCTCCACCCACAAGTACACACTTTATCATCACCACAACTAGCATATATCACAGACCACATTCTTAACTTCTCCCTCTTAGGACGAGAGCCTTCCAGCACCCCTTTCACCAACCTACTCCCTTCAAACACCCCTGAGCCAGATTATCCACTTTGTCCTGAATTTGGTGGAATCTTTCCCCCCACAGGTCACATGGCCAGATATAATTCAATTCTGAACCAGATTCCAAGTCAGTCTGTCTCAGAACGAACCATCCCAGGACCTCCTGGCGAGCCAGGTCGACCAGGATCTCCTGGGTCACAGGGAGAACAAGGAGCACCAGGAAGACCTGGATTTCCAGGCAATCCTGGCCAGCCAGGAAGACCCGGAGAAAGAGGTAGGCTGAATACTTAAAATGTATGGTAATATATATCACCATGTTGCCATAATATCATTACTTTACTTACCTGATTTAATTTTAACATGTGAACATAGTTTTCTCTCTAGTTAAGAGCTGGTCCTAAGCTGCAATGTTTGGGTAACACTGAAAGCTATGGAAACTGCCAATCACCAAGTTAATGCAACCTTTTACAGAGTGTGATTGGGTAGAATCACATTTGGGATTGATACAACCGCTGCTAAGGATTGATGATCATATGAAGATGTACATGGTGCAAGAGGTTTGCCTTTTTGCAGAATTCTGGGGTTGTGGAAGTTTACAGCTCCAAACGTGTTTCATTTTGAAATCTGGTTTTTGCCCTCCACCCTGCAAATGAAGGCACTACTGTATAGTCAAAAGAATATCAGCTTCAAAACTGGTAGGTTAGTTCTGGGGAAAAGGTAGAATTTTCTTACTAAATTTGAAATGAATTAGACTAAAGGTTCCTAAATTATAATACCATAATGACACACATTGATCAGATGGGGAAGGAGTGTACTGTTTGAGACAGGAGGGCAGGATCAGGGTCAGATGGTGAAAAGGCGAGGATAATGAAAAAGGTGGGGCAAAACAACAAAAAATTAAATGAAATTTTGCAGTTAACCAGCCACTTGCCAAATTTCCCCTTCATCCTTTTACCTATATTTATATGATGTCCCTTTGCCCCCTCCTCAGTCTGTTTTGTCTAATTAAATAGCAAACTCTGTGGGGCCTGACTTTGTTCCAAACTGTGAGACATCTGGCATGCTTTGGTGTACTTTATAAATAATAACAGTAGCCTCAAAATGGCACTGTGAGACTAAATCAGTCAGTGACTGTGAAATGCTTTGAGATCCTCACAGGGAAGGCACTACTGAAGAGCCAAGAATCATTGTTCTTATCATTACAATTACCAATAAGTGGCATTTTAAAAAATTTGGTCCAATGGCTGTTCACATCCTGGAGCTTAATAGGTCACGTGTCCTGTTTGGTAGCCAGAAAACTAATATTATATTGTTCTGAGGAGAACACTTTTGAGTGACCTTTGAACTTGCCACCCTTCCTCCCCCACAAGTCTCTAAGCCCTCAAGGCCATAATTCGA
The DNA here is from genome assembly GCF_965140295.1 of Lepidochelys olivacea. Classification (NCBI taxonomy): domain Eukaryota; kingdom Metazoa; phylum Chordata; order Testudines; family Cheloniidae; genus Lepidochelys; species Lepidochelys olivacea. Next base: position 24,773,536 of record NC_140412.1, on the reverse strand, counting down.
ATGACCCTACTGTAAGAGGAGATGAGATTTAGAGTGCAAGCTTGTCAGCGATGGATTTCTGTGCTCAAGATGAACGATAGACATTGTTCCAAGCTATCGGGAAAGAGGGAGGAGGGGACAAGAATGGAGGGAGATGGGAAGATGAAACAAACAGGGGACTGACTGAAACTGGATGAGTGAGAGAAAACCAATGTGGGCTGCAGGAGAGCTGCCTCCATAATGTAAATCTTTGCACCATTTAAACAGTTTCTTAGAGTATGCAGAAATCGCACAGGGGTTAAGCCCATTTATATTAACAAAATGAAGGACAAATAATGCTATTGATTGTAAAAATTAATCTGCAAGAAACAGCACAGACAAGACAGCTAGTACAGAAATGATGGAGAACTTAGAAGTAATAGTTCATGATGACAAAATATTGCCCAAGAATGAGGCCCCCCCATTCATTATTGCTGTGGATGCAACAGCTGCTGCAGCAGAAGATACACTTTGGGAGGGAGCTTTTGTTAATTTGGATTTGGAAATAAAACAAGGCTCCATTAAGCATGCTGTCAACCACTGTTAGTCCTCATAGGCTTTTACTAGATGTGATGAATGCCAATAGTTGATACTGTCTCAGTGTGCCCAATGGCTAAAACTAGACTGTTTTAAGGATTGGGATCAAATGATGAGCAACTGCAGATATGGTGTCCTTCTGAATGGGCAGTTCAGCAAAGCACACGCCCTCAAGGATGGTCTACCTCAAGGATCCGTGCTGGCTTCTTTACTGTTCAACATCTACATTAGGGACTTACCCAACACAATTTTGTGTAAGTTCATTTATGCTGATGACATTGCTCCTGCTGTATAAGGCAAAGCACTCTCCACCATCGGCAATGCCCTCTCCACTGACCTCAGGATAATGACAGAATATTTTCAGTACTGGAAGCTCCACCCCAACTCCTCCAAAACCTTGGTAGTAACTTTTCACCTAGACAACAAAGCTGCCAAGAACAACGTAATGTCATCTTTTTGTGGTCAATGGGTCTGAAATGAGCCCTTGGATGCAACCTCAGAAAGACGGTTGACTCTTAATCCCAATCTGGAAAAGATACATGAAAAGATAAAGGCAAGGTCTAGCCTTGTCTGAAAACTTGCAGGCACAATATAGGGTGCCGGTGCACCCACACTTCGAACAGTGACTATAGCACTGGTATACTCAGCCACTGAAGATTGTGCACCGGTCTGGGTGGGCAGCTCACATTCAAAATCTCTGGATGTGCATCTTAATTCCATGATGAGAATCATAACTAGAACATTAAAATCAACACCTGTTCAATGGTTGCCCACTCTTGCACATATACCCCTATCCAAAATCTGGAGAGACACAAGTACAGCTCATGAGTACAACGAAACTGTGGTCAACCTGAATTTACCAATTCATGAGGCCCTCCATAACCTTATGAAAACACATCTGAAATCTTGCACGCCTTTTGGGGATTGAGTTAAAGCTCTTAAAGTGTCCCCATTCAATCCTCATCCACGTTGGAGAGAAATCTGGGATAATGCTAATGTCCCAAACACACACTTGACTGCCAACCCCACAAAAGAACTTCCAGGCTTCAACCTGCCCTGGAATCAATGGTCCACATTGAACCATTTTAGAACATTGCATGGCAGATGCTGTCATCTCTCACACCTTCGGGAGATGATAGGCAAGGCACAGTGTGACTGTGAACACCAGTCAGAAACTGTAGGCCACGTTTTAAATCAGTGCCCGCTTTGGTCATTCGCAGGTGGCATCTCAGACCTACATCAAGCATCTCCCAAAGCTGTCTCACTAATCTGGACATAGTCACCGGAATATCACTAATTGACTCTCTCATGCAAGAAGAAGTACTGTCATGGGGAGAAACTACTGGATAGTAAAGGACTCTTTAATCTAACAGAGAAACAAGAACCAATGGCTGGAAGCTGAAGCCAGAAAAAATCAAACTAGAAATTAGTCACAAATTTCTAACAGTGAGGGTAACTAATCATTGGAACAAACTACCACTGGAAGTGGTGGATTTGCAATCTCTTGATATTTTTAGATTAGGTTGGGTTGCTTTTCTGGAAAATATGCTGTAGTCAAACACAAGTGATTGGGCTCAATATAGGGGCAACTGTGTGAAATGTAATGGCCTGTGCTACACAAGTTGTCATACCTGATGATCTAATTGCCCTGTTAAACTCTATGAATGTTTGGATCTAGGAATTCCACCCCCAACAGAAAATTCTGGAGAAATCTTCACAAGATGGCATTTCCCCCTCTTTGGCTCCCTCTTATGAGTTTTACAATTGGAGGAGGCTGTCTTAGCCTTAGCTTTTACTCAGGAAGGAATTTAGATCACAAGCAACCTGAAGTAGATTAATTTTCCTATGCTCTGCTGTGCTGTTTTGGGTGTTTGCCATGCAGATGACTTCAGTGAGAGTTTGCCTGAGTAAAGACTAAATAAAATCCAAGTGAAGACCTCAGAGTTTAGCCCACAGTGTACATAGTTTCTCAGTTTGAATAGTCATGTTTCAAATTTGCCATTGCTTATTGATATATTTTCACCTGGTGTATATGTGTATGTGAAGGAATAATAATTCAGTGTGGGAAGAGTTGTGGTTTGAAACCTCTTGTGGCAGTTGCTTTCTGAAGCACCATATTATTGCTGGCTTAGTGTAAGCTTAAAATGGGGCTTATACTAAATAACCACATAGATTCCAGATGTTTACTGCAGGCAAGTCTTTTACAGTTTTCATGAACAAAGCAATGCACTCGTGCAGACTTTGCCTGCTGCATGTGCCAGCATTTGCTTCCAGAACAAACACGTACTACTATTGTTTGCAGTGAGGCAAGGTGGGTGAAGTAATATCTTTCATTGCCCCGGCTTCTGTTGGTGAAAGAGACAAGCTTTTGAGCTACACAGAGCTCTTCTTCAGATCCAGGAAAGGTACTCAGAGTGTCACGCTAAATACAAGGTGGAACAGATTGTTTAGGCTCTGTCTCCACTTGCAGAGTTTTTGCGCTGTCAGTTTCACCAGTGATAGGGAACTGGTAAAAGAAAAGTGCTGGTTTGTGTTCTCACTTACTTCCACAGGCGTCAGATCGTGTTCACATTTGCAGGACTTCCATCGCCGATGAGAGCAGGGCACTGAGGGCAGCTATCCCACAGTGCAGCTCTCTCCATTTTGAGGATAGGTCTTGTGGGGGGGAGGGTGATCGTGGGGCATCCTGCGTCCCTGCACAGCTTCCTCTCCCCAAACACTGATCAGCTCCAGTAGCTCAGCATTGCCTCAAGCAGGGGATCCTTTGCTCCATGGAGCAGCCATTGTCACCTGGCCAGATGATAAGTGAGCACTTGCCAAGAAAACAGGAAGGGGAGTTTCAGAGTTCCTGGGGCTTTACAGGGAGAGGGGCAGACTCTGTTTACCTGGTGTCAGAGCAGCAGAGTTGCTAAAAGCTGTGTAAACAGGAAGAACATGTCTTCACTTGCACATCACCGCAGAAGTATCACTGGTAAGAACTGAATGCATCTCGTGGAGGTGGTGTTCTTTTTGTGGTGAAATTCTGAGTTTCACCCCAAAAAGTCATTGGCAAGTGTAGACACTTCCACAGGTTTTGCACAGAAAAGGACTTTTTGCGCTTTACATGGCAAGTGTAGACATGACCTTAGCATAAGTGATTAACATGTTTTCTAATAGACCATCCAAGCTGAAGTGGCCCGTTAACACCTCTGCAATCATAGGACAAAAAAAGGGGAGTTAGTGGGTTACAGACTGTTATAATAAGCCATAAATCCAGTGTCTTTTATTGAGATATAGTGTTATAATGTCTAGCAAAGTTATGAATTTAATCTTCCATGCTTGTCTTTTGAAAGTGTTGTACAGGTTTCCTTTGAGGATGAGGATTGAAAGGTCAGATATGGTGATCCACAGGAGATAGGGTGTTTTTGTCTTTTATCATTTTTCTGTTTGTTCACTTGGGACTGTAGTGATTGTCTGGTTTCACTCACATAATTGTTATTGGGGCATTTAATGCACTGGATGTGATACATCACATGTTGTGATAGGCATGTGTAGGGTTCATGGATCTTGAAAGGGCCCAGGGATCTTGGGGAGGGGGGGTATTGATCATCATAGCCGTGGAGGAATGTCTGTAGGTTTTGCATCTGTTATTATGGCAGGATCTGGCGAGACTTGGAGTTGGTGAGCCCAGGGAGGAGCTTGCTGTGGGGAGCTTGCTTCTAATGATGAGCTTTGAGAGGCTGGGAGGTTGTTTGAAGGCCAGAAGTGGGGGTTCAGGAAATATTTCTTTCAGGATGTGGTCCCCATCAAGTATGGGTTGTAATTGTTTGATGACACCCTGTATGGGTTCCAGTTTGGGGTGGTAGGTGATAACTAAGCCCTGGTCTACACTAGGTGGGGGTTTCAATCTAAGTTACGCAACTTCAGCTATGTGAATAACGTAGCTGAAGTCGAGTACTTAGACCTACTCACCGTAGTGTCTTCACTACAGTGCGTCGACTGCTGCTGCTCCCCCGTCGACTCTGCCTGCACCTCTCGCGGTGGTGGAGTACAGAAATCGACGGGAGAGCGCTCGGGGGTCGATTTATCCCATCTAGACTAGACGCAATAAATCGATCCCCGCTGGATCAATCGCTGCTCGCCGTTAGTGGGTGAGGTTGGAGCAGGGGTGGGCAAACTTTTTGGGCTGAGGGCTGCATCTGGGTGGGGAAATTGTATGCAGGGCTGGGGCAGGGGGTTGGGGTGTGGAAGGGAATGTGAGGTGTGGGGGGGGTGTGGTGTGCAGGAATGGGCTCAGGGCAAGGGATTGGGGCAGAGGAGGTGTGCGGGGTGTATGAGGGGGCTCAGGGAAGGGGGTTGGGGTGCAGGAGGGGTGCAGCATGCAGGAGGGGGCTCATGGCAGGGGTGCAGGAGGGGTGCAGGGTGCGGCAGGGGTTGGGGTGCAGGAGGGGTGCAAGGTGCAGCAGGGGGCTTAGGGCAGGGAGTTGGGGGGCGGGGTCCAGGAGGGGTTCGGGCTCTGGCCTGGCGCCGCTTACCTAAAGCGGCTCTGGGGTGGCAGTGGCATGCACTGGGGCCAGGGCAGGCTCCTTGCCTGCCTGCCTGCCTGCCCTGGCACCATGCCGCGCCACTCCGGGAAGCAGCTGAAACCACGTCCCTGGGAGCTGCAAGGTGCGGTGCCTGGAGGCAAGGGCAACGCACGGAGCCCTCTGCCTGCCCCCACGCCCCGGGGCCTCAGGGACTTGGTGCCGGCTGCTTCTGAGAGCAGCACGGGACCTGTGGCTCCACAGGGGGCAATCCCACTGGCCGGATCCAAAGCCCTGAGGGGCCGGATCCAGCCCGCGGGCCATAGTTTGCCCACCCCTGGGTTGGAGGGTTGGTTTTTTTTTTCTGTATTGAAGCTGGTTTTCTTGAGGTATTTGTGTGGCCCATTCCATGATGCAATCTACTTCTCTAGTGGGGAGTCCTTGTTTGATAAAGGTACTTTTAAGTGTGTTAAGGCAGTGGTTCCCAACCAGGGGTCCGGAGCCCTATAGGGGACTGGGGGCAGGTTTCAGGGGATCTGCTAAGCAAGGCCAGCATTAGATTCGCTATGGCCCAGCACAGAAAGTCAATGTCCCGCTGTGCAGGCCTGCAGTCTGGGGCCCTAAGCCCCACCACCCAGGGCAAAAGCCGAAGCCTGAGCAACTTAGCTTTGCGGTGTCCACTGTGGGGAGGACCCCGGGTAATTGTCCTGCTTGCTACCTCTTAACATTGGCCCTGGCTTTTATATGCAGAAAAACAGGTGTTGTGGCACAAGTGGGCCATGGAGTTTTTATAGTAGTTAAGGTATGTATCCTGTATTTTTTCCTTGGAGCATATTCTGTGGTATCTGAGTGCCTGGCTGTAGATAACAGATTTCTTGGTGTGTTTGGGGTTGTTACTGGATCTGTAAAGGTAAACGTGGTGATCTGTGGGTTTCTTGTGCATAGTTGTCTGGAGGGTTCTATTGTTGAAGTCAATTGTGGTGTCCAGGAAGTTGATGCTGGTGCAGGAGCGTTCTAGACAGAGTTTGATAGCTGGGTGGTGGTTCTTGAAGTTGAGATGGAAATCTGAGGGATTTTAGGTCATCAGTCCAGAGAATAAAAATATCATTGATATATCATTGGTTTCATGGTGTGTTCGTCCAGAAATTCTTCCTCAGTGTGGCCCATGATGAGGTTGGCATACTAGGGAAGCATCCAAGTACCTATGGCTGTTCTCATGTTTGGACAAAGTGTTTGTTGTTGAATGTGAAAATTATGACTGCAGAGTTAATGAGCCACTTCACCGTGAATGATCTCTGAGAAAGTATGTTAACTACCTCTGCTAAACAGTCTGTTCCACCTTGTATTTAGCTGTGACACTTTCCCGGACCTGAAGAAGAGCTCTGTGTAATCTTGAAAGCTTGTCTCTCTTACCAATGGAAGTTGGTCCAATAAAAGATATTGACTCACTCACCTTGTCTCTCTCATGTACTACTGTGGCACTTTCAATGCATTTGCCTTGCTGTAGTACCCACAACAAAGCTAACAGAGTGCAATGGAGGGTTTAGTCCCCTTTTTTTGCAGCTACCATGGCACATCAACTGTCTCAGTAATACCTAGAAAATATTTTGCATTTGGAATCCAGAGCTAAAATTTGGCACAAGGAATTCATTTTTAAAAGCAGGAGGAATTCATCCCCTGATCACGTAAGTATTGTTTAGCATGCTTCTGAGGCAGGCTCCCACAGGAATTAACATGTGGGTTGTATCAATCTGGGACTACTTCCCACATATACCATACAATAAAACCATTCACACAAGGTGTCTCATAGCATTTCACAAAGAAATTGAAGGTTACATAGTAAGCAAATGCTAGATTTCAAAGAGAAGTCTTCAGCTCAGATGTATGAAAGGGATAGAACTTCAGGAGCCCTGAGACCAGCAGGCAAAATATTGCTTTGCAAAGAAGTGCAGAAGAAAGAACACTGGGGTAAAATTTTCAAAAGTGCCTGAGTGACTTAGGAGCTTAAGTCCCATTGCCTTGCAGTAGGATTGGGGATTCTAGGACCTAAGTTACTCTAAGAATGGGACTTAGGCACTTTTGAAAATTTTACCCTGGCCATTTGTGACTTTAAACAATGGGATAAATGCTAACGCCTGTTCTAAGGAGCTTAGTAAGCTGAGGGAAAAATATCAAATAAGCAAAACAGAACCCAGCTGTTGGTCATGATAAGAGCAAGACTTCAAAGATGAACATGACATCATCCTGGAAGCCAGTGTGAGGACTCTGGAGTAGGAGTTGCATGCTAAGTGGTCAGAATCCTGGCTGTTGAGTTGCTATGATAGTTTGCAGATACATTTTGGCAGGCAATTCAGGAAATGAAGAATTACAGTAATCAAGTCTAGCTGTTATAGAGGCGTGAATTCCAATCTCCAGGTCAGGGCTGCAGGGATTGGGGTGTACTCTGGTAGTATTTCTCAAATGATAAAAGGAACATTTGGTAACACGTTTAACACGTTCTGACACAGGCCTTAGTCTAATGTTACCCCCAGATGTAGAAGAAACGGCACTGCATTACAGCCATCAAGTGGCGAGGCGGCCACAGGCACTGAATTTAATTGCTGCGCACAGCTAAAAAGAAGCATTTCATTTTTAATGGTAGTGAGTTTTTAAAAGATTTTGACTTCCATAAATTCATGGGTGAGACATAAAGACTTAAATCTGCAAAGGGATTTAGGCACATAATCCAAAATTTCAAACTAATCCCTGCTCAGCTGGTGCCTTACATTCCCTAGGTGTGTATATTTCTGCTGGTAAAATCCCTAAGGTGCCCAAATTTCTACTGCTGGGCACATGCACAGCTACCTTGGTCCTGATGCCCGAGTGCCTAAGCCCCAGGGGGATCCTCAAACTAGGCAGTGTCCCACCTATCAAGCATAAGGCCTTGCACAAAATGATGGTATGGGTAGTGGAAAGTTTCAACAGGAGAGATTGAGAGAGACCTTTCCCAGGGTACTCCTATAGCCCAGTGTCTTGGGTTCCAATCTCTGAGATGAGACTTGGGTTCAAATCTCTGCCCCACATCTGGTAGAGGGGGGATTTGAACTTGTGTGTGAGTGCTCCAACCACTGGGCTAACAGTTGTAAGGGGGGGGCTGCTGGATCCTCATTTATTATTTATTTTATAGAAAGGATTTTGGTGCCTAACTCCATGAGAAGCGTGTGACACTATCTAGGGGTGCTCAGGACTGAAAGACACCCTGTTACTAACCTGCCTGAGAGAGAGACTCGTTTGTGAATAACTAGTTGTGAGGTCCCTGACACCACCAGTCTGTTAGCCACCAAAACAACATCCTCAGATCTCTGCCAGCCCCTCCTTTGCCTTGCAGATAAATAAGAGGTGCGCCCCAAACCCTGACCCCCTCTGAAAGCATCCCCCTGTAGTATCCAGCCCCTGTCACTGGACACACTAATTTACCAGATTCCCTGTTCCCAAGGGAATAACCATAGCTTAATTGGTACAACTCAGGATTAGCTCTTTTAAAACACAACACGACAAAGATATATTTATAGTGAAACAACCATATGTTGTCAAAGATTAAGATTTAAGAGCTACCGAGTAAGGTTAGGTTTCAGAGTAGCAGCCGTGTTAGTCTGTATCTGCAAAAAGAAAAGGAGGACTTGTGGCACCTTAGAGACTAACAAATTTATTTGAGCATAAGCTCACGAAAGCTTATGCTCAAATAAATTTGTTAGTCTCTAAGGTGCCACAAGTCCTCCCTTTCTTTTTGCAAGTAAGGATAATAGAAACAAAAATAATGACATATAAAACAAGAAGTATAACATGCTTCTTAGAGTCTACAATTCATTTTCTTTAAACAGTCTAAAATTCTTGTCTGACATAGTTTCTCAGTAGGGTGACCACCCAAGCTAATTTTAAGGGATGCTCCTTGACCATTTTAAACATTAAATGGCAGTTTATGGTAATTGCATTGTATACTCGAGGGGAGTAAAAACATACACTTGAGAGCAAAATACATGATATGTGAAGGGAAATGGTGTTTCCTTAAAATGTCCCTTAAAGTAAAGCACTGTCCCTTATTTTTCATGTGCTTTCCCCTATTTCCTTCCAGTAAAGGTGGTCACCCTATCTCTCCCCTAAAGCTTTCTTGCTGTGTTTCCAACCAGGACAGGTTGGGAATCCCATTTTCATTAATGTAATCACACTGCCCAATTACATCCTCAAGTGCAGGATAACAGGGTGCTGTCCCTGTCCCCCAGGTATAGCCCAATATATCTTTGAAGGCAGCACACCCCCGAGCCCAGAGAAAGCTCTTTTCCCCCTGCTAGTCTCCTCCTGTTACATCTCACCACCTTCCATCTGCCTTCAGCTCAGAAGGGTGATTGTGAATGAGCCAATACTCAATTTATATTTCAACAGACAGACCATTTCAGCTGGTCTGGCAGGAAACCAGTTTTTCATTAGGAATAATACCTTGATACAAACAGTCAGGGCATTCTGTCAGTGCATAGCTATAACTTTTTTAAACCGCAGGATACTGAGCTAGTTGGACCATTATTTGGACCTAGTATGGCGGTTCTTAGGGTATTTTCTTATGTTGGGATAGCTACTTTATAGCAAGTGTATGAAAGGATGCTCTAGGTGTAGTTCAGGAGATATTAATGTAGGGCTTTTTCTAGCCTACTTGCTATGTGGTCTCCTGTGACATAGATCAGATACTGAGTTGATGTTTTCAGGGCAGTTCAGCCATGTTGGAAAGGGTGGGCGTGGAGGTACCTAACTCACCTGCTGTGGCAGGAGGGACATCAGAGCTGCATGGAACTGGCGACCTCAGACTGGGCCTTATTACCTGTTCTTGGGACCAGATTCTGTGCCTTCTTTCCATTGCTCTTAAAGGGGCTGCAGTGGCCCTCTGAGGATTCCTGCCAGTGCAAGGGTGGTATAGGACCAGCACAGGCCCTGCTTTAGGGGCAGGGAGTTGGTGAAGCACAAAATGGCCTGGCTGTTCTGGGCTGCAGCGCACTACAGAGACAGCTGTGGCTAGCTGGGGCTTGCTCTTAATTTATTCCAGAGGCTGCATTGGAGCAGACTGGAAGTAGCGAGGCGCAAAGCCACCTTTGCTGGCCCCCTGCTGCACCTTCTCTGCTGATCCTCCGGGGCAGTGTGGCCTATGCTTCCTCTCTTTCTACCCTGCTGGTGCCATACTGGCAGCAGGCCTAGGAAAGTTGTGACCCCCCTTTGGTAGACTGTCTGTAGCAGGAAGGAGAGCTAGGATCCCCCACTTTCAATACCAAACACCAGTCTGTGGAAAGATGACTGAGGCAAGCAGCCAGTTTATAAAGACCCATGTTAAAGCTGTTGTTCTGATTCTTAATATTTCAATAGGTTTACCAGGCGAGAAAGGAGAAAGAGGCAACCCAGGTGTTGGAACACAAGGGCCCAGAGGCCCACCAGGGCCTGCAGGTAAAGTTATCGTTCTCCAGAGCTCTTAGGGTTAACACACAGCTGTAACCCATCCTAGTATTTGCAGGCCAGTTGAGATTCTCAGGGGTCTGTCTAGCACCTTGCAGGCTTAGGCAGCAGGACCCTTAGTGTCCCAAATCTACGTTGGGCACCTCAGTGTCACAATGCTTGTGTCATGACATCACAACCCAGCATAACATGATGACACTGTGTCAGTCACACACATATTCTCCCTTTGCCTACAATAAACCACTTGTCCAAAGGACATGTGCTTTTGTGGAATAAGGGATTGATGACCAGGAGTGGCTATATTTGGTTTCTTATTGAAACATTTATGACTGCTGGAAAGGTTTATACTTAGTTCACGATAAAATATACAGGGTGAAATAGACATCAATGGCCCAATAGACATCAATGGAAAAAACAGATTTGACTTCAGTAGAGCCAGGATGACACTGTGTCAGTCACACACATATTCTCCCTTTGCCTACAATAAACCACTTGTCCAAAGGACATGTGCTTTTGTGGAATAAGGGATTGATGACCAGGAGTGGCTATATTTGGTTTCTTATTGAAACATTTATGACTGCTGGAAAGGTTTATACTTAGTTCACGATAAAATATACAGGGTGAAATAGACATCAATGGCCCAATAGACATCAATGGAAAAAACAGATTTGACTTCAGTAGAGCCAGGATTTCCCCCACTGAATATATTGCTAGAAAGGCAGAGTATTCCAGGTGTGACTAACCTCCCCGAATAGTTACCTGACACTTGGTGCAATCTGCTGAGCCTTGACTGCAAAAGATTTGCTTATCAGAAGTATTATAATAAACTTTCAGGATAAAAAAACTCTCTGTGGTAGGGATGACTTAGCAGTATCCAGAGAGGATGTGAGGCTTAGCAGCAGTAGGGTAATCACCCAAAACTCTTCCCAGTTTGCTGGGGGAGTTTTAAGGAGTTCCCAGGAATCCCTTCCTCTTTAGTTAAGCTGTCTTCCTGGGTATTTACAGCACTCTCGGAGCCATGGTATCCTAGCAGGTGCTTCCAGTGCTGCCAGGATGTTCTAAAGGCAGTGCTTTTACTGAGGATGATAGTTATTTGTTTCATGCATGTACTTTATGCAGGACCTTCTGGTGAAAGTCGAACTGGCAGCCCAGGGCCACCAGGATCTCCAGGCCAACGAGGCCCAGCTGGTCATACAGGTGTTCCTGGTCCACAGGGTCCTTCTGGCCCACCTGGTTACTGTGATCCTTCTTCTTGTGCTGGGTATGATGTGGGAGGTGAGTACATTTCTTCAGTGTAAATAGTCTTTATCCAGCCTTTAGGAGTCAGCTTTGTAGAAGGGGTGGGATGAGAAGGAAGTGTAGTGCCTTTACCAACAGCCAAAGTAAGATGGAGGCCTTTGATAAAACCTTGCATTAAAATGTGATACCCCTTGAAAAGCTATGGGTCTATTTCTGTTCTAATTTATGGATTTACACTAAGAGAAGAGTGTAACAGAGTAAGAAACAAGAAAATTCACATCAAATCAAGAAGGCCTATACCATGAATGAAGCGTATCAGTATTGTCATGTGTGTGTTTGTGGCACTGTCCGATTGTATGCGTCCACTACCTGTCAACTGAATGTTTTATTTGTTGAGTCTCCATTTTCTAATGTTTGTGACAGTGGAGTCTTGTAGTCTTTGAAACATATTACCCAATTTCCTCATTCATGTGCTTCTATATAGCATGAAAGCATGAACTCTACTAAACAAAAACTATTGTAACCTGAAAGAAGGACGCACGTGCTCATCAATAACCAATGAAACAATCCAGAAAACAGGATCTTTTCTAAAATCCCTTCTGTAAAATTTAGGGATCCTGTATTGTAATATTTTCCATTATAATATATAGAGGCAATGGAAGGAAATTAACAGGAATTATGACACAGTCATGATACTGGACTTTAATTTTAATTTTCTGTTTTAGTAAGCTATTAGTCACTACAAATGTAATACATGAGACAGCTTAGTTTGTATGTTTTACTAATCTGTATGTTTTTGTTGTTCGTCTCTTCCCATCCTTTTCTCCTCTCTACCCCCACCCTCTATTGTTCGTTTCCTATTTTAAGGCCCAATCCCTTACAATGGCTTCCACTCCAGAAGGTGAAAGGTTCATTCTGGTTGCATTTTTCCTTTCATTTGGCTGAAGGTCAGAAATGATACTGAGCTGCCCTATACTTTACATCAACAATATTGACCGCCACTAACAGACTTGGTGTTACTGCTGTATATGCACTTAGCTTCCTTGTCCTGTTAAAATTAAAATTTGCCTGACCTTTTCTGTCCATTAATGATAGATTCTAGGACATAATTGGAATCTGATAAAGCAGACAAATTGCTTTAATATATAATAAGCACAATGGTGTAATTTTTGGTGATGATTTCCAACTAACTTGGCTGTCGAGTGGTAGGTTTGTTTCCAATCTCTCCTGCTTATTGTGTTAAATGTTTTCAGTTTCTTTTTGTGAATTAAATGTATTGTATTTAAAGAGATGAAATATTCAAATTTCCTAATTATTACTTTAATTTTCTGCTCCCCTCCTTTTGTGCTAACCATATAAATACTCTCGCTGGTGGTGGGTCAAGGTGGATACGGTGATGCAACTGATCAAGACATCCCCGTAGTGCAATTGCCACATAACTCCTACCAAATCTATGACCCAGAGGAACTTTATGATGGTGAGCAACAGCAGTATATAGTTCCTGGGTCCTACCCCCAACCAGCCCAATATCCCCAGTCCTCCTATCCAGAACCTCATCTTGCTCAACCAGAGTTTACTCCTGTTCAGGAAGAGATGGAAGCCATTGAAGTGAGATCTCCTGGAATTAGTCGTTTCAGAAGGCAAATATCAAAAAGAAGTGTGAACACTCTAATACGTAAGAGGGCAATTAAAAAAAACACTTAAGGAACTGTTAAAAGGGAAAATTTATGTGCATATATATTTAGGCTTGTGTCCAGTTGCCTAAATTATCATCATGGAAAATGGTTACAGGCTCATATGTTAAAGGGAAAAAAATTGTACACAGCCACCTCAAAAGAACAAATAATGGTAATAATGTTGCATGCCAGAAACTATTAGTATTTTAGTGGGTTGGTGCTAGAAGATTAAAAGCTCATTTATAGACCTTTGAGACTCTTGTGTACTGTTTGACACATTATTCAAACTGTATCTAAAAAAAAAAAAGGCATCACAATAGCTGGTTTAATTAAGACAATTCAGAAAAGTTAATTCAGTAGTATTTTGCTGTCCATGTTTCTCCATATGATTTGTTCCATTAATATTTTGATAAATTGTTTTCTTAACAGAGTAACCTTACTTAATTCACCACTGAAGACACTGCATATTCACTAGGTTTCCTTATACCTGGCTGTTACATCCCTTCACAAAGAAGTCTTATGTTAATGGAATTTTTTTCACAGTATCTATTCAAAATACACAAAGTTATATGGGAACATGCTGATAATTTATTGTGAACCTATTTCAATTGTTTTGTATGCAAATAAAAGTTGCACACTTTTATAAGTAAACATTCCATTTTGTTGATTTTAGCTCCAAATATTTGGACTAAACTTCAGATGGCAGCGTGTAAAGGCAGAATATAGACACTTTCTCAATACAACACTTAAGGACCTATTATTTTTGCCTTCATTATAGTATCATAATGACAAAAGAAGTAGTATGGGACACTTGTTTGTTTTGCTCTACAAAATGCACACAGTTGAAATTAAATTTGTATTTATTACTTGAAAACTACTAGTGTAAGATGAAATATGAATAAGACAACAGAATGTGAAATATACAGCACGTGGACACTGGATATTGCATATGGGTACCAAACTAGTAGCAAAGGACTGGAATCTGTAACTGCAAAACAACTTGGTCAGCTAATCATGGCACAGTGCAACCACTCAAGACACAAATCAATTCACATACTACTATACTTTAATCTATAATAATGCACATAAATGTAAAAAAGGCAAATATAACTCAAATCAGAGTTCTGACCAGAGTAAGCAACAGTTATGTTAATCTTAATGATAAAACCTCTTGTAGGATTTAAAAAAGAGGAAGTTGCATACCTTATAGTAATTGGAGGTTCTTCAAGATGTGTGGTCCTTACCTGTGGGTAGTCATGTGCTCCATGTGCCCAGAGTCGGGAATTCTGAAAGCTGTGTCTGCTGGTGCCCTTTATCTCCTTGGTTGGGGGCACAAGGAGAGCAAGGGTGGGGAAGACTGACCACTCTCCACTCCTTTCTCTACCACGAAGCAGAAGATGAGCCAAAGCAGATAGGATGGAGAGCAGGGAGTGGAATGCAGAGAGGGACCACACATCTCAAAGAACCTCCAGTTAATCTTCTCCTCTTTGAGTGCTGGTCCCTATGTGTATTCCACTGTGGGTGACTGACAAGCAGTACTCAGGAGGTGAGGCAGTTGGTCCGTCCTGGCCTTTATCTACTTTTTTGAGGCATGAGGTTAGGAAGAACTCATTTGTGGACCAGTGGACACTGCTTTCAAAAATTCTCCAGCTCCGTGGGTACCCACAGTGGAATACACATAGGGACTAATGTCCAAGGCTACTTACAAACCTCTCAGAAACAAGATTTGTATTGCAGTAGTGCTTAATCATAGCCCCGGGCGCCATTGCGCTAGGCACTGTAAAAACATTCTAATTTAATAATTACTCCAATTTTTAATTCTTATCCACGACTGATCGCTTTGGAATATGTTTTGTCTGTGCTTATGCTGCTTAAATGCCTGTGTGTTGGGCTAAGAGATTGCATGGCAAAGATGAAGCAGCTGACACCATGGTTACTGTTCCCCTGAAAAAGGCCAGCGTGTGTTCATTCTCATCCAGCTAAGGACCATCAGTCTCTGCTTGTGCCCCATGGTGCGTCCTCTTTGCTCATCAATATAAAGGGAGGTGACTCATCGGCATTTAGTCCACAACAAAGTTGTATATTTTTTGCTGTACAGTCTCAAAAACCTCTGGCCCCAAATTAGTCCCCAATTTACCGGAGCATTTATGCACAGGAGTAAGGACATCCCTGTTCATCTCCCAGTGCTCTTTCCAGTAAGATAACCACGTATGTTTAAATTCTGAACTTTAATTTCTGCATTGTCATTTTTTTGCCCTCTAATTCTTACCATACTCCTGCAATTAGCTCCAGGTAAGCTATGAAGTGCGGGATTGAAGAGGGTGCACAGTAAATTTCTCACTGGAACTTCCTGCATTTTACGGAAGAATGGTGGAATACCATAGAATAATTGACTAACTGCATTTCATGGCAGGATGTATGCACATTCATACATAGTAATTCCTTGCCAGAAAACACTCAAGTCTGCCTCACACAGACTAGCCCAAATAATTTTTTTTTCTTCCAGACAAATTAACAGGAGAAGGTATTGAATACTAACTTTCCCAACTACGCAAATAGGTACAGCATAACATTAAGATGTCAAAGGACAGTTATACCAATTTTTTTAAATGCTGGGCAATAGTGATTCCAATTCTGCAGTCCTTAATCAGGCAAAATCCCTATAGGGATTAGGTCCTAACAAACAACTTTAGAATGGGAGTACTAGTGGCACCTTAGAGACTAACCAATTTAGAATGCATACTGACCCTGAGTGCTCTAAAAATGTGTCCGAAAATGTTTGTATGTAGTTGGTAGGCTACAAAAGTATTTTCACACATTAGTACTTGTTTTAACATTTTGAAGATGGCCAGCTGCATCTTTCATTGTAACAACATGGAAAATACAAACATTCTTAATGCTAACACTTGAACATTTTCTAAGTAGTACTTAAACATTTTTAACTTCATTATGAAATCCAGAGAATCTCATTAAGTGTACTGAACTGAAGTAAGTTTGCTAGTAGCATCACCAGAGGAAACAGCAGCAAAAATAAACTAATGAGAATTCTGTAGAAATATTTTGCAGGAGGATCTCTCTATTTGTATGAGATTTGGGCAGGATTTAGTGAATGCAAGAGATCTACTTAAAGCCACAGTCTCTAATATTTGAGTTAGAAAGAAATTAATGCTACTGTAACTGCAAGGGTAGGAAATTAATATACTGTTGTCTACACAAAGAGTAGTTGAGCAGTAAAATGTATAGTCAGTCAGATACAGGGCAGAGTGCTATCCATCAGCTTTAGACTTTGGATTCAATGCTGAATAAGCTCAAATCCACTCAACTGGTTTCCTTTCATGAAAGGGATTTTTTCTGGTCTGCACTGCCACTCATGTAACTAGCCAGCTCAAATGTACATGTCAGTACACAGTGTAAATCCCAGCCTACAAACTTGCCTTTCTAAAGAGCTTTCCCCACCTCTTCAAAGAACATACATTGAAAAATTCACAGGGAATTATTTACGTGTCATAGGTGCCTATCACGTTGGTATCTAAGCTCCAAAACCAGATATACAGAAACTATGACGTTGGTCTCTCTCTACCATTCACTAGAGTTCAATGATGTGTGTTGTATTTTGTTGTTGCTGAAAGGTTTATTACTTAGAAAAGTGGGTCTAAAGCCGCATACAGTATGATGTTACCGATGCTTTACAGCATATACTTTGCTTATAACAAGCCCACCATTTTTAGCTCTGCAGATGATGTAAATCAGCATAGCACCCTCGGAAGTTAAGGGAGCTACATCAGTTTGAGAATGGCCCATTAACTAAATGTACTCAAAATTACGTCCCACACTGAATCAGTAAGCTCTTTTGAGTGAGTGGCAGTAGATAATATTCTATCATTGGCTAAGGTCTACTTGGGATGATCCTAAAATAACATTGAAATGTTTTTCCTAACAGGTTAACTAGAGCGTTATGAATTAAAGATTCAGGATGTCAAAAATGCTTAGTTGTGTATATTATGTACAAGTATATTATGTACATAGACTGTGATTGTGACAGCAGTCTAGGGGTTTTAGACACATTGCCCATTAAAGTTAATAGATGTGTCTAAACCCCTTAAATCAGTTTGATAAACTCAACCATTACACACACATTATATAGAATGTATTTCAATTTCACTGCAAGGTAAACTAATCCTGTCTCCAGAGTGAAGCCCCCCTATTAATAACCCCACTATAACATTAATTCTCTTAGAATAGTAATATAGACTCAAGCCTCCCTCATAATGAGGAGACTCATCAGGACTCTTTGCTCCATGTATGGTATTAACAGCTGCAGTATATAATCACTGTGCTAGTTATATTCTTGCTCCATATTCTTCAAATACTGCCATCAGCCATCATGGAACAACTCTCCCTTCTGCCCCTCCCACACATAAATCCTTCTAATACACAAGTTAGAGGATAACTTTGAGGCAATACAATGAGAGTATTGGTAATGTTTCATATTATGAGTTAATTTACGTATTGTAGTTCACAACTTGAGCGTATATTTACAGTTTAGTCAAGCAAATATTAAAATTATGGCTTACCATAATCAAAGTACTCCATGCACACAAGTTAATATATGTGAACCTAGTGTGTCCATAGAGTGTCCTCTGATGATAAGTACATGGGAGTGCCCATCTAACAAGTCATAAAAACTATTTTATTTTGAATTTGTGCACTTGCCAAAAAAAGTAAAAGACAGATGCTCAGGCTCAACATTTCCTCCAAAATCCAGTCACTTTTATCCTGAGAGTTCCAGACTTTGCCAGATGGTCTAATAAATTAAAGTTGCTGATTGTGAAGTATTTAACACAGGATGAATGGCTGAAACCATCCAGTGCCTACCTATAAAATATATACTGTATCCTCACACACAAAAAAGAGGGCTTATTTCAAGAAGTCGGATTTTTTTTTTTGTTTTAAAAAAAAAATACTCCTACGTTAATGACTGAAATTAGGTTGTGAGATCACTGGCTAAGAATGTTTCCTAAAATAAGTCCATTTGAATGCCAAAGAAATGGCTGATATGAAAAATACATTGTAAGCAAAACAAAATGTACTTTCTCTTATGCTCTGGCTTTAGAAAATGGAGCCAAAATTTCCTTGAGAGACTAAAAGAATGCAAATTGGCATACAAGCAGTCTATATCCTCAACCCCAATGGCAATACTAGAATAAGGCCTTAATTCCATCACCACCTTCACTTAGGAGCATTGTGTACACATGTAGCCCCATCGACTTCAAAGGGGTAGTTTGTAGGAATAAAGTACACTTTTGAATGAAAAGATTCGCTGTAACAGGCCCTTAAAAGTTTTGCTTAATTTGCATCACTGAACAGTTATTTTGCTCATCTTCAGTTTCATTGTTTGGGATCAGTAAGAAAGATGCTACGTTTCTGTAGTTTAAGTAAAACAACCTAATTTTCCTAAGACCGGGTTGAAGGACAGATTTTGGTTTGAAAGGAAAGAGCTCTGTGCAATCTATTTGGTTTTCACAGTTGGTGTCCTATGCAGGATTTTTCTTGTTTCAATAGGCTCTTTGTCAACTGCAGTCAGCCCACGGTTGAGTTGCCATCCAGGCTTGCCCTTCCTCAGTTACCCAGGGGAAAATATTTTAAGATCAGGCACAGCTCAAGATGTACATTTCTGTGGCTACGTGCTGATCTACGGACAAACGATTTTGCACGAAAATTGTGACTAGGTGCAGTTTTTCCTCAAATTTTTCAAAGTAGCAACGTTTATTTTAAGACAGAGATGGTCATGTGGACACCACCCCTCTGTCACAGTGTTAGTGTCCCAGGGCACCTAGGGGCCAAGATGGGGCCATTGCACTCACCCCTCCTCTGGTTTGCAGTGCCCAGGCATTCTGCTACATGGGTCTGGTTGCAGGAGGATCAGTCCCCTGGATGAGTCTCCAATAGTCCACCCTCTTCCAGGGTTGTCAACAAACTTGAAGAAATGAAAACACGACTGTTCCAAAGGTGTGATAGGGCTCTTTCTTCAGAGGGTCTCTGGTAAGCTGTGGTCCTAACGAAGCGTAGAAGCTAGTCTAAAAACATAGTCCCACAGTAATGATTCAGCGTCAGGCCTGCCCTTCCTTCAGGGAGGGAACCCACTGGTTGCCCAAGAAAATCTTGCCTTCAGCCAGCCCTTCAGGAGCTGAGGACTGGAAGCAGGCTCTCCTCTGTGGTCTGCCTCCAACTATTCGGTACTCTCCCTTTTTAAACCCTTTCCCTCTGAGTGGGACATCTCTCACAGATGTAGCGGGGCAGGATTGATTGAGCCCATAATAGTTTATTAACCCAAAGCTGCGCCATGAAGGACTTGTGGAACCCATCACACCCTCCCATTTGTAATAATATAACCTCCTGCTAGAATGAACAGTGGTAGTACTGGAAAAGTAGTATTAGGAAATATTTAGTTGTCATTTAATGCAATTTAGCAGGTAGAAATAAAGAAGAGTCAGCACCATGTCACCATCCAGCTCTTTGCGGACTACTCGAAAGTGCACAGCGGACTAACAGTGGTCTATGAATTACAATTTGGGAACTTTTAGGCTAGTACAAGCAAGAGTAGTCCCCATTCTGTCTGAATGTTACAAAAATGTCTTAAAACTAAGAGAATGGCTTACAATATTGATTAACTTTTAGGTTAAACTGATGCTAATATTAATACAATATGATGGAAACTGCAGATTCACTTAGGGCCACATTCAGCAAAATCTCTCCTGACTTCCATTCAGCATGTCTTCAGAATCTGGAAAAGGTTTTCTGAAGAACTGGGCATAAAAGATTATGTCACAATACAGTTTTATGTGCACTCAGTTTAAAAATATTTAGTTATAAACAAACATGTAGAAGTGACAAATGGCTTCCTTATATACCACAAGTCATAGTTTCCTGAAGCTCCAAAAAAGGCTATGCAAGCATTAAAGAGGTTCTAAAATACTTTTCTTGATTTTTCTTAAAACTGGACTTTGTATTCTATTACATCATAAAATGTGTGAAAATAAACCATCTGCTCTGGCAGGTCAGTAAAATAGTTAATTTACAGTTACTGTACAGTTCATGGGAGTGAAATGTCCATAATTATTCACTATTATTCCTTGAGAAAAGGAGACACAAAGTTCTGCAGCATTTAGTCTGAGATAGCTTAAGTGTCAGTAAACAACATGTTTCCATTAGATGTAAATACACAGAAAGATAACTGGAGTTCTCTATAGAGAAATAAAAAAAAATCCTTTTATTAACATTCAACATCAAAGGCCAGATTCATGCAATACATTCTGGAACAGGTAACGTCAGAAATACTATATCAGTGTTTAGCTTGGTGTTTCCATTACACTAAAGATGACTGATCTTCCCCAAACAAATTTGCCTTGTACCTGAAAAAAATCTGTCCTCTACATAGAATGGATGATTAAGATGCATGTGGGTTTCCAAGTTAATGTGATGCTGGAACTCATCCTTTCCTCTTTCAGTTCTTTTTCACATTTTTCGATAATCTTTAGGTCTAGAAAAAAAAATCATCATATTTCATCAACAAAAGCAGGCATAGAAAATACTTGTTTGACTTAAAATCTCTGTAACCACCATATGTATTGTAATTTCCTTACTTTTGGTGCCTGAAATTTCAACCTTATGGTTGGTGGGGTTTTTTTTGTTTTTCTTTTTGGTAAAAAGAAAAATGAACACATAAATCTAGCAATAAATGATCAAACCAGAGCTTTGAGAATTTACAAGCCTCAAGCTTTGTTTGCAAGTTGTTTGATACCGGGTCTAGGTTAACTGCTCCCTACCTTCACAAATGTAACAGTGCATCTTTAAATGAGTGCATTCTTTAAATAGCTAAATACTGCTATTCATTTTTCTCCAAACTTAGGTTTGTTTTTAAAATCTGAATAAGCTCTACAAAACAAGACAAGTTTGAAGTTGAGAGCTTAGGCTATACTTTTGAGTTATCAAAAACCATTAAAGCTGAAGAATTTAAAAATCTACTTTACTTTGTATCTTTTCTGATGTTTATGTTTTGCATTTCAGTCTGCTTGGACAATGAAACTAGACTGGACTATTCATAGTGTCCTGGGGTTCACTAGCAAACAAAGGGGTTACTAGAACCTGCCACTCTCAGCCAGTTAACATCCACTGGCAGTAGGAGCAGACTTTTTTCTGACTCCTGCTGGGCACAGGGTCAGGCCAGATCCCAGCCTTTTGAAGACTTCTCAGTAGTGGCATGAGATGTGGCCCTGACACCCCCAGTAGAACCTGGGGAAGAGTACAGGCTCCCCAGCCATTTTTGAAGATGTCTATTGGTAAACTGATGATATGGTAACTTGAGATGAAGAGAGTGGACACTGTGGACAGCATCATCAAACTGCTTTAAAACACAATCTGCCTTAATATAACTTATTAGAAAAAGCAACACAAAGCAACAGTTGCTTTCACCTACAAACTGCAAATGGATACAGTAACTATAGAGCTCTTTTCCAATTCTAACTAGATACAGAAAGATTTTAAAAAGTGGAGACCTCAGCGTAGAAGCCAAAATTGTGTACAAAAGGTTATTTCAGTAGACTTCATGTGAATCTCATTAGTAAAGACGATGTTTGGAATATTTCATTGTCATGTGCAATTCACAAAAGTAAACCTGACTACATTTTCAGATATGGAATTCAAATACCAGGAAGTCAGTGAAGAAGTATTGTGTACTCAGGCTAACTGCAGAAATTCACAACAGGGACCACACAAAGCATCTACCTAGATGGTTCCACAGAAACCAGGCAAAAATCTCACTATTTCTTGTTAGGTGTTAAAGCCACATGTCCAGGATTCAGCATTTTGCCATGGATTGTAAAGCTGTATAAAGGGCATATGTGAAATACTACTTTATATGAAAGCAACTGAAGTGGTGATCTAGAGTCAGATCTTAGCTACTTATCACATGTATTGCTATGCATAATTTACAGTTACAAGACATACTTTTACGAAAAAAGGGACAACTGACCTTTTATATTATGTACTACATGACTTTTTACCATTCAGTCAATTATCCCAGTTTAGTAGTGCACTGTTTGTATTAATTTCTGAACTCTGTCTTCATTCCACATGCAAAAACTGTAAACAACATGTATGGACTTACAAGGAAATATTTAAACAATTGGACAATGTTTATTCAATTATAATGTGGAATTGAAATAAGTCCAGCATTCAGTAGCTGGTAAATGAAGCAAAGCCATGTTTCGCAGAGCTTTGCAAGATGATATCTCCCCAAATCTTTGGAAATGCTCCAAACTGTGTTACTCTAAGATCACTCTCCATGCATGCTCATGTAGTTCAAAATGTTGTTGTGTCTGATGTGAATTAAAAGTGGGATTTTCAAAAGTGCTCAATATTGGCCTAACTTTGCTCCCACTGAACTCAATGGCAGTTTTACCTGACTTCAGTAACAGCAGAGTTGGCCAACACTCAGGGATTTTGAAAATCCCATGCCAGAGATACTATTGATTGCATGGCATAGTACAAGTTTCCTCTTTTGAGTATTTCATAGTCTTTGTGTGTACACCAAATCATTCAATACACACATACAATAACGCTTCCTCTACCCTGAGCACTGAAATTTGTTTCTCTCTGAATGGCAGCTTAACATTTCAGTCCAGTCAGCTGGCAGTCTGTGCAGGTCAAGCTTATTATGTTAAACTGGTTACAGATCTTAGGGTCCCACAGAACTTTTCACTGATCTGAAAACACATTCAGGATTGTTCTGGTTTTGTTTTTCTGCATGCAGACTGCAATTTGGACTTAAATTTTGTTGTTTCAAAGTCAAAAGGAATTGAAGCCTCAGTTTCCAATTGTATGAGGTTAATGAAGCTCAAAAGCTGATTTGTCTCTGCTGAAAGTCTACCATGAACAAACATAAAAGTTCTTAAAGCCTTTTCTGAAGTCATACTAGGCTTTAACAGTTATTGGTAATTTACTTTTTGAAAGCAATAGTCTCTGCTTTACAGACTGTACTTGGCACTGGTAAAGCTAAGCCTTGAAAAGTAGTACCTTTGGTAAGGATGATATCAATGTTTTGTCACAGAAAGAACTGAAGCTTAAAAAAAACTTGTCTAACTCGGAAAGAATTAGAAGCTATTGGTGAACATCAAAGGAAAGCTCCTTGCTGATAAACCCCATACATTTGGGGGTGTGTGTGTTCCACTAGGCAGGGAAATACTTTATCACTCTCACAACAAAACACTGCAATTATGCATTTGAACAAACTGTTTTAGTGAAACCTAAGAAAGTACCTATCATTTAACTACTTCAAAAAGGAAATGAGGTCTCCTAGAAAGAACCGGTTCAAAACTTCATGCGCTGGCTGAGGAAAAAGACTGTATGCATTTTAAAACACTGAATATTCCTGTGAAGAATTTATCTGCTGCATGTTGTTAACTGCAGACTCCTGGGAGAGGGATACAACCTCTCTGCAATCAAAAAAAATGCACAAATGAAGGGAAGTAATTTTGGTTTTGCCAATAATATGTAATGTAAATCCATGCAGCTGATGTCTGCCAGCAATATGTACACCCCCCCAGGAATGTTACACTGCATATAAAAAAGCTTTGAAAACATAAATCAGTAAAATTCTAGGAAAAAAAATCCACTAATTTAAATAAGTAGCCTCTTCGAATGATAATTTCTATGAAGCTACTGTTTCTCCCTTACTAGGAAGTACTTTGGAATTATGCAAAAAAGATGTTGAGAGATGGTCGTGAGCTGCAAAATTTGGATACAGATTTTAAATCTCTTATGCCCTGTTGATACAGCAGCATTTTTTCATGCCCCCTAACTGGGAAGAGATGGGCACAGCTGACTAAAACACTGTTTTTGTCCAGAGAGCATACAGTTAATACTTGGTAAATTTTAATCTTCTGCCATCCTTGCTTGCTGCCTAGACTGGCGCACAGTTCAGTTTCTCTAACAAGTTAGGCATATGCTTATTTTGCTGTGGAGACAGAGGCATCCTTATACTGTCCCAGTGAAACTGGCAAATCTAATCCTCCCCTCTTTCCAAAACTCTGTGAGGTTAGACATGTCACAGAGAACTTTCCCATGTGATATAGGTGCCAGTCTATGTGCCTGAATTCTGAAGACTCTATCCCCCACCCTGTGAAAGCAATCCAGTAAGACTTTCCTTGATACATTACACAGAAAATGCTGGCCAATTTAAAGCTTCCAGAATTTTCTTTTGCAGGATCTATTGTTTTCAGCACATTGTCTGACTAACTTAAAATTGTGAGCTGTAGAGCAACCTCATCTATCCAGAATCCTGTGTGAGGAAGTATGGAATAGCTGCGCAGAATGCATTCAAAATAAACCCAGTTAAGTACCAGGCGTGTGGGTGGCGATGCCACAGTTGTGATGGCAGAAAAGCTTCTCTGAGGACATAAATTCAATAATGTTACTTGTAACGAGTTAAGCCAATTGTGCCTCTAAATGGCTCCAGAATCACAGGTGTAGCATGGCTGATCCGGTTGCATCTACACTAGTCTTTTCTTTCCTTAAAAAGTACCATTGGTACATCAATCAATGAAGCTACAGCAACAGTAAGAGTGCTAATGTAGAGAAGCCATTGAGGTTTCAAAAAATATTTCTTTTAACCTTGCTTAAAGGAGGTCTAGATGGCAAGAACTACTAGGAGTTGACAGCAACTTGTCTACATGAGCACTCTCACCACTGCCATCAGCAACGGTAGTAGTGGGAAGCTAAGGAAAAAAGGCTAGCGTAGACAAGACCTCTGTTTAGTCCTTAACCTGCATCAGTGTATAAAGAGTTTTGTAAATGCCTAGGTTAGACACACAAACTCCCAGACACAGACATGAAAGTTAAGATTTACAGACTCTTAAGTACATTTATTTGCAGAACTTGTTCTTAATTCAGAGACTTGTCCTTAATTCAGAGTTTATGTAATTATCTGCAAAAAGGGTGTTAAGCCAACATAATACTGTGTTACAACTTGTAACTGTATAATAAAGCATCAAACTTAATCATTGGCCTCCAGTGTTTTATACCATATGCTGAGTTTAGTATTTGTAAATATCAAGATAAAGCTTTGACTATACTTGTTTCCAGAATAAAGCAGAAAATAGAACCCATGAAAGAGTAAAAGAATGAAAAGAATTGGTAGTTTGAAAACAAGGAAAAGAAAAACTTAAAAGGAAAATCCCTAACATTATATTTCATCATTTCCTCAAGAAGATGTCAAGGTTAGAAGGCTAGGGATCCTTTTTCAGTTTGCCTGTTTAATACCCATCTAGATAGTGTGAGTGGAATGCTAAACATGATCATACGGAGTCTTTTACAGTCAGCATTACATACTTGGGTATGCTGTGAGGCTAATAAGGTCAAACTACTTTATAGTGTGCTGATTGTCCTGTACAAAGTTTCTTGTGCTAGGGCCTGAACTACCAGCATTCCACGGAGCCCTTTCATGTGGTCAGCAGAATGAGATCGTTTGAAAATCCATGAGGGGGTTGGGAAATTATGGGGTGGTGGTGCTGTGATAACTGGGCTTACACAGTTACCATAATTGCGAGTTCAACTGTCAGAATTGAGTGTAAGATGTCACAATAACCTATAACAACAAATGCTGATGGGAAAAGGTAGCAAAGGGAGACAAAGGCTGATGTAGTCCAAACAAAGAGGCCTATTGGTATAATTCAAGAACAGTGTTAAGATCATGGCTGGTAAACAAGAACAGTGTAAGACCAAATATCAATAAACCAACATTGCTATATTTGATATTAGCCCTAATAAGGGGACCAAAAAATGAGAGGATGGGCTATTCCACCCATCACTCTCTTTTGGGTTCCTTAAAGAAAAAGATAATGGAGGTGGGGAGAAATTGGCTACTGGAGCGAGTTTCACCATCATGGCTACTACCCCTGCTGTCCCCAGGCCTTCGTAATCCTGATCCTGAGATTCCTGACCACCTCAGGAGAGAGAGGGAGGGACCCAGATGACACCCTCACTTCCACTGACTCTGGCTGAATCCCAACCACCATCTGGGATGTGAGACTCGGTCTCTCTCTTCCCTCCTCATCCCTCCATGTGTCCAGTTCCTTTTCCACCTTATTTCTTATCTTTCCTATCCCTCTCCTTTTTCCTTTTGTCAAATAAGGGTCTGGTTAACCAGTAAAGACTGTATATTTTGCAACACTGCTGTAACCCTGTGACCAGGAAGAGGCAACTGAAAACAATACCCTAAACAACTTGAAGCTGGTATGAGTTTGCCAGGTTTAGGAGTGGCTGATAAGACTATGTGCTGAGCCTGTGTTTTTCCAGCAGTGAGGCTGCAAGGAAAAGTGGACACCAGAGGCAGAAGCTGCATTCTCTATCTTTGCTATTCTTTTCTCTCCCATTTTGTGTGTGTTTGTCTTGTTTTCTCTTCTTAGGAAGCAGGATTGGACTTTAACAACAATAGCAACAACAACAGCTCCAGCCCATCCAACTAACTTCTTCTCTTTTCCTCAAAAAGGACAATTACTACTATCCTTGATACACTTAAAGAGACTGTCACACAAGGGGATTAGTCCTTCTAAAAACTCTCCCCACAGAAAGGGGACAAAGGATGGTAAAACAAACGCCTTATTTAATACTTTACATTTCAAATGCTTTACCTGTTTTTCCTTCATTTTCTGTACCTTTAATAAAATATTATAAGGACCTTTAATAGTGTGTGCGTCATGGTACTAAGTAGGCTGAGATCTCTGTATGCCAGAGCCCAGGCCTTGTTTAACACTGGACAGTGACTGGGTTATGTTAACACTGGTAGCTGATATATTCCACCTGAATTAATACAACAGTGTTGCAGGAGCTCTCTCTTTTATGCGGTGGTCCAAATAATCATTCTGGCTTAACACTTCAATGCCAGGTTGGCTTATGCCCTGAAAGAAGGGTTTATATCCCTTAAAATTTTTTCTGTCTTTCTTATTCCATGCTCATGTACATATGGATATTCACGTAATCTATACTGTTTAAATCCTAAACTCAGCCTCAATGATATCTTGTGGGAATCCAATCCACAGCCTAATTATGCATTGTGTAAGAAAGATGACAAACCCCTCTTTGTAAATATCCTTAAAGAGACAGCATCTGTGAACATCCATCCCTCGTATAAAGTGGTGGTGGACTGAAGGGAGTTAAAAAGCAAACAAAACTAATTATGAAGACAGCTTTCAGAATAATGACCTGTAATTTTATCAAAAGGATTCTGCTGACACCATGTAGGTAGATTTCAGAGTAGCAGCTGTGTTAATCTGTATCCGCAAAAAGAAAAGGAGGACTTGTAGCACCTTAGAGAGTAACAAATTTATTTGAGCGTAAATTTTCATGAGCTACAGCTCACTCCATCGGATGACACCCTTAGTGGTTAAGAAGACCAGAGGAATCACTGAGGTCTTCCTTGCTAAGACATGAAACTTGTTCTTCTCTCTTTCTCTCTGTTGAGAATGGAGTTGCTCAGGTAGATAAATAAATAAATTATTATCTAAGAGTCAGCAGTCTGAGTGGGCTACTGTAGGCATACAAATGTTTCATATACTACTTCCTTAAAAACAAATAAAAAAACAAACAAACTGATTTTGCTTTTTTCAACCTCACATTTTGTCTCTGGTGATGCAACATTTATAGAAGTATTTCCACATGTAATTGCTTATCAAACAAAAATTGAATGCAGTGTAAGACAAGTTCACATAGACACTATGATGAATTGTGGATTAAACGTAACTATCACTTTTAGCTACTATGAGAAAAATCAGTAAAACCTAGTTGTTTTCTTCAATATGATGCAAAATATTTTTTCAAATACTTTTTTCCGGCCTCCTATGGTTATTTCAATCAAGTCTCAACAGACTTGCCATACAATTCCATCTTTATTACATTCTTGTCAGTGCATTCCAACTAAGATGGTCTTTCTGCTTAGCAATATTTTGTGAAACAAAAGCAGGTTTCTGGCAGTCTCAGAAATGAAACAAGAAGAGATGCTACTGTTTGCGAAGGCCGGATTTGAGTTTTAATCTACCTATGCCACAATAGAACCAGCAAGATTTCAGCAATCTACATCCCATAAGAAGTCCAGCATCTTATTGCTGGTTTAGGGCACTTGCTGAGGGAGAACACACATTTTTTATACCTGAGCCAAAATAAACAGTTGTAAAATAACACTGCTTACCTCACAGTAGTCTTCAGACAATAAATTAATATTTGGATTAACATACTTGGATTAAAAATGCTGTAAAACAGTGTATTATCATCGCTTATTACTTCTATACTAAATGGCCATTATTCTTTTTGACAAGATGAATTTCTCATATATCAATCTGTCAAAGAATAATTTTTCAAAACTATGTATTTAAGGACACCATTAATCACTTTTTTTTAAAACTTATATGCATCAGGATTAATTTCACAACATGATTTGCAATACTAATTTCCCTTCCCCTCTCCTCAAAGAGGGAGTTACATGTCTGCCAAGTTTTTGCACTACATGGGGCTAATAAAATGCTGCTCCTGATAAGAGGCAATTCTCTCTCCAACCCAGCTAAAAAAAAAAAAAAAAGTAATGAAGAATCATCTTTTCATCAAACAATCTCTTTTCAAAATTACAATGTTAGTTTTGACACTTAGTACATATTCTGATGTATTTCAAATAGCTGATATGAAGCCAAACTTAACTGAGTGATCTCCTGATTTCCCCTGAACAATGACACACATATTCCCGAAGTATTATCCCATCCTCACTTGTCATTATATTCAGGTCTTCAAAACAATGATTTTTAAAACTGTCTCCACTAAAGGGGGAAATATGAAGATTATCAATGCTCCTAAAGAAGTTACCTGTCAATGCCTGCTCCTGAGTCAGTAGTGCACACCTGGTTTGAAAGCTTTGAAGTATTCAAAGTGCATTTCTTTTAGCATCTGCAGGCAATCATCCTTCCTCATCAGTTGAGGAGAGTGACCAAGATACAGATGGGAAGTCCAGATATTTATTGCAATCTTACCAATGACAAGTATGAGTTTTCAAATGGGTCAATGCCTTAAAGCTAAAATATTAGAGCTGTACACCAATAACCTTGCACAAAGATTAATGTAATGGCAAAGTTGAAAAGGGCATTTATAGGTTAGAATTTGGTTTAGATTTTGTTTGCTAGTATGAGTGAGTGAGGAAACAAAAGTTTCCATACACATAAAAACCCCGTACAAATTAATAACCATTCCGTGTGAAAGGCAGCTGGTAATAGTTGTATGTGATCTATTCTACGGGTTTTTTGCAGAATAATTACAACCATTCTATAAACTTTTTTGCAGAATAATCACAACCTGTCTGCAAGCTTCCAATATGCAAGATACAGATGTCCCCTGGCACTTAGTAATTCAACACTGTAAAATTTAAACAGATAAAGTATACTATTGGAGTACTGAAATTTAAGAAATTACTGATCAGAATTCCTAGCTTTTTCCCCCTATATCTTCACAGCAGTATGAAGTGCTGCAGGAGTGAGATTCATCCTAATGGACCGTATAAGGTTCTATGGATTGCTTGCTTATGTAAGTCATGTCTAGGGATGTAAAATAGTAAATGGTTATACGGTAAGCATTAGTCTTACCACACAGCTGTTAACCCACAGTCCCTGGCCGCCAGAGCAGCCCCAGCCCTGGGTCAGCAGGAGCACCCTCAGCCTCAGCACCTCTGGCCGGCCGGCCGAACATCCGGACCAGTGGCCCTGGGTCCCACCGGCAGACTGGAGCAGCCCCATCCCCTCTCCATTTAATCAGTTAACTGGTTAAACAATATAATTTTAATAGTTTAACTGGTTAACTTTTTAAACGATATTTACATCCCTAGTCACGTCAGCCTCTTGAGTGCTAATGTATTATAGGGAAAAACCCACACAGGAGACTATTAACTAAGCTGAAGATTGTACTACAGAGAGTTTCCTGCTAATTATTTATATATTCTAATTAATTATATTGTCAGGGGCAAGGAAGATGTTTGCTCCTCTGTGGACATGGCTGGGTGGCCTGGCACTCAAAGCTTGGGAATTTCACTGGCGCTTCTGGAGACAAAGGCCATCTACACAGATGGAAACAGCTCCAGCCCCTTGGCAACAGTCCCAACAGAGTCCTTTCCTGATTACTGGCCCTTGAACTATTTGTGGGACAAGGGGTTTGACAGAATGGAAGGGGAACCAACACAAGTTAAAGATGACTTGGCCAGAATTAACTTGTGCTGGTTTGCCCCAAGGTTTTCAGGGAAGGAAAAGAATTTAGTGGAGTGCACTGTCTGTGGAACGCTCCCTGTTACTTATAATCCCCAATAATTCATCTCTGTCAAAATTCCCATTTGTACGGTCATTTACTAAAAATAAAGATGGTAGTCTGATAAGTTACAGGTGTCAAAATGGCTTAAATTTTGTAAATTGGGTTTCATGACTAGATGTTGCTGGGGCAGAGTTTTCTTCCATTGGCCCTTACTGGCTCCTTTTTATCTTCTGTACCTCCTTCCTGCACACACATGGAGAGTTCACTTTGAGAGCAGAGTAAGTCATGCTGAAAGCCAATTATTCTCTGTATGATTCTTCTGTGTAGATTTCAGATGACGAGAGGTGTAAGTTATTGAAGAGCAAAGCTTTTCAAAGCTTACATGTTCTTTTCAGGCTTCCAGACAAAGAACCCCAAGTGTAGTTTAATTGACAGCAAGATGCATTTTAAATAGATCATCTTTATCTACTGGCTCACAAACAAGTCTGTATTTCTGTTAAGCAAGTTTATAAAAAAGCTTCCTAACTGAAGACAACAGATAAATGCAACTCAATTAGTTACAAGTTCTGATGAGAAAATCAGGCCACTTCTTATCTAGCTGTCTGTCACTCTTTGCTTCAATTCTGTTAACCAATACAAACACTATATACCTGAATTAGAGTGGTGGTGTTCTGCATTTGTGAGAAAATCATAATCCCAGGAATGAGGCATTATTACTAACTGATGACAGCGTACTGCGCACAATAAAATTCATCACTTATCTTCCATGTATACTTAATAAACTACTATATTGAAATGGTTTGTTTTACCCTTTGTAGTACTGAAATGTTCTGATTCACCTGTTTTTGAATATAATTATATTCAAGATATACAGAATTAAGTTTGCACTCTTTCCAGGCATACATTTTCCTTGAGTGTCATTTATTAATTAGCTGTGGCTGCAAATACTTCATTGCTAAATACATTAGTTACTAACAGTTCATCTTTTTAAAGGTGGACTTTCACGCTGAATCAAATGTTAATGAAAACACAACCTTTAAAAACAAAAGAACTACATCTATTTTTCAGATACTTTGCAATCTGTGCCAAAGTCAATAGCTATTACGTAATTGCACAGTAGCTAAAGGGGACTTCTCAGAACACATTTTAGCTATTTGCCTAACCACAATACTAAATAAAAGACCAAGGATTAGGACATTGTTAACATTTTCCATAATAACAAATTATGTGGTTACACACAGATATAAACTTGAGTTTGGAGTAACAGGGAGACAAGTGAATGTAATTCTACTCAAGATTTGTCCATAATTCTAGAGTAGCTGGATGTCTCTGCTAAAATACTCAGTGGAATAGTTAATATGGATATTTAAATCAACATTAGGCTTCCAAGTTACTGATAACCAAGGCCTGGTCTACAGTAGGAAATTTGCTGGTATTGTACTGTCACATGGGGTGTAAATTTAGGACAACATTTTTATAAAAGCAAAAACCCTACTGTAGAGAAGAAAGTGCTTTTGCTGGTATAAAGTGGTCTACACTAGGAGGGTTTGCCAGTATAGTTATACCAGAAAGCCTTTTCCAGTGTAAATGAGAATTGAGATGAACGAGACCCTTTCATGTTTATCACAGCTAATGCTTCAAGCTGCCTGAATGCAGACCTCGTCTATATACAAACTTGCACCAGTTTAACTAAAGGTGCATTTTCAAATTAATTTGGTTAAACCAGTGTGAGTTTGGGTGTAGAAACTTATTTCGGTTTAAGAGGCTCATTTCAATTTAACATAATCTGGTAAACACCCTCTCTTTCCCTCCACCCCCTCCAAAAAACACAACAGCTTAAACTCAAAGAAACCACTCTTAGGCTCTGTCTACACTGGAAAGGATTTGCTGGTATAGCTATACCACAACAGCCATACCAGCAAACCCTTGTAGTGGAGACACAGTTTATATTAGCAAAAGAGTGCTTTTGTTGACAAATTAAATAAGCTATATAGGCAAAAGGACCTTTTGCCAGTATAACTGAGGATTTTGCCAGCATAGCTATGTTGGATAGGGGTATGTAGACAAGGCCTCAGCAAGACAGTACTGGACACATATGGAAGGGTTTCCTTTAGAACCACAGAAACTTTTTCAAAAATGATATAAATTCGGCAAAAGCTAATGGAGCCATCAGAGAACTGCTGGAATGGAGAGCATTCTGCACTGGCTCAGTCCAACTCCTGAACTCAGAGGAGTATGTTTAAGTAAGCAGAAGGAAGACAAGAAGGGACAAGCTGTGAAGTGTTTTCCACAAGACACTGTTAATAATTACACATTTAAAAATACAGTAGGAGTGGATATTTACAAATTATAAAGAGCAAACAAGTTCTCTAGTTTTATTATGATAAGGACAAATAGCGCAGCAAAATCATCACACAGAAATTACATTCAGATTTATGGCTGACATACCTTTTTTAATTCACTCTGCTGTATCTCAACAATATTCCTGTTTCAAAATATTGCGTAAAATATTTCCATTTTTACCCTGCTTGTCTACTTCATATTAATGGGCCTCTCATTTTCTAGCACGTGTGCCATGCATATCTTAGTCTGAGGAGGATAAGAAAATTGATCTGCATAGCTGCAGTTTTAATCTGGTAAAAATAAAATGGCATTAGGCTAAATACTTACAGGAAGGTGAATTTTATGTACAACAAAGAACATGGAATTAATTTTAACCAGCAGAAAGGTTTAAAATATAGATTTGTTAACCTTTTAATCCCTCTTTAAAAAAATACAGATTAAACCACTGGTCCATCTTGTCTGGCACCCTGCCATTGTCATGGTCAAAGCCTAATGCTGCAAAGGAAACCCTTTCTCAAAAGTATGTAGCTAACTGTGCAATGCTCTATCCACGGGGAGGAAAGGGGGGAAGAATTCCATCTTAGATTCTGTGGCACAAGATTAGATTATTTTCATCTTTCAGAATGTTTTGTTAAGATAGTTTCTACACACACAAAATATATATATTTTACTTCCTTAATATCAAAAGCCACTGGAACTCTTGTTGAAAACTTCAGCAGCCCTAGAACTGAGTTGTCTCAGAAACTGAACTTCCCTTCCACCTCTAGAACAGGCCTGAGCCACACTGGCAAGGGAAGTGTGGAGTAGCTTTTTCACTCACTGGCTGTCTTGTATCTGTTCTGAGGAAAGAGGACGGACACAAAGGGAAAGAGTGCCACTGAATTAACACTAGTTCCCACAGCACCAGCGTTTTAAATACTGATCCTGCTTAGTGAGATCTGAAGAGCTCACAGCCCAAGGTGATGGTATTATTTCTTTGTATTATGGGAGAACCCCACTGCGGTAGGCACTGCACAAACACAGAACAAAGATCCCTGGTCCAAAGACCTTCAGTCTAAGTAATAGCTGCACACGGGGAAACAACTTTTAGCAGAGATAATTGATAGGCATTTTAAAAATCCACCAAATAAACACAGTACAGTACCTTAATACATTCTCACAAAAGTATTTTTAAAGCCCATTAATCTCTAGAGGTATCTTTACAACTTTGTTTCTGAGTCTCTTCTGACAGCTAGAATAATAAGACCTATAATTTTCCATTTAATAAACATCCCTTACACCTACATTTTAGAATAAAAGGCATTTTTACATGGTTTATTAATTGTGGGTTGTACCCCTTATAATGCAACACATCCTGGGAGATATTTAAACTACCATTTTCATACCTAACACAACACAAGGTGTGCCTTTAATATTGTTTCCTTGGAATTACTGAACACAGACTTTACTAAGACTACTGTTTAGTTTTGGGTACCTCTTCAGAACTCAGGAAATGAAAATTAAGTGTAAATCAGATAGACATGCACATGTGAGCTAAGCTGCTAGATGTGGATTTATAGGAAGGTCTTGTTTTTTTATTCCACAAAACTTCCAAAGTTCAGGAACATGTATTTTGAATAGACAGTTTATTTAAATAATTTACTAATTTTAACAAATGCAACCAAATATAAAAAGATGGACCTGTATATGTGTTCCAGTTTGGTCTGGGTAAATTCCAGAAACACAACAAGAGTCTCAATCCTGGGAAAATGCCTTTAGTTTGCTGCCTACTAACACAGTGAGTGCCTATTTTCCAGCCAGGGGTTTAGGTTCATGAAGAGTTTCCATTAAGAATCTCCATCTGCCAGATAATCCCTCTCTGGCTGTTTGAGAAAAATCTCAAAAATCCTTCTGAAACTTTAAAACTCTATGTATTGTAAACTTTCTGAAATTTGACTGAAGAAAATCAAACAACTTTTTGATGTTTATTTTTAGAGTAACTTCCCTGATTTCTGGCCCCAGCATTTACATCCTGCTTCTTGGAAGGGGTTGCTGGGGCTGTTCTAAAATCATGAATAGGTTTCAACAGAGCACTACTGGAAGCCAGCTACAGCAATATCCCACACTTCATCCACCCACCCACCCACCCCTGTGGCATAGTTCTCAGCACATTCCGGACACTACCACACCAGAATCATACAACTCTGAAAGCAGAGAGCCATGTTATTCGAGGAAGGAAAAGTGAAGGGGTTGGCTCTTAACAGACAACCAAGAACCATACATATGGAGACACACGCTGCTGAACCTGTGGGTGCAGCTGCCACGCAACAATTCCTTCCCAGCCTTGTGCTTCCCCAGCCTTAATGGTACGTTCACTCCAAGCCACATTCAGCAGCTGTCAAAGTCTGCAGGTCACCTCTTTCCCCTGGCTTCTTAGTAAAAAAGGCAGATATAGGTCCTCTCAACTGAGGCTCACCCCAGCCTCAGCGCTGCTTGTCAACTATTGTCTTCAAAGCATCCACAGCAGTTGCTATCTTAAACCGGGAAATGGAGGCTAGGGTTGGAAATATGCCCTGAGGGTGAAAGTATTTGGGAACTGAAAAGTACATAGAGTTTTAATTTTGAAAGGTGCATTTAGTGGTTAGAGCTCTGTCATTCTTTAAACATATAATCTACAAATATGTAAATTCTTCACATAACAGTGCCTTTTTCCTATGATATGGCCTCGATAGGTCCTTTAATGTTCTTCATGATACAAATAATAATAATTGATAATTTTCCATAACTGAAATTCTACTTGGCATTGAGGACTGTGGCCTCTGTCATCCCCTCATCGTTATCAGCAGCATTTGTCTTCTGCAAGGCTCAAGTATCATTATCCCCATTTTCCAGACAGGGAAACTGAGGCACAGAGGTAAAATAATTTGCCCAAGGTCACCCAACAGGGCAAGGAATAGAATGCAGGTCTAGGGAGGCAGTGTTTCCTAGTGGGACTCAGGAGACCTGGGTCTAGTCCTGGTGCTGCCACTGGCCTGCAGGGTGACCTTGGACAGGTCCCTTTACCACTCTGTGCCTCAGTTTCCTCCTCTGTAAAATGGGGATAATGATACTCAGCTCCTACGTAAAGCACTTTGAGATCTACTGATAAAAAGTGCTGTAATAAGAGTAAGCTATTTGTGTCTTTTTTAACAGCAACTCTGTACAAGGTGATGGCATCAGTACTTTGTTTTCTTTCTATTTAATATCCAACCAGACTAGAACTTTGAGCACCCTGGAAATAAATCTAAACACACAATAAAGAAAAGCTATAAATCAAATTCAGTCAAAGCAGGAACCCTTCTCTTTCTCTCCCTGCCCTCCCAACACATCTCATAGTCATTAAGTCAGTAGAGGCAATATGAATTAAAACTCCCAACCCACACTTCCACCTCTACCCCCCAAACAGAATTCCTATCCTAGTTGCCTCAGCCCTCTCCGCCAACACCTGCTCAAATAGATGGGCTCTGAAGCATGCCTTGGAGGTCTACGGGTTCAAACTGGGGGAGTGGGAAAGCACTCCTAAGGAAAAGTGCCTTCATAGAGAATTCCCTGATGACACTTCCCTCTATTTGTATCAAGCAGGATACAGCTTATAAAGCATGGGGAGAAAGGCTGTCTCTCAGGTATGTAAAATCCAAAATCCTTTTTTGGGGGTTTGTATATTGCACCGCTGGATCTATTTAAACATGCCTTTTCCATTTACAGTTACCTCAGACATCATTTTATATTTGTCTATTGTGCTTCAGTTTTCATTTACTGGCAACGATGGAAAAGACCTACAATAAACCATTACAAATCTAGATGCACTATTAGTTATATTTCCAGTGAGAGTACCATCAGCATTTAACATTCTTTACCTTCACTATCAAATTCTCATATAACACTATACACAAGAAATCTAAAAAATAACGTTTGATGTTCCCCATTAATGACTTCTTTCCAACTATGGAATTTACCAATTACAGTCATTCACTGTTATCTGGTTTTCAGCCAGTTCTCTGTCCAATGAGACAATATCTTCCCTCTTGTACCATGATCTCTTTTCTTAGCCAGTAATTTTTAATGTAAAACCTTATCAACATCCGATTATAGAACCACAATTGCATTTCCTTTGCCTATTAAACCAGTGTATCTTCAAATCCCTCCACATGCCAGTTAACCAAGGTGGTGACTCTGAAACCTTTAATTAAGACGTGCTCCCGCACTAAAGCAAACCACAGTGTTTTTTTAATGGGATCAAGTTAAAAATGGGTGTCAAGGTAAAAATCACGTTTGTAAAACACTATAGTGCAGAAGGTCCAAGCGAGGGTAGCAGGCGCAGAGGTGGGTTTACCCTATCTCTGTGCCCTCTGGATTCTGATCTGCTGGATGGGCCAAGAGGTCAATCTGATTTATGGCTCCTGTGCTGCCTACGGGCTTTGCAGCAGCCCAGAATCCACACAGCAATCGGTGCTACAGGCACAGCTCCTTCCCCCCTCTAACATCAGGGCCTGTAACAGTGAACGGAGGGGAGAGGCCAGCAACAGGTCAGTCAAGTCAGCTCTGGGCTGCTCCTGCCCTAAGGGAGTTCTCCCTGCCCCTTGCAACTCCAAAACAGAGTGACATACAACAGCCAGGGCAAAGGCTAAAATCAGTCCCCCGTGAGTATGTTATTGCAATTTAGGATGATTAAAAATGAAAGAATATCTGAAATCTAATTTTCTTTCCACTATGGCTGATCTTTGTTTACTTTTTCCGTAAGTGTCAGCTAGAACAGTGGAAACTTAACTGAAACTGGCTAGTCTAGTTTCAGAGTAGCAGCCGTGTTAGTCTGTATTCGCAAAAAGAAAAGGAGGACTTGTGGCACCTTAGAGACTAACAAATTTATTTGAGCATAAGCTTTCGTGAGCTACAGCTCACTTCATCGGGTTACTTTCAAGTTCTCATGTGCCTGAACAATTCTATTAAGTTTGGACTGCAAACACTGCAGGGAAATGCTTATTTAATAAATAATTAAATAAATAAAATACTACTACCACTACTACAAGGCTGCTTTTTCCTTTGTATTTTGTAGCGTGCATGAAAACATTCTTTTTTAAATACACAGAACTCAGCCTTACATGAGTGTCTTTCTAACATTTCCTCTGCAGTATGTTGAGCTAACTAGTCCACAATTGTCTGTCATGTCCCATGGCCCATTTTTAATATGCGGGGTTACTGTCATCCTCAAGTCTCAAGAACTTGATCAGTCATTAAGGAACAACTGAAATATCATTTCAGTTTTGTAGTTTCTATGCTTATTTTCTTTGAAATTAGTACTGAAATCAGATGCTGTCTCCCTCTTGGGCTGACACCTGTGCCTCAGCATAAGAGCTCAGAAGCTGGTGAAAAACAGGGGATACTGGAGCTGGATATTTACCCTGCCTATCTCCCAGGGCCTCCCACCAAAGTGTATATAAGGGCAGCAGCCCCAACTTCCACACAATTCCTTTTGGCCAGTAAGAGCAGTAAGACGAACTGAACTGTGCCTGTTGCAGACCATGAGAGTCCTTTTAAGTGGTCTTTCTCTGTTTTGTTTTACTTAGCTAGATAGGGTAGTTTAAATCAGAGATGTTATTTTACAAGTTTGCTAAGTTTTAGTTTCAGGGCTCCACTGAGCCTCTTTCTGCTCTAACTACTGATGGAGTCCCCATCATTAGGCACCATAGCTCATTAATGTATTCTTCCTCACCCCACCACTGTGAAGTAGGGAAGTACTTTTAAAATTATTATTATTATTCCTCCCATTCTTAGAGACAGGAAACTTTACTGTGTCAAATCATCTGTTCCTGAGCAAGCTCACAGAGAAGTTAGCCAAAGGCCAACTTTGAGGTCATTTAATTGAAGATAACATCCTAAACTTGACACAATCTAGATTCAGGCCAGGACATGAAAACCGAAACCACCTTAATGGCACTGATGGGTGACAGAAGGCAGACATCCATTCCTATTCCCCTGGGCCCCTCTGCAGCACATGATATTGTCTACCCTAGGATACTGCTGGCTTGCCTTAAAGTAAATAGTCTGAGCACTTCCTGGATGGAAGTAGTGATGGGAACGAGTAGGAATGGGAAACTATACGTCCACTACTAGTCCTCTCTTGCGTGAAGTCCACAATTCTCTCCCCTGTTGAGTGGTTCTGACACCTAAGAAAGGCCTAGTGCCTAGGAATTCAACACACTAAGTTCCAGTGTTAAAGGGCAGCTGCAAGCTGAGTGAACATGTGGCATGCTCATTAGGAACATCAAATAATTTTACACGGGTCACTGAACAGCAGCTATACATCCACTACCAAACTGGGATAAGATGTGAAAAAATACAAGTGAAAGACTCTGTATTCTATTACCAAACTTGTGAGCAATGCAGTTCTCACGATGTCATATTCCTAATTCCCCCCCGCCCCCCAAAAATACAGGAATGCAAAAATTCTATAAAGAGGAATCATATTCTGATCTTTATAACTTATGTGCATAAGCTCCTACACAGCTCCATGTGTCTGTTTCACGGACACAGACAATCAGACAGATCTTCATTCCCTTCTACATTGTGTTCAATACTAGACAAATGGTACTGACTAATGGGATCGATTCTCCTGTTGTATGTACAATTTACAAAGGTAACTGATTACCTTTACTGGGAGTTTCATACATGCTTCAGTTGAAAACATCTCCCCATACCGGATAATTATTGGAATGTTACCAGATTATTTGCCCCACTTTGATAAAAATCCTACATATCGATGTAAAACAAAAAATAGAAATCTTTACTACTTATTAATGTGATTTCTTAATTGTACATGGCTAGGTCATTGTTATGAGTATGTAATGGGAATTGTACAGGCCTGTCCCAGTATACAGATTAATCCTTCTCACAGGTCCAGTTATATTATGTAGTCCTATTTTTCAAAGGTATGTGTAATTCTTTAAAAAAATATCAAATTATGTTTTGGAGAAGTTTCATCCTTTGTTTTGCATTTACTGTCAAGTGTGACCGATGACTATTCCCATTTACATGTGCACTATCATATAGAAAATATGCACTATTTTTTTGTGGGTGGCAAATACTGTTTGAATACATTTTGAAAAGGAGCCTAGTGACTTTTCTTTGTTTAACTTCATGTTAAAAACTGTGATTTTCTCTTACTTGTAAAAATAAAATATTTTTGTAACAGTTTGCCGTTCCTCTTCTATACGGAGAAGCTACTGATGGAACTATTTCTGTGAAGCAGAATGTTCTCTTCTCTTCATAACCCACATTTTATGACGTGCCTCCACATATTTTTGAACTTTCTCTTTTAAAATGTATTTCCTCCTTCCTTTGTTTTCAATTAATTGCTTTGTTTGAAAAGACTTTTTGCTTATTACCCACTGCTTTATCATTACTAAGTAGAAATACAATCTAAATCACGTTTACAATACAATATTAAGAATCTGCAGCGATCACCTAAACATTAAATCTAAAAGTAAGTCCATTACATACTAGTGTCAAAGTGTAAGTACGAAGGGTTTCATCCTACAAAGTAAAGAGCATGCCTGCCCTTTGCCTTCAACTCTGACTGATTTCCATAGGACCCAAGGGTGATCAGCACCTGACAGCAGCGTACAACACTTTACAGGACATAGTCCTATGCTTTCTCAAAAACAAACTGCTATACTGTTTAAGAGTGTCATCTTGCAAACTATTTATTCCCATGTGGATACTCATTCTCACCAGTAGTCCCACTGGAACCAATGAGACCAAGCGTGGGACTAATGAGAGGAGTAACTGTTTATAATATTGGGCTCTTCGCTTTTAAAGAACAGCCTGCTGCCTCTCAATATAATCTTTTTAAAATTATAGTGGTGATACAAATAAGCATCAGCAATTCCCTATCCCAGCATTCTATGCTGGCTAGTTAGAGGACCTGTAGTGCTTGCTGAGATATGGAATCACTTATATTTATTTATATATTAAACTAACAAAACCCTTGCAATTTTAAATGATTTGGAACCATCATGTCACTTGCATGGCTAGCCTATATAAATATGGTCTTCCCCATTCTCTTCTATTGTTTTTTTATTAGATTGTAACCTCTCCAAGGCAGAGACTGTCTCTTCACATTCATCTATATAGTGCCTAACACACTGGGATTTTAACCCTGACTAGGGACTCAGTCAGTAATGCGACACAAATGTGCAATATTAAGAATAGTAATAAGTAGAACTGTTATGAATGTAATAGTGATATTTACATTGGTTGGTAATTCCATGTTGTCTTTACATTGCATTTGGTAGTCTAAATATTCCCAAGAAGTTACATTTCAAACCACAGAATCTGTTCTCACTCACTGCCCTGAGACCATGCCACTTCCTAAATCACAAAGCACACTAATAAAGAAATAATTAGTGACTGCAGGATGTGCACTGCCAATATTAAAATTCACCCATTTTAAATCTGAATTAAAGAATGACATGACTTTTTTTTAAAACTACAAATACCTTGTATACACATACGTACACTTGGGTATATTTTGTCTGACTAAGTTTTGGTATATTCTACACAAACTTCTTAGTGTGTTCATGGATACATCAGGGATTAATTCTGGGATAAATTCAGTGTCTATTTGCTTTTAGGGCAGAAATTATCATAGATTATTGCTGCAAAGTAAATGTACCTTTCAGGATATTCAGATCAAGATCTGTGCAAGTTGTTACAAAGGTGGGGCAGGGAGCAAGGTGCCGAATACTTCCCCTATAACAAGGCTCTGATGGCAGGGGACCTGGGGAGTGTAAATGCTTGAGATTTTTGGGAAGCTGGAAGTTTTGCAGAAGTTATATCTCATGCTTCCCCCACCCTGGGCTTCTTTCCCCCGCCAGGCTAAAGGACAGTAGGCCATAATTTAGTTGTAGTACTTCCCACAACACACTGTTTCCTGGTAATACTGTTTTTCCTTTGGATTTCATGCACGTTAATGACTATTTAGTAATATTTGAAAATGGAGGCTGTCATACAGTTTAATTTGATATACAATGTTTTTGCACTGTGACCAAAAAGCCTGAGGAGACAAGCAGGGCAATATGAGAGGGTTATGAAGGAAAAAGAAAGAGACAGAGAGAACAGGGGTTGGTAGGGATGATTTTCCCTGCAACGTTATTAGAATTTTCTCCCCAGAATTTTAATCTAGTATCTGAAACATACTTTGACATTGACATGTAATATATGTATTACTGCAACTTTGTGGGGAAAAGAAAAAACAAAAACACATCTCCATGGAAAAGAAAGTTTTCATCAAAGTGAATGAATGACATGCTTTCTGCCAAACATTCGGTCTAAAGGTCTGTGGTTTAGTAAAATTAATTTTCCCCACATATAATATCCAGAGAGAAATCATATTTTATTTGCATATATTATTTCACCTTATAGGATAAAGAGTTAAGGCTTTTTTCAGCTATGTCTAAAGATTGTAGAATATAAAGCAATTCCGCAGTTTAAGGGAGATCTCTCTATGAATGAGAATCCACTACATTTATGAGTCATATACCAGGAATGGGCAGATACAATTTTCAGCCCAAGTTCTTTATATGAAAAACAAAGAGGGGGGAAAGTTGCCACTGAGCTCTATTTCTACGACAGACATTTCCTCCTCAAGCAGAAAATCCATGCCTAAAAAAAAGCCAAATATAACTGAACGTATAAACCGAACACAAAACTATGTATTTTATAAATATGAAAAATTGACATGCCTCAGAGGGATCTCATCTGTTTCTTTAAAGGTTGACGCATCACATCTACAGTCATAAATGTCCTTTTCAAAGGTTTTTAAGATACTTACGGAGTCCAGACCATTGGGAAGGCATCTATTTCTTCTTGTGTGTATTCATCTAACCTCTTGGGGATTCGGCGTGGCTGAGCAAGCTCCTCGACAAGATTATTACGTATGTCTTCTGGGATAACCTGAGGTAGAAGATAATAAATGATTCTCAGCTTTCTAGTTTTTAAGCAATAAATTTTCCCTGTGAGCACTGAAATTCCAAAGAGGAAACCTAAATATCTGTGTGTAGGTACACTTTTCAGAACATTGTGCTACCAGTTCAAATGGATTCAGTGCTTAATGAATCAACCCATCTAATCAACAGAATTGAGACTACTGCAAAATAATGTTAGTACCTCTAGCGAAGTTGGAATTTGAAGAAATATAATACAGACCATTTAGTATGAGAACCTAACAACATATCTCCAGAAAAACTGTATTCAGTCTTGACTGTAATTAAAAATATAAACATTGATAAGACACCAATTCAAGGTGCTGACATTTTATTTATATATATATATATATATATATATATAAAATATTTAAAGACAACAGTTAAACAATATAATGCAAAGAAATCCCCCAAACACAATTACAGGACCAGACAGAACCCCATTCCCAGCAGAAGCATGACTGAGTTCCTCAGAAAAAGAGCCCTGTCATCCATTCACTGGAGTTCAAATGGCAAAGCATCTCAAAGTAATTTCAGACAATAGTAACTGACTTGATGAAGTGAAAGGTTAAAGGCCAAAGGACAGAAGTAGTCTCAAAGGCAATCAGATCCAAGTCAGTTAACATTATGTACTAGATCGTACTCATCAATCCTTCAGAAATAATAAGCTTGCTCCAAGAAATGAAACTCAAGAGATTAATACTGTTACTGGTATCAATAATCTGTGACTGCTTGATTTGTAAAAAGTATGCTACCAGACACTAAAGATATATACAATATGATTTTGATTTCCTTAATATAGCTCATAGTCAAGCATACTTTTCCACACTTCAGCTACACAAAATGCCAAATAAAAAAAATAATTCTTTTTACTGCCATGCTTTCTATGGATTGTACCCCAAGAAAATAGTGCATACACGTAGCACTAAAGATCTGGGTGT
This sequence comes from Lepidochelys olivacea, assembly GCF_965140295.1. NCBI lineage: Eukaryota > Metazoa > Chordata > Testudines > Cheloniidae > Lepidochelys > Lepidochelys olivacea. The sequence goes on along the minus strand of NC_140412.1, from coordinate 24,729,479 downwards.
TGGCATTTATTTAATAAAGCACAGAAACACGCTTCACATATTGTTGCTAGAAAGATCTATATATGCTACTGGGTTATAAGCTTAACAAAAATGAAAATATAAATCTGCGTTTTCGACAGAAACCACAGCTGACATGTTCACAATATATTTATGGGTCACTGCTTGACTTAAAATATCTCATGCGGAAAGTAATATTCTAGCTCTTTTGCTAACATGCATCTTTACTTCATTTAAGACAGAGAAAGGAAACGATGGTGTACTGAATAAACATATACATTTTTTTCTGATCACCGCTCTCATATTCTCTCTGTGAGTACACATGCTTCATTTGTTAGAATGTAATTTTTAGAAATTTCCAGTGTAAGGCTGCTGCGTGTTGGCTCCCAAGCACAATGTACAGTATTATGATTACTCTTAGTACAGGAACAACATTTTTAATTGTGATCCTAACAGCACCTGCAAGATGCTCATTGGCATTTGGTAGTGAGTTTCAGCAGGACTGACCAGTTGTTATTACCTTTATCTAGTGGGTGTGGTGTAAGATACCAACAGAAAGCTACCAACATATTGATCATTGACATTATTGTGTGGTGTATGCATGGAGGGCAAATTCAAATTACAAACATAATGAAAATTATATTATCAAAGTGTATATGCCAGGCAGGACTAAAGTTACTCCCACCCTAGACAAAGGGGAGGAGACAATCACTCAGCATCATAGCAAGGGGAAGACATTTGAGAAAACAGATCAATATGCATTTTAGCAAACACTAGAGAGGGAAGAAACCAGCATGGAACTTCCTTCATGACCAGACTCCATGTCATCTTCCCCCCAGTTTGAATGGGCTTTACTTTTGGGGTACCATTTAAAAGAATCCATTTCAAAGGTTCACTGGACTATAAAAGAAATGGGTGAAGAACCCAAAGCTATCTTTCATCTTAGATGACAAAGGAACCGAGCACTTTAGACTCTATGGGAGATCCTGACGGGCTGGTCAGCCATTTCGCTGGTAGGTAGATTGGTAAGGAAACTACCTTGAACAAAGGCTGTGGTTTGTTTTGTTAAGACATAGCCTCTAGAAAGCATTTTTCACTTTTATTTGCTTGTAATCATTCCTAACTCTATCTTTTATATGTGACTCACTTAAAATCCCATTTCCTTTTATTTTACTTGTTTTTCTTTTTATCTAAACCGACCTAGTGTTGTGTTTGATTTGAAGTGAATGTTAACACCAGTTAATGTGGCCAGCTGCTGAGTATGGTCTCTTTAAAGGAACAAATGAACTTGACTCCCTCTCTGAATGGTCGAAGAGAGGGCTGGACATTGCAGAACACACAGTTTAGGGAAAATTCAGGACTGGGGAGGGAGAGGGGGTGTTTGGATCATCTTGCCAGGTGTAACCAAAGCTGGGGGAGGCCAAAGTGTGTGCGGTGATGTTACAAGCAGGCTGCTGGAATCAGAACGCTGAACCAGGGCTGCTTAACACACACAGACACTCAGGGCATGCTTGTACACTGGCTGGAAGCGTCCAGCCAAGAGAGCTATACCAGCAGAGCATTTTGAGGCACTCAGGGTTACATGTCAGACAGTGACACAACCCTTCCCTGGTCTGGATTGCACCCCAGAATGTGACATTAATATACACACTGATTAGTGGAGTAGTCTGGTGAATGAGTACCTTCTGGTTTGGGAGAAACGGGGCTCATACTCCCTCCTATATGGAGACATTATGCTCTGTGAAGTAATTTAGCAAGTTCTGTCCCTTCTTGAGAAGCAAGCTTGGTGAATCTTCAACAGTGAAGATTCTTAATAGCTTCTGGAGGTTTTATTAGGGTTCTGGGGACTGGAAATAACTTGGGAGGCTTTTTCCCATGGTTTGTGAATTCACAGACTCATTTTTATGCATAACAACTTAGCTTCACCACTGTAGTGCTTCAGTGTAGACACTACCTACAGGGACGAGAGGGGTTCTCCCATTGGTGAAGGTAATCCACCTCCTCAAGAGTTGGTAGCTAGGTCAAATGGAAAGATTCTTCTGTCAACCTAGTGCTATCTACCCTGGGGGATAGGTTGGCTTAATTATGCCACTCAAGGATGCGGATTTTTCACACCTCCAAGTGACATAGTTAAGCTGACTTAATTTTCTACTGTAGACCAGGCCTTAAATTTTGAAAACCAGTTCACGGAACCAAAGTTTACAGATACTGTACTCTATCTTGATTTCCAGTTAGAAATAATCTTGTACAGTAAAAGGCCCTTTGTTTTGGCCAAAATACAGAACAATAAGCCTTCTAATGCATGACAATCTTCAGAGCTTTATGAAGTTATAAAGAAAAAACATTAATATTCAAACTGTCTTTAGCTATAAAAGAAACAAGCTGCTTTTCTCATGAAGGGAGATATTTCAATAACTACATCTATACTTCCTTAAAGCATGAGAAATCAGAACATAACCAAGTACAGTTACTGACTTACATCTTCTGGAAAGAGGTGCAGCCTCTGCATCATAGTTCTTCTGTGCAGGTTCTTTGGAAGCATTCTATAAATAGCCAGTTTAACAATCTGAAAGAGACATATATATTATGAAAAAAATATACATCTGGGTATGAAGCAGACATGCCAAAAGAGCAGAAACAATGAGAAAGAGGTAGGCTGAGCTTCCCCCTGCCCATTCCTCCAGATCCTGGACTTTGCTTCAACAAACCACCATCTGGAGGTGCAGCCTGACCATTCCAAGAGGCCAAGGCTCTGGCAACTGTCAGAAGAGCGGGAGAAATTGGAGGGAGCAAGGCTGAGTACCTGTTCATCCACCAGCCCTAGTAGCACAATGCCTGTGCAGACGCAGACATGTACAATGGAAGGCCCCACCACTTTCTATGATGGGGAAGAAGGGAAACAATTATGCAACCTTAACTATCACAGCCACACCAACCACCTCATAGTACAGAATCCTTTCTAAATATTATATTTTAATTGCTCAGGATTAGAGAGCACTGACAACTTTTCTTCTAAATTAACTGATATATGTGATGTGATAATTAATTAATACTGTTGACGGTCACTAAGTGCTGACAATAACATCGTATTTCCCAGTAGGAAAGCTTCCACAGTGAGCTCTATTTGCAGTTGAGGACTAGATATGTTCATAGGGAGGAAGTGGTTGTGAATCTGAAGGTTCAAGGCAACTGGAGTGAAAGTGAGCATGTATGATAGATTTCATGATTCCAAGGAAAGGAAGGAATGAGAGCAACAGAATAAGAACAATGGACTCAAAAAAAAAAAAAAAAAAAGCACATTTTAACAAACTCGGAGAACTGGTAGACAAGATCTCACAGGAAGAAAAATTCTAAGGGATACAGGAGTTCAGGAGAGCTGACAATTTCTCAAGGAAACAATATGAAAGGCACAACCGTAAACTATCCTGATGCAAAGAAAAGATAGGAAGACTAAGAAGAGGTCAATATGGCTCCATCAGCCCCCAAGGTTTATCTCTGAGTAACAGCTTCTCCTAGAGTGGTGCAGCTTACATTCTTTCCTTGCTCAGGACCCTGGCTGAAGCCACCATCTAGCTCTAATTGCACTGATGAGAAAACACAGAAGTTTTAATTTAAAAAATTAAGCTTAACAGAATTTGAACTGGCTAATTTTCCAATATAAAAAAGGCACAATGTAAAAAGCAGCACCAACCAGAGTCATTTACAAGCTGATACTTTAGCTACAAAAGGACTCTGATATTGTTACCTGAATACAAAAGAAATATAATTGAGTTTTACAGCAAAAGAACTGAATAGAGGACTACAGAATTCCAAGAAAGCTGTTCTCTAGTTCATAGAATACGTGCATACGGATTCAATATTTCATTAAAATTAGACAATGACTTTTACTAAAACAGAGAATTTTCTTATATTTTAGCTATACATTTCCAATAAACAGAATTCCAGTTAAAATGATGTGTTTATGTGATGATGATGATCAGATTTTTAAAAAAACCTTAAACAACAACGGTCTGAATTCTACAATGAGAAACGCACAGAGCCCCATTGACTTCACTGGGGCTCCATCTCGGTAAAAGGGCCTGCCTACCTAGTTCTCTCAGCAGGACTGCAGCCAAAGTTCCAATGATGGGTACTGTTAAGCCAGCATCCACCAAGTTCAATCCTGTACAGTTGTTTATGCACTCCACCAGTTCTTTACTCGTGGTCCTAGCAACAAATAAGATTTTACATCCTATTTTAAAAAACAACACTCCGGCTGATTTACAAGACACTGTAAAATCTTGTCTTTCAATTATCTCATTCTACTTTATGTACTGAGCCCTGCCTTCAGATTTATAGCTGATGAACAGAGTCCACAGATTTACATAAGATCTTGGGTTCAAAGCATTAAGCTGATGTACACCCCTTCAAATCTGGAATTTCTTTTGATTGATACAGTTTTAGCTATTACCTCTAGACTTAAAACACCTTTGTTTAAGTTGGTCAATTAATACATTTTTGAGACGTTAGTTTAACTATTTGTAAAGCAAACCATGAATGTGCCAAAAACATTAATTTTAAATGGATTGCTCACATGTCCAATAAAAGGTCTCCAAAAAAGTTAACAAAACCAAACCTGGGATAGATATTCACTTCAAGTTTCAAAAGTTCAAATTCTGCTTCTTAAACTACAAAGAAATGAATATGGTAGTATAGCCTAGAAATGCTTATTTACACTAACGTATCTGACTTTTGTTGATTAAACAAACCATTTATGTACACAGGACTGGATTACATTTAAACCTGCTCTAGTAAACTCTCACATTGTCAGCTATGCTAGTGAAAAACTAGCATTTTATTAGTATGAAAAACCTTTTTATTAAAATAATTCTAGAGAGGATTCGTACATTAGGACTTAAAGATTTCAACTTGCGTTGGTGGTGATTGACAGAGCCTGGCTCTTATGTGTAGTTTAATACTGCCTTATATACATTTGTCACACCCAGGAGTGGAAAAGAATCACTGAATAAGTAAAACAAAATTAAAGCTGTTCACCAACAGGACAATACCACTAAGTACTAAATAAACTGACTGAGGTCCCAGGAGAAAGTATATGGAAGTGACTAAGAAGCTAAGAATCCTAGAACATTAGTAACATACCTTCACACCACATTTATCTGAATGAACTAGCCTTCACAAAGATGCAGGATATGAAAGATTCAGCTGAAAGGTATTGAAACTAAAAGAATTTCAGGATATCTGGGATTTTTTTTACTAGATTAGACAGAGCTACCGTACATACATCAAATTTACATAAATCCTCTCCATACCAACTCCTTGGTTCTCTTTCCTGCTTAGTCATAATGCTTTTCTTCTAATTATTTAGGTTCCACTGGGAGTATTTCAAGACTCAGGAGAAGCTGCATCACTCTGGCTTCGAGAGTTTGATTTCTGTTAACACTTCCCTAATATCTGAATATTTTTATTTATGTATATTAATTGTACTTCTCCCAATCCACCCCATCTCACTCCCCATTACTGCTCTGCACAACTATTTAAAACTCTAGAGTTAGAGGAGTACTTTAAATTGATATCCTTCAGCGAGCACAATCCTGAAAGGTATTGAGAGCCTTCCACACTTTGCAGGATTGGGCTCAGAATGAGGAACAGATTAAGAATAGTAAAAGCAATTTGTTTTCATCCACAACCAAACCAGAGATCAAACCACCTGTGAAGTCTTGCTGAGAGTATTTTTAACTTCTAAAATACTTGATCCTGTTCCAATATTCTCCCTAATCCATAGCATACTCACTTCTATGTCTCTACTAATCCAGGCTTCAAAGTTTTGCTCTGGTTTATTAAAAACTGTTCCCCCTCCCCATAGTTTTAAAAGAAAACTCTCTGTATTTGATGTTTTACGAATAGCCTTTTGATATGTATATTACTAGCCAAAATTACTCCTTGTCTTCCCTGACCCAAACTATATAGTCTTTCAAAGACCAACTGTAAGGATTCTGTTCCAGGTTTTTCTTCCAAAAGGTAATCATTATGCAGATGCAATACAAGTCTATGCACGTAAGTGATTTTTAAATAACATTCAAATGTAAGAATGTTTTAAGCGCCCTTATTTCAATTCCTGCAGCTGCATACATTGGGGCAATGACTCCACTGCAGGCTTCCTCACAGCATATTGCCAGTGTGAAATCTTGTCCTGCTTTATAATTATTCTCAGTAGGTGAAGCACACTCTGAGCAATTGTCAACCACTAATTCTTTTCCAGTGGCAACACAGCCACTAAAAAATATGGCCAACTCACATACAGTACTTCTCACTTCTTTAGAATTGTTTTATACTCACTAATTTCATGTGACTTTTTCCAAGTAACTAAATAACCAGCGTCAATTAAATTTTGCGTATATTTTCAATTAGAAAATAAAGTGAAATTTTTAAGTTAATATTTGAGGCCAAAACTTTCTAAACTGAGGTAGCTGAATTAGGCTCCTAAATCCATATCTAGCCACCAATCCAAAAGTAGCTTCATTTGCAAAACTGCCAAGCATCCATAAATTCCACTGAAGTCAATGGAAGTTGCAGGCACTCAATTGCTTTAAAGTCTAGCCACTTCCATTTTTAGGCATCTCAAAAGATGTATGGGCCAAATTTTAGGCATAAAACTTTCACAGTTCTGGTCTCAAACTTTACAGTAATTATGCAAGTGAACTAAAATGTCTGTATGCTTTATTTTTTTATAAAAACTGCCTTCGAGTTCCAAACATGTGCTTCTTGCAAATAAACAAATTGAAAGTACATAATCTCTCTGCTTTTTGCTTTCAAAAATGGGCAATATTGGCAAGATAGGGACATAGTTTGGGAAGTCCAGTGATGCTGCAAGTCAATGCATTCCCTTAGCAGCCTGCAGCAGAAATTAAAGTTGTCCCCAACATATGTCCTAAAGGAAGTTAGTGGTGGTACTACACATGACCTGATTCACTACCACAAAACCAAAGAAGAGGGAAATCATTTTGACCTATGGCAACAGGAGGTTATCGCACTGAAACTAGAAAAAAATGTATTAACAAAATACATGGATCGTCCAACAATCTGCACTTAATCTAAGGAAGTCAAGTGAAAGGTTAAAAATGAAATGGTAATTTCTTCTTCATTAAACACTTCCTGAATAATATGGGCAAGCCCAATATGAAGGAACCCCTAAAACTGCTCATGTAGAAGACACAACCCAGAACATTAGAATTATAAATATTTACTTTAAAACACAGATCTGATCATCTGGTTTTGGAGGCAAAAATTTGCCAAGACAGGCTTGATGACTCTGATAACTTCTTGAGACGATTTTGTTCTTGTTAGAGATCAGTCTTCAAGGATAAAAGGTTAAATTCAAAGGTTCACAAGTTAATAGCCACTCTGCTCTACTTGTTAGACAGAAGTATTAGCAATACTCAAATTTCACCCTATAACAATGGTACTTCATAGCTCCAGCAAGTGGAAAGTCCAGGAAAGAAGCTGTTGTATGGCAAAGATGCTGTGATCAAAACTATTCTGTTGAATAAAATGTCATCAATCCAAAGATCTGAAGAAGATGGTGACGAAGAGGTATGATTATCCATACATCTACCTGCTAATCAAAATGGCTCGTTGCTATCTTTCATTTTTGGCAGCTAAAAATTCAAGAAGATTATAGATCTGATGTGTTGGAAATAGGTTAAGACTGAAGGTATGGGATGATTGAGTTGGTGTTCATCCTGTTCCTGCTTTGAGCAGGGGATTGGACTAGATGACCTCCTGAGGTCTCTTCCAACCCTAATATTCTATGAAGGTAAAAGGGTAACACAGATCAAGATGTCTGAGATCCACTCGGGCTGTTTCAGAATATAGATTTAAAACTTGTTTGCTTCATTTGGCTTTCTCCAGTAGAATTCCTCTGAAATGTGAGAGATTTGATCTTTCTCAAGCCAACTCCAAGTTTCTCTTAAGCTTGACGGGCCAATTTAAGAGTCATTAAAACTTCTTATTCAGAGAATTAAGAGACCAATTTATTTGCTTACTCTGACCATCTATTGCAACTCCTCTAGAGCCAATTAGATCTGCCATGCATCAGAATTGTGTAAAATGAAGGCAGGCTGGTCACTTGCTGCTTTAACTTGCCATTTCTCTGTGGCTCTTACCTTCCTACAAAAAACAGAACACAGAGGCATGCACAGGAATTTAAATTTGACTGCTTTTAGAGGGGCATGTTCTGTGTCCCCAGGGCCGGAGGAATCCTGTACCCCCACCGATTACTGGGGGGGGAAGGGGGATATGCCTCTGCTCCCTGCCCCCATGCATGCCCCCTGAAAAAAACATATGTATTCAGGATAGCAATAGAAGCTAGAACTCCTGTGCTGTTATCTGAGTGCCTCACTGTGAGGCTCTGGGATGTGCAGGCCTCTTTGAATATCCCTTATTCCATGTGTAACAAGGGAATTGTTAACACTGGAGGGGATACCAGGAAATTATTTGTACAACTAGGTGGATCCCCAGCCAGCTGTTATGACAGATTCTGCTCCTTCACCTTGATTTGGTCCCTGGCTTCTGACTTTGGCTTTGACCCTTGGCCTGGTTCCTGATTCCAGTTCTGACCTGTGGCTCTCTAGGGCTGAGTCTGGCACCACCCACTAGTCCTGACTGCCCACACCCCAGCTGTGACAGTTAATAATTTCAAAAGTACTGACAAATCGCTGTTTAATACTGTTTAATATATAATACTATTCATTGTTTAATCATTTAAATTTAAATAACTTCTACCATGTTTTAAGTGAAAGCAAATAGTTTGCTAATTACAGGCAGTACACCTATTTAGCATTAAAACGTTTTAGAAGCTTTGAATTAATTTACATGTTTGGTAGCTAAAGAATACTTCTGAATACTATTTGTGCAAGTGGATAGAATATAAATAGGATTTTTCTTGTTGAACTTGCTTACCTTATTGATAGATGGTTTAATAAAACATTTTCATACTAATTCTGACGAGATCATACTATAGTTTAGTTACTTTGCAATAAGAGGTTTGTGTTCTGCACTTGTATAGACATAGCAAGGAATACAAAGTTAAGCACTGATTAGAATATGTTGTTTAAACAAGACCTTGTATTGAAGTAGCATGGAGAATGCCAATGTTGGGGTGGGGTGGGGTTAGGGGGAATTAGCATAGATTTCCACTTCCAAAAATACTGTTCAAGTGAAATTTACCAGAAGCTAATCTTGATAGATTCTTAACTATAAATGAATATCACAGAACCAACTCAATATGGAGGATAATCTCATAGTATTTATAGATTTTTCCTAGAATTTAGGTCCTGTCCTTGGGCCACTAGAGCACTCTGCCTTTCATCCTGCCATTTCATGTAGTTACAAAATATTGTTGTCTGTGAAATGCAAGTAAAAATTAGAATACACACCCAGGTTGTTAACAGAAACTTTCATGCACATTCAGCTACCTATATTATTTTTTGTCATGTCACTGTTTGTACAGGTTGCAGATAAACTGCTTGTTATGCCATCATGGTCCACTAAACTTATCAAGATCAGAATGATCTATAAGAATAGCTACACAGACAAAATATTTGGCATACTAAACTACCATCTACTATTCTAAACTAACAATGTGACAAAAACAGAAATCAGATCTCTTTCTGATCTCTCTAACCATCAAATTAGATTTTTTGCTTTGAACACAGAGTGAGTTAAATCCCCAGAGTTCTTTAGAAGGTTGTTACACAAGAACCCCTTTCTCGCTAAATACAATGAAGTTCTGAAATCTATCACCATTTGCTGAGTCTTTGTCAAACATGTTTTAACTATTGGCAATGCTCTGAATTTGTCTTAGATGAATTTCGCTGGGAACAGTGGGAGTTTGGCAAGAAAAACAAAACTCAGCGTGAATGCCAGAAGGGATCCAGTTCTCAGGCCCTTGCAAATAAATTAGGCTATAGTGCCTCCCAGTGTACAGCTACTAATATCTGAAGTTCAAACAAAAATGGTAAAGTAGAGAACTGATTTTGGACATGGAACAAATAATAGTTTAGGAAGTCAGTACAGATATAGCAGAGCCTCCCCTTTAAGTGCTTTTTTGTTTTACTTTAATTGAGTACAATTAGACAGCTGACTACAAGCAGCAAAGCTCTTTGGGGGCAGTGACTCTCTTTTTGGTCTGTATATGTACAGTGCCAAACACAACAAGATCCTGGTCCATAACTGTATCTCCTAGATGGTACTGCAATAAAACAACAATAATTCAACAGATGCATAATCTGGTGTGATTACAGCAAGTGTTTTAAAATTAGTTATATAAATGTCCTTGAGCCAAATCCTTTTGAAGTCAGGGGGAATTTTCTATTGGCTTTACTGGGCTTTTAAATCAGTCCCTAATGGATGTGTGTCTTAGGGTATGTCTATATAGCAGTTAGATACCTGTCGCTGGCCCATGCCAGCTGACTTTGGCTCACAGGCCTCGGGCTACGGGGCTGTTTAACTGCAGTGCGGACACCCAGGCTTGGGCTCTCCCACATCACAGGGTCCCAGAGCCCAGGCCCTACTCTTAGCCCAAACATCTACACCACAGTTAAACAGCCCCTTAAGCCGAGCCCCATAAGCTCGAGTCAATTAGCATGAGTCAGCCGCGGGTTTTTAATTGCAGTGTAGATATACTCTCAGAGTCTAATCCTTAGAGGTGCTGCACACAAACTCTCAGTAAAAGCAAGGGAATGGATTCCAATATGTTTTTCCCATGTCAGTATCACAAAGCTCATATCTATATATCCAGAGCAGGCAAGATTTTCAAAAATAGGAAGCAGAAGTTAAATGCCTACATCCGCAGTTAGGGTACAATTTTTTGAAAATCTTGACAATCAATAATATTAAGCTATATTAATAATATTAAGCTGATACTAAACTGGGAGGAGTGGTAGATACGCTGGAGGGGAGGGATAGGATACAGAAGGACCTAGACCAATTGGAAGATTGGGCCAAAAGGAATCTGATGAGGTTCAATAAGGATAAGTGCAGGGTCCTGCACTTAGGACGGAAGAACCCAATGCACAGCTACAGACTAGGGACCGAATGGCTAGGCAGCAGTTCTGCGGAAAAGGACCTAGGGGTGACAGTGGACGAGAAGCTGGATATGAGTCAGCAGTGTGCCCTTGTTGCCAAGAAGGCCAATGGCATTTTGGGATGTATAAGTAGGGGCATAGCGAGCAGATCGAGGGACGTGATCGTTCCCCTCTATTCGACATTGGTGAGGCCTCATCTGGAGTACTGTGTCCAGTTTTGGGCCCCACACTTCAAGAAGGATGTGGATAAATTGGAGAGAGTCCAGCGAAGGGCAACAAAAATGATTAGGGGACTGGAACACATGAGTTATGAGGAGAGGCTGAGGGAGCTGGGATTGTTTAGCCTGCAGAAGAGAAGAATGAGGGGGGATTTGATAGCTGCTTTCAACTACCTGAAAGGGGGTTCCAAAGAGGATGGCTCTAGACTGTTCTCAATGGTAGCAGATGACAGAACGAGGAGTAATGGTCTCAAGTTGCAGTGGGGGAGGTTTAGATTGGATATTAGGAAAAACTTTTTCACTAAGAGGGTGGTGAAACACTGGAATGCGTTACCTAGGGAGGTGGTAGAATCTCCTTCCTTAGAGGTTTTTAAGGTCAGGCTTGACAAAGCCCTGGCTGGGATGATTTAACTGGGAATTGGTCCTGCTTTGAGCAGGGGGTTGGACTAGATGACCTTCTGGGGTCCCTTCCAACCCTGATATTCTATGATTCTATGATTCTATCAATTAATACCTATTAATCTTCTCCCTCAGCAGAAGTAGTAGTATCCCGTTTCTGCATTACACACTGAATCCAGATTTTACCCAGGGGCCCAAGTTCAACATGATCAACATTTTTCAGTTCTTGGATACATCATATGTTCAGGCTATACCACTGGAAAACAGCTAAAAATCAATCAATAGAATCCACTGTTGAATTTCACTGCAAGAGAGATGCGGGTGTACTGTCTTGCATTCTCTTTTTAAAATCAGCATTATTTCCTCCGGCTGCTTAGAAAGGACTATGATTATTAAGCGATGTACAACTTTGCTAAGACTGGCTTGGGGTGTGTGATTTATGAAAAGGGTCAAATCTTTAAAACTGAAGTCAGTCAGTCAAAAATGAACCAAGTTAAAAACCTTGATTTGCCCATTTGAATAGCATAATGTGAACCACAGTTTTAGCTACAAAGCACAGCATTATATATATTTTGTTGAAATAACTGTCCTTAAAATTATCACACTTTAGCTCCATACTGAAGGTTAATACAAAACATATTAGTTTCATAGTAGTTACCATCTCATTGTTTTTTTATTAGATTAACCTGTTTTACCCTATTGACTAGTTCCCCATATGTTATTCTAGTTTTGTGTAGTAGGCTGGAAATGGTAATCCACAGTGTAGGAGCTTTACTCCCACAGCAGGGAGTTTATCTGGTGAAGGATCTCTGGTCTGCACTCCATTTTTCATGCTGTCTAAAGTGCATGTAAGAGCAAGAAGCAGAGTACTCCCCACTCGGTCTGATACACCCACCTCAAGAAGAGCAGAGTTCTAATTCACTTTAAACAGTGAACCTTACTGTATTAAAAAAGAATAAACAGTGCTCCTACACCAGTGGTGGGCAACCTGTGGCCCATCAGGGTAATCTGATTGCGGGCCGTGAGACATTTTGCTGACGTTGACTGTCTGCCGGCATGGCCCCCTGCAGCTCCCAGTGGCTGCAGTTCGCCATTCCCGGCCAATGGGAACTGCGGGAAGTGGTGGGCTGCAGGGAAGTGCTGGCCGCTGCTTCCCGCAGCTCCCATTGGCTGGAAACAGAGAACCACGGCCACTAGGAGCCGTGGGGGACTGTGCCGGCAGATGGTCAACGTCAGCAAAATGTCTCACAACCTGCAATCAGATTACCCTGATTGGCTGCATGTGGCCCGCAGGTTGCCCACCACAGTCCTATGCCATATGGCTGGGGAGGCCACCACAGGAGGAGTGGGGGAGAGAAAAATCAGGGAAAAGGACAAAAACCAAAGAGGAAAGAAGGAACATAGAAAGATAAGGCATGAGGAGAAACAGAGACAGTGATGCAGATTTAGGCCACCAATTCAGTAAAGTATCCCTATTTAGGAGACTATTTAAGTATGAGCTGAACTGGAGAGAGAGAGAGCGCAGAGAAGGTGAAAGAGTGAATACGTGAAGAAAAAGATGGGAAGGGGAAGACAGAACTCAGAATAAAGGAGAGGACAGAGTGATACAATGGAGAAGAGAGTAGCTGGTCACTCAGGAGATCCCAACTACAAACTAAACACCAAAATTTCTATTTTCCACCTTTGTAGTAACTAGGGTTTCTTTTTTTGTTTGTTTTTTTTTAAAAGAAAGGTTTGGTGAAAAGGCAAATGGAAGAGCTTGATTCAGTTTTTTGTCCATCGGAAGAATAGCAAGTCAATATGATGAAATAGTTCCCCTAAACTAGCTAAGGAGAGCAAAAGTTAAAATGAAACAGGTTACTTACCGCTGTTGGATCTTTTAGGTGAAGTTGTGTTGCTGTCACTTGTTTTAAGCCACCTGGATAACTAAAAAACACCCAAAGAACATATTTAATAATTAAGACTGTGAAACAAAATAAAAAAGACAGTGATTTTTTTTCTAATACGTTTGATTCTGTAAACACTTTTTTTCATTATTACTCACTGTTGAATTATATTTATAACACATTACCTGCATATTATAAATTTTACATAAATGGCTTTCATGGACACAAGCAGATCAGTACACAAGGCTGAAAGGTTTGAACTAAAAAAAATATTGCCAGCTGATCACAGCTAGGCAGGTGGCAAGTTACATCATGCACAAGCTATTATCCCAACAAACAGTTTATCATTATCATTACTTTGCCCTCTGTTCCCTAATCCCATTTACCTATATTGTAAGCTTTATGGGGGAAGATGTTGTGTTTACTGCTGTTATAAATCTTATCGGGTCCTACAAATTTGGTATTTTTTCCAACTACTGATCTGAACTTTGGATCTGGTCCAAAATCTATTGAAGTCAATGGGGGACTTTCCATTACTTCAATGGATCAGCTCCAACTTCATAAAACCTTAAGAACTGAAAATATCAGTATTGTCAGTACATGGAATACATTTAGAATATTCACTTAAAACTGCAGTTATTTGAATACTACTATAATTCCCTCCCCCTACTAACACCCTCAACTCCACTTTTATGTTTTCCATACAATTATTCAGATTTTCAGAATAGATCTATTTTAATAATTAGAGATAAACCAACTAATGTGGTCATGTTCGAAACACGGGAGCAACTGTTCCTATTTGCTTTGACTGACTGATTAGAATTCCACCCAGAAACAAATGATTCCTGCCAGTACTAAATACAGAAGCTTGGGAAATAACCACTATTGACAGCTTATATATCAATTTTGTCTCCATAGTACCTCATGTCTTAAAAGTTTTCTCAGTGATTTTTAGAGAGATTTAAATCACACAGATGTAATTCTGTAACATCAAAATGCATTCTTTATCTTTATTCAGTTAAACCTTTTGCATTGGAAAATGATCTTGATCTTGCTATTTGCCCTTTGGTATAATAACGTAACTTAAGAGGACTTCTGCACTGCTCTTAAATTGTTGTTTTTTGTTTAGTTGGCTTTTTTAGTGTTTTACAAAACAAAATCCCTTTTGCTATTTAATTAAAATGATATTCCTGTTCTTGGCTTCACCTCCATCCAGTAAGATTGTTTTGCTAGGCAAATTTAACTTATGCCTTCTTCTGATGTCTTGTATCTCAGATGATTTCCCTAGCAATAGATATTGTGCCAGGGTGGACAGAGAAATTTAACAGAACATAGGATTTATGACACACAAAAGGAATTTCCTTTGAATTCACATTTTCTAGTTAGTGAATTTACTTAAAAGCAAAATGGATTTCAGCATCAATCTCTACTACTAACTTCTTTGAGCATTTACTATCAAATCATGGACCACTTACCCTGTGTGAGAAGAATATACTTTCTGTTCCCATTTGTTACCAGAAAATGCAATGTGTCTCGTATTTATTATGACAACATGGTCTCCACAGTCACCTAGATTATAAAGGATAGAAATTTCAATAGGAGATATCACAAGGGAAATACAAAAGTCCTCACAAAATTACTCACAGAAACAGAGCAAATATCACATTATAATGTCTCAAATGAAACAATCACTGAAAAGCATCACCTTTAAAATAAAAATCTAGCCATAAATAGAGAATTTATTTACTTTTTTCATTATCACCACCACCATGTTAAATGCTGGGTGAATACATTTTTTTTTAAACCAGCGTGGGTAGTTTAAGTCAATGCAAGTTGCATGAGTAAGATCTGCATGTCTTAAGTCACTGCGTAACATTTTATTTTATTCAATACACTATATGTTTGCTCTACACTACCAAAAGTCAATGTGAACAAATTAAACACAAACTGAAGATAAATCTTTAAAGCAGAATTTAAATTAATTTCAGATTTCTAAAACAATTTTTCATATTAAACAATTTCATAATGAACAATTTTTCATAATACTGAATTTTGGACTAGAAAAATATTAATATGAAACAATCTTAGGACCTAAAGCTAAAATATATATTGGAAACTAAAAGAAAGATTTAACGTCATTAGCTTTGTGCTAGACTGAAGCATTTGTACTAAAAATCAAGTAGAGCTGAGTGTTACAATACAGAATCATAGAGCTGGAAGGGACCTCAAGAGGTCATCTAGTCCAGTCCCCTGCACTCGTGGCAGGACTAAGTATTATAACATACACAAATGGGTGCAATATGAAAATTTTCCTGCTATATAGAGAGCATCCCTCCCATCTATAGGTACCAAAATGAAAAAAAAAACAAACCTGTATTCTATTACTAAACATACTTTTCAAGCATTAGAAATTTTGACAGATCTTCCAAATTAAATAAAATGTGACTAATTTGTTTTTTTTTACTAAATTCCAACATGTATAAAATAACTGTGAAACAAGTGCAAGTTTTCTAAAAAATATATATACATCCTCTTGATGAGTCATTACTATTCCATTAATTCAGATCTCTGGAAGATCATTCATCTGGAATTCATTTCCATATTGAGATTTAACCAGTTAGTCTAAGTGCCATATTAAAGTATAATAAAAATGTAATTAATATTTGAAGAAACTGATAATGCAAAACAAACATTGTTGTGGGGGAAGATCTCCCAAAGGTATAATCCTTACTACATACATCCAGAAAATCTATGTGACCTTTCATTGCTGACTGATCACTTTTACAAGTATTGTCTATCTACACAAAATATGGAAGGCAGGTGAATTCTGAGGAAATCTGGTATAATTTGTAGGTTTTTGGGAGGAAAAATGGATTTAAGGTAATTTTTAGCAATTATTCTTCAAAATTGAAAGTTTATGCACCAGCAGTTGCTGATGGAGAAAATCTTTGACATCAGCAGCTACATTTTTCTGTCAGATTTTATCCTAAAATGCTGATGGTTTCATGTGCTGTGCCTGGTGGATAAAGTTTTCTCTGTTAGCAGCTGCACTTCCACTCTCCTACAGATCCAAATACTCATGAACCTGCAGCCTTATAACCTATGAGTAAGTCTGATCTCACAAACTAAACAGGATCATTAGGCGATTCAATAATTGTGAGTCTACCATTTGAGCCAATATTGAACCAATGCTCCAGTATGTTACTGGAGGTGCCAACCTTTGGATTAGAGATTAAAAATCCGAAGAAAAAATTTATTAGAGTAGACATAATAACCCAATTTGTAATTTGTTTATTTATTTGTTTAAAGTCAGTATGTTACTGGAGGTGCCAACCTTTGGATTAGAGATTAAAAATCCGAAGAAAAAATTTATTAGAGTAGACATAATAACCCAATTTGTAATTTGTTTATTTATTTGTTTAAAGTCTTGATTATGACAGAAGTTGCTTTAAAAAACAAACAAATCTAAAATCAGTTTAAAGCTGATTTTGTTCAGTGAAAAATCCTGTGTGAACACACAAACTGGTTTAAAACTGGCCTATATGTGTTTAGCTTACATGATAGCATAAACAGATTTCAATAGAATTAACATTGTTCACACATCACACATTTAGTTAAACCAGTGCAACTCTGTGGAAAGACCAAGCCCATACATATCTCAGGAATCCCTTGCACTTTCAGTTGGACACAGTATTCTTTGCTTCTTGTCTTTAAATAGTATGCACTGTTCCTGTAACACTTCAGAGGTGGCCTCGTTCAACAGTGTTAAAAAGGGAAAACAGTACTGTATGCACAATTAAGCTCAATATTTGTTCATAGCTCCTGCAGCGTAGACCCAATGAACTGTACTGGAGTAAAAATGTTTTCTGGCTGTTCTCATGATATATCGATTTGTCATATTTTAAGTTTTTTTAATTAATATTTCTTAATAAACATACACACACAGAGACCCCAAAGAAAAGACCAAGACCTTAATCTTCATTAATTACTTAGGTTTTTCTTCTTTATTTAATAAAGTGCCTGACATCTGCCTAGCATCACGAGTCAGTCTGCCACTTATTAGCTTACAAAACTAACAATCTACATGCCAAACTTTGTGTTCATTTTCAGATGATAAGTCTTAACTCTTTCTCCTAACCATTATAAGTACCAAATATTACAAACTGAAGGAATTCCTGAAGTTTTCACCCTAAAGGCTGATCAGCATTTTATTGCAAGGGGTGAAGAATAATTATCCACATTAAGGTAGTTGTGCTGAGCTCCAACACAGTAAATTACCAAGTGCATTTTGGTTTCCTTTAATTGCTTTTGTTAGATTTATTTAATCTTCTAAGAAGTTTTAATATCAATGTTTAACTTCAATTGAGGGAACAAAAGTACAGTGAATATGATCAATATTCTTATGATATTGAATGCTTGGTGTAATGTGTGTGGTATAATTTTATCTAAAATTTTGAAATTTGCGGAAAAAGTATACCACTGTTCACAGCTTAAATGCAAGGTAAGTTTACATGAAATCAAATTTCTTCCCTCCCTCTGAGTTGGAATTCAGTTCAGTATATTTGGAAAAACAAACAAATAGAAAAGTTTTACTGAACAGAAGCATTACACAGAAAATTCAGTTTTAGTCCATTTAAAATATTGAAATCTCAGAGTTCTGAGAACTATGTTAATAATTTAAAAAACAATAGTCTGCACTTCCAGCATCACGAAGCAATAAACAATGCAAAATGGAAATCCATACGGACACTGCTCTTTTACAGATTACTTATCTCTCACCCGCACTAGCCTCCAGAAACAACACAATCACATTAAAAAACTAACAGTGTTCAAGACACTACATCAAAAGCTATTTAAATAATAAATGAATGTATTAAATACAGTATCCTGTGTGCAATACTGTATAAGTGGTGCTTTACAGATTAAAAGTACTGTTATTTTATTAAAAAGATTTTAACCTGTTTCATCAGAAGCAGCAAACCAAATAAAATCCTTCTGGAAACAACCTTTCTTCCCTGCCCAGAAGTTAAAAATTGAATGAATGTGAAGTTTGATCTTTTGCAGTGAATGATCAAAAACATTAATTTTCAGGGAAGTTTGGTCTCAAGTGACATCTTGTGGATAAAAGATGTTTTGCAGTTTTAAAATTCATATTATTCAAATCACTTCTACAATCACATTGTAAGTTATACTTTCTGCTATGAAAAATAATAACTAATCTAAATTTTCACATGAAAATTAATTGTGAAACAATGTATACCCAGCTTCAACCAATATTAGATTTGTTATTTCAAAGACAATATCAACAAACTATAGCAATACAGATAAGGTTTTGGAACACAGGGTTTTCAACTCAAAAGATTCATATTTAATAAAAGACTCTGAACTTAGCGCGCACACAAGGTTGAAAGTGTCAGTGTTTCTTTTAGCCTTACTAAATCTTTGTGATAATTTGCACAAGGGCCATGGAAAGATTTTCCATGTCACATTCTCAGCATTGTGGACAGGGACCATCTTTTTGTACAACTACCTGGCACAATCGGGTCTCAATCCATGACTATGGCTCATAAGTGCTATAGTAACAGAAATAAACAGTAATGCCTGTATAGCAGATTAGCCAGCCTGTTTGGAAGGGAGACAAATCTTTTGGTTTAAATTAAAATAGATATTTGAAATTTATTTAAAAAAGAGATGAGAAACATTTTATTCGTATATTTTGAGAATTCTGCTTGAAAAGGAAGTAGCTTTTAATGAACAATTTTGTCATGTGTTTTACGTAAAGAGACAACCAATTTGATGTATTTTAATGTCAATTTAAAAAAAAAAGTTAAAAAGTAGTGTCAGTTACTGTACTTGCCCCTATGCTCACTTTCACATTATTTTGGTTTCACAATAATATTTTGCTATTTGTTAAAACGTTTCTCTCTCTGTTATGATAACTGCACAGTTATATACGTAAAACAATGATGCCAAACCACAAGCAGCCATATTGTGTTGTCAAATGCACAAACTAAAAATTAAAAAAATAAATATTTGTTGTTCTAATATCTCTTTTAGCATTGTAAGGTATAATCACAATAGATTGTAGACAAAATTTATATAAGAAGATTCCAGGAGCGTCACTGTGTGTGTTTCATTCCAAAGCCTAAAACATCTGTAGAGGCAGCATAAAGCGATGGAAACAGCTACAGCATAATTGAGGGCTCTTTTTGTCCAGAATATCACCAGGCTGAATCATCACCAAGTTTTGCTGACTGTTACCATCCAATTTTTAAGTTCTTAGCTGTTTTTACTTTTTGAATTATACCCATGAGATATAGCTACAGTAAAGCCTGGTCTATACTACAAAGGTAGGTTGACGTAAGCCACCCTATGTTGACGTAATTGTGCACAAGTCTACAATTAAATTTATCTCCCACAGATGTAAAGTGGCCCATTATGACGGCATACAACACCAGCTCCCTGAGTGGCACTGAACCATGGTCTATGTATGGAGGTTGATGTAGCACGAGTGTAGATGCTGTGTTACCTGTGCGTTACCCTAACAGTCCTCAAGCAGCTGTCCCACAATGCCCAACACGGACCACTCTGGTCACAATTGTTAACTCCTCTATCTAGGGATCACACATTTCAGAAGCCCCCTACTCTGCCTTTAAAACCCCTGCGAATTTTTGAAATGCCTTTTCCTCATTGCCCAGCTTGGTGAGCACACCTCTATCTGCTTTGTTCATGTGTGCAACGGCCCAGCTGATTATGTCGGCTACATGCTCTGGACACACACCTGCCTGGAGCAGAGAGAAGATATTGAATCTCCTGGGCCTGTAGGGAGAAGAGGATGTGCAGGCACAGCTCCGAACCAGCCATAGAAACATTAACATCTATCAGCAGATTGCTCAGGAGATGCAGTAGAAGGCGTACGACAGGGACCAGCAGTAGTGCTGCGTGAAAGCCACGGAAATGCAGCACACAAACCAGGAAGTCAGAGAGGCCAACAATCAATGTGGTGCTGACCCGCAGACCATCCACTTTTACGAAGAGCTACATGCCATCCTTGGCAGAGACCCTACCACCATGCTGCAAACCATGTGGATACCTGTGAGGAGCTCCAGTCACAGGCTGCTGCTGTGAACAATGAGGAGGTTGATGAGGAATATGGGAGACAGGTGTTGGAGGGTTCAGCTGTGCTGTGCGTCAGGAACTGTTGTTGATATCACTGCAGTCCAGCCAGTCCCTGCAATCGAGCATGGGCAAGCACAGTAGAGGAAAGAACTTTGGGTAAATGTGTAAATAAATTTCCAATTACAGTGATGGCACCCCAAAATTAGCAGGACACAGCTATTGACTTTTCATTAATTTATTCATACTACAAGAGGTAGCGGTACAACGAAGAGAGGTAAAGTTGCTATCTGCTCTTCATTCTCCTCAAGAGTAAGGTGGGGTGGGGGCCATGTGGAGCAGTTTGTTTATGTACACAGGGATGTACCTTGAATCCTCCTGAGAGATCTCGATGAAACTTCCATGGAGGTACTCAGCAATCCTTTCCCGAAGGTTTCTAGGCTTTGGCAACCTTATTTCTTCCTCTGCAATGGGCCACTTTCCCATGCCAGTCGGTGATTGTCATAAATATAAAGGGAAAGGTAAACACCTTTAAATCCCTCCTGGCCAGAGGAAAAACCCTTTCACCTGTAAAGGGTTAAGAAGCTAAGATAACCTCGCTGGCACCTGACCAAAAGGACCAATGAGGAGACAAGATGCTTTCAAAGCTGGAGGGGGGGAGAAACAAAGGTTCTCTCTGTCTGTGTGTTGCTTTTGCTGGGACCAGAGCAGGAATGCAGGTCAGAACTCCTGTAAAGGGCTAATAAGCAATCTAGTTAGATATGCGTTAGATTCTGTTTTGTTTAAATGGCTGATCAAATAAGTTGTGCTGAATGGAATGGATATTCCTGTTTTTATGTCTTTTTGTAACTTAAGGTTTTGCCTAGAGGGATTCTCTATGTTTTGAATCTGATTACCCTGTAAGGTATTTACCATCCTGATTTTACAGAGGTGATTCTTTTACTTTTTCTTCAATTAAAACTCTTCTTTTAAGAACCTGATTGCTTTTCACTGTTCTTATGATCCAAGGGTTTCGGTCTATGTTCACCTATGCAAATTGGTGAGGATTTTTATCAAGCCTTCCCCACAAAAAGGGGTGTAGGGTTTGGGAGGATTCTGGGGGGGAAGACTTTTCCAGGAGGGCTCTTTCCCTCTTATATATTTGTTAGATGCTTGGTGGTGGCAGCAATAAAGTCAAAGGGCAAAAAGTAAAATAGTTTGTACCTTGGGGAAGTTTTAACCTAAGCTGGTAAAAATAAGCTTAGGGGGTTTTTCATGCAGGTCCCCACATCTGTACCCTAGAGTTCAGAGTGGGGAAGGAACCTTGACAGTGATTACTTTGGCAGGCACCATTGCTGTAAACAGGATAGTGGCATATGGTTCCAGGTGACTTCGGGATGCTACAGCAGCTGTGCTTTCTCTGCATTTGTTACCTTAAGGAGTGAGATATCAGCTAAAAATCACCACCTCCTGTGGAAAATGGTGCCGTTATTCAGTGCCAGTGCACTATACTCAGTTTCATGCAACCGAGCAACTCCCTCCTTGTTTTCCTCACCCCTGGCAGGTCATACTCACAATGGCTTGAGCTGAGAGTGGCAGTGGGCACAAGCACTCCAAAGCAGAAGTGTCAATAAACACAAACACTTCAGGAGAGCAACAGAAAGGGGGTGGACAGGAAGTTCTGAATCTTAAATTTCGCTTTCCATTCCTACTATACTGACAATAGTACCTCTGTGTGTTTTATCTGTAGCTGAGGCTGATGCAGCCTTGAGGGGTTCCCCCTGCACACCAGCGGAATGACTGACCCATATAAGGAAGAGGAAAAAAAGAGGACGCGGAAGGACATGTTCTGTGAGATCCTGCAAGCCAGTGCTGCATCAGACCTTGAACAGAGGACCTGGAGGGTGAATATTGCAGACCGAAAGGAGAAGGAAAGTGCAACAGGAGAAAGACGCAGGAAAAGGAGAGGGAGATGCACCAGGAAAGGCAGCCAACTCAGATGCTGCAGACTCTTGTGGATCTCCAGGTTCAACAATCCAGGGCTCAACGCCCTTTGCCCTCTGTGGAGAACTGAAACACAGCGCCTCCCTATACCCCCCTCAGCTTTCCTCATGGCCTGCACACCTACTCCTACCCATGTAAACCAGGGAAAGGCCTGGACAACCACAGCTTCACTTACACTGATCTGTGAGAGCCTCGGCTGATGTATGTGTAGCTACAAAGGACATCAATGTTCCTTCCTCTTCTTTACTAAGGTTCCTAAATTTTTTTAAGTTAAAGCTGAAGAACTTAAGTGTTTTTTTTTTTTGAGCTGTTTTCATAAGTGAAAGTTTTGTTTTGAAAGTTATTCATCTTTATTAGTTTACAACACATGGTGTATAATGCCTCCTGGCAGTGATAGTAGTGGTCTGGTATACTCACAACCAATAGGATCAGTGACAAACAGTGTAGTCATAACTGTACAGGAAGCATCCCAGCTTGCACTGTCAAGTGATATATGCACAGATATGCAGCAAGCACGACAATTCTGAAACAAGACCCAAACTGCGACGCCAGGTTGAGCACAGTACACTACAGCACATTCCTGGGGCTCACTGCTTTTTCAAAGCCTCTCTAAGGCACACAGCTCATCTGATAGCTGTTCAAACTCAGCAGACAGCCATTCTACCTTCACACCCACAGCAAAGTTTCCCCCTTTGTTTCACAAATATTATGCAGGACACAACAGGCAGCTATAACCATTGAGATATTTTTTGCACTGAGATCCAATCTGGTGAGTAAACACCACCAGCATCCTTTCAATCTACCAAAAGCACATTCAACTGTCATTTGTGTCAGCTGAGCCTGTATTTGAATCTTTCCTTGGTTCTATCAAGATGGCTCGGGTACAGGTTCAAGAGACAGGGTAGGCAGGATCCCTATTAGCATTTCAACATCGCCAATGGTAATCCATGGTCAGAAAAGAAGGCTCCTTCTTGTAGCTTTCTGAAGAGTACTGTGTCCTTAAATATGCAAGCAGCATGCACCTTTCCTGACCAACCAGTGAAGCATCACCGGTGATCCATCAGAGCTTGCATAACCATGTAAAAATAGCCCTGTTGATGTACTCTGTAGCAAGGTGCTCTGGAGCCAAAATAAGGATGTGCGTCACATCTATTGCTCCACCTCAGCTTGGGAACCGCACAGCTGCAAAGCCATCCACTATATTCTGCACATTGCTGAGAGTCTCAGTTCTGCGTAGCAGAAGACTATTAATGGTCCTGTACACTTGCATGGTAATGGCCCCCACAGTGGATTTTCCCACTCCAAAATGAATTCCCACTGATTGGTAGTAATCTGACATAACAAATTTCCACAGTGTGATTGTCACTTGCTTCTCCACTGTTAGCATAGGTCTCAGTTTGGGGTCCCTGTATTAGATGGCTATGGCAAGTTCAGCACACAGATCCAAGGAACGTGGCCTTATGCATCCGAAAGTTCTGCAGTCACTGCTTGTCATCCCAAACCTGCATTACGATGGGATCCCTCCGGTTAGTGCTCATTTCTCGGTCCCAGAAGTGGCACTCCACCATTTCCAGCTACTCCATAAATGCCACCAACAACCTTGAATTGGTTCTCGCTATGTCCCACAGCAAACTGATCACCAGAAAACTGTGCTCCTTGTGGTTCTTCTTGCAGCTTTGCAAATACCAGAGGATTGTGTGTATTGCGATTGAAACGCCCATGACAATAGTGCAGAGTGGTACAGGCTCCATACTTCTGTCAGAGATGTCAGACAGTGACAAGTCCCGTGCAGGTTTGTGGGAAATTGAAAATAGGTGCAAAAATTATGGGATAGATATGATATTATGGGATGGAGAACACTGCATTATGGGAAGCTGACCCCTTGCTCCCAGTCACCCTTGCATGAGTCTTTTCTCGCCAACCATGCTTTGCCAAAACTACGCAAAAGACAATGTGCTCAACAGTGGCAGGCTGCACACTGGGATACTTACCCAGGGTACATTGCACTGTGCATCAACACAAGCGCTCCTGGTAAGTACAAGCAGCGCCAATGCAAGGAGCCAAATACGTACACACACAAGCGATATACTAACTGTGGCGGATGTCAGGGTGGTTAAGCACTGGAATAAATTGCCTAGGGAGGTTGTGGAATCTCCATCACTGGAGATTTTTAAGAGCAGGTTAGACAAACACCTGTCAGGATGGTCTAGATTATACTTAGTCCTGCCATGAATGCAGAGGACTGGACTAGATGATCTCTCAAGGTCCCTTCCAGTCCTATGATTCTATGTATGCCAATGAAACTTGCATCAGCAAAACTTTGTAGACATGGCCTAATGCATGTATCTATACTATGCCAAGAGTCCTAGACCATTGTGATGTCAAATGAGACTCAACCAATCACCACCCCATCTACAGCTAATTTGCATACAACAATTTCATTGGTTGTAAAAGGAAGACTGCACACTCCAGTATACCCTCCATTTGCCATCCATACAAATCAAGACAATCCCCAAAACACGTAGCCCATCAATGCCCTCACACCCTCGTTTGGCACCTGCAGAAATCCACACAACTCTCCCAGAACTACACACAAACTGACCCAACCAGCACACACAACAAAAACCACAAACATCACTCAGAAGCCTAGCATTTCTATTCAGTCAGTGTGAAGCGATGGAAACAGGTATAAGCATGGTTTTTTGTTTACAATATCACCAGATTCGCAGTCTATTACTATCCAGCTATTTTCTGCTTTTTTTACACACAACTTTACAAATCATACCCATGCAACAGCACAGGCTTGCAGCTACTAGTAAATTTATAATTAGGAATATATTTTAAACGTTCCACTGGAGTGGGATAAAAAAGTAAAACTTGATACACATCTGTTTAAAAAAAAAGCAAAAGCAAGTAAGAACAAAAATACTGTCTACATTAGCTCTAATTCTTCAAGTTGCTCCACATGGGCAGATCCTCTCATTGCCTGTGCAATGCCTCAATGAAGGCAATGGGAACCTTCACATAGGTGTAGGTGTTTACCCACATGGGCTCTTTGCAGAATTGGATCCTCAGACTGCACAGCATCAAGGACCTGATACAAAATCCACTGAATTCAGTAAGAGTCTCTCCATAAACTTCAGGCCCTTTGTGAAAGGCAGCTGACTGGTGACTTCAGGTGTGCCAAAATAAATATAAATTAGATTTTTAATTATATTAAGAAATGTTTTTTCTGCTGGAAGATTCAGTGGTTTAAAAGTCAAAAAGCTCCAAAGAGCATTGGTGCTCTGCCTTAGCCCACCTCTCTTCAATGAATCACATACTGGCAAAGCTCCAGACTTATCCTCATGCAGAGAGGATTGTCATTGATGGAATTGGCTTAGCATGTTAGACTCCGCTCTCCTCTTCCATTCTTTCACAGCTGACTGGCATTTGCTTCCATACATGATGCACAGTGTAGGGAATATTACTATTATTATCTGTTTTACGGAAGTTGCTCAGAGGCCTCAAACCAGATTCATGACTCCATTATGCTAGATGCAGTACAAACACACAGGAAGATACAAAATCCCTACCCAGAGAAGCTTACAGTTAAACATAGTTAGGCCAGGGACCATGTGTTTATACACCATCTAGAAAAATGAGACCTATAAGTAGGGTGATCAGATGACAAGAACAAAATATTGGGACACATGGGGGGGCAGCCACAGGCTTGCCGCCCCAAGCAAAAAAAAAAAAAAGTCGGAGTGCTGCCGAAGCAAAATATCAGGACAAATGGCATCCCGACCATACATCAGTCGGGACGTGGGACAAACAACTAAATATCGGGATGTCTGGTCACTCTACCTATAAGTGCTACTGCAACGTAATTGTTCAGCATTAAATAATACACAGCCTAGCTTTATACGGAAGAATAGTTCAGTGACATAAAGCCTCAGGGAGAAAAAAAATGAAGGTGGGGACAAAATGGTGAGTCTTAAAGTTTGTAAAGAATACAGAAAACACAAAAACTTAAAAAAAATATGATTAATGAAACTGAAAGAAAAGGAAACTTACAAGCGAAGGAAATCAAGCTTTCCTCAGTTTACTACAATACTTACTTAGTGCATGATACATAGGTTTATGCTTCCCCTGAAGTCTGATTACACTCACGGCTGCAAGTTTTCCGGGTGGTTGCATCTTTCCATCTATGAGATACCAGGCTCTGGCAAAGGTAGCCCATTGCTAAAGAAGATTGACAAAGTTGTAGTTAATGTAGTAAAATAAATACACTCAGCCTAAATAACTCCACAAAACCACATACATGTTACGTATTTACAAGAAAATACATTAGATATTTTAGAGATTAACTACCATGATTTTTAACCAATATATAAATTAATTTTTAGGAAAAAAAACTTTAATAACTGTTTCTAAATACTGTACAAACATTAATGTCTGATTATATTTCCCCAAGATTTTAAGAAAGGGTGGGGGAAACTGTAAAGTGCTGTATAAATTATCTTCAATAGTGATAATGCTATGAGGAAATAGCTAGACGTCTTTTCCACTTTCTGGTATTGTTTTCAAAATCTACATGTCCTCTTATAAATTATTGCTAACTAACAAGATAATAAGAGTTATAGGCCATCATAATTCTGACTGCTTTCTTTACTTTCATCGGGGGTGGGGGGGGGGACGGGGGACGGACACAATTCTAAATGGAAGAATTACAGCTCTAATCCTGCAAGCACTTCATTAGTGAAGAGCAGGATCAGCAGGAATAGTTCTGTTGACTTCCATCGGTTGACTCTACGCCTGCAAACATTTACACACTTTACTTAATCCTGCAGACACTTAGGCACCGCCTACTGCACACATTTATGCAGAAGCTTAATTTTACTACTGTCCCAAGAGAGGTGCCCGATTGTTGGCAGAATCCCGGCCGAAGCGTTTGCAAGATTGAAGCCTATGTTTGTTCCTTCCTTTCTGTACCTGCCATGTTACTTGCTGCCCTACAAAATTAGCTGCCCCACGTGGGCACGGTGAGCTTTACTCCTCTCTCCAGGGAGGGGAAATACAGCAACGCGTGGAGGCTTTACCTGCAGGGAAAACTGCTAGGGAAATGCAGAGAGCCCTTCCCTTCCCTGCTCTGCAGCCCACGGCCTGCCGCCCTCCACAGGCCAGACGCATCCCCGGGAAGCGCCCCGGCCTGGAGGCCGCAGCCGGCTCTTGCGCCGTAGGGCAGGGACAACACAGCTCCTGGGGAGAGGGCCCCGCTCCCCGCCCCGCAGAGGCACCAGTCCCCGCAGAGGTGGAAAGGGAGGCACCAGGCCGAGGGCACGCAGCCAGTGAGGGGCGCAGCCCGCGCTCTCCCCTCCCCCGCTGAGAGGAGCCGCCTCAGCGGCCGGCCCGTGGGCTCCCGCGTCCCCTCACCCGGCGAGGAGCCCTGCCCGGGGCCGCGGAGGGGCCCGCTCACCTGGGCCGCCTTGGTGTAGCTAGCCATGGCGGACGAGCGGCGCGCCGGGGGAGCGGGTTCGCTGCCGGACCCGGACCCGGCCCCGACTCCCGGCGGCGGCGGGAAGCGGAAGCGGGGACGTTGGAGGCGGGAGCGGCCGGCGCTGGCTGCTGAGCGTCCCCCCGGGCGGAGGCGCCCGGCCGCGGCTATGGACCGGTACCTGCTGTTCGTGAGCTGGGAGGAGCGGAGAGCCCCGCGGGCCGGCGGCGCTGAGCGCGTAGCAGGTGCCGGCGAGCGGGAATCGCGGGTGGCCAGAGAGCCCCGGGGCGAGGAGCTCGCGTCCCGCGGTGTGGTGCGCCGCCCGGTGCGGCTCCTCCAGGCACAGCCAGAGGGGCGTCTCTCGCCGGGGGCGGGCGCTGGTGCGGTGGGCCCCGAGTGGGTGAGCCGGCTGGGGGCCACAGGAGTCGGGGGAGGTCTGGGTACAACCAGCTGCAAGCGTTGGGGGGCGGGCGAAGGGGTGACTAGGACCCCCCCCCGGCTCTGTGCGGGGCGACGCGTCCCTGAGAGGGGCCGTGGCATCACTTCCAGCGTTGTTCGCAGTTCACTGGGGTGGTCAAGACTTCGAGTCGTGGCTCGAGCGTCGTGCGTGTTTTCCCCTGCAGCGCGCATTCCTGGTGGGACGCGCCCCAGGTGTCGGGCAGGCTGAGCGTGGCGCAGTGGGCACACAAGTGCATTCATTCGCCACGCTGCCTTCCGCTCCAGGCCACCCCGGGAGCTCGGAACAGCTTGGTTTTGAGCCATCATCATTCCTTCCTAACCGGGAGAGCTTCGGAACAATCCCACCGTGCAGCCGGCCGGCAAGGGAGCGGGGCGTGTTTCCTAGAGGATAAAAGAGACCTGCAAAATTGTGGCGTGAGGTGTTTACATCGTGTGGTCATGTTTGCAGTGCACCGTCACACCGATGTATAGAGTGACAAATGAATCAATCGACAAATGAAAAAACAAAACCACAAAAAAGCTACCAAGTCACAAAGGGCTAGCTTCTGAGAGGTGCCCGCAACAGTTCTATGCTATGGCACATCTCAGAAGGAGGCCCTTTGTGACTTGGTAGCTTTTTTGTGGTTTTGTTTTTTCATTTGTAGATTAATTCATAGATTCTAAGGCCAGAAGGGAGCATTGTAATCGTCTAATCTGACCTCCTGTGTAACACAGTCCATAGAACTTCTCCAAAATAGTTTCTAGAGCAGATCTTTTAGAAAAAACATCCAGTCTTGATTTTAAAAATTGTCAGTAAGGGAGAATCTGCCCAGACCCTGGGTAAATTGTGGCAAGTTGAACTTTCTTATGGATGGGGAGGTGCAAGTTCCCATGATATTGCTCTTGTGAGTTCTCTTCCTGGCTGAATGTGTCACAACAAATTTCAGGCCTCAAAAGAGGCTCTTCTTTGCATATCCTTTAAAGGCACCCTCTGCTAAACAGACACTTGAGACTAACTGGATCTGCTGGGCTAACTAGCAAGTTTTCTGGCGTTTGCAAGAAAGGAAGGAATTGTTTTTGTATTTTCTATTAATAGAAACTTGTTTTTTGCAGGTATAACTACTGCAAATGTTTATAACCTTCTGAAAGAAAATTGTAGAACCTTTATAAATGAGGATGTAAGCACATTCCCAGGTAAATATAGTGGCAAACAGCAATATAAGGCAAATGTAATTGTGGTTATTGTTGTTTAACCATGGCTTGAAAAATTGTGTTCCCCGGGCAAATAGGAACGTTTGAATGAATGAATGTCGTCACTCTCTGCAGAATCTGTGCTTTCATTTTTTTTTAAATCCACAATTAAAGTTTCTAGCCATTATATTTTTGAAGAAAATCTTCCAAATGTGAAACAAGTATAACCAATGCAGATTTAGCCAGAAAAAACTCCTGACAGCCACAGTGTCTGCTCCAGCTTGTGGCTTTCCCAAGCTACAACAGGTGTTTTCATTGCTGTTCAGAAGGAGGCAGTACTGAAACTGACAAAAATAAGAGTCACTTTCATTTTGCTGCTGCTTGGGAAATGGTGAGGTCTTCCCTTGACTCCCCTTGCGCAGGAAGTAGCCAGGTGATTGGGGGTAAAAACCTCCACCCATCTTTGCAGCCAGGAGGAGGAGTTGTTTCAGGGGTATGAGGTGGAACAGAGAGAATTCTTTTTCTCTCTTCTAGCAATTGATTTAGGGGATTTAATGTGTTTTAGAAACCTTTGGGCAGGAAGCTGAAATGAAAGCTAGGACCTTAAAACAATGTCCTGGGATAGCGCTCTGACAGGAACCCCAGCATTTTCCTCGCCTTGCCCAGCAGCTTAGTGGAGGGAAGGGGGAGCGGGATGGGCATTGCCATGGACAGTCACATTTCCTTCTCCCACCTATTTTCCATATTTTTCTCTGGCTAATAGGCTTAGTTCTCTAGATATTAGGCGTCTGTAGAATTTCCAGGCCTTATGGATGAGTGTGGGCAGGAGAAAGAGGTGGAAGGACTGATGGGATAAGTTGAAAAGGAGAAGTAAAGTACATAGTGAGATTTTTGTTGTGAGACACTATGTAGGGAAAATGAGAGAGAGGCAGACACAAAAGGTGGGTGGATGGAGAAAAGGGGAAATGGATACAGAGGACAACTCAAGAAAAGATCATGATTTATCATAGGAAAGAAAGAAGAAAGCAACTGGAATGAAGCTAGGAAGGGAAAGAGGGCATAACACATGCAAGAGAGTTGTAATAATTTCCAAAGAGCTTGTCAAACTGTCCACTGTCAGTATTTTCACTAACTAGTATTTGAGCAAATTCCAGTGAAACATGTTGAATAATATAGTCAAATTATTTTTCTGCTTTTTCAGTAAAACCAAGTTGTAAGCTACATCATAAAAAAAGTATTAAATAGAACACTGACAATATTATAGTTAAATACAGTACATACTATCTGTTCTATTCCTTCACTTGAAAAGGTAAAGCTTGTCTGTGTGTGAAACAGTACTTTCTTGGGAGTCAGAGACTGTGGAAACAACTTTCACCTGAAATAAGGACCATTGCAAACTTCACACCTTCTGCTCTAAGGCAAGGCTCATCTCTTTGATTTTGTTGTCTTTAACATAAATATATAGACACGTACACTTAAAAAATAGCAAGCCCTACCACAAGGCATTCCACTACTCACACTTCTCTCAAGGGGAAATGATGAGAGAAGAAACAAAATGTGACAGATTTTATTCACATTTCTTAATCTACTACTGGAAGGTGCTCAAATACTATATGGATGAGCGTGGTATAAGAATCTGTATAGAATACAAGGTATGTGGCTTTGGGCAGTAGGAAATGTGGCCTCTCAGGTTTTTTTTATTTTGACTAGTAAGTGTCAGGTAAGCAAATGTTGTCCAAAAACTATATTAATCTACATGTTGTGTCTTGTTCCTAGCAGCCAGGGCACTGTGGTTTAGTGGCAGTAAAGTCAAATGGCAAGAATAGCAGACTGAGTTTTCTTCAGGTCTGCACTCGCTCATGGCAACTCCTTGTTCAGGTCATACCCATTGTGCCTTGGCTACGGACTGACTCTGTGAGGTGATGAGCTCCTTATCTCCCATGATCAGGCCCTTCATAATTATACTTGTGGTCCCAGGTTTTTTATTAATAATCATGTTCTTTGTGCCTTGGTTCATTTTAATGGATGTAAAACGTGTAAAGCTTGCAGAGGCATTCAGAGCCTCAAGTAATGAACATTTGTAAAGTGCTTTGAGATCCTCTGATGAACTTGTACAAATTTCTAAGGTGCCTGTTCTGGTATTTTTTGACAATACCTGAAATTCACTATTTAATTTGAGTATTATATTACTGATTTACTTAATAATCAACCTGTTAATCTCTGATAGCTGATGCATTTATGTGTGACTTACATAGCACAATTGTGACCTTACTGAGTACCATGGCTATAGCTTTATGCGTAGGTCAGGAATGACTGGATTTCAAAACAACTAAACAAAGTAATTTGTTAATTTTTAGGCAAAAGGGTGAATTAATTACTTTACAAAATATAATTAACTGATCTGGATATGTTCTGTTTGTTTACGGCCAGCCCATTACCTCCAGTGGACAGCTGATTATGAGCCATGAGGAGGGACCCCGCTTTTAAGTTAAGCAGTTTGAGAGAGTTATCAGACTACTGAGCTGGCAATGTTATTTTCAGTTTTAGGGAAGTCACTGCAATGCTTGCTGATTTAGGGAAAACATTACTCTCTCATTCTATCAACCATCTGAGCCATGCTGATGAGTGTTGTGATTCAGCTGAAGTATGTGCATAAATTGTGGGAGGGGATAATTGTGAAGAATCAAACTGAGAAATTCTCTTACATTATCCTTGGTACAATTAGAGGCTCACACATGATTCAGTGCCTGTGGCTTTAGTTGTGATACCAAAAGAAGACTAATGCGTAAGCAACAGTGGCATATTAAAAAGTACATGTTAAGCACGTTTTGCTACAAAACTAAGATGCAAATATGACCTTCCAATACTGGTAACTTTTACCATCTACAGATTCACCACCATTCAGTTTAGTGTGGCACGATTTGCAATTTTTATGCATGTCTTACCTATGCTACAATACAGCCACGCTGGGGGAACTGATTACAAGGCAGTTGCCCCCATTATTAATTGGTTTCAACCAGTCTGGAATGGAATCAATTTGTAGTGCAGGCTGGATCTTCAACATATCTGTAGGCTAAAGCCCCAATATTCTGCACATACTACAAATTAGGACATTTGTTAGCACATTGGGGGTAACTATGTTATAACCAGGTTACCTGACATGGTTGTATTTGTAACATAGGTCCTCAGATGACCAAAATAGAGCCTGCCCAGGACAGAGGGCAAATTATAGCCAAAAGAAAGCATCTTCGTTTAAAAGAAAAAATGGCTGTAGTTACCTGAAAAGTTATATATGACTGGGTTAGAAATTTAAGTAACTCAAGTAGTAAAGTAAGGTCACAAGTAAAAATCTTAATTCAAAATCTTTGTAAGAAGAAAATGAAATTGAAATAGGAAGAATGGACGTGTATGGATTGCTTTTGATGTTTAAAAATTTGTTTTATTCCTCTTTAGCATGTTCCGTGGCCGGCGTTCCAGGTATGAGGAAATGGTATTTTGCAAATCAAGTTATATATGATTTTTATCAGGTAAGAAGAAACACAGTTCTGTAACTCTTTAGCTGACTGTGCAAATTTTGATTAACATAAATCAGCACTTTGACTAATACGTTCCTTTTGCTTCATTAGTTTTGTAGTTCTGACTGGGAGGAGATCAATTTCGATGTGAAAAAAGATGAAAGTGAAAACTCTCTTCAAACCAGTATAGAAGAATGCCTGAGTGCTATTCAGAGTTTTGAGGAGGAAGATAGCAGCAGCAGAGAGTCACTGTCATTGACTGAGTATGTTTATTAAATTTTTATTGAAACATGTAGTGATTCAGATACGATACAGAACAAGGGAACCAAGTGAACTAATGAGTTCTTTTGATGATAGTTTGTGTCCATTTTAATTAATCAGTAATCCCTGAAAACCTTTAAATCCAAAATTCAGTGTGGTTTTTACATGACTCTTTACTTTAAAATATCTTAACTTTTATGGAATAACAAAATAACTATCTTACTAACCACTGAAATTTTTGTACGAAAAGAAATATTCTACTACGAAAATGCAGGATATAATAAAGTTTACATGGAAACCTTGACTTGGTTTGGAAACAGCATGCATATTTTCTAGCCAGAGGCAGACCCTACTTTTTGGTGCTTAATTAACTGGCAGCCCAATATTGTGAGTGGTGCTCTTAAGTTTTATCTTGCTTCCTGTGAATACCCAGTGAATGAATTCTTTTTCATTAGTTCTAACTGCTGGCTTAATTAAGATGCTGAGACAGGCATGAAACATATCCCCTTTTTGTTCTACATCAAGATGTTTGAATCAGTCAGTTAAACATAAATATAGGGGATTGATTTTTGTTCTCTGTTTTTTAAGAACTTTGACATCATTTCAAAGTATCACAAGATGTTTGTTTATGTTTGCTAATCTGTCATTTTACTTCTAGCTGTTCAGTGACTAGAATACCTAATACTCTGCCTGTCTTGAATGATGTGTGTATGCACAGTTAAAATTTATATTATATTCTTATATTTTATTTCCTCAAAAAGGTCCATTGTAGTGACATGTTCCAGGATTTTCAAAGGAGCCTGAGGCAGTTAGGTGCTCAAATCTCACTGAAATGCTGTAGGAGTTGGGTGTCTAATATAACTGGTCAAAAAAAATTTTGAAACGTTTTCCACTGGAGAATGCAGATTGGTCCGAATCAAAACCATTTCATGGGAATGTGCTGATTTTGACAACTTTGTTTTGACTTTATTGATTTGATTAATTTAATTTTGGTTTTTATAATAATTATAAAATATTACATTTAATACTAGATATTGGTTTGATGTTATTGAATTATTTTGTTGTTACCAAATTGAAATATTTGGAATTTTTGTTCCAAGGGAAATCTTGAATTTTGCCTTTTTGTTCCAAATGTGAACAAAAACAAATTTTGAAATGTCAGCATTTCTGACAGAACAGAAATTTCTGCTTCCAGTTAGTGCTCATGTATAACTACCTTAGGTCCCTTTGATAATCTCAGGTATAGCATATAATCTGTTAGAATTATGTTTAGTCTAAATCTCTTTTCATTTTATCATTTCAAGATAAAGTAAGTTTATGGAGAGAAAGGAGAGCAAACAAATGAGTAAAACAAGTTTAAATGCATGTTGAAAACTGAAAAACCTATAAAATCAGCCATACTGGGTCAGACCAAAGGTCCATCTAGCTCAGCATCCTGTCTTCTGACAGTGGTCAATGCCAGGTGCCCCAGAGGGAATGAACAGAACAGGTAATTATGAAGTGATCCATCTACTGTCGCCCATTCCCAGCTTCTGGCAAACAGAGGCTAGGGACACCATCCCTGTCCATCCTGGCCAATAGCCATTGATGAATTTATCTAGTTCTTTTTTGAACCCTGTTATAATCTTGGCCTCTACAGCACCCTCTGGCAAGGAGTTCCACAGGTTTACTGTGCATTGTGTGAAAAAATACTACTTTTTGTTTGTTTTAAACCTGCTGCCTATTCATTTCATTTGATGGTCCCTATTTCTTGTGTTATGAGAAGGAGTAAATAACCCCTCCTTATTTAATTTCTCTACACCAGTCGTGATTTTATAGACCTCTATCATATCTCCCATTAGTCATCTCTTTTCCAAGATGAAAAGTCCCAGTCTTATTAATCTCTCCTCAAACGGCAGCCGTTCCTTGTCCCTGATTATTTTTGTTGCCTTTATCTGAACATTTTCCAATTCCAATATATCTTTTTTGAGATGGGGCGACCACATCTGCATGCAGTATTCAAAGTGTGGGCGTACCATGGATTTATATAGAAGCAATATGATATTTTCTGTCTTATTATCTATCCCAGTGGTTCTCAAAGCCGGTACGCCGCTTGTTCAGGGAAAGCTCCTGGCGGGCCGGACCGCTTTGTTTATCTGCCACATCCGTAGGTTCGGCCGATTGCGGCTCCCACTGGCCGAACCTGTGGACGAGCAGGTAAACAAACCGGTCGGCCCGCCAGGGGCTTTCCCTGAACAAGCAGCAGCCTGGCTTTGAGAACCACTGATCTATCCCTTTCTTAATGATTCCCAACATTCTGTTCGCTTTTTTGACTGCTGCTGCACATTGAGTGGATGTTTTCAGAGAACTATCCACAGTGACTCCAAGATCTCTTTCTTGAGTGGTAACAGCTAATTTAGAACCCATCATTTTATATGTATAGTTGGGATTATGTTTTCCCATGTGCATTACTTTGCATTTATCAACATTGAATTTCATCTGCCATTTTGTTGCCCAGTCACCCAGTTTTGAGAGATCCTTTTGTAACTCTTCGCAGTCTGCCTAGGACTTACCTGTTTTGAGTATTGTATTATCCTCAAATTTTGCCACCTCACTGTTTACCCCTTTTTCCAGACCATTTATGAATATGTATAGTAGGACTGGTCCCAGAACAGACCCTTGGGGAACACCACCATTTACCTCTCTCCATTCTGAAAACTGACCATTTATTCCTACCCTTTGTTTCCTATCTTTTAACCAGTTACCAATCCAGGAGAGGACCTTCCCTCTTGTGCCATGACTGCTTACTTTGTTTAAGAGCCTTTGGTGATGGAGCTTGTCAAAGGCTTTTTGAAAATCTAAATACAGTATATCCACTAGATTCCCCCTTGTCCACATGCTTGTTGACCCCCTCAGAGAATTCTAGTAGATTGGTGAGGCATGATTTCCCTTTACAGAAACCATGTTGACTATTCCCCAACAAATTATGTTCATCTATGTGTCTGACAGTTTTTTGTTCTTTACTATAGTTTCAACCAGTTTGCCTGGTACTGAAGTCAGGTTTACCAGCCTGGAATTGCTGGGGTCACCGCTGGAGCCCTTTTTAAAAATTGGTGTCACATCAGCTATTCTCCAGTCATTTGGCACAGAAGCTGATTTAAATGTTAGGTACAGTTAGTAGTCCTTCAATTTCACATTTGAGTTCCTTCAGAACTTTTGAGTGAATACCATCTGGTCCTGGTGACTTATTACTGTTTAGTTTATCAATTTGTTCCAAAACCTCCTCGAATGGCACCTCGACCCGGGACAGTGCCTCAGATTTGTCACCTAAAAAGAATGCCTCTGGTTTGGGAATCTCCCTCACATCCTCAACCATAAAGACTGATGCCAAGAATTCATTTAGTTTCTCTGCAATGGCCTTATCGTCCTTGAGTGCTCCTTTAGCATCTTGATCGTCCAGTGGCCCCACTGGTTGTTTAGCAGGCTTCCTGCTTATCATGTACTTAAAAAACATTTTGCTCTTACTTTTTGAGTCTTTGGCTAGCTGTTCTTCAAATTCTTTTTTGGCCTTCTTAATTATATTTTTACACTTCATTTGCCAGAGTTTATGCTCCTTTCTATTTTCCTCACTAGGATTTAACTTCTCCTTTTTAAAGTATGCCTTTTTGTCTCACTGCTTCTTTTACTTTGTTGTTTAGCCATGGTGGCTCTTTTTTGATTCTCTTACTATGTTTTTTAATTTGGGATATGCATTTAAGTTGAGCCTCTATTATGGCGTCTTTAAAAAGTTTCCATGCAGCTTGCAGGGGTTTTACTTTTGGTGCTGTGCATTTTAATTTCTGTTTAACTAACCTCCTCATTTTTGTGTAGTTCCCCTTTCTGAAATTAAATGCTACCGTGTTGGGCTGCTGCGGTGTTTTCCCTGCCACAGGGATGTTAAATTTAATTATATTATGGTCATTATCACCAAGTGATCCAGCTATATTCACCTCTTGGACCTGATCCTGCGCTCCACTTAGGACACATCAAGAATTGCCTCTCCTCTTGTGGGTTCCAGAACTAGCTGCTCCAAGAAGCTGTCATTTAAGATGTCAAGATACTTTATCTCTGCATCCTGTCCTGAGGTGATATGTACCCAGTCAGTATGAGGATAGTTGAAATCCCCCATTATTATTGAGTTATTTACTTTAATAGCCTCTCTAATCTCCTTGACCATTTCACAGTCACTATCACCATTCTGGTCAGGTGGTCAGTAATATATCTCTACTTCTATCTTCTTATTATTCGAGCATGGAATTGCTATCCATAGAAATTCTATGGTACAGTTTGGTTCATTTAAGATTTTTACTTCATTTGACTCTGTGCTTTCTTTCACATGTAGTGCCACTCTCCCATCAGCACGACCTGTTCTGTCCTTCTGATATATATTGTACCCTGTTATTACTCTGTCCCATTGATTATCCTCATTCCATCAAGTTTCTGTGATGCCTATTATTATCAATAATCCTCATTTAATACG
Source organism: Lepidochelys olivacea (assembly GCF_965140295.1). Classification (NCBI taxonomy): domain Eukaryota; kingdom Metazoa; phylum Chordata; order Testudines; family Cheloniidae; genus Lepidochelys; species Lepidochelys olivacea. The sequence goes on along the minus strand of NC_140412.1, from coordinate 24,691,417 downwards.
AGGCACTCTAGTTCACCCATCTTATTATTTATTTAGACTTCTAGCATTGGTATATAAGCACTTTAAAAACTTGTTACTTTTTAGCTGTCTCCCATTACATGATGTAATTGAATGAGACTTTTTTTCATTTGACTGTTTCTCATCAAATCATACCTGTATTTTATCTTCCATACTCTCCTGCTTACTAAGACATAGGGAATCTCCATTAGTAGATCCTTCCCTAAGGGATGTCTCTGTCCGAACCACATGCTTCTCTGTACCTGTTGGCTTTCCCTCAGCCCTTAGTTTAAAAACTATAAAATGTGCTAATGCATCATGGGGAGAAATTGCCACTAGAAGAGCCAGTCAGTTATTCTCTGAAACATAGCATCTTTATAAAATAGATAGCAGTGTGTCTTCAAATATACTTTTAAAATCAGGCTTTTAGTTTTTGTATACTCACTTTTGTTATTCTGATGATAATCTACAAAAAATATTTCCAAGTAACACCAGTTTTAGGATCTTCTCTACAGCATTTTTGACTTTGCCAAAATGCTCTAATGTAGACCATTCTACCGCAGATGTAACCACCAAGCACTTGGGTAGGTGCCATGTGTCTACACTCACAACTTCTTCCAAGTGTGCACTGACATTCATACCACTGTTATTTCACTTACTCTGAGCAAAGATAAACACAGTTGCATCCTCCACTGTGTCCCTCTGCACCACTGTAATGCCAGAATTGCCAGAACATGCCAGTTGCAATAGTGCTACCCAGTGCTACTCCACAGTGTTCTTGCCCACAGTTCAGTGACATCTCTGATAGGTCTCTGTCACTTATCTACTCACACTCCATCCCCTCTATGTAGGCCAGAGAACAGATGAGGCAGTACTCATCTGGTCTTGGCTCTGCTTTTCACTTGCCTTTGCCATTTTCTCCTCCTCCTTGTTTTTAAAGGCACAGAGTCCTAATACAAGCAAAACTGAATGTTAGGTTTTTCCCTTTGGCTTTTCAACAATGTATAATCTGCATAATAAAGCCTTTGTATAATTGAAACATGTTAGAACTCCAACAATAAACTTTTCAAAGGGGAAGTGGTTATGCCTCATGGGGAGCCTAGCGGGATCTCTTCCATCACAGCAAGGCTTACACTGCTCCCCTCACAACATCTTAGTGGAGATACAAAAGAGAAGGAGATGGTTAACCCAACAATAATAACTAGGGCCCTACCAAATGCACGGTACATTTTGGTCAATTTCATGGTGATAGGATTTCTAAAATAGTAAATTTCATGATTTCAGCTATTTAAATCTGAAATTTCATGGTGTTGTAATTGTAGGAGCCCAGCTCTAAAGGCAGAGCTGCCGCCAGCTGTAGCGCAGAAGTGGTATGGTACTGTCACCCTTACTTCTGTGCTGCTGCCGGCAGAGCTGGGCCCTCAGTCAGCAGCTGCCACTCTCCGGCCACCCAGCTCTGAAGGAAGCAGCTCAGAAGTAAGGATGTCATGGTACGGTATTGCCATCCTTACTTCCGGGGTGCTGCTGGCAGGGTGCTGCCTTCAGAGCTGGGCATCTGGCCAACAGCCACTGCTCTCTGAAGGCAGCACAGAAATAAGGGTGGCAATACCCCGAGCCCCCTAAAATAACCTTGTGATCCCCCTGCAACTCCCTTTTGTGTCAGGACCGCCAGTTTGAGAAACGCTTGTGTCCCCCGTGAAATCTGTGTAGTATAGAGTAAAAGTACACAAAAGACCCCAGATTTAACAGTTTGTGATGCGTTTTTCATGGCCATGAATTTGGTAGGGCCCTAATAATAACTAAAAATCCAAAAAGCAAAACAGCTATGTCACAAAACGTGAACTCATGAAAGTAATCACAAAAAAACCCAGTAATAGGAACACAAGCTTCTTGCCTCCTCAAGTGTAACCACTCCAAAAAGGGGATGGCTCACTCTTGCAGAAATCAGCACGCTAGGTCTAAAGTTGATTCATTGTAACACAGCATTTGCTCAGGTGACTTGAATTCAGGGAAGAGCTTAAGAAAAAATCCCCAAAACTTCGGTTCTAAAGAACAAATTACAAATCTTGATAGTGAGGAAATGGCAACATAGAGCACAGGTTGTTAACATATAGAGTAGTTGGCATTCTAGAGATATTGGGGTGGTTTTTTTTAATCTTAGAGGGAACCAATTGACTACACTTTTCTTCTGGCTGTTTAAAATCTTAGATACTTAAATTCCTACCGTTTTTAAGTTTAAAATCTAGGCTTTTATGTAGTGTATATGGTGTATGTTCTTATGCTGTCACTTGTACCAAGATAAGGCATGCCTTGCACGTCTCTTCTGGAAAATAATATTACACATGTAAATGTAGTAGATTCTGTTGCAATAGGTAAATGTGTAGCACTGAGAATGAAACTACTCATATTAAATGTAAGTAGTAAAATACATAGGATGGATAGTTATCCATTATTGTTAATATGTTGATAGCTATAGTACTACAGAGCAGAAGATTGTAAAGAGCTGTAAATGAAGCTGAAGATTTTACCTTTGGTTACTCGCTTTGAGAGGCAGCATAGACTAGTGGACAGAGCACAGAGCTGGGAGCCAAATACTCTTGAATTCTAAACCCAGTTCTACCACTGACTCTGTGGCCTTAGGTTAAGTGATTTCTCCATCTGCCTTTGTGTCCCTGTGAGTAAAGTGGAAATGTCAGTGATTCCTTGCAGGGTTTATATGGTAATTGCTTCGTGCTTTAAAGACGTAATATACTTTCATGAAGTGCTAAATATCATTACAGGTAATTTAGTTCTGGATAATTTTGTATATAAACTTTTTCAGTCTGGTAATCCTTTTTAATTTCAGTGTCTATGAAGAATCTGCAGAGAGTCTACATCAGTTATCGGACAAGCTCCCTGCTCCTGGTAATTTCACAGAAAGGCTAGTGTTTATCGTGAAGGTCCCTGTTCTGAGGAGCTTGCAGGCTAAGGACAGACAGACAGAAGTTAAGGGAATGGGAGCAACAAATGGGGAATTTTTAAATGTCAGCTAGTTTCACTCTAGGTGGCATTGCAGAAGTGGATACTTTAGTGACTTAAACATGGACTGGATATTTGCCTTGTGAATAAGCTCAGGGAGGTTGGACCATGCATGTGGTGGGGGCTGTGTGGAAGAAGTGATGGAGGTAACTGATTGTGAGAAGGCAGATGGAGGTTGAGAACATTGGCAGAGAGGGGGTGGAGGGTAGGTAACATGAAGCCCAATGTGCAAGTGTGAATAGGGAGGGGGAATTAGAGAGTTTTGAAGCTTACATTTGATTCACTAGCTGATGGGTGGCGGAAGTGGGTGTGGAGTGTTAGTGGAGAGATCCAAAGGAGAGTGATGATCAAATCAACAGGCAAGGAAAATGACTGGACTGAAGTGAGCGATGTGTGATTTTTTTTGGGAGGTCAGAGTGGAGGATGTTGCAGGGTTCAAGGCAGGATATAGAGGGTCTGAATGGCGGATTTCACTGTGAGGGATGGAAAGAAAAGTACACACCTTGAAGAGGTTGAGGAGGATGAAACCAGACACAGCCTGGCAAGGGAGAAGGGGGAGTCAAAAATAATCTGTGTATCATTGACTCGAGTCACAGGGCTGGAGTTGTTGATGGTGATAGAGAAGGGAGGGAAGTAGAGAATGTTTGGGAGAGAAGATAATGCGTTTTGGTTTTCCTGTGGAGCATAAGCTGGTGACAAGACATCCAAGAGGAGATGCTAAAGAGACAGGCTGAAATTCCAATAGCAGTGTTTCAAATCTTGTTCCTACATTTCTTGATTCTGCCCCTTTAAACATATCTGATCTCCATCAGCAGTAAAACCTATCTTCTATAGAATGTTTTATAAATTTGGCTTACTCTTTAAAATGAGATGAATGCAATTAATGCACACCATGTGTGTTTTATTTACAGGAAGAGCCATGGTTGATGTAATACTACAGTCTTCTGAAAGAGATGCCCCCAAGTTAAAAGACTGCTTACCTGCTATTGGTGCCCTGAAACATCTGAGAGAATGGCATTCTGCAAAAATCACTATAGCAACAAATGACTATAAAGGGTACGATTTTTTTAGTTGTTCAAGCAGGTTCGTTATTTGTTTTGCGTCAACATGCGCTACTGCTTTTAATAAAGCTCATGCAATGTCTTCGTTCTTGACAGGTATTCTTTAGGAAAGTACAGATTTCTCTCTTCTCGTTATTTAAGAGGAGGAGCTATCCAGACAATTCTGTTGCTGTAAATACATGCTTTCAGCAAAGGGGCCGACAGAAATGCAAGCATTTAAAAAGCTTCCTTAATATCTAGGGCAGTGGTCTCCAAAGTGGGGTGCGCGAGAGCCCCCATGGGGGTGCGCGGCCAGAGGAGCCCCCCCAAAGCAGCGCTGACCCTTCGGCGGCACACTGGTGGCAGCTTTTTCCTTTTTTTGCTTCCCCAGAGCTGGCCCTGGGGGTGCGCGATCCAAAAAGTTTGGATACCCCTGGTCTAGGGCACATTATATAAATATATTTTATCTCATTTTACTCAACTTTCCCTCATATATCTAGTTTTCCCTGATATCCTGGCTTCATTTTACATAACCTATTGTATAAAGTTAATATGTTACAACACGCAATTATTATTGATTAACTTTGAATCTGGGTTTGTAATTTTTATAAAATGGGAATTGTCAAGGTTCCTTCCCCACTCTGAATTCTAGGGTACAGATGTGGGGACCTGCATGAAAGACCCCCTAAGCTTATTCTTACCAGCTTAGGTTAAAAGCTTCCCCAAGGTACAAACTGTTTTACCTTTTGTCTTTGAACCTTTATGCTGCCACCACCAAAGTAAGTGCCCACTTGGAAACGTCTCTCCCCCCCCCCCCCAAATATCCTCCCAAGCACTACACCCCCTTTCCTGGGGAAGGCTTGATAAAAATCCTCACCAATTTGCATAGGTGAACACAGACTCAAACTCTTGGATCTTAAGAACAATGAAAAGCAATCAGGTTCTTAAAAGAAGAATTTTAATTGAAGAAAAAAGAATCACCTCTGTAAAATGAGGATGGTAAATACCTTACAGGGTAATCAGATTCAAAACATAGAGAATCCCTCTAGGCAAAACCTTAAGTTACAAAAAGACATAAAAACAGGAATATCCATTCCATTCAGCACAACTTATTTGATCAGCCATTTAAACAAAACAGAATCTAACGCATATCTAACTAGATTGATTGCTAACTCTTTACAGGAGTTCTGACTTGCATTCCTGCTCTTGTCTTGGCAAAAGCATCGCACACACAGACAGACCCTTTGTTCTCCCCCCCTCCAGCTTTGAAAGTATCTTATCTCCTCATTGGTCATTCTGGTCAGGTGCCAGTGAGGTTATCTTAGCTTCTTAACCCTTTATAGGTGAAAGGGTTTTTCCTCTGGCCAGGAGGGATTTAAAGGTGTTTACCCTTCCCTTTATATTTACAACAGGAATCAAGTTGCTATTTTTGCCTTTTGAAGTTAAGACTATTGACTTGAATATTTTTAATTACACCCAAGTTTGTTGATTGCCTATTACCCTCCCACCTAGTCAGCTCAGTGTAAAATATAGAATGCCTTTGATATGTTTTATTTTTAACCACAAGTCACTTCAGCTGCTTTTTTCCCAATGAAGAGAATTGGGAACTAGAGTAGGGGTGCCTAAGCTTTGGGTCCAATAGGTAGGCTCAGTCATCCATAGTCTTGCTGTCATTTGCCATAACCATGTACTTCCTTTCAAATCCAAGTCTGGCATTTGGGACAGAGGGTTAATCCCATAATATGTTACCTTGCTTGAGACCTGGTCAATAGAATTGTGATAAAACAAGGAAACTAAATGCGTAGTCCTGAAATAAACACCTATAGCTAGAGAAAATATTTACTTGTCGTAAGACACCTGCTAATACACAAAGAGGGAGATGAAAAACTATCATGATCAATTTATCACAATGGAAAATTCCTTCCTAGTTTCAAGTATGGTAGTCAACACTTCCCTGTGCAACCTGCTTTGGATCAAGTAGGCTTAGCTCCGTGCTGTGCTGAATATCCCTTATCCATAATGAGGCAACCTGTTCCTGCTCTTTCAACATGTAAACCCACACAAACAATGAACAAGGGTAGGGAGATCTTCTAGTTGGCAAGAGAAGCCAATGTCTTCCCTTTCCATACATGCCTCCTTATTCCCCTTTGTACACAGAGATGGCCAATAGTAGGACGTGCAGACCACAAGACTGGTAATTACAGGCCGACTTATTTTGCCAAGCCAGTCATTGCTTGATACAGGCCAGTGCATCCTACTGTCATCTTGGTGGAGCACGGAAACACCTTCCCCTACAGAAGGGGGAGCCAGCATTTCTGTAAAAGTTTGTACTTTTCAGAGTACAAAGTTATACATATTTCTCTGTGTTCACATATTTTCAGAAGTCTGTGTTTAGTGCTAACATTTAGTAGATACATTGGATTAAACCACATAGCATGTTAATTTGTAAAACTAGATGAAATATGAGATTCATTCTTTTTTCTTTACATTTACAGTGGCTGGCAAAAAATTGCAGACTACCTATCAGCAGATGTTGTGGCTTCAGATAATCTAATAAATATTATTGATTCAAAAGAGCTGTGGAGAGGAGAGATTCAGATATGGGAAAGAAAGGTAAATTAATTTTTTCTAGTTTTGGTTAACTTTGTTTTGGTTCACTGTGTACACATGCTGTATGAAATTGTTATGGGATATATACTGTATTATAAATGCTTAAACTTCCTGCTTTCATCTGAATTTTTTAACAATCTAATTATATAGAAACAAGTTTTAATCATTAAGACTTTTTTTCTAAACGGAGACAGTACAAGCTGACTTTTTTTTTTTTTTTTGTAATTCAGTATATCTAAACTGTGGAGTTTCATGATTTAGGGGCCTAACTTTAGGTACCATTCTTTTTACCCTCTTTACCTTAGGTTTGTGTGTGTGTGTGTGTTTCTAAGCCAAATCTTTTGTTGTTCATGACAAGCCATTATCCTCTTTCTGTGCTATTTTGTAGTACTCAGATGAAAACCCACATCTAGCACAAAAGCAGCAACCATTCAACTGTAGAAGACTCTGCTTGTGTTTGCAATGTCTTAATCTTGAGTACATTGCCTGGTGATCCAACCCTAATATTATTTGTACTTAGTTGTTTGTTGAAATCTGTTGGGCCATATCCTTTTAAAGTAATTGTGTATTTAATTGACTGAAGAAAAATGGGTTTATTAAAATAATGCTTTGCTTTATGTAAACTTTATTTAATTCTTCATCCGCTAGTTGCACCAAATGCTTGATATGCAAGAACATGAACATTTTTCTAACCTAATTCATCCCATTAATGTCAGGCTTTGTATCTGCCTTTTTAAAATATTCTATCTATTTTCTTTAGTTTGGATTTGAAGTTAGGTTTCCAAAATTTTGCATAAAGGGTGTCTCGGCCAAACCATTCAGCACATCACATTTAAATACTTGCTTTGCTGCCAAGAAAACAGCACAATCAAAGACTACTAATATTTTGCCAGAGGTAAGGCCTGTGTTTGATCTTTCTTTGAACTACAGTAGTTCACTTTTTTTACCTTCCTGAGGAAATTAATAATGAGGGAAGCGATAGTCAGGATTCAAAAACAAATATAAAAGTACTGACTCTATAATGTACAGCTCTTAAGGCTTATCTTGTTCATATTTTTGTCTGGATAGTATCTGTAATATTTGATCTAATTACATGCCTAAAATGTGACACTACGTTCCCAAAGTAGAAACGAAAAATGGTTCTGATTTCTTAGCTTTCAAAAAATTTAATGTTAAATACTACTGTAGCATGTTGGAAGCATATATTCATTTATTTACTTGTACAAATACACTTTATTAAACACTTTTTTCTGAAAATTGCTTGTACCATTTTTACCCAGTGGAAATTGGTCGTCTTTTTTAAAGTTTAAAAATCTAAATCCATTTATTGGTGGAAACTACTTAATATGAAACCCCTTTAATGTAACCACATATATGAATTTTAATAGTTTTTTACAGTTAAAGCTTCTAAATATATTTTGTCCTTAATTGTATGGTCTTGGATGATTTGTATTTGTAGTATCTGAGGGAAGATGGGCTCAGAAGCAGCCCTGCACATATTATTTCATATGTATATTCTAAGGAATCTATTGGAAGAATTGTTTTAGGCACATTTCATAAGTTTGCCCTTTTAAGATGTTTAATTATATTTTAATTTGGCTATATTGCAAAACCTTCCTCTATTTCTCACTCCCACCTCCCTGCTTCAGATGTGTTTCTAAATAAGGACCCAGTTCAGCAAAGCACTTAAAGCAAATGATTAAGTCCCACTGAAATAATATCTAAAATATAAAAGTTACAAATTCTGAATTTAATTTCTTTTCAGGTTTTTCATTATTATGGTCCTGTGTTAGAATTCATGCGGCTGGTGGTGCTCTCAGATCTGCCATCCTATTTTGTATCAGATCTTGAATTTGAACTGTATCCTTTTGTTTCAAAGCTCCTCTTTCCCCCCCGGTGTTTGCAAAGTGGGGGAAGAGGACGGGGGCTGTGGTGGGCTACCTTAATTTGCTATACTTATGATGTATATTTAGTTATGCCAAAGGTGCCTAGGCACCTTTTAGCGCTTCTATAAAACGAAATAAAATAAAGATGCATATTAATATTATAAAACTATTTTTCTGATTATATTACCAATTACATCAAGTACTGTGCAGGATGTGAGACTATGGTAATGTTTACCTTTCTATAGCACAGTAATACTTCTCTTGTTATAGAAATCTGTGATTTAAAAAAAAACTTTCAAAAAAAATATCTCTGGGTGCATGAAAGTTTTAACATATTTGCAATTTCCTGAGGATGTTTAATAAGATCTAATTATAAATAGGTGATATTAGAACTGGAATGTCTAATGAAAAGTTTTCTCCATATGGAGGATTTCAGATAAAATAAACTATATTCAAGTGATTCAGTAAATTCAGAGTTAAAATTAAAGCTAAAGCAGATGCAGAATATCTTCATATCTGAAACACTTTCCTTAAAGACAAAACTTTCAGCTAGTTTAACACATTTTTTTTACAAACAGCATAAAATATGTATAAACTTTTCCTGATCAAATCTATATTTTAGAGCATGAGTTTGAACTACTTATTGAACCTTGGAGCCCTCGTGGTGTGTACCTAATATTTGTAATTCAATAACTAGAGGGGGAAAGGAATCTTAAGTACTAAATACATTCTCATGTGCTAACAAGAATAAGGAAAACAAGGACTAAATTATTATAGTTGTAAAGAGAGGGCTTAAAATAACACCAGGGTAGTCAGAGGTTAAATGTATACATCTTTGGAAGTGTTTTACTTATTTTTAAGACACTATTGATGCAATATATTTAATGCAATGACTAGATGAGGCATGTAAACCAATATATTCTCCATCTTATTCTGCACAGTATTTAAATTCACCTTGTATTGGCAGCTGGTCATTTAAGGGGAGGCCCTTCAGGGTAAAAGAGCTTCTTGTCCTGCTTCATTTTATTTTTGCAAGAGTCAAACCATTTATTGTCCAATGTCTCTATTCTTTCTTAAATTTAATTTCTGATCGCTTTAAAAGAAAATGCTCTGGTGTTCAATTTAATATACTGAATTCCTCTTATCTTTCATTCTAAATCTGGACCATTTTTCTTAAACCATCTTCTAAAAATAAGCGTGTTTCTTGGCTAATTGCAAGAGGGACTTCATTACACATATTAAAGTTATATGGCCAATCAGAAAAAAAAATGGCACTGATGTATGAATCTAGTTTCCCCCATCAGCAAGACCTGAATAGTGCTAATTAGTCTGAGCACTTGTGACCCTTTTTTTAAACTGAGTTCTCCAAAGCTAGGTAATTATCTCTGTTTAATATTGTCTCAGGATGTTTTAATACTCCGTCAATTAAAGTACTCCTCAGTGCATTAGTGATCATACCAGTCTATTGAAGTAGTCCCATATCCATTTAGACTGTACTATACATAAAAAAGAGTGAGAAATTCCTCCCACTCCCAGACTTTTCGGAATACAGAATAACAAGTATATTAATTGAAAGAGATTTGTCTGTTACATTGGAACTGACATCTGTGGCAGTTCTGCTGTGAACTGGAGGCAGTATTGTAGCTCTAAGGGTATGTCTGCACTGCAAAAAAACAAAATAAAACCCCAAACAAAAAGTAACTATGGCAATGAGCAGACTTGGGTTTGTGCTGTGGGGCTAAAAATATCAGCGTAGGTGTTTGGACTCAGGCTGGAACCTGGTGAGAGGGAGTGGATCCTAGAATCTGCGCTCTAGTCCAAGTCCGAACATCTGTTTTTGGCTCTGTAGCACGATCCCGAATCAGTTGATCCAGCTCTGAGACTTACTGCCACGGGTCTTTTCTTGCAGTGTAGGCATACCCTTTAATGTTCTGGGTTAATAGACCATAATACTCTATATACATCGTGCGTAGGAATATTTACATGATTTAAAAGACATTTACCTAATAGAGAAGCCTCCATCCATAGTAGTAATTATCCCTACATATAATAAAAGGAAAAAGATCATGGATTAGTTTGTGATATGCAAATAGCTTGATCAGAGGTAGGCAAAAAGCCAAGTCTTTACAGCCTGCTAAAATGAAGTAGGCTCACAGCCATATGAAGTTTGTCATGCTTAGTTTTGTAAGTGGAGGTATAAAGTGCACTAGAAGTAACACACTCGCTTTGATCTAATGCCATGATAAAATTAAACAAATAATCTTAGCTTGCGTAGTTTACCTAACAGGTTGAAACAAAGAGGGCCATGCTGCTTTTTGTAGGATGAAGAGGAGAAGGGGATATTTTGCTATGCGCTCCTATTTTGTTATAGTGACACTCCACTAATGTTGAGCTTTCTGTGTGAAGAAAAGCCTTAAGTGGTTTTAATGTATATAGCTTATTCCAGTGTGTAGAGACACATTTACACAAAACTGGTATAAATTAAAGGGAATGGATAGCTAAGGAGCCCTTTGTCTTCTAGCACAGAAGTTAAAATATCCAGACCAGCACTTTCTGCAGTTGATACTGTCAGTCTGTTTCTAAAGCTGCCAATCAAATGCCTTTCAGAACTAAGAGGTGATGTTTTTATCCTACAGAAGGATATTCCATGTACCGTGAAATCACTAAACTTAAAAACAGAGAAATTGAGGAAGAGGAAGAGAATGCAAGAAGAAATATAATTGGGCCTCTCATTAAAGCCCCCAAGAAAGTACAAATATGACTGTAGTCAGAACACAAATACCCATCTTAAACTGAACCCATTCGTTATAATGAACAGCTTTCTCTGAAGGACCCACCAGGAACCATTCACTCACGTATGTTGAGCACACCAGAGAGGAAGAACATAAAAATACAAATCTAATCTCTTATCGAGGTCTGCGGGATATATTATTATACAGTTTAACCACTTTTCTTTAAGACCCCAGGAGTAAAGGTCTGTCAGCACCTCAAAGGATTGGATCCTAAATGATTATCTCAAAACTATCACCTGCTATTTTGGTGGTTGAGTGCAGAGTGAAAGATGGATCTCAGATTTTGTTCGACAGAACAACAACAACAAAAAATTAAAGAAAGAAACAGAAGAAGGCAACTCACCATCCAGGTGATATGAGTGCTGCTGGGGCCTGGAGTGCCTCAGTTATGACAATATATCTGTTGCTCTGTAGAAGTTACCAGAAATTCAGGCTTCAGCAGTAACATTTGATACGAGCTGATTAAAATCTTGATATATATAAAAATAATTAACTATCATAATGGTTAGAGATTCAATAAAGTATATAAAAAATTGCTCCTACACGGTTACTTGGCAGCTTTCAATAAATATGCTGTATATCATAACATATATTTACAAAATGCCTGAGTTAGTATATTACCCCATCTGATAAAGAGAATTTATTCATTCTAATGCTTTGACAATAATGAGGACGGTGGTGGTTTAGTTTGTATTTAGGTGGATTAAAATGTTTCTTCGCGTAGAATATGATAATAAAATGATTTATAAAACAGCAACCAGTAAAACCATTTGAAGATATGGCTCCTTAAACTTTTCTATACAGGAACTTGGCCAGAAACAGTATCAATGAAAAGTCTACACTGCTTTTGGACCAGATTTCTTCTCTCTGTGAAAAGGTATATTTTTTTATCAACTTTGCAGCAATTTTTTTTCAAAATTATTTGTGCATAATCTGTTTCTGTGTACTTTTAATTTAACACCTGATCTCCAAGGAGCCTCCTCCAAAATTTTCTTCTAGGGCCAAAATCTGCCTTTTTTTTTTTTTTTAGATGTCTGTGCTTTATAGTTTCCAAGAACAGAACTCCGATGCCCATTAAATTGTGAACTTCAGCTAAGTTTTGACCTCATAGCACATCTTGATACTCACTCTGAATCCCACTCATCCTCACTCCCATAGCTGTCTTGTCTGCTCATTTTCATAATTCAGTTTAACCCTTTAACAAAAATTACTGACCCCACCCTCTTTGGTTATTTTCTGTTCCCACAAACCTTTTTTAAGCCCCTTTACAACAAGAGCCCCCCCTTCCTTTCCCCTGCCGACCTTCATAAACACAAACAGCAGAGTACTCTGAGTAATTTTTTATGTTCTGCAGGGCAGTACGTTGCATAGATGCTATACTGTTGGGCCAGCCATATCTTCAGTGTATTTGCCATATTCATAGGTTTTAAGGCCACAAGGGACCATTAGTTCACCTATTCTGACCTCCTTTACGTCACAGGCCATTACATTTCACTAGTTACCTATATGTGGAGCACAGTTCATACAAGCTGATGTAGCGCTTCTAGTGTAGACCTGCCCAAAGTCACTGATTTCCTCGCAGTGTTGGACATTCTTGCCTCCTAGGGGAATAGGAATAAAAACTGGTGATAGCCTTATCCCTCCATTTCTCATGTTGAATGTTGGTGGTTAGAAATTTCCTCAACAGTGCATTCTAAATGCTGTTGAACAAGCCACTGTATTATCTTACCTCTTATTTCTCTAATGCAGAAAACAAGAAGGCATAGTGCATCATTTATTTTGCAGTCCTAGGCTGATGGAGACATTTTTATATTTTGCAGATCGTGATGGCAAGAAAAGCCGATATATTTTGAAAAACTGAGAACATTCTATAGTTTTCGTAGGACAGTGCTTTTTAACTCTTTGTTCAGATACAATAGTTCTTGCTTATTCTTGGTACCATACCTATGAATAATTATGCAGTAATGTTCATTTGAAAATGCTGTTTGCCTGAATTTTTAAGGCAATGTAGGTATGTTTACACAGTGTTTCTGATGTTTTTAAAAGTAATCTACAGTAATCAGAACATTGGCTGCAGTGGGCAAATTGATATAATTATAGCAAGTTACTCATGTTACAGTGTGGAGTTGTGGTTCCATTATAAAGCCATATTTTTAAGTGTGTACAGTGTAGGTGTTGAAAACTGGCTCTGGTGTTCAGCTTGATATTTAGGATTTCTGCTAAGGAATGTATTTTCCTCAAACCCCTTCTTCATTTTCTATGACTAAACAGCTTAGTTGTTTTAAAAGTATACCTGTTCCAAAAAACAAACAAACCACAAGGTTTTTGGGCATTGGTATAACTCAGATAATTACGATGTGTAAAAATGGTATTTAGCAGACATGTCAATTATGTTTAGTAACTTTAGTTTTTCTTCATAATTTAAAAAAAGCTTTTAGAACATTTTATGCATACTTACTATGATAAACTAGAGATGCTCTGAAAATTGTGTGTAATTATCTGTACTAATAGATTGAAAATGTTCTAAAAGTTTTATATGCAGTCTATTAAATACAGTACAATGCATATTTTAAAGAAGTACATCAGAAACTTGCTGAAAAATGTATTTTTCCTGATTCCACAGCCTGAATGCTCAAGTAAATAAACATAGTTACTTCTGTCGTTCTCCTTATTACTAACATTTATTGTCCTGAGAGAGAAATATTGGCAGAAGCAACATCCAATATCTGAATTTATTGGAAAACAGAAAATATAAAAAAGATACGTCCTCTCTTGAGAATGGAGAGTAGCCCACTGTGGCTATTTATTGGAGTACACAATTAATTTCAGATTTTATTATTATATGGAGATATTGTTAGCCTTACCGGATTTAGGTTGAGTTGAGATTTGCAATTATAATGTGAATTAAATCTCTGTATCAGGTATGAAACAGAAAATACAGTATATGTGAATCCAGCAATACTCCATTTCTTAACTTTCCCTTGATTTTAAAAAGCTAACTTTTCACAGTTGGGAATGCTGCTTCTGCTTAACTCAACTCAGCATGATACCAATAGAGACAAGCCCTGTTTGACAGTGAACAAAAGAAGGAAGGAGTGTCTTTAATAGAAATGTACTTTAATGAGCCTCTAACCAATAGCTAAAGAAGAGGAAACCTTGAGCAGGTATACTCTAATCAGCTCATGCTACACGGTTTCAGCCAGTCACCAGCATGGATTAGGAGGGAATCCATCCCCTTCCACTCTTCCCCGTGTATTTTGGGACAGTTTTTTAAATCTCCTATCTCTGAAGCATCAGGGATGATCACAGCTGGAGATGGTACACTGGACAAGATGGGCCAGGGCTTTGAGGTGTTGCTGAACATTTGAGCATTCCCCCTCTCAGGTGCTTGGCTGGCCAGTTCTTGCTCTCTTGCTCAGGGTCTAACTGATTGCCAGAGCTGGAGTTGGGAAGGAATTTTCCCCCGGGTCAGATTGGCCGTGACCTTGGGGTTTTTTTGCCTTCCTCTGTAGCATGTGGGTGCGAGTCACTTGCCAGGTTTATCTAGGTATATCTCACATAATCATATCCCTGCCATTTTGGGGGCATCAAGATTGATTTACCTCAGTGCCCTCTATTCTCTGCCTGTGGGTCTCATTTACTTTGGTCTCATTTCCATTGTTGGGCTTAATGTGTGCGGGGTGGTGGCGGCCTGTGATGTTCAAAGAGGTCAGCCTAGATATTCTAGAGGTCCTTCCTGGCTTTGAACTCTATGACTATAGGAGTCATATTGAGAGCACTGTATTTGCTCTTTCTACAGGTAGGAGCCTTATTTGTTTTGCCTTGCAATGTAAGCAACATGTTGATTCCATCTCCTAGCCAGCTGAGTACAAAAAAATGGAAGGAATATATGGCCAAAAAACCAAAGGACATAACCAGTAAGTAATATATGTGTAGGGGTGTTGTGTTTATGTGTGCATCAGGAGTATATAATATAAGTAGGCTTGGCAGAATTTGATTTTTATTTTGTTATTATTTCAACAGATAATATCAATGTTTGTTTTTAAGCATTTTTTTCTGTTTTTTGTTGATTTAAATTTTCATAGTTCCAGGAAATTGCTGAGGAGGTCAGACAATAATTCTTAATGACAGTAGATATTGAGATTCAAAAAATTATAGCTTTTTAACCATTAAAACACAAATTGTCAACATTGCATATCAAAATATACAAAGTAAATATTCTTAAATTAAACTCCAAGTTCTCAAGCAGCATTTTTCTTTCTTTGCCTATCTGTAAATTTTGATTGTTATTGATTGAAATAGTTTTTTGTGTGTGTGGTAAAAATGGCATTTACCAATAAAAATCTAATCCTTTCAAGCCTAAGTATAAAGTTTTTATTAGCATGAATATAGAATAGTTGCATTACTTCGAAATGGAGCTGCACTGGGGCTAGCAACAGTGACAGAATCTCCATAACATACAAAAGGCCTTAGCTATTATAAATTCAGAGCAGAGAAAAATTAAAAATAACCTGTGCAAGTTTTGTGGTGGGTCCAGCCAGCCCTGGGATCAGGGGAATGTAAATGTGGCTTAAAGGTACCGTTGTGTGCTAGTCTTTAAGAGCTGGATCCTCAGCTGAATCTGATGTCTCTCCTTTCCTTTTTATTTTAAAAAGATGAAAGCCTCATTTTACAAACTAATTCAAGGCCATTGGTTTATGTTAACAGTGATATGATACACTCTAGTTAGCCAACAATGATGATAGCTGCAGAAGTTGTCAGGGATCATTGGTCAGTATAACTGAACAAGTTACTTATGCCCCAAGATTTTGACCATACTCTGTACAAATTTATAATTAGATTATCATGGGCTCTTTCCAGTCCACTCTCTCCATTGTGCTATACATTGTAAACATGGTCTCTTTCCTGAAGAGTTTATAGCCTAAGAAGACAAGTAACATAGGTTTATGGGAAGAGGCATATAATCAGATAATTCAGTACGCATATGCAGTTGTAGTCCTCAAAATATATGATAAATGAAGTGTCAACTATGCTCATCTGGCCTCTGCCTGTTATGTCAGAGGTGTATCTTGAGGAAGAGATTGAAGGAGGAAAGGCTAGTGGCGTTACAAATCTGTTAACGGAAGACATCCATCTATGTGGGGCAAGCATGGAATAGGCAAGGTGACATTTGCATGAGAAGCAGCCACATCTGCCCTTTTGTTGTCATTGGCAAAGAGGAGGATATATGGGGATAAATGACAGGGAGAGAGGAGCAGGATTGTGAAGGGCCTTGAAAGCGAGGGCAGGAAGCTTAATGCTGTGAAACGTGGGCTGGGCTGGGTGGGGAGGGGAGGAAGGGCAGATGTGATGTGATTATAGAGAAGATTAGCCATTGGATTTTCATTGATTGAAGTGACAGCACAGGTGAAACCACATGAGCACAGAAGAACATTCTCATATTGAAGGCTAGTATTCCTAATCTCCCAGCTCAAGTAGAAGTACACTGTATACCACTTTCTCCAAAGCCTGTGGCTAGCCTGTTTTGAGTAAATTGAATAGGTGCTGGTCCACAATCTCTTAATTATGTGAGAGAGGTACAATGCTTCATCAAGATTAAAATATAAAAGAAGACGTGAAAACACCTTGACATCTCAAAATGAGAATAAGTGTCTGAGATGAAGAGAATACTGCGAGGTGGACATAAAGAGAATACATGGATGAATGGATGTCTTGAATGTAATGCTTGTGCAGCTATAGATACCAATTTGATTTCTCTCCCTAATTTAAATTAAAACTGTTCTAGAAAACATTAGAATATTTTATACAATATTAATACAGATTTGTTGAACTTTCACTGCTAAAATATTATTTTTTGAGACAGTGTTATAAATGCCTCAATACAAGAGGGATAACAAAGCTTGAAGGTGGTATTAAGTGATTTGATCTTTGAAGCTTAATACAGTATTCTGAAGTGCTCAATCTCTGAGCTTCTTGTGTTAGCAGACATCTGTCAATTTAATAGTTTGTATAAAACCTGAAAAAATAGTTTCTTCAAAGTTATTACTGTCAAGTTCACAGTGATAGATTTTATTCTAGTACAATCCATATGATCCATGCTTTTGTTAAGAAATAGAATGGAGTATTTTTCATATGCTTCACAGCAGACGTTTCTTGCTATCCTTATATGTTTAATAAAGAGTTTAAATTTTTTAATTTATTAGGATAAATACCTGCTTTGTGAGTAGTATCTGCCTCATAATAAAAAGCATTTACAGAAATATACATAGTTAATGAATAATCCTATTTTCTGACTTTTTGGGGGGGTGAGGGAGGAGGAGTAGTGAGGTGCCTAACACTTCACAACACATTTCTAAAAAATTAGGATTGTTTCAATCCAAATGTTCAAAGAAGGGTTTCCCACTAGCAAAGATTCCATCCACCACCACCATCTTTACAAATGTAGCAGACTAAGCATACAGTTTTGCTCCTGTTTTAGGATAGAACTAACTTTTCTGACTCATAACAAGGTAAGATTTAAGGTATTTATCTTCTCATTTAATAATAACTGAAATTTTATGGAGCACCTCTCATCCAAAGATCTCAAATGTACTTTACAAAGTTAATTATCAACTACATGCAGACATTGCCTCGTACATGGTGGCAGCAGCATTTAAATAACACACAACTATGTTATCCAGTAGTTCAAGACAGAAAGTAAAAAAACCAAACCCACCCTTATCCTGTTGAAATTAAAGTGATGTGTCAGGCACAATATGATAACCCAATTAGATGTTGTCAAGGATACCAGAATTAACCTTGCTAATATTGTAAAAAGTGCCTAGGATTTTTAATGACCACAAGTGGTCAATACCTCATATTTATCTCTTGTCCATAGGCATCATACTAGGATACAGGTTGAAAATTAATGTGAAAGAATCAGTGGCACATTTGGATTTGGTATTTGCACCTGATGCATTTAGAATATTTTAGAAGTCTCCCATCAAAATACTGAGCACATTTGATTCTGCTGGCTAATGTGATCTGATTCAATCTCAGCTGACAAGGCTAGAGGCCATGCAAGTGACACCATGTTAGAGTCTAGAAAATATTATGCTTATTTTAAAGACTTTTTTTTCTCAGAATGGTTCATGATTATCTGTTGGTATTTGCTTAGTTCCAGAAATTGAGCTAAAAGGAGAGTCCTGCCAATATTATTTCTTGGTACAAAGCAATGCCTTTGGAGGGTGTAAAGCAACTTTGATTCATTCAGCCAATCAGATCAATGGCACAGCCACTCTTGCTTTAATAAATGGAAAGCTACAGACAAGCACAGAAGAAACACAGTCAAGTAAGACTTAAACTCTGTTTTTTAAGGGTTTCTGGGGGGTTGGTGGAGGTGACTGACAATATATGCCGTTTATTTACAGTAATAAGGTGGGGAAAACTAAGGGGAATAGTTACATTTGATAACATATTTTTGTTTCAGCAATATACTTGTAAAAATTATTTAACATTGATGGAAAAGGTCAGAAGAACTAATAACTTTAAACTAAATCTTTAAGTTCAAGTTAAAATGTATGTGATTTCAATATATTCTATGAGAGATGCATAGCCCATCATTTGTGATACTTTCATTGCCACATGGAGCAAAGAGAGTGCTTTATTGTACAACTCCAGTTAAAATGAATACTTAAATCAGACTTGCAAAATTGTCATGAAAATTGACCAACCCAGCCGAAATTCTAGTTGCTTACCCTTGAGATGAAATTTTTTTGTTTTCCCTAGGCAAATGGACAAGTCCAATTTTGCAAGGCTGACTTAGATGACATTCAGATAGAGGAAGTCTGTTCCCTTGTAATTAGAGGAAATGGAAACGGAATAGAATTGACTGCCTGATCGTAATAGTTTATCTTAGTCAGATGAAAAAGGTGGTGGGGGAAAACCCTAAAGTCCTTCCCAATATGTTATAGAAATTGGAAACAATGGGTTATGTTCAAACATCAAATGCAGTAGTCTGTTTACCTCCTATACATGTTAATTATATTAACTGCAATAACATATCAAGATTCAAAGTCTGACTTTAATGCATAACAGCATGGAAATTCAAAGCTAAGGATTAGGCAGATATTTCATCCAAACCGTGCTTATTTATTATAGCGTGTAATATGGAAAAAGATTGCCAAGCATGTGGAGACCTCCTTGGTAGTTGTGCACAATAAGGTGACTTCTGGGTGGATTTTCAGCCTTCGCTTTTAATTTCCTTGCTTTAAAGGATTCAGCCAAATACTAAATTCTAGCTATGGCTTTCTTAATATGAAATATATAGTAATGCATGTGTACTTGCGTCATACACAAGGATAGCTCCTTTAAGAAATAAACATGAGCTGGTGATTTCCTAAGTCATATGAGACATACCTAAGAATGGCTTTCTCATAATCCATACAGGCTTTTGTACTGCTGACTTCATCAGTTCTCTTCCACATTTCTATGGAGAGCAGATACTACAGAGAGAAAAGAAACTGGCTTATGTCCAAGCATTGGCCTTGAAGGAATGTCTCGGTAAGTAATGGAGAGAATATCGGATTAAATCACCACTGGATCTCAAATCGGTATTCAACAAATATATCTTCATTTTGAATTTTTAATGTGACTGTTTAATATATAAAGTCCCGGGAAGATAGTCTATGAAGAAGGAATAGAAACATTTAATATTGTTTGCAGTTAGGAAACAATTAGTAATACATCTGTGATGACTTGTTGCTATGTTTTTTTTAAACCATAGAGATGAAAGAGCGCTGATTTTTATTTTGGTGTTTGAGTCTATGTTTCATAAATATGTTGTGGAGAGCAACCAGGTTTTATTGCTGAAAAGATGATTTCAGAAAGAGACTATTGTGGGGATTCAGTACTCCGCTACTTTGTAGTTCTTTCTGTTAATCTCCAGTAGTGTTTCTTTCTCTCTCCCTCTCTCTCTTTTATTTTTTAATGGTGGAGGTTGAACGTCTATTAGAGATTCATGTTTATTGTAAGTGGGTGTATCATTGTAAACCGGACTGAAAGGTTTTTCTCTTTAAGTGCCTCAACTTTGGGTGAGTAAGGAACATTTTGTTTGTCCCTTGATATTTAATCTAGTTTCATTGATCGAGCAGATTTAATTAAATGAAAACGTACTTTGGAGAGACTGCAGTTTTAATAGCCCGATCATAATGTAAATGGTTTGCAGTTAACAGGATGTCAATAGACTGAAGGTAACTTTAGTCATAAAAAGCACTTGTGAAAATGATCTCTGAACTTCAGCCTTCCCAATGTTCCACATGTGCTAATGGAATAAACTAGTAACATGTCCCTAAAGTATACAGTATTGCATGTCTTGTCAACTAAATTCTCTCCCAACCAGGGTCCAATCTTTCCTAATTGCTTAGCAGCTTGAACAGTAATTTTTTCCCCTTTTTCTTATTGTTTTGCAGAGAGGCGGGAATCAGGCAAGCAACCTTCAACAGTTTCTGCTGATGAGCTCAAAACCCTGTTAACACTTACTAGGGAACGTTTTTTAGAGTTGTATGACACCAGCCTTCCAAAAACTATTCTGCACAAAGCAATCAACAAAACTAGCCCCTACACAATGACTAGTGGTAGGCATCTGTATTAGAAAATTCACCACTATTTTATTGCGTTTGTTTTGTTTTTTGGAAAAGTATGTGCAAACAAGACTTCTTATTCACATATTGCAGTTACATTAAAATGAATGTTAAAGGAATTAATCCAGAAAGAGAGGAAAGTGGGAAATCCATAATATTTATTGTACATTCATATAACAATTATTCTCACCACTGGACTATTTACATCTTTTTGGGTATTGCTGACAATGATACTATGATTTCTGTATGATATTGAAAGCTCTTTATTGAATGAATGTGCATCTTATCATGTTCTTAAGATGTTTTTGTCCAACTTCACTACAAAACTGTTCATGTGTGAGAAGTAGTACAGTTTTTTTTTATATCACCTTTGTTTTTGTTTTTTTTCGCACTTTCATTGAAGAACTATGGTGGTATTCTATCCAAGTAGCCTTTTTTATATTTTTACCCCATTAATTCATCTGTTTAATTCACATGGAAGAATAAGTGCATACATCTGGGATTAGTGGGCATAGTACTAGAATAGCAAGATTATTCTACAGAAGACCCAGCACTTACCATATCGTATCACAACTTTAATAAAAAGCCTTTCCAGGTTCACAGCTGCTATTTATCTGTGGCATACCAAACACATATCTCTTCAGTCAGAAAATTGTTTGCAAGCAGCAATGATTTAGGCCCACAGCAGTAATATGCTGAATACAGTACATCATCTTCTTGAGTGATGATTTTAACACATGCAGATAGGGACTGTGAAATTTTTTTGTATGTGTGGAGACTTCTCTAGAAGCAACCACTAAACACACCACACACAAATGTGCAGGATTTCCTAGTCAGTATAAAACTGAACAAGATGTTCCCTTTTTGAATTATTTATCGAGTAGTGTTGCCAGCATCATATATTTAGGTAATATCTTCTTTGTAGACATTACAAAATTGTTCTGTCTTTGCTCCACATGAATTTTAATATGATATAATTCAGTGGAGTCACAGATAACTCCAGTGTGATTGTCATGTGCTATCCGAACACTGTATTACCATGTCTGCACCATAACCTTTCCTCGTTACAACTCAATGTGTATTGCTACAACATGATGATGAAAATATCAGTCTCAGGTTTGAGTCCCCAGGATTATTTGGGGACTCAATTTATTACTGTGTGCTCTCTCTTTCTTCCTTTCTTGATCACTAGGAAGAATCTTCATGACCTGGTACATTTCCTCAGTACTCTTCATGCTGCCCTAGATGTGCCTGGCAATGTGGAGTGTGCTACTGTGAATGGCTCTGTATTTCCCTCCACAAAGCAGAGCATATGGATGTTCAGTTAGAGCCATGTATTCTATGACAGCCTCTCTTGGTGCCTTAAAGACTTGCCAAGAGGCTCTAGAGCCACAGTTTGAGTATCCTCCTGTTAGTACTAATAAACCCGGCTCTTTTGATTGAAGATAAATGGCATCCGATTTATTAAGTGTCAGCTGACAGTAATAGCTTTGGTATTAATCTAACTCTGTTTTTTTTCTCTCAGAATCTGAATTAATAGGGCCCAATCCTTTGGAGTGGCCAGAAAGAAATGTTCTTCAGAACTTGGAAAATTTTGAAAAAATTAAACAAAAAATGAGGTAATGGTAAATACTGTGTATTTTTTAAACAGATGACATTAAAGATCATTCTACAAGATCTGTGAATGCTGACAGAGGTTTTGTAAATCTCATAAAATATGTTTAAGGGTCCTGCAGAACTGAGGAGAGGAGGGAAATTTATGTAAGTTTGAAACTGGGTCCCTGATCCACTGCCATTTTGAAAAGGTATTGCAGAGGTGTTTCAGTATTTATGAGTGGGTGTTGTTATGTAGCCTTTTGATAGAGCACAGTTCTAAGTTTGTGAAGTTCCACTAGGCACCATTGGGTGGGTAAAAGATAAAGGTCATATCCACTCTAGGAACTGGTGCATAATGGCGTCAAATTTGCGCACCCAGTGGCACAAGTTGTAATGTAAACACAGTGGAGCAGTTTTTGCCACTATATCCCAATATAGATGCACCATTAATCTTTTTGTGTTGCTTCATTTAGAGCCAGGGTCATAACATTTTAAAAGCATAAGAGAATTAATGGAGGTTTGAAAAATGTTCATTATTTAGACTTGGGTTCAAATGCTGCTCCTTTGGGTCTTTTACGGCCTCATGTAATTAGGTATTTAACTCATTCTTATAATTTGTTTCATTTCACCCTAACTCCCAATTGCTTTTTCTAGGTCTTTGTTCTATTGTGGATCTTTAACATTTTACTGGATAAGCGTACAATCAATTTGAATTATCATGGGTTGCTTTTTTCTTTCAATTTACAAAGTCCCAGGGTGGCCTGGCCTACATCAGGGTGTTGGGAGGAATGTCTCACTTGCAGCCTCGGCTTAGATCTATGCTTTCCTGTGCCTTTTTCAAAACGCTGTCCTTGCCTCTCAAAACAGATAAGATTATCTTTCTGCTAATCATAGCTTTTGACAGGTATCTCAAGGACCTTTCCATCTCTTAGATTCAGTGAATGTCGCTCAAGTCCTAGATGAAATACATTTATTTTATCCTATTTCCCATTGGTGAATTTTACTTTTCCTAAAGTAGTATGGCAAAGGTTCTCAGTATTAGAAGAGGAGACAGTTTGCTGTCCTTGAATTAGGTGCATTGAAAGAATTACGAGGGGCAGGTTGTACAATACTTTCCTTTTAGTTCTTACCTTTAACTATGCTATAAATCTCTCTTTCATGAGAATTAAATTAATCTTCAAATATATAAAATTTGCTCACAGGCTGGAGAATCTGAATGTCTGCTTTCCATCCCAGTGTTAAATTTCTCAACTAAACTGTAAAATCTTGATGATAATTTATATTGGGAAGACTGGTAGAGCCTTGGCATTGAAACCATTTTATTATGAGGTTTTCAATAAATATTTTGAAATGCTAATTCCAGTAGTGTTACACTGGAGATAAACCATTTTTAATTGCTCCAAACTAACAGTGCCTCTTGGCAGGACAGATTTACTTTATTGTTTGGTTTTTTTTTCTCCAGAGTTTCTATGTTGGCGCATTCCTCTGAGCAATTACTGGGCCATAAAGATGGTCAGAGGGAATCTCTGACATTGCTGGATGCTAAAGAGCTACTGAAATATTTCACTCCAGAGGGGTTACCTATTGGGGATCTTCAGCCATTACAAATTCAAAAGAGGTAAGCTCTCAGAATGCACAAAACCTCAGGGCCAAATTCAGAACTGATGTAAGCAGGCACTACTGACGATTCCATTGCTGGGAATGAATTTGGCCCTCAGAATCTCCTGCTCAGAGTTGTGTAAATGATCATTTATATTGTGCGTGATGATGGAGAGTAGGCTTTGACTATGTCAGAGCTGTCCCAAATAAACACCAATGATTAACCTAAGTAGCTTTTCCATTGCAGTTGAAAATATGAGGGGTTTTAAATCTTATCCCTTGCAGATGGGTCAGAGCCACATGTTTCCTAGCATCTGACAGAGAGCACTTGGTGGATAGGAACAGGGAGACTGTAGCATTTGTAGGGGACAGCATCATAGTGTCGGTGGAGGCGAGAAAGGGGTAAGCAAGGTGAAAAACTTGTGAGGACTATAATGATGGGAGCCATACAAGATAATACTTAGCTCATATATAGCACTCTTCTTGCATAGACTCCAAAGCACTTTACAAAGGAAAAGGGAAAAATCCTGCCCAGTTTACAGATGGGGAAGCAAAGGCACAGAGAGGTGAAGTGACCTGCCTACGGTCACACAGCAGGCCAGTGGCAGAGTCGGGATTAGAAACCAAATCTTCTGAGTCCTAGGCAGCCTCTGATCACTGGAGACAGCTGCCTCATGGACAGTGATGGGGCAGAAGGCACATGAAGGGGGCACATGAGAGCAAAGATATCAGTAGGGGCAATATTATAAAGGGTCTTGTATGGGAGGATCATCAAATCTAATGCAGAACAAATGACAAGACAAGGGTGGGAGGCAACTGGGTATTGGTGAAGAAGAGCCAAAGTGGTGATTGGAAACCACAGTGTTTGGTAAAAATCAAGTCAAGAGTGACTGAGACAATGAGTGGAGAGGTCAGATCAATATTGGAGCTTGATAATTAAACCTGTTTTCTCCATGGAACGTGGTGTTGTACATTCAATTGAGTTACTCTGGGTTCCCGCCCCTCACTCCCTTTTAAACACAATTCAGTTCACAAAAGGATACTGATACTCGGCGCTTGCATCATTATCACTGCAGAATTGTTATAAGAATATACCAGCTCAAGTACAAAAATCTACGTGTCCGCTCTGTACCATAATGATTGGTAAAGAAAAAAATATTTACTCCAAACAAATTACTTTCCCCAAAAGAATGGGCAAGTAGAATTTTGCAAGACTGATTTAAATGGCACTTCACTTATTTCAAGTGCATTGCAAACATTAATTCTCTCTGAGGTAGTTCCACAGATCCTCAGTGTGAGTTGTCATCTGCCTGTATTTAGGGGGCAGAATCAGATCTGACTGGAGGGCTGATGAGGGAGTAGCCCCCACCTTCGGAAGACCCCATCAGTTTTATTCTGCCTCCTGTAGCTACTGGCAGAGTGGTAAAATCCAGCATCTAATGTGTGAGAGAGAACTTTTGTTAATAAGTCATTTGGATAGCATTTGGTCTAATTTGGACATATTGGATTCCCTAAAAAAAGGGTGGGGGGGCTTGAAGAGGCACTTTGTCTCCTCTTTGGAGTTATGACAGCAACTTCCCCCTTCCTGCCCCCAGTGCTCAGGTAATAGGCTAGGAGGATGGCGGAGAAGGGCCCAAAGAAGAGTGGATTAAGGCAGTGTTCCTCTTGCTACGTACCCCTTCCAGAGCATGTAAAAGTAGAGGTTTGTGCTTTGTGCACTCCATCCTTCTCATTGGCTGGGACCAGGAGGGGTTCGCTTTGACTCCCTTCTCTGACCTAAGAGCCTGTTCTGTAGGAGTTCTCCACCAGCAGCCTGGCCACAGCTGCATTGAAGGATAGAGGAAAATGAAAAGAGCCATAGGACCACCGGAGGTGGTTGCATCAAAGGACAGCAGCCCGGCTTGGGGAAACCATAATCAGAGCAGCCAGGTCTCGATCTCTTAGCCCAAAGGGAGAAAAAGTGAATCTGCCCCTAAGGAAGACATCCCCTCTTGGGCTAAGGAGCTCCTTAATTTGTTGCATCTTCCCATCAGAGGCCACCATCTTGTGAGCCTCAGGCAGCAGCTACCATGTTCCCTGACAGATATTCTGTCTGCTCTCAAAAGGGCAGGATTAAAAAGATGCCTGTTAGTAGAGAAGTTTGCAAGACCCCTTATCTGACTCAGGTTCCCAATCCCCACATCCCCTCTGTTGGCTACAGGATGACTTTCCCAGACGACCTGCTCAGAGCAAGAAGAAAATAAAACAGAATAACCAAAAAGGATTCTATGCACTACTGTACTGTTATTTAGTCTTGGGGAAGCTCTATAGCAGAAAATCCCTTCTGATCCAAGGTTGCCAGCTACAGCAGCTTCCAGTGTAACATATTTGGGGAGGCCTCTGTGATGGAACACTTCTCTATTCCTCTGATTGCCTATGAAGTTGGAAAGGGTGCAAAAATGTCTGGGCTAACCAGACCCTTCTTATGCTGCAGTTGGCCATGACACGCCTGCCAGGCAAAATGGAACCCAGATCAGTGCTTTTGATCATGCCTCGTACAACTTGTTGAGAAGGAGAGCAGCCCAGACATGCAGAAATAAATAGGTGTGAAGGGGCCACTTGGCCAACCACTTATTTCTGACTAATTTATTCTGCCTGCTTTAACAGGTGTGAGTCAGCCCTTAAGGAAATCTGCTTGCTCACCTTTGGATTCAGTGAGACAACATGTCTATGTCATGTGGCTTTTCTGTAGCACTGCTTGCCTCATTAAGGAATCCCTTTGAGGAAAAAGGGCTGTGCCATCTGGCAATTATTTTAGCACTGCTTGGCTGACTAAGGGATCCAATGACAGGCCAAATCATGTTAGTGGCTTCTAAATATTTCAGGTCAATTATTTGGGCAGCCATTTGATCAAGTGGTGGTGAAGTCCTCAGATAAAGCAAATCAGTCCTTACAGAACATTTCTAATTCCAAATCTGGGAAAAGGAATAGCTGGCTGCCTTACAGGCCTAAGTATCCTTTTCTGGCTACAGCAAAAGCAGATGGAACAAGTCTAAATCCAGAAAGTGAAGAGACCAGTCTTCCCACAATGCAAATTTCAACACTAGAAACAATGCCTGACTGCAATGAGGAGAGGTCTGATGATCAGATCAGTGACTGCTCTTGAGGATATCCGTAAGCACTTTGAGTGTTCTAGGGATGATTGTGTCCTGCATAGGAATAATGCCTTGGGCAAGAATGCACATGAGGATTTTCCAGGGCTTCCTGCTGCCCCTTCCCTGCCATTTTCTGATTTCTTCCCCCCCCCCCATCCTGGAAAGTGAACATTCCATCACTTGAAATCCATGAATTGGTGGATGAGTGTGGAGAGGTTGCAGGTAGGGATTGACATGGCAGAGAGAGATATGTCATAACAACAGACATGGATTTGGGAGCATTCTTCAAGAAGTCAGTGACTCAACGGACATGATGTTTCTTGCAGCAAAAGAAAAAGCATTAACATTTTGAGTATTGAGGGCAATAAAGCATGCTCTTCAACAGCTGGGCCCCGCATTGCTGAAAGATCATAACCTTATAGTGAGGGACAGTAAATCAGTGGTGGCATACGTAAACCATCAGGGGGTTTGAGATGAAGGGATCTACAGAAGGAAGCAGCGTTATTGATACAGTGAGCGGACTCTCCGCTATTATCAGGGTCCGCTATTATCAGGGCATTAGCAATACAAAGACGATTGGCTGAATGGAAGGACTGTCAGGCAGGAAGAATGGAGTCTTCACAGTGAAGTCTTCTGATTGATTACTGACATTTTCCAAATTCTGATTCTGGATCTTTTTGTATCCAAGGCAAACTAAAAAGCTCTCCAGTACTTTTCAAGGAGGAGAAAGCCAGAAGCCATAAGCATAGATACCCGGCTGCTCAAATGCTAAAAGGGATTACTTTATGCTTTTCCCCCAGTGCCTATCATCACCACAGCAATACAGAAAATCAGGAAGGAGGAAGCAGAAGTGATCTTAGTGGCTCCCTATTGGCCCAGGCGGCCTTCGTTTCCCAACCTGATGAACATGTCAGTGTAGCCACCATTTTTCCTGAATCTGGGGCCAGGTGTGTTATCCCAGGGACCAGTTCTTCATCAAGATCCAAGTAAATTACATCTAGCGGTCTGGCATTTGAAAATAAATTTTTGAAACAAAGGGGTTACTTTTCTGTCTTGTCTGAATTGTGTTGGCAAAGGATTTGGTCTAAGTTCAAAGCTTGGTGCAGAGTGAGACATATTCAGCATC
The DNA here is from genome assembly GCF_965140295.1 of Lepidochelys olivacea. Taxonomy (NCBI): domain Eukaryota; kingdom Metazoa; phylum Chordata; order Testudines; family Cheloniidae; genus Lepidochelys; species Lepidochelys olivacea. The sequence continues at coordinate 24,662,999 of NC_140412.1, read as the reverse complement.
ATGTAGCCAAAGTGTCTTATGCTGTGGAATTTTTACAAGATGGTTCTGATCTCAGGTTGCGGGCTAATATCTTGAAAGTGCACGTTTCTGCACTGTCAGCAATTTTGAGTGTATCGAGAAAGTCTTCCTGTTCCTATCATACAGACATTTTGTCACTTAATTGGAGCAGTTCAGCTATTGCATCCTCTAAGGTGCATACAGCTCTGAGTTGGGATTTGAAAATTGTGCTCAATGCCTTACCATAGGTGTTTTTTGAACCTATGAAATTGGTTTCACTGTATCTATCAAAACAACCGTTTGGGTCACTATCACTTCGGCAACAAGGGTGTCCGAGTTGGGAGCTTTTTCAAGTGATCCATTCTGTTGCATCTTCCACAGTGATAAAATAGTTTTGGAAAACTGTACTCCACAAGTGAATGTGATTATTCGTTGAGCACAAGAGATTATCTTCCTTTTTGTCCACCTCCTCCTTGCCCAAAGGAGAAAGTATTGCATTTGTTGGATGTAAGGTGAGCTTTAAAGATTTATCTGAAGAGAGTTGAGAGCTTAAGAAAAACAGGTTTGCTGATCTTGTTTCATCTAAGGAAAAGAGCTGCTAAGACCTACACATCATCAGTCTCATGGTGGATATAGTGGTGCATTGCTGAGGAATATAGAGCAAAAAGACGCAATCCTCCAGTGAGTACAAGAACTCTCACAGTACAAACAGTGTGGCATCACAATGTGAGAAGGGACAGGCCATTTATGTGGAAATCTGTTGGCTATCCCTGCGTACATTTACGAAGTTTTACAAGATAAATACTTGGTCTTCAGCCAATTTAGCCTTTGGCAATTGGGTACTGCATGCTGTGGTGATTCCTTAGAGTATGGGAATCCTTTTTCTCAGTGATGGTATTTTGTTGCCTCCTTATGAATTTTGTCACTGCTGAGAAAATCCTGCCCTGAGAATCTGTGGACCTCGCCTTGAGAGAGACGGGGAGACCTGTGGCTGCTTATCTGAAAATTTTCCTTTTTTTGGCTGGATAGTCCACAGATCCAGCCCTCCCTGAAAATTCATTAAGCAAGATCTGCTATCTTTATGGTTAATTTTAACTACTGCAGAGAACTTTTTCTTGTTTTGTGTCTTGTCGTGTGTGTGTGTGTGTGTGTATACACATTTAAAAAGTGTATATTTTTTATATATAGGTGGTGATATAAGATGAGGAATTTGTTCTTTGTTTGATAGCCCCTTTTCACTCTGGACTAACTTTGCAAGCATCTAGAAACTGAGAGGGTCTTCAGAAGCTGTCCAGTGAGCTTTAATTCTTTCCCTTACAGCTACAGACAAGTGATGACCCACACTGAGGGTTATCAGATACATAGAAGAACTCAATATGAGGGGGAAGAGTCACCACAGCTTTTGTGAAGGGCAGTCATGCTTCACCGATCTATTAGAACTCTGACAGTGTGGTCAAGTATGGAAAAGGGTGATTCACTTGATACAGTGTACTGGGACTTTCAGAAAACTTTTCACAAGATCCCTTACCAAAGGCTCTTAAGTAAAGTAAGCAATCATGGGATAAGAGGGAAGGTTCTCTCATAGATCAGTAACTGGTTAAAAGACAGGAAACAAAGAGTAGGGATAAATTGTCAATTTTCACAATGGATGGGTCCCCCAAGGATCTGTACTGGGACCTGTGTTATTCAATATATTCATAAATGAACTAGAAAAAGTGATGAACAGTAGGGTAGCAAAATTTACAGATGATACAAAATTACTCAAGATAGTTAAGTCCACTGCTGACTGTGAAGAGCTACAAAGGGTTCTCACTAAACTGGGCGACTGGATGACAAGATTGCAGATGAAATTCGATGCTGACAAGTGCAAAGTAATGCACATTGGAAAAAAGAATCCCAACTATACATACAGAATGGTGGGGTCTAAATTAGCTGTTACCATTCAGGAAAGATCTTGGAGTCATCATGGATTGTTCTCTGAAAACTTCTGCTCAATGTGCAGCAATAGTCAAGAAAGCTAACAGTATGTTAGGAATCATTAGGAAAGCGATAGATAATGAGACAGAAAATATCATAATGCCACTATATAAATGCATGATATGCTCACACCTTGAATACTGCGTGCAGTTCTGCTCTGCCGATCACAAAAAAGATATATTAGAATTGGAAAAGGTGCAAAGATGGCAACGAAAATGATTAGGGGTATGGAACAGCTTCCATATGAGAAGATATTTAAAAGACTGGGACTGTTCAGTTTAGAAAAGGGATGACGAAGGGATGGGGGGATATGATGGAGGTCTCTAAAATCATGAATGGTGTGGAGAAAGTGAATATGGAAGTGTTATTTAGCCCTTCATGTAACACAAGAACTAGGGGTCACTCAATGAAATTAATAGTCTTTTCCTTTATATAGCTTGGGCCTTTGATCTTGTCCTCATGTAACAGGTGACCAGCAGACAATGGCTCACTCCTCATGGCATAGCTTCCAAAGGCTGGGTTTTTGCATAATCGGAGGTAGGGAATTTGCATTCACTTCCCACTAGATATTTCTCAGGAAGACCACTTAACACATTTTTGTTCCAGTAGTCCATTCTTGTCTTGCACATTGTTCAATATAGTCTTTTGAATCCCCATCTGTTGCATTTTCTCCCCCCCTCCCCCACCCCTCCCGGCCCCTATTCCTTGAGAGGTTACATACAATCCTGGCCCATAATAATACATACGCCATTTATTTAACAAATGGGAGGGGGGGGTCAGTAAGGTCTCCCAAGGATATGGCAGGAAATTGTCATAGCTGTCGCCATGTATAACATTATAAAATTGTTTATGAAAGCAGAGTGTTCTGTGGCATTGGGGTAAACTGCTGGAAAAGCAGTTTTAGAACTGCTGTATTCAGGAAACTAATTTAAAGATGTGCTGATTGCACACAAGTGGTAGACAATTTAAAACAAAGACTAGCCATAACAATGAGAGACTTTTACAAAATTTTTAGTTAATCAATGCAGATGTCTCCAGGATCTTGGCTAAATTACAAATAAAACTGCGTCATTCCAATTAAGTGTGTGTGAGAGAGAAGTGAATAATTTGTTCATTACAAGAGTTCTTTTAATCACCAATTTTGAGAAACCTCCAGAGTTGCTTTATAGCCATGGAGTATTTTGATTCGCTTGAATGGCTTGCTTTGAATCACACTTCAATAAACCCTGAATTTGAAGGGATTTTTCTCCAGCTCACTCGTAGTAATAAGTTGTAGAATCCAAAGGGTTGTGATCAAACTTTGTCTTGAAGTGCTTTTACCGTAACTAGAAAATCTTAGAGCATTACAAGAGAATTTGGGTAACTGTGGGAAGTGCAAAACAAATGCAAGAGGTCTAAGATACTAGAGCAGGACTGGGTAAGCTTCTTGGCCAGAGGGATGAAAGATCTGATAATGGCATATACTGAATATCCCCATCCCATTCAGTCCCAAAGAGAGAGAGAGAGTGGAGGCACAGCAGTGGAGATTTTCCAAAACACCCTCTCCCGCCACCCTCAATTTGGTTAAAATGTGAAACATGCAAGATTGACTGAGAACCTCTGTCTACACCAAGCTTTCCTGTATCATCATGCCAGTGTGCTTGAGTCTTGATCTGGTGAGCAGTGACACGGGCTTTTCTGCTGAGATGGTCAACAAAGGTGGCATTTGTAAATGTTGTTTGAAGTTTTGGACACTGAGGGCTGACCTGATCCACTGAAGTGAATAGAAGTCTGGTGACTCTGAGGAGTTGGATCAGGCTATTGCCTGCTAAGAGCTGCACTGAATGGCTTTGTTTCACATTCACTGATGACCAGCCATCCGATCGTAATGAGCTTTTGCCACCACCAATAAGGATTGAATTTGACTAGCTGACCAGGCAGTTCTGTGCTCTTGCTTAACCAAAACTATAAAGTCTCCACCATGCAGCACATTCTAGCTTTAAAAAAACAGAAACAAAACTAATAGGTTAATAAGTACATATTTAACATTTTAGCTTAGATTTTTCTTGCTCTTTAGTTTTCTCGTGTCGTCTTTTTCTCTTGTTTCCCCCTTTCCCCCCTCCTTTTCTTTCTCCTCTATTATGTCATCAATTCCTCATCTGTAAAATGGAGATAATGGAACAACAAACAAAACTTTTCATTTTGAAAATGGCAAACTTTTGAGTCGTGACAACCATCACAACTGACCCTTTCTGTAAACTCTTTTGGTTTTGACAAATTGGTATTTTTCCAACAAAAGAACAGTTAATTGGAAAATTACTGACCAGTTCTAGCTCTAATCACTAAACTTTTCTCTCTCTTGGAGCACACTGCAGCAAAACCTTATGCAGGAAATCATAGAATCATAGAATATCAGGGTTGGAAGGGACCTCAGGAGGTCATCTAGTCCAACCCCCTGCTCAAAAGCAGGACCAATCCCCAATTAAATCATCCCAGCCAGGGCTTTGTCAAGCCTGACCTTAAAAACTTCTAAGGAAGGAGATTCCACCACCTCCCTAGGCAATGCATTCCAGTGTTTCACCACCCTCCTAATGAAAAAGTTTTTCCTAATATCCAACCTAAACCTCCCCCACTGCAACTTGAAATGCAAGTGGCAGGAATGGTTTGAAGTGTACCCAGTCCTCCTGTGATAGCTAGTACTTACAAAATGCTGCTCATCTATAGGTCTGAGTGCATGCAAAGTAGGTAAGTGTCATCTCAGATGATGAACTGATTTAGGGAGAGGTTGTGAGTTGCTCACGGTCACAGAGAGCAAAGTTAGTGGATGAGCCAAGAATAGAACCCATATTTCCTGTCTTCCTGTCCTGTGCCCTGTCCACAGGGCCCCACTGCCTCCATGAACTTCTCCAATATTTACATTCTTTCCTGTATTAGAAGAAAATGAGACAGATGGGAGATATGGAGTGGATCGGTGTGGGCAACCATGGGTGTGCAAATAATAGACCTCAAAAAAACGAATGTAACTGGAATTTACTTATTGATCCTTTTATTTATTTATTTATGTATAAACAAAATCTTTTCCCATCTAGATTTAAATTAAAAAATTTTGTGTGTTTCTTATTGAATTGCATTGCAGTATACACAGCATCAATCATGAAAGGCTTTTTTTCCCACCTATATGTATTTTGTGTGTGTATAGGGCTTGCTGACTTTCCAACTGAGGAAACCTTTTCCTCCTCAGATGCCCTCTGGCTTTGGGACTCTGTGCCACGCAGATGAACTGGCTCGAAGGTGGATTTACAGTTGTGTATGGCTCAGAAAATTGCAAAGTAGTTCCCATCTTTTAAGCTTTGCTTCATCTCAAGATGCCTGCTTGATTATTGCACTGGGATGTCCTTCAGGATATGAATATAGAATTCTGATGCCAGTTTGCAGTGAAAACTTAATGTGTATACACAGGTTGTGTGTCCTTGTTGGATATTTTATTCCTGCTATGTGGCTAGATGATGAAGTTCAGGGCATAATTTAATACTGAAAGAATTTCTATTTACAAGCTTAAAAAAACCCCCAAACCTTGAAAGTTTAATACGTAGGAAAGTAATGATAAACAACATATGCTTCTGTACAAACGTGCTGGAAAGACTGTAGGGGCTACTGAGAGACAAGACAATGAAACTCAATGAGAGATGAAGTTGGTATTACTAAGTACTTAATAGGATCTTCAGTAAAATGTCACAGATTGGGGAGGAAGCAACTTCTTGCCTCTGGGATAAGTAACTTATGTAGTTTAGTGGAAGGCCATCTATAAACTAAATAGAACTCTCAAGTTGAGAACATAAAAACTTAAAGCTCAGGAAAATACTTGGGTGATACTGAATACAATCCGTGGAGATAACCCAACTGCTATGAAGTGTATATGTTGAGATGAGAGGTAAAAATCGTCAGACGTTTGGACATAAGTTAAAAATTTAAGACCCCATTTGAAATATTTTATTCAACGCTAATCACCTAATTACTGGAAGAACTTTGCTCAGATTGAAAGTAACCATGAAGAAGTGATAGCGAGTTCATAGAGGCATGGGAGATACTGAAAAGAAGAGAAACTTATAGGAGCGTTTACACTGACAAAGGAGAATATCAGGAAAAAATTATTTATGTATAATGGCTAATTACCTTTCCCGTTTTAAAAAAATGTAGGTTCCCCACATATGAAAGTAGGTGAGAGAACTACAGTATGGCCAGGGCAGCCTTTTCTTTCCAGTGCATAACTTTCTTTTCTTTTAAGATACTGCGGGGATGAATCTTTGTCATAGCTGTCTGTTTCTTATTACAGACAAACTATGATCATTCTGAAACATTACTGATTTCTATAGTGCATTTGCAGTAGAGGTGATAAATTAACATATAAACGCAGCTTTCAAAAAAATCACTAGCCCAGTGGCCCCCAACCTATCTGTGGGAATAGCATATTCCTATTCCCAGAAGTCTGTGGCGGGCGCCAGACACCCCGCCGTTGAGACGTGGCAGCGGGAAGAAGCGTCGCTGCCGAACTGCCGCCGAGAAAGAAGCTCAGCTCTCGTTTAGGTACCTGGCTGAAGTTGCCAAATTTTCAAAATTGGCCCAAAGACTTCCCATATTTGCTTTTAAATGTAAACAATTGCTCTATTCTTTTCCAGTTTAAATTTGGGTTAATCTTGCTGTATGTATTGAAGAAGAATAAGAATGCAAGAACAGGAATGATGCGCATATTTTACATTTTCGTTAGGCAGCATATAACTCTTTGCCTTTTTTATATGAATCATAATTGTCCTGAACAAGAGCACTCTCAACCTCCATTGAATTCAATGGGAGTCATGCCCCCATAAGGACAGCAGGAGCATACTTTTTATTTATGTTTGGCACTCTTCAGCCTGCACATTTCCCCCACTGCTATTAAAATACAATTTAATTGGTTTGCTTTTGTTAATTAAAAAAAGGGGGGAGGAGGGAGTAGCAGCCTTAACTGTGTTGGTGCATCACTAGTCCTCACTAAACATTATCGTGGCACAGGAGCTCCAGCAGTCCATGCTACTAGTACATAGAGACAGTACCCCATGGAGCTGTTGCTGATTAAACTCTCATGAAACACAAAGAAGCAGCAGAGGTCCTCTGTGGTAAACAGAGTATTTATTTTAACTACATTAGCATAAAAGAGCACTTTGAAACTCCCTTTAAAAATAAACAGGATTCCTGTTCTTTTAGGTTTTGCTTGCTCTTTTAAAAACTGATAGGTTTCCAATAACCAGTAAAAACCACAAGCTACTTCATTAAAATTTAACAGAGATGTTTTCCTATAAACTTGAATCATTCTATCATACTTTTTATTTTAAACTCCCTACTTTTGAATGTAAAGTGTAGCACTGTTCCCCTCTAGAAGATATGGAACAGCATAGAGATGAAGGGTACATGCACAGAACAGCACCGTAATAGCAGCATACAAAAGTAATGTCATACAGAAATGTTGCCTCTACATCTGGTCTTCTACTGGTCCATGGCTGCATCCTACTCTCTTCCTGTTCACTAGCCTGCTTTGTTTCTCCCAGTCACCTCTCCGGTATACCTCTTTCCCCTTGTTCCCTGATGGTCTTCCCCTCCTAATTATCTTTGCTATCTTAGCATATTACAGGAGAGTACTCTTAATGCATAGAGTTGGCTCTGTGATACCGGGGGCATTGTGATTCTAGTTACTTGCTGTTAGAATATACAAATAGTTTAGATCTAATCATCTACTGAAACTCTCATATTAATGTAGATTTATGTACCTCTCTTAAGAGGAATAAACATTTTTTCAGTCCATTGAATTTTATAACTACATCCCTCTATATTGTGTGAATAAAACTATAAATAGTTATAGAAAATTGTGTTGCCCGTAAAGCAGCTCTTAAGATTAAAAGTAATGAATCTCACAAGGCGCGTGGAGGTTTCATGTCGTCTAGAAAGCTCTCTTCACTGTGATGACTTGGTGATCTGTATCCTGATTATATATACAGAATCAGGTGTAGGCTTACCAATATTTCTACAATGTTTAAACCCCTCACTGTTGTTTTAATATTTATTTTACCATAGCACTCAGAGGATCCAATTAGGAATGGGATCATTGTGCTGAACAGTGTACAGATACATAGGAACAAGTGGGTTGTGCCTTAAAGATCTTACAATCTAAAATTTCCATGCAGTGTTGTTATATTAAGTTGTCAAACAGTTTATGTAGAGGTTAGCTATAATATTCTCTGAAATATTTTTCTTCTAAAAAAATTAATTACTAAGCTGCCTTGGATATAAACTTGGAATCTTAGCATTAATCTACATTCCTGTTTATTTGATAATGACCTCTGTTGTTATAGTAGCATGCTCTACTTGGAATACTAATTTACTGAAACATATTACAAATGTTTGTCATATAGCATTATAACTGACTGCATAGAAAACGATTGTACTATAGTAAACATACACGAATTGGGTATCTAATTATGTTCTCATGTACACAAGTATCAGATACTAGAATGTTCATAGGTTTGATAGTTTGATGTACCATGAACTAAATATGTGTTCTGCTGTGCAAAACAGATACATAAAAAGCTAGACAGTGCTTCTTGGAAAGTGATTTAAAATTTCACATTGATTAATGTTATCAGACTTTCTTCCAGTCTGCCTCAGCTTGCAATGATTTAATTTTAATGTTTTGAGAGATGGGCTATCCCACTAAAAGAAAAAGAGTACTTGTGGCACCTTAGAGACTAGCCAATTTATTTGAGCATAAGCTTTCGTGAGCTACAGCTCACTTCATCGGATGCATACTGTGGAAACTGCAGAAGACATTATGTACACAGAGACCATGAAACAATACCTCCTCCCACCCCACTCTCCTGCTGGTAATAGCTTATCTAAAGTGATCACTCTCCTTACAACGTGTATGATAATCAAGTTGGGCCATTTCCAGCACAAATCCAGGTTTTCTCACCCCCCCCCTTTTTTTTTTTTTCCAAAAACCACACACACAAACTCACTCTCCTGCTGGTAATAGCAGGGCTATCCCACTGTAGTCTTGCATACTAGAGGAGAGGGGTTTAAACACACCAGAGTAGAGTGGAGTAAATATTAGAGGGACCCATATTTTAAGTATCACATCTATTCCCTCCAGTATAAGCTCCCTTTCCCCTATCCATTATCCTGCCCACACCAAGTTTATGCTCTTTTATTGTCCTCACAACCCCATTTCTTCTCTGGTTTGGGGGAAATCCTTGGGGGTGTATGGGGAGTAAATGCCAAGTCTCACAGACAGAAGACTATCTCCTAAATGGGAGCCACAGGGCAAAGAACTCACTGTAACACGGTCACTTCTCTCAATGCTAACCATATTCAGCTGTGCTAGGGAGAAAGAGATGGAACCATGTCTCTGGTTTGCATTCCACCTCATTCTTACCTTCTGCCTTCGCCCACCAGGTGTCTGACCTCTTGATAAGGACTTCTAGCAGCTGTCTTTTCAGCTGCTCACACAACCTAAAAGGTTTTGTATCTGGTCTCCAGAACAATCAATAACTTTTTGTGCTGCCTTCGGAAATGTTCCAGGTATGTCAGTCGTGGCATCTCTGATGTACACTGTGGTTTCTTTGTTGTGCCTTTTTAGCTCATGGATTCTTTCAGCTTGAGCTTCCAGCTGATGCCCTAATTCAGCTTCATTTGTTCTTCTCATTGTTCCTTTGGCATGGAAGAGGGACTTAAGCACAGGTCCTGTGGGAGACTAAGAACAGTTGCCATTGAAACATCATCTCTGAATCTTGCTAAGGATAGCGCTCTGTGGAAAACAGTTTCTGGACTGATAGCTGTGATTGTCCCTCCCTTGCTAAATTTATATTTTTGGCCATGTCAGCAAATGTTTTGATTCCAGTTTTCTTGACTGGGCTGAAGAAGTTACATGTCCCATCAGAATCATTTGCGTTGCTCAGAAATCACTCTGCTTGTTCTTCACCAACATCTACTATTTTCAGTAGAGACTCTTGTACATCTGATGTTACATGCAGTCCCGTAGATACGTTGATAAGCCCCTCTGGATGTGATTCAGAATCAAATGGGTTTTTCATGTTGTTGATGACATGATTGGTAAGAACTGTAACATTCATCCCTCTTCATTGCAGAGGCAAGGATTGGCTTGTGGATTTTGTCTTCAGTACTTCTTGCTAGTCCACTTCTTTCTTTCATAGCTTTGGATATTCAGTCAGGAGATGGCTTATGAGGGTCCTCTGACAGGGGTAATCTGAAGAAGGAACTTAAGTCATCCATATGATTTGTGGATGTTGCTCTGGTGACTGAGCCTGATGAACATGTGGTTTTGTATAATGCCACTTCAGTCCTTCGGTCAGAAATAGCCACAGTGAAATCCTCAGAATATTATCCAAAGCCCGGTGATTGTAGTATACAGAGGTCAGCTACTTTTGTGCTCCAGTTGGTACACGAATTTGTCCTTTGGTTGACAAGTACAGAGAAATATAATTCAGCCAGCAATAGTGTCATCCTTCAGAAGACATTCAAAGAAGGTGCCTCTCAATTGCAGAGTGCGTAATATTTAACAGTTCCAAAATTATCACACCGTTGCACATAAGCCTTGCTGCAGAGCTGCACCATGAGTTTGGGGCTCACAGTTCAGTTGATATAGTACACTATCATGGATTCTGCATCAGTTATGATGAGCTGCAACATGACTCTGACTAGTTTTTACCGTTTAAGTTAATTTCAGCACCTTAATATGGTGGTGATTGGTCAAAGCTACAAAATGACAACATACTAAAAGATATTTGTATTGGTTTTGCGTGGTCAAACATATTTTTCAGAAATGCTGAAGCTATTTAGTCTGAGGCAAAAATGGCAAATATCAACATTTTGCAATATACTAATGTGAAATGTTTTCACATTGCATATTCTTAATGAGGAAGTATCTCACAAGTCATTATAATAGTTTCCTGTATTTTCAATTGATATTTGCATACCAGCAGATGAGTTTCATACTTGAAGGTTGTGCATTGGTAGCAGTAGGTTGCCTGTCCATAGTTTGTACTGCATTAGAAGGTAGATATAAATGTACATGAATTCCTAACGTAATTCTTTTCCATTTGTAAGCTTTTGTATGTACAGTGTAGCATCTAGTCTGCCCAGAAGAAGGTTTTAATTTGTAGTTGCCTGTGCTTTCAGTACTAACTTTTGAAATAGCTTTTTAATTTAGTGACTCTTGCGCACAGGTCAGTTACAGTGAGATCGCAATACACAGCTTTGTATTGGGCTTCAATCAAAGTGCTCACTAAACCAAATGGCAATTTAGATACTAACGTATAGATCTAATTTAAAATACATGCTCTTTTCTTTTAGTGAAAATGCTTTTCTTCTGACACCAGAGCTTACTCCACTGAAGCTGGGAGGTCTGTCTTTTGAAAAAGCAGCTGGGTGCCATTATCATGGGCTTGAGTAAGTTTCCTTGCACTGCTTGATGTGATTGTTTTCTCAACACTGTCATCTAGCATAAAACCCAAGTTATAGGTGGGACCCACTTTATGCAACCTGGATACTATTTATAGAGAAGTAGATTTACAAATATGTTTCAGACATTTACTAAATGGTTTTAGTCCTGAACATTACATGTTTTTGGTTCCCTCCACACCCCACCCCAAAAAAACCAGAAACCCACAACCTCTTCTGTTTTCTTTACCCTCACTTTCTGGACTGGTATCAAGTGCTATACTCCTGTCTCCTTGATGATCATGAAGAATGTGACTTTGGCATTGTCTATACACACACAAGTTGTACTGCTTTAACTTTACTGCATCTATATTCAGGCCTGTAACTTCTGAGAGAGATGCTTCATTTGCATAGTTAAATGTCTAAATTAAAATATGGTTTTACTTCAGATCAAATCATAGATATTTTCAGCTGAATAGTCATGAGATATGTTTATAACAATATTTTTAATGTAAATGAAATTTGTGGTAAAGATTGCTGTATGTATCTATATAATATTCCAGGAATGTCAGTGTGTGTGTCACTCTGAAGTTTAGCATGTCTGTTGAATCAGTATGAAACGACAGAAACAGCTGCAAGCATGGTTGAAAGCTCTTCTTGTTCAGAACATTACCAGGTTGAATCATCACAGTCTGTTACTGTCCAATTTTAAATTCTCAGCCATGTTGACTTCACAGATTACACCTGTGTGGTGTACAGCTACAGTAAGGATCTGTGCCATGCCAAGTGTTCTTGGCAATTTGGTTGAATTAGCTATGAGAACACATCACCCTTCCTCTACAGATTATTTGCATGCAAAAATTTCACACACAAGTCAACACAACCACCCACACAACAAAACAAACTGCACACACAATGACTCCAAACACACACAGCCCTGCATCTCAGCACAAAACCCCATTTTTTGTTTTTTTGTTTTTTTACACATCTCTTAGGAAGAATAAACATCCTAAAATACAGGAAAGGGCTGAACAATAAACCATCAGTTTTGCATCCTAATCTGATGACAAATTTCAGTGATTTAGCACTATAGATTTATGTGGTATAATTTTATCACTCGTATTGGCACTTTATGGATGTCTTCAAGAAGAGCACTTGAGGTGTGGGTGAGAGGAGGAGAAAGAATAACATGGACCTAGTTAACAGAGTGATGGGCTCCCTAGAAATTCCTGAGATAGAGTAGATAGAAATAGACTTTCATAAAACTCTGAAAGCTCACTTAAAATACTGTAATTTTGGAGGAGGTGAGTAAAAAGGGTTCGAGGAAAGGAACTGAAGTATACTGCTCAGGTTGTGTTGCCAATTTTGCTTGAACATGATTTTTCTTGCCCCTAATCTTAATCCTTGCACTCTGAAAAAGAGTACCTGATGTGGGTGAAGATGGTTTCTCTATGAGATCTATACTATATAGATTCTAATACAATCCTTCTTGTATCTGAAAGTCACGTAGCTTAATGCATTACTAGAATGCAAATGTCTGTCACATGGCAGGAAGCTTTCAATAAAATATAAAGCAAAGGGATTGATAACTTTAAATATTTAACAAGAGCCTGATTATATTTATAAGAGAAACACGCTCTATTGTCAACATCCCAGTATGTGCTAAAGGGAGAAACAAGACTTCCATAATGCCAAATCCTGCATTCAATAATTCAAGTAAACTTTCTGTTGACTTGAACGGAAATTTTACCTTAGAGAGAACCGAGTAAGGATAGTGGGATTTGGCCCCTATTAAATATGTAACCCAACTTCATCTTGTTGACTTGAATGTAGCAGAATCCATGAGAGTGTCTCTCATGTAAGCTAGTTTGTTAGGTCATTCAACGCAGTTGTCAAGGGCAACCTAGCAGTTCAAGTAAAGAGGCACTGCAGACATTTCCATAGTTAAACTTAAGCATGGTTATTCAGTTTTTCTAATGGGAAAAAATTCCCCAGCTCTGTTACAATGGTCACTGGTTTTGTGTTTTTGTTTTTTTTTCCTATTTCAATTTTAGATACTGTCTAGATAACAGAAAAGCTTTAGAGAGAGATGTGAAATTTGCTGAACTTCAGACTCGTCTAATTCGCTATGAAACGCAGACTACGTGTACTAAAGAGTGCTGTCCTGTACCATGTGTCTTGAGCCCTCTTCCATCTCCTGCAGTTTTGTCAGAGCCTGGAAGTGTCCCAGATGGGGAATCTTTACAAAGTGAACTCAGAACAGAAGCATCAAGGCTAAAACGCAGATCAAAAGACTTTGATTGCTTTCATTCCAACAAGAGGTAATGCACTAAGTAAAATTTAAAAAATTAAGATTTCTTTTAAAGCATCTATCTATTTAAATGTTTAATCCCTCTTCTATCAATTTGCTATTTCTCAAGTGTGACCTCCCATTGACTATATTAGATGCATTAAAACCATAAACCTAAGGCATTTTAATTTAAGAAATTGAGGGCTGCATCCTGCAAGGTGCTGAGTGCCTCTTGAGAGGTGCCAAAATGCGCTTAGTAGCCACTGAAATTGTTATTTGTTTTGAAATGGCACTGAGAGTCCTCAGCACATTGTGCTGGTGACTGTACAAACCTGGAATAATACAGACCACGGCCAATAGAGTTCACAGTTTAAGTAGAGAAGACCCACTGAAGTTCCAGTTCACCCAGCCCTGACCCTCTCCTCATTCAAATCCTTTAAAAACCCAGTTTTTTAGAATGCCCCACAAGAAGCATTTTTATATCATTTGCATCAATGTAAAATCGTCAGCGAGTGCATATGCCGCAGCTGAACAATTGTGTGATCTTATTACTGTAATTCTTCCCATCCTGTCCTCCCAATTGTTAGTTACACTCTTGTTGTCGCACACCTGCTCTTCAAGCAGGGATTGTGTCCAGTGGGGATTTTAATATACTTCCTCAGCAAAGATGCTGCCAGATTCTGGTGTTCTGTATAAATAGTAAGAAGTGGAATTGTGGTTGTTCTCCATTTCACTGGATTGAGCCCTTATCTTAGGAGTTTCAAGCATTCTCTTCTTGACCCTGTCTTGGTCTAGATTCATGAGAAGAATAAAACACTGGACTTGGTGACTTGGCAGGCCTATTCGTCTTCATTTTTACTGGCTTAACAGGGAGAGGCTCCACATGGGAGAATGTGTCAAACAAGGATGTTTTTTCAATTGGGATGGGGGCAGAGGGAAGGAATTCCTGCAGTTTTTGTGTCCACCTTTAATTTGCATGCGTCTCCTCTGTCCCTCTGTCCTCCTCTGTGATTTGTTCCAAACGCTGGTTTTTCTGTAGCATCTGCTATACAAAAGACTCCTTCACTCTGTTCTGGTTTAACTGTTGGAGAACAAATCATTAGTAGGTAAGGGAAGCGAGTCTTCCTCACTTAGTAGGGGAAAGAAATTCTGTTAATAGTTTGTCACTGCTCACCATTTTCAGCCTCCATTTGTTTGAATGTACTGCATATCTTTAATATTTTAAGCAGTTATAGTAGCCATTTATAGTTGAGACAAAACCAGCAAGACGATAAACACTTACCTGATTTTTAAAATTTTTTTCCTCCAGACTAATAAAAACTGAAAGCACAGATTCTCTCCTGTCTCAGGCAAGTGGAAGTAGTGTGGGTCACCATTCAATAGGTGTCATAAGACAACAGCCAGGCAGATCATTGTCTCTAAAATCTGCGTCTGTTAAGCAGCCTAGTGGTCAGACCAACAAAGTGACTGCAGAGGCTGGCCCAGCAAGTCAGAGATGTGTGCAAGAGTCAGAAACTTCAAAGCCAGTTAAGGAATCAAGATCTCAGAAACATATACGGGTAAATATATCTATATATTTATATTTGTCTCCCCCCGCCCACCTGATACCTGCCCCTTCCCAAAAGATAAGATTCCCCATTTTTAGCCTCTTTCAAAACATGGGACCAGTCCCCAAATCTTTATTATTTAGTTCTGCTCAAGGGAAATTTGTAGAAATCAAGAGAAGTTTTGCATAAGTAAGGCTTGCAGGACTGTCAGAAAAGAACTTAGTACACACAGTAGAGTGCCCAAGAAACAAAGAAAGAGAAAGAGACAAACAGCAATAGATAACAGATGTGAAAAAGGGGAAATAGAAATGAATATAAATTAGAAGTTACGAAATATAGAAACTTGATAAGGGAAGCCAGATATCAAGGAAGGGTCCATGGTTGGCAGAGTTAAGAACAATAACAAGATTTTGGGGTGGGGAATATCAGGAACAAAAATCCTAGCAATGATAGAGGCCAGTTACTAGAAGGAGATGGTGTTACTGTTAAAGATGGAGAAAAGGAAGAAGTGTTCAGTAAATATTTCTCTTCTGTATTTGGAAAGAAGCAGGATGATGTGCTTGTATCTAGAGCCATCTGGAAATGGAAAGCTGTTCCTGTGAAAAAATTTTACTCTGGAAAAAAAATTTTTTTTCATCCCAAATGGCAATGAAAAGTTAAAAACATGGAATTTTTCATAGAAAGGGATTTCCAGGAAAATTCCATCTTGGAAGAACCAAAATGTAGCCTTTTGGCTTTCTGCCTGCAGAAAATGAAATTGACAAGCCTTCCCAGCTGACTGCTGAAGGGTGAGCACCCC
Source organism: Lepidochelys olivacea (assembly GCF_965140295.1). Lineage (NCBI taxonomy): Eukaryota > Metazoa > Chordata > Testudines > Cheloniidae > Lepidochelys > Lepidochelys olivacea. The sequence goes on along the minus strand of NC_140412.1, from coordinate 24,646,924 downwards.
ATTTTTCCATCGCTTCCCCTACCTCTTAGTTGCCAGAGAGATAACTAGGCTGCCAAGGATGTGGGGCAGGAAGAGAGCTGGGGCGCTCAGCCTCCTTGCCTCCCTCAAATCTGTTTGCCAGAAGGGAAGCTGGGCAGGCAAAGTACTGAGGTGCTGAAAGAGTGCTAATGTACCAGTATTCAAAATCAGCAATGGATGACCTGGATAACTATAGGCTGGTTAGCTTGAAGTCAATCCAAGGCAAGTAAATGGAAAACCTGGTATGGAATTCAATACATAAAAAATAAAGGATGGGGGTATTATTAAGGCCAGTCAGCATGGTTTTAGGGAAAATAGGTCTTAATGGACAAACCAGATTTCATTCTTTGATGAAATTGCAAGGTTAGTTGATGAAGGTAATAACAGTGTAATATACTTGGACTTCTGTAAGGTGTTTCACTTACTACCACTCAACATTCTAATTTAAAAATGAACACTATACAATATGAATAGAGCCCACATTAAATGCATTAAGAACAAGCTAACTGAAGGAGCTCACAGTAGTCATTAGTGGGGAATCCTCATCAAATGGGGGTGTCTGTCTCCAGTGGGTTTCACAGGGATTAGTCTAAGTCTCAACATTACTCAGCTTTTGCATTAATGACTTGAAACTATATATAAAATCAATGCTGTTAAAATTTGCTTAGTAAACTGGGCCCATTCAATCAAAATGTGTTTTAATACAACCAAATGCAAAGTTCTGCATCTACAAACAAGGAGTGCAGGCCTATGGAATAGGGGACCATATCCTATACATCAGTGACTCCAAAAAGGGTCTGAGTGTCATAGTGGACAGGCTTATGCTCAAATAAATGTTAGTCTCTTAAGGTGCCACAAGTACTCCTGTTCTTTTTGCAGATACAGACTAACACGGCTGCTACTCTGAAACCTGAACTCCCAGTGTGGTGATGTGTCAAAAGAGCTAATGCTGTCCTTGGATGTATGAACAGGGGAGTAGCAAATAGGAGTAGGAAGGTGATTTTACCTTGGGATTGGTGAGATAGATACTAGAATACTGTGTACAGGTCTGGTGTCCCCGTTTTAAGAAACGTGTTGAAAAAGTGGGGAAGAGGCCAAAAAGAGCCAAGAAAATTATTTGAGAGCTGGAGAAAATGACATACATTGAGAAACTTAAAGAGGTCAATATGTCTAGCTTGTCAAAAAGCAGACTGAAAGACCTGATTACAGCACGTAAGTATTGTCATGGAGAGAAAATATTGGCTACTAAAGGGCTTTTTAATCTGGCAGAGAAAGGCAAGAACCAGTGGATGGAAACTGAAGCCAGTCCGATTCAAATTAGAAATAAGACACAGATGTTCAACAGTGAGGGTGGTCAGTTATTGGAACAAACTAATGGGAAGTGGTGGATTCTTCATATCTTGTTGTCAAGACTGGATGCCTTTCTGAAACACAAGTTGTTGGGCTCCACACAGGGGTAACTGTGTGAAACTTAATGGCCTGTGATGTACAGGGGGTGAGACTAGAAGATTTAATAGTCCCTTCTGGCCTTAAACCCTATGAATCTGTGAAAAATATGAAAATGAGGATTTTCCATTACCCTCATGGATATGTGAAGCAGGAAAATACAATATATATCACTTTATTTTAAATAATGCCTAGCAGCTATACATAGTGTTCCATCTTCAAAGCACTATGTAAATGTTAATTAATCCTCAGCACTCAGGTGAAGTAGGTATTCTCTTCATTTTCCAGATGAAGGAAATGGAAACTGTTAAATAAATTTGCCCTAAGCTGCAAAATGAACTAGTGGCAGAGTCAAGGCTAGAACTGAAGATTTCCAGTCTCCCCGTCCCATACTCAGTTCAAGTCACCAAGCTGCCTCCCTAAAATTAATCTTTGGGGCAGAAGGGCAAGAAGTTATGTATGGGTTTATTCTTTAAAAGTGGGCTATTGGAAAGCTTGTCATGGTGATAATTGATCCTAATTCCTAAGTGTGCCTGTGTTGTCTCCAAGATGCTGACAGAAGTGGTTGCTAAAACACTTAAGAAACACGGCATTGCAGAGAACCACAAATGCTTTGCATCATGCAGCCAGCGTCTGTTTGAGATATCCAAGTTCTATTTAAAGGTACTTTTTTTTTTCCCCCTCTTGGTCCCACAATTGTACATAGTTACTCCACCAAAACTATATCCAGGATTAACACGTTTAAAGGGATATGATGATTGAGATCGACAGCTCCAAATATTATACTTTTTGAAAAATATATTTTTAGCTCTATTTGCATCCTGTTTGCTGAAAACTTGTAAAAGGGAAATTGCTCTACACGACCATGTGATGGAGGATCCAGAGCTAAGTTTGTCTGTTGTTGGACACATGAGTGCATGTTTTGTGCTTCCAAGATGCAGGGCAAGCAAAATTATAAAACTGAACAAGAATCCGATCACCCTGCATGTAACTGGTAAATCTGATTCTCTGAGGTCCAGACTTCACAGTATCCCTATTTCCTAGTGACGGTGTTGAGAAAATAAAATGTTAGCTGTCAACAAGTGTAAATCAACAGAGCTGGAGCTACTGTTGTAAATCACAGCCACTGGTTGTAAATCACAATCACCCATGACCATCTGTTGTTTCTATTCTACACAAGAAAGGTTAGCAAGGCTTGCTCTTCGTAATTCATCTGCCCTCTCCAACAAGACAAGTGAACTGGGCCAAATATTGACCTGTTCTAAGATATGGAAATTTCAGTGATGTAAATTAGGCCCATTTTCCTAGTGTGTAATTGGGTGCCTGTGGTAAAGTAGAGTAACTTGTACTGAGTTAATGTTGTGTAGGAGTAACATATCTTGAGGAGACAGAACAATGAGATAGAGCAAGAAAAACAACCAAGAAGATGATGTAGGACCCCTTCTGTCACCTCTGTATATACATTGCACATGTTTTGCACACCTGTTTGGGCATTTAATGGATGCAGATTACCCTTCCAACTTACATCAATCTGATGTGTAAATGCACTGCTATTTATACCTGTTGAACATGCCCTTACCTTCAAAAGTAGTCTTATCAATGCCTTATATTGTGCTGCAGTTATTTTGTACTTTATATTTGGATTCCCTCAATAGATAACAGGGCCGATCATCAGTCTGGAGACAAGTAAAGATGCTGTTTTATCATCAGAAGCCCTCTCTTGACTTGACTTGCAGTAATAATCAGTCTGTCTCTAGCACTTTATGTATTTTTCTTTCCTTTTTTAGAATCTAATCTAAACACTGATTGCAGAGGTTTCAAAAACTTGCCCTCACTTATACAAAGCTTTAGGAGACCATTATGTTTCACTTGTGACAATGAAGAGCACATTCATTGTTCTGGACAAAGCCCATTGATTACAAGGTGAAGAGGGAGATGTCAATAAACTTCATGCTGAGTCTGTAATCTTCACTTCTTGCTGTAATGTCCTTCCTTTCTCAACCGTTCCAAAGCTATTGGCTGAAAAGGAAGAGAATTTGTGCGAGTAGCTGGAACTGTAGATTCCATGGCATTGCTCAGCAAAGTGCCTGTGAACTTTCTGTAGAACTCCACGGCAATCCAACACTTTTCACCAGGCAGCCTTCTGTTTTCAGTTACCCTCAGTTTTCAGAAGTAATTGGGGTAAAATTTTCAAAAGTGCCTAAGTGACTTTCAAAGTCAGTGTGGTTTAGGCTCCTAGATTACATAGGCACTTTTGAAAATGTTACCCTAGAGGTTTAGGGAACAGAGTAGTAAGGGCAAATTCTATCCTTAACCAACAGCCTGGATGACTGTTGGACTATAGACTATGGAGAGGTGGCGGGCTGTAGACTGTGGAAAGGTGATGGATGGGGTATAGGGTCCTTTCCTTTCCACACAGGACACTGAAGGGAGGAGTAGCTGCTGGACCTATGTAATTGTAAATCTGATGGCCTTACCCCTTAAAAAGCCCATTTGAATGCAGAGAGTTATGTTTCACTTGTGAAACGTGCTTGGGTCCGCTCAAATGTGCTTGGGTCCGCTGAATTCTTCCCCTCATCTGCAGTAGAGCCACACGAGTGCTGTGGCATTGTGTGTTTGCCACTGGGGGTGAGGCCATATTCTCCCCTTAAAGGGTGTAGGAAATGTACAAGTGTAGTTCTCTTTTCCCCTTTCTACTACATTCCTACCTGCTTGCTACATGCCACCTGGGAGGGGTCAGACTCCAAAATAGAAAAGGTGGTGGTTTTCCTTTTCGGGACTGATCTCTCTCACAATTTCACCTCCTCTGGTCACATTTATTTTGGAGCTCTGCCCTTTGTTACAAGAGTGCAGTAAAAGTGCCTCGTTATAGTTAAATGTTCAGTCAGGGCCTATAAGAATTTTGAACAGCATATAGAGCATCTCTGTAGCTTTGAAAGCGTTCAGGGGACAGGCTAAATCCCAAAACTTGAGTGACAAATTTAGATGGCCTTTGGTAACTGCAGAGTGAGGCACAACCCATTGTTAATGGATTAGGAGAGAGGGTAGTCTCAGAAAAGAAATACGTAATCAAGTTTTCCAATTAGGGAGCCCTAGGAGATCCTCAATCAGGGAAAGTCCCTACAGGTAACTTTAATGTTAGCATCAGCTCCAGCGGAGGTATATGTATGTTCAAGTCTGTCTGGCAGCAATTCTATCAAATGATGTGTTCTCTGTTTAGGATCTGAAAACTTCCAGGGGACTGTTTGATGAAATGAAGAAAACAGCAAACAGTAATGCTAAACAGGTAACCCTATTCCTGTATGTTCTGGAAATGTGTTCCTCAAACGCTGCTGTGGGAAATCTACTGCCGTTGCGTCTTGGAATGTGGGTTGGTACATGGCTTTAATGGGTGAACAGAGGAGACCATCTGTTGTGTTCTCTATGTTCTCTAGTTTGTATTGTGAGAGTTCTTTTGAGGTTAGTTCCCTCAGTGCAAAATTCCAGTTGAAGATGTTGACTTGCTATGAAAATTGTTTTAATAAGGGTGGCCACTGTCAAAGAGAGAAATTTGAAATAAGGGAAAAGACTCAAAACTCTCTTTCACATTAGTGAGAAAAATGTGTACATGAGCTTCTGTTTCTCAGAGGACTCTCTGCACTAATGGATTATTAGGGGGACCATTACGTTATAAAAGGAAATACAGTTGTTCTAAAGGAAGAATTATAGAAATGGTAAATCCAAGCTCTGGGAATAATTATAAATAGAAATCTGAGAGAATGGTGACTGTGCTCATTTGGGTGTCAGGAATTTGTTCGTCTTTAAGGTGCCACAAGTAGTCCTCGTTCTTTTTAGGAAGATTCATGTGAATTTTAAGATGGGGAAAGTACTTGGAGAAAAAATACTCCTATCCAGAAATGTATCAGTGCATTGAGTCATATCCTGGATACCTCATTAAATAAACTTTGTAATGATGATCAGCACTGTGGAATTTTGCCATTTTTGCTCTCTATACTGTAAAATAAAATGTAAGGATTTGGTTGGTTCATTCCCATAGCAAAACCCGTGCTGAAGGAGGGGCTAACTGAGTGGAAAACTGCAAGATCTCACCATGGAGTTTCTCCATGATTATTCTATGAGCGCAGTGTTTGCCCCACCCTATCGTCCTCTAGGATAAATCCACCCCCAAGCACACAGATTGTAAAGGATAGGTGGTAAGCCAGGGATACTCATGCATAGTACCCCTGCACCTCCATACCAGCTCTGACTTCTAGCAGTAGTCTACACGCTAATGCTCCTAAACTCATCTGTGAGGAAAAGGGGAGGTATTCTCTCCATTTTCCCAGACTGGGAAATAGATCTCATTGTAAGTCAATGAAGGAACCAGGCATTAGAATTCAGGATTTTCTGTCTGCTAGACCATGCTGTCTTTCCTGCTCTGCAACAACAATTTACAGGGCCTTTTAGTGGGCCAGAATCTCTCTAATAGACCAGTATGGACTTATGCTCAGCCACCCAGTTTGAGGAATAGCAACCGCTACAGATGCAGGTCCAGCAATGAAACAAAACATTTGTTCTTCAGTTTATAAAGCAGGAAATTATTCAAAAGGATAACACTGGATATTTAGAATTGAGGGTGTACTTTGTTACCAGTGCACGGAGAGATTGGAGTATAGTATGTCAACTTTTGAGCCTAAAAAAGTGACCTTTTTAAATGCAAGAAATTATTTAGGAGTGAAAAATTCAAACAGTTGTATATTAATGACTGTATCTGTTTCATATACTGAACACATTGACTTCTTTTTGGTGAAAACATTGCCTATTAAAACTTCTGTCACAGTAAACTTTTTGGTTATTCTTGCTCAATCTCTAATATTGCAGAAGTTTGGTTTTTGTTCTTGAAATTAAACCAACTTTGAAAATCTGATTTCTCCTTTATTTGTATAGGTGATTGAATGGGTTTTGGAAAAGGCTAACAAGTGATGATGATGAATCATTACATATGAATGGAGTTTACACCCTCTTCTCCAACTTCATAGAGAAAGCACAGTGCATTACAACAAAAGTATAAAGCCAGGTAATGGGAACAAAGAAAGAAGAACTTAAAACTTGGTTCATAGACTTAATTCCCAAATCCAATACTGTATTGTGGCCTTTAGATATTTTATATTGAGTTTTTATTAAAAAAAAATCTGTAATGAACATTGCATTTTATACTATATGCCTATTTAATTATCTAAAGGACTATGACTTAGATTTTCAGAAACAGTTTTATATGTGTTGTACAGATTTTATTTTAGATGTAATAAAAAAATCCAAATTTGATTGTAGTAACAAGACTATTTTCTTTTTTCTTTTTTCACAGTCTTTAAGAAAAGACAATTGTTCCATATATGACTACTTTTTTGTTCTTCATATAAGTTAACTGGAAAGGTTTACAATGCAATAAAACTCCTTTCACATTTTATAATTTAACTAGCTATAATTCCTTATTGTTCTACAGATTAATATAATTATGGTTAGGGTTGAGGGCACAGTAACCTCTCCACTCTTAAGGTAAAACATAAAGGATGTTGGTTTTGAATGAACCCAAAACCAAACATGCCATTTACAGCAGTTTTTTTATGGTTTTTATTTTTATTTTATTTTATTTTTTGAAAGCAGACACAGCTTTCCATAGAATTTGCCCTGCAAAGCAATAATAAAAAAAAGGAATCTTTAGTAAAATGGCTTGTAAAATCTTAGTACAAGCACCCTTAATCTGGATTATGTCTTTTAATCTCATGGGTTTCCAGTATCAGTTCTCATTTCATATGGTTCTCTTGTAACAATTTGATATTTTAAACCTATTCCTAGAATCCCTTTGATGAGATGCATTTTCACACTGTAAAAAAACGAGTCCTAAAGTACCATTGATCTAAAGAGAGCTGTGAAATTGAGAGCAGTGGCTTCCTAAATAGAACAAGAACCATTTTATCTGAAAATGGAGGAGACTGACCAGGGCTGCTTTAAAGTGGCACTGTCTGATTTACAAATAAAAGAAAAGAAAATCCTGACCTATGTTACAAACACCTTTAAATTAAAAGTTCCTTACACCAGTATAGTTATTCGTGTAGGGAAGGGGAATGGGTGCTATCAGTCCTAGGTATCTTTACACTGATAAAACTGAATCCACAGTAGGGGATGTGGCACTTGTAACTATTTTGGAATTCAGATCACTCCCCTAATGGGAATAGTTGTATTGGTACAAAACCTGTAGAGCAGGCTTTCCAGCAAAAAGCTACACTGGTCTGGGTACATCCATACTATATAGAGTGTACCCACTGTAGAGTCTTTGTACTGCCTTAACTATACGGTAGAAAAGCAGTACAATTTCTCTGTGTAGACAAGATCTAAGGAGTTGGTATCCAATTGGCATTGAGGTGTTTAATTCCCGTAGGCTCCTTTTGAAAACCCAGGCCTAAATCATTTAAAGTAGATGGCAAACTCTGAGCTGAAGAAGGGAGCGGGGGGGGAGTGGTCGTTTGTACAGTGCCTGCTACCATGGGTCTTTAGGTGCTACCATGATGTACGCAGTAATAATGGGTTTCAGAGTAGCAGCCGTGTTAGTCTGTATCCGCAAAAAGAAAAGGAGGACTTGTGGCACCTTAGAGACTAACCAATTTATTTGAGCATAAGCTTTCGTGAGCTACATCCGATGAAGTGAGCTGTAGCTCACGAAAGCTTATGCTCAAATAAATTGGTTAGTCTTAGAGGTCCCACAAGTCCTGTTCTTTTTACAGTAAAAATGGTAATGCTACTTTTCAGTATAGACAACAGAAATAAACTAGTCAATTTCACCTTTGTTACATCTTCGGGTTAATTTCACTGTCAGGTTCTGATGTGTTAACACAACACTACAATGTTGAGTTTCAAACGCTGTTTAAACATTTTTCATTTTTTTCTTTTAAACATTACATGGAAATATTTCTACTGTTTCCAACTTTCATAAAATTTCTATTCTATGAGCTGAAACTAAATCGTAGGCCAAATTTAACCTGACATTCTCTCCTCAAATACCCAATAAGTTTTTTAGCAAAAATCTTGATGGGAACAGGATGTTAACCTCCCATAAGAAGGTAGGTCTTCACTTACACTCGTAGGGTTATAATGAAATAAAACTATAAACATAACATTTGGGTTAGTGGCCTGAAAGGTTTTAGTGATTCTTATTCTGAACTGGGAATGCTAAAGTCTTAAAATGTATCACTGTGTCTGTTCATTTAAATTAAAAAATGCATGTACAGAACTGCTGAGTTATATTTGTGACCATATGGCTTATTTATTCTACTACCCTATTCACATTTTACTTTTCTGTTTTTACCCTGTTACGATGTCGGCTATAAAACAGAAATAAAGTTTCTAGGTATACTTTAATGAGACTTGCTTAAATTAACAGTCCAATTTTAAGAGTATAAGTACTTTGTGCTACTGTGATCTATCAAGTTAGTTATTTCTTTATACGCTAAAGAATCCTTGAATGCAGATGTGCATGTTTTTTTAATGTTTGATGAATGTATAAAGATTTTGCATCTGGAAGTTTCATTATGTTTAAATTTAAATTAGCAATCTGAATTTGAAAACTAACACTGCACTTACTCTTGAACAAACCTTAATTTTATAATGTAGCTTTTGGAAGCTGCATTTCCTACTTAATACTAGAAGTTTTCTTGCTGATACTGTTTATAGCTGAAAATGTAAACTCATTTTGTACATAGCAAATTAGAAAATTGATTATGCAGGAGTTAACCTGCAGATAGTGGGGCCAAATTTCTACACTTTGTAAAATGGCTGAGGCTTGCTACAATGAGCAAGCACAACCTTATTAATGAAACTGATTCCTAACCTTATACTGCATGAAACGAATGCAGTACTTAGTTGCAGGAGGGCTTGTATAAATTAGGTGTAATAGTCACTCTTCTCTCTGCATGAGATGTGTCCGTAGTCAGTACTGGAACTGGCTACTCACTTATAACTCTCAGCAAGTGAAACTCATTGGTTAGAGACACACTGTGCTAATAACCACCACGGTATCCAAGCAGTCTGAAATGGGGGGGTGGTGTGCCAGAGTGTATACTCGTCCCATTTAGCTCCACCATTAAACTAACTCAGGCTGTAACAACATTATGCATTTATATAGAGTAGTGCCTTCCATACTTTATAAACTTGCATTAATATGGCCTCAAAATGACTCTGTGGAACAAATTATGATATCCCCAGTTTTTGAATTTGGAAGCTAAGACTGCTAGATCATCCTTTTTCTAAACAGAGCTGATCCTGTCCCATTTAAGTCAGTGGGAGGAGTGGGTCATATGTGACTAGTTTTGTGCCTACCTTGAAGCAGTGTATTTATAACTTTAGTTGCTTGCTTCCCTACTTGTGCAAGTCAGGATGTGGTACAAGTCTTATTCTACCAATGTGCAGTTCCTTCCCACTCTCTCTCTTCATGCTGCGCGGGGGGGGGAGCAATGGTGTGAGTGCACAGAGGGAAGAGTTTACTTCCTACAGTGCTTGAGTACCTGGAACACAGTTTTCCCACTTAAATATGTTTTAACCCTGTGCAAAAATTGCCTCAGAGGCAGGAACTATTCAGTTCTGGTCTGGCAGTTGTTTTTCAGTTACCTTACCTATATTTATTGTACATAAACACAGGATTTGTAACTGGACTAAAATACAGTTATGGCTTTTCAGTTTTGACGTGTAAAAACTCGTCCACTTTGAGGAAATGGTGTAATCCTTGTTATTTTATAAGTATCTAACATGCTGCACGGTTCAATTTCGTTATCTTAAGATTTTGCACTGGGTAATCAGCTGGTGCACTCTAAAAAGTCAATCTTGCGGATATTTTTTAGCAGTTAACTTAGACATTATCATGGATAATGCTGTTGATCATAAATTTCCCTTTGAATTCAAGAACTTCCATACTGAATACAATTTTCAGGTTACCTTTTATGTGATTGTTTTTCCCCTGCTGGCGAAATACTGCCTCAGGGCTGTTTCATCACTCTGGCATTTATATGAAAGCACAGCTTATCTGTTCATTATTTTTCTGACTTCTAAGCAAAAAGATGGTAATATTGTGGCGGCATGTACATCTTTAGGGGCTGATTCTGCTTTCGGTGAAGTCAATGGCAAAGTTTCAATTGATTTTCTCTTTTTTTTTTAAAAAGGGAGCAAGATTGAGCCATTGAAATGCCATCAGAATGGATATCATTTTAAAGTATAGTACAAGGGGCCTGATCCTGTCGTCCAAATCAGGCAACTAGGCCCAGAAAAATGACAAGTCGTGAAAACAAACATAACTCCATGTCCTCCGAGAAATAGGAATATTTGCTTTCATGTGGAGAGAGCAAGCCGTAGTTTCATTTGTTGACTAATGTTGTGTGGCAGTGGTTTACTTGGCAATCCATAAAAATGCTTTTCATGATTTAACAGCGGCCACTTAAAAAAAATACTAGTTACTTTTAAGTACAAAGCATCCATCTACATTCAAAAGACCTTTTGAAGTGAGCAGCTCCTGCCAATTCATCCTCCTACAGTAAAATTGACTTTTATTTCTTTCTGTGGGATTGCAAGGAGAGAACTATTAGATATTTGCATAATCTTGACATTCTTCCTTCGTGTACATACTGCGTTTTCCAAGGAGCAGAAGGTCTCATAAAAGAATCAGTATGTTTCCCTAACAGATCAGATCAGTTTTATTTTCTGTGATATACAATGTAGATGGTAGTACTTTTCTGATAACATCTTCTGTATAGATGTTCTATTCTTGCTAATATTAGTGATATTTCTATACAGGTTTTACAATTTCAAGAATGTTCTATTTAGAGTTAAAGTTAATTATTCACAAATAATATTTTAATAAAAGTCCCCTCCTTCTCTTTATGGGAAGCCTGTTCTAAACTAGACTGAACACTTTCTCTCTGAAACCACAATCTAGTTAGTTAAATGAGCAGGCTTTATAGACAAGATACATTGGTTTTTTTTTATTTAAGGCATTATTTATGAATTTGAATAGTGAGAGGAAACCAAATCTTCTTTCCCCAGCCACTTTTTTGATGAAAAATGAAGTGTTCAAGGGCAGTGATTTGTCTACTCTCACTACACTACTGCTACCACCAGGCAGACACACGCTTCAGGAACTGTGTTGGGGAAAACAAAGTGAATTTAGTGCTTGGAAAAGGTGCTGGAAAGATACCTCATAGACACGGCAGGTTTCCCCACTCAGCTGCATACATGCCTTCAGTGACCCCCAGGTAGTAGAGTTGCCTTTTCCTTTCTGTCCTTGGTGATCAGAGAGACTGCCAACAGAGATGCATATTAGGATGTGGTTATTTGTCCACTAGGAACTGGACTGAGACCCTCAGCTCACTTCACAGGCCACCAGACGCACTGCTGACACCATTAATAATGGTGTATTTTCTCTCCCATTTAAAATCATGTCTAAAGAACATTGTCCTCACTATAACTATAATGCACTTTTAAGCCAGCGAAGAAGTGTTTTTCCACCTACTTACATTTTATGAATTAAGTGTAATGTTCCCTGAGACCAGAAATGGTGTAAATACTGAATTCTCAATAGCCTATTGTACAAATTAAGCTCACCTCACAAAAATCAAATAAATGACTTTTATTAAATATATTTTCCCTCTAAAATATAAACTATACTCATATAAATGTGGAGTAGGCCCATATTTTGTCAACCCCATCCAAATTGAATCACTCCAAAATCTGTAAATGATGAAGAAATAACACTTGTAATTACCATAATTTTTAATTTGTCTATAAATATATAATATGAACTTTCTTTGCAAACTATTTAGTTATTCACTTATACTTCATATAGTACTGAGCACCTCAGATTACATACTGTGTAATTTAATTGATACTAATATGAATTCTGATTATTTACAATGAACATACATGTTTATATAACATTCCAGTGACTTTAAGTGTTAAAGAAATAAAGACATAGTGCAGTATAATTTACATATGTATTGACTCTTATCCATAGTACACAAGCTGCTGCTTGAATCTCTCAAATTTCTATAGGAACAGGGGTCCAAATACATAAACATTTTGTACTTGGACAAAAAACACTTTGCATTGCGTGAGCTAGAAGATTTCAGGGGAGATGCCTCCTGTGTTAAATTCACAAACCTTGGCATTTACTTTTTGATACATTTTGCATAGGCTTTTACTGAAATATGATTCTATGATCAAAGGCCCAACCCTATACTTGCCCCCCTGAAAGTCTATGCAGTCTAAAATCATGCATACCTAAACCAGAAGAAATCAAAGATCTACCAGAGATAACTGCATGAATGGAAAATAATAGCAAATTATTTAACTTTTGTTTTTTTTGGTGGGGGGGAATAAAATAAGTTTTAATTCCCTATTGTAAGTGGAATTAAGTGCCATTAAGGTAGAAATGAAAGTTACTAGATAGGCAAATTACTTTGAAGATAACTATATTTATGTACTGTTCCAAAATTACCTCTTTCTCGGGTATAACGTTTTGCAAGTACAGTGCAGTGTTTGTGAATTCAGCCCAGCACCTCTTTAAAAATTTAAAATGAGTATTTTTCTATTACTAATTAACACATGTATATGTATATGGAAACCACCATAAATCAAGCCTTTATGTATGTGGAAACAGATCTGACTTATTTACTGGGCTCAAGACCTCAACTGAAAACAATTAAAATGGAATCACTGTTTTATTATTTATTATATTAATGTGATTTGTTTTCTTTGCCAATTGAGTGACATCTAAATTAAAACGTAGCTTACTTGTAAAGTTTAAAAAGCAATACAAATCATTGCAATGCTACAGCTGAATTTCTGCAAGCAATCACATTCATGACTTCTGCTTCTTTCTAAAAGCCTGGCTTTCAAAATGTGGCTTTAGCGTCAACACATTACGAATATCTATTTCAAAGAGTTAATTCTGTTTGCAGCTTAAATGTGGTATAAATTCTACGTGATCAACAGTTTTTCATTCCACTCCTACTAAATTCTCAGGCCACTTTCTGTATCTCAAATGCATTTTTAAACGAATTATTACAGAGCTACACATGTCTCTTAATGAAATCTATTTCCATTTAACTGATTTAGTAGCAGGGCATACTACTAGGTCACAATGTTAAGTGAGGCACCATAACTTGCCTTGTGGGTAAAATTTCCAAAGCTCTTCAGTCCGATTTTGAAGAGTGACTGGGTGCCCCTGACCTTCAGTGGGACTTAGGTTAGTTCTTTTAAAAAGTTTACCCTGTTTGCTCATAAGTTAAGGACACTTGAACAGGCCCCTTTGCGCTCTCTTGTGGTTACCCGACTATACAACAAAAGTCCTATGATTACTGCTGCTTTGGTGCCCCTTACAGGAATGTGCACATATGTTCATTACACAAGGACCATTAGAAAATGCCCCGGATGCTCTGAACTGGGTGCTGGGCTGTTCACTAAGGAGCTCTTGGTTGCTTTAGAGCAGAGGTTCTCAACTGGGGGTACGCCAAAATAAACCAGAGAGCAGGGCTGGTGTCAGACTCAGTGGAGCCCAGGGCAAAAAAGTGAACCCGAGCAACTTAGCTTCATGGGACCCCTTGTGGCGTGGGGCACCAGGCAATTGCCCTGCTTGCTACCCTCTAATGCTGGCCCTGGCTTTTAATCTAGTGCATATGAGAAAAACAGTTTTGGGGGCACAGGTGGGCTGGGGAGTTGTTACAGCATGTTGTAGGGGGGAAGGGGGCAGCCTCAGACAGAAAAAGATTGAGAACTCCTGCTTTAGAGTACCCTACTGGAGTACATGCACACACAAAACATACCTGCCGGGGCATTAAAGCAGCTGCCTCTCATGACTCCTTCTTATGGAACAGCAAGATATTTAAATAGCACATCAACTGGGATTAAAGTAATATTTTACTGATTTTTTTTTAATCTTCGTAAAGCCACCACTTCACGTAGTATCAAAAAAGAGAAACAAATATCAAGCCTTATTCTGAATCACGACTGATAAGGGCCCAGTCTTGCATCTGCTTAGCCCTTACTTACTCTATATAAACAAATACTTTGAAATAGGCACGATTTATGATTTTGAAATGCTTACACATACAGTACTATACTCATTTCCACTGTACAGTATGTGGTTTTAAATTACTAACATTGTAAAATTCCATTTTTGCCATTGTTTACAATGAGCTATGTTATTGTCTCCTGCAACTGACAGTGACTGAAACGACTGTTCGGAGTCTAAAATCTGTTGGTTTTTTTCGGTGTGTGCCTCCTTTGTAGTTGATCAAAATGAAGGCTGGGCCTTGGAGAATCACCAGAGCTGAAGTCCTTGCATTGAACTCCAATCTTTTGTACATTGCTAGCAGCTACAGGTGTCTTCTATTGATTGTACTTCAGATTAGCATGACAGTTTCATTTTTCTTTTAGGAAACCGATGTAATTTATGCCACCAAACCAAGTCTTGTAATCTTAGCTGAAAGGAAGGAATGAATGATGAACACAATTGGCTTTGGACAAGAATGAAGGTCCAGTTGCTGAAATTAGAAAAGAGATGGAGTTAGTGGTGGTTCAGGTCACAAAGTACTGACAAAACTAGCCGTCATTTGCCGATTATTTACTTGATCTATTATCTGCTAATAGTTTTAAAGCAATCAGATAAAAACCAGCACTTTATCACGTACATCACACTGCATCTTATTTTTCTACAGTTTGTCTTGTTACAAATACTCGGGTCATTAAGAGTAATCAATGACCCTGCCACTGTCCAAAAAATCCTAGAGCTGCAGAGTTTGCTTTCTGATGAGTCTCGAAACTGAACACGGTAGGTTCCTGTAGGGCTGGCTTAGCTGATGTGAGCAGGCCCAACTTAAGATAAGACGTGTCTGAACAAGTAACTGCTGAACAAGCCGAGACAAGTAATTGCTGAAACTACTAACTACTGTGAATACATTTTTGTAAATAAGAGAAGCAAAAACTAACTAAACTAACTATTGTGGATCTGTTTAGAATAGATAAAGTATACAGAAAATCTCTGAACTGATAAGCTTGCTTTAGAGAGACAAGATGGGTGAGGTAATATCTTTTACTGGACCAACTTCTGTTGGTGATAGAGACAAGTTTTCCAGCTTACACAGAGTTCTTCTTCAGGTTCTGGGAAACACCTGAAGAGGAGCTCTGTGTAAGTCTGAAAGCTTGTCTCTCTCACCAACAGAAGTTGGTCCAGTAAAAGGTATTACCTCACCCACCTTGTCTCTCTAATATCCTGGGGCCAACACTGCATCCAAGCTTGCCTTACGCAATCGGTCTTTAATGCAAGAAGTATAGATGTTAGGGGCTAGGGAAGATGTATACAAACTTTATGGTGTACAACATGAATTGGAATTGTGGTTGCCCCCTGTAAATAAATCACCGGTTCTCGGGCCAGCCCGGGCAAAGAGCTGTTGCATGTCTAACACAATAATCTGAGTGACAGGCTGGAGTCGAACTGAGTTTTTTGGATCCCAGAGAAGTGGATGAAGTGTCCTCCCAGAACTGGATGAGTGGTTCTGGATAAACCCAGCAGAAAGGTCTCACAGGGAATCCTAACACTTCTGTTTAGAGGGTGGAATTAGTTTAACCCCTGAAGTTTTCCAACAGGTTCAAGTTCCAGCTGTTAAAGGGAGCCTCACACAGGAGAGGGGAAGGTTAGGGGGCACAGTTTGGATTGTGAAAGAGAGGCTGAGTGCCTGAGGTTTGCAGGCTGGAGCAATTCAAGCAGTCAGTCTGTGTTCACTAACTGAGAACACTGTCTGAGACTGGTTAATGCATTGAACCATGGCCTCAAGACTCAGTCTGAGATAGCGGTTTGAAATGGCATACTTTTACACAGCTTTAGCAAACTGAGTGAAATTGACTCCCCACAGCACATCCAAAAATGCCTTTCAACATTAAGGCAGCAAATAACCTGAATTTTTCTTTTTTTTGAAAAACTGCCTTAATTCTACTTTCTTTTGTTTAATGTGTTCTGCTTTGCAAGTGCAAAAAATAAAATCGGCACACGTCTGAGCCTGATGGCAGAGCAACAGTAGAAACGGTGCAACGTGTTTACAGGCTTTTCTGAGAGAAGTATCTGACTAGATTTGCAGAACATTTCAACTATCTCCCCCATGCTTCTGTTTGAACTTCCTGATGTAGGCGTGCACACAAAACCGATTCTGAGTGATAGAGCAATAAAAAATTCTGGACTGAGTTTAGAAGCCGTAAGAATGGTGGGATCGAGTGAATAATTCAGCTCAAGAGATTAGGATGTATCAGCATCTCAGTGAAAATAAAACAAGAAGCTGCCTGTCGTAGACAAACTGTCTTAAGAACAATTTGCAAATATTCAGTGTACAATTTGACTTCAGCTTTATACGAACACCAACATGCTCTAGGCAGCTGCCTTTTCAGGTCCACAAGTAGGTGCCTACAATGGATTTCACTATATATAGAATATAATTTCTAAATGTCACATGCATCTAAAAGAGGCATCGATAGATAGACAGATAGGTATGTCACTTTCCATTAAGGGTTTGTTCTTACTCTTTTTGACACTATTAGCAGAACTCAACTCCAGTATGAGTAGTCTGGGTCTCTGAAATACTTGTTCACTGCACATGTTGTCATTGTGCATTTATATCACAGACCTTCTTATCCTAGCAGCTATAGATGGACCAGTCCAGATGCACCATCTTTTAACTAGCCAATGGGGTAAAGATGGCAACTGGCTGTTCTAGAGGGCCAGTGCCTCAACAACTGCCAGTCAAGCCAGTTTCCAGAAGGAAAATAGATTCTTCACCTCGCCTCCTGCAACAGCAGAGGGAATGTTTTGTATCCCATTGATCGCACTATAGCAACTATGGCTGTTCTGTTTTCGATGCTAGACCTCATTCTACATAGAATAAACATATAAACTAATGAACAGTACAGTACAAGGTGTCATCACCGGGTAGTAGGCAAGAGCACGACAGTCAAATCTTCTATTATAGAATCCCACCGTTAATACAGGGCTAGCTCCACACAAGGATTTAGGCACCTAACTGCCACTTCAGGAACTGAAGTCAAAATTTAGATCCTCAAAACCCTCACGTAGCTGCTCATTAACCCTGTAGGTGCCTAAACTCTCTAGACACCTACATTTCCACCAATAAAGTCTTCTAAGCCCCCAAATATTTGCCACTGGGCATGTACACAATCACCTCAGTCCTGATGCCCCGGCACCTAACTCATGCCTATACCCTGTCAGGATCCTCAGATGAGGTCTTCCCCCAGCTAACTCACTGTGGGATCTGCTAAGGTCGGCATGCTCAGAGGCTAACTAACCAATCAGCCCCCACACAAAGCAATGGTGGTAGGATTACCGCTGTCTATATGAAACCTTTAGGCCGGTGGTTAGGCTGCTCCCCCAGGAGTCCTGGGGTCATTTGTTCCCTCTGTCTGATTTGGAGCAAGAATGTGAACTTGGGTCTCCCAGCTCTCAGCAGAGTGCCCTAACCACTGGGCTATGGGGTATTTGGGGTAGGACTGTCTCAGTCTCTCCTTTTGAAACTATCCCAATTTGTATAGGGAACAGGGATTGGAACTTGGATCTTCCACATCCTGGCAATTGTGCTAACAGCTGGGCTCCTGGCAGGGGTGGGGACAGAAGGGGGGGTTCTCTTGTTTTTTTTGTGAGAAAGAGCTGACCTGGCTTAGGTTCCCAACACCAGGAGAGAGTTCATGGCTGTGAACCTTGAATGAAGAACCGTGAACCCTGCCTAAGCCCTACCCCTCTCTTCAGTATTTCCTGTTAGCTAGCTGAGGCAGCTCCCTGCTCAGCCTGCTGGCTTTTGTGAATCCCATTCCTGGGCAGCTAACTCTCCATATGTCTTACATACAGAGCCTGGGCACCTAACTCAGGGCTGTGGATTCCACTAGGTGGAAGGGTATCTAAGGGTTAGGTGCTACAGTGCTGAGCCAAAGTCCTTTTTGTGGATCTAGCCCACAGTCTCTACCCTTGAAATGAGACTATGTTTTGTTCTGCACTTCCTTGAAGCTGATATGGTTCTTTGCGTCTGATGTAAGGATTTCATAAAGCCAGGAATAGTGGCACTATATTTTAATGGCCATTTATTTCCACTCTTTGTTCTACATTCAAATAATGGGAACAGTGTGTTTCTACAGAAAATGACTTTCTAAACCATTCTCTCCCACTGCTGCAGGTCAAAGGCATTAAAGTGCAACATTATAGCCTGATCCTTTTAGGTACTCAGCACCTTCAATTTACAGTAACTTAACTAGGAGTAGCAAGCACCTAGCAAGACTGGAGACATAGGACAGAATTTTCAAAAGAACTTAGCACCCACAGTTGTGGCCAGATCTTCATAAGTGCTTAAAGTCCATTTAGGCACCAAAATAAGTGGCCAGGTTTTCAAAAGTGCACAACAGATTGGTGGCTGAGGTGCTTTTGAAAATCTGGCCATAAGTGTCACTGTGGGTGCTGAGCATGTTTGAAAATCAGTCCTTTAGTTAACAAGTGTTTGCATTTTTCATAAGTGTTTACAGATTGATGCATACAAATGCAAAAACTCTGGAGTGTCTGACCACCATGGAACCCAATTTGTCCCTAAATACAGGAAATCATTCTTCCCTCCTTGCATGGTTTTACCATTTTATCCCTACCCCATTTTTATTTTATTGACTCTTTCTAAGGACAGGTCCATGTAATCATGATAAAGCCAATTTCCTTATAAATTTTAATAGGTATCAGTCATTATTACTTTAGGAGTTCAACAGTGCATGGAACAATTTACGTTTTGATTACCAGAAATCATGGCACCCATACGTGTATATTTAACCTATGTTAGCTGGCTTGTAAGTGCCTGCCCCAAACCACGAACTCAAGGACAGGCAGCTCCATTGAGCATACTGTCATGCTAATCATGCAAAGAATAATTGCTTGTAATAGTTGCATGCACAAATGGTCACCTCCATTCCCATAGCTAAATGCAGTACTTACAAATTCTCCATCTTTGCCTCCGAAGTCTAAATAAAGCATCCTAATGCCATCATCTGAAGACATTTTTAGTTTTTCATAGGGACACTGTGCAATTGTTTTGGACAAGGCACCATCTTGTGGTTCAACTGTGAGAGAGAATCCATGTTCATAATGGATGGTCAAACGGCACTCCTGGTTTTTGTAGGTGCAAGCTGAATATGAAAAACAAAATTGAGATTATGAAACCCCTGCCCTTAAGAAGCTTATATTTGTAAAATACCATTCACATCTATGGTGACTTATTATCCACTCTACTTACAACATTAACAAGGAAACTACCTTTTAAAGGAAACAGAGTCACCCTGTCTACGTCCACATTTTGACCTGCTTTAAACCTCTTCCAAATTCTATTTAACTAAAAAGAAACCAACATTCTTTTATAGACAGAAACTCAAGCCACTTTTCTGAAACAGAGTTAAAGTAGTGTGGGTATGAGATTGGTGATTGGAGATGAGTAGCTAAAGAACTAGATGGTGTGGATTTGAATGTCGGATTTTATGTGTTTTTATTCTGTATTCCAGAGGCACTATTCCTTAATTGGCTTTCACTGAGTTTCCTTTAACATATATAGTTGTGTGTGTTTTATACTTAATAGACACACACACACATAGTACCAATTCCCATGGAAATTCTAGTAGGTTTCACTAGAGTCCTTTCACAGGATTCTCTTGGTTTCTGCTGGTCTGTGATGTCTACAAAAGGATGAGCTGCCCTGGCTCTGTTCCAAAATTTGATTGCCAACTGGAACCAGTTAACTTTCAACTGAATTTCCATCAGGCATATGTAAAGCCCTTCCTCATCCTTTGCTCTTGCTCAGGGATAGAGAGTGGGTGAAATTAGTTGTTCCTTCTGATCTGTTTACTGCTGTTCTTGTGCTCAGCAGGGCAAGGCTATTGGTTACCTCCACAATGCCACTCATTGACTGTTTATAGGTATACTTACCTGAATGATTGACTCCTTGCTCAAGAGGAGTGGAGTCTTTACCTTCATCTGCCTGGAGTTCTACCTGGAAATAAGCCCCTCATGTACCTGTAGGGTACTATGCCTTCCCCTGACCTCCAATATGAGATCAGTTGCTCCATACTCTGTTCCTAACTATTCAAAGATAGCTACATGTTCTAGTTTGAAGTTCTCTCTGCAATCCTCTCCATAAGTGTTTCAAATGGGTTTGTTTTATGCAGTACAGACAGAACCCCAAATTGTGTCTGAGTCAGGGGTGCCGGAACGGGGGGGCTGGCCCTCCCACTTTTTACCAGCTATCAGGGCAAGGGACGGGTGTGTGGGGAGAGGAGCGAGTGAGGACTGGAATCTTGGCAGGAAGAGCCGGCGTGGGGTGGGGACTAGGGAGAAGGGGCAGGGTGGGGGCTTGGTGGGAAGGGGTGGTGTGGCCATGGTTTGGGCGCTGGTGGCCCCCCCACACACACTTGTAGGAAGCTTTTGCTACTCCTGGTCTGAGTAACTACTCTGGTTGGTCCTCCTTTCTCCCAAGAGGCTGCCTCTCTGCACCAGGACACTTCCAAATGCATTGCCCCGTGAGCAGCTGATCTGGCTTCATGGGCACCTCCTCAGGACACTACTCCTTACAGAGGCACAGTGGATCAACTGACATGAATGTCTTTGTCAGGACGGAGCTAGGCAGATAAGTGTCGGGTGCAGACGGAAGAAAGGCAGGTGAGTGGATGATGTAAACTGAGCTGTGTTACTTGTAAGCAGTTAAGATAACTGCCTGTCATTGGCCACAAAATCAGAGCTGTGCAGACATGCCCTAAAATTAGAACAGTTTATACCACTTAGCACTAAAACAAAGTGTTATTTTTAAAGGCTGGACTGAAGAGCTGTGGAGAAGGACTATGAAAAGCAGAACTCTGAGAACTGACTGATACCTGGTGAAACTTCACATTTGGTATAGACCTACAGTAAATTAATCACGACCTTGTTCTACGCCTCCAGCCTGTGAAAGACTACTGAAATTCATTCTGCTTTACAACACTCAAATATATATAGTTAAATTAATTTGTTGGGTGTTGTAGGGAGTAAATAAAAAAGGTCATTCCCCTGGACCTAATTTGTCTCACCCTTCATGTTTGTGTGCATCTCTGAATGCCAAGATCCAAAAGAAAATCTCATTAACCTTAAGATTCAGGTAGCACCCCTGCTTCCAAAGCAGACATTCAGAGAGTCAGCCTCTCTTTTCAAGCTCCAAATGAGCATCGAAAGTTAAAAGCTGCAAAGGGAATCACTGAAGAATTTCAACAAAGATGAAGACACTTTTGAGTACTAATTAGTTTCCTTGTAATTGAAAAAAGACCCTGATAATTGTAACCACCTATTGCAGCAGGAATTCTGCAGCATGGCTGATTTAACCTTTAGGTTAGCTCGGGGACTGAGTGCCAGATGAGTCTTAGACCTTCAAGTAAAATTGATGGAGTACCCAATTTTACGAGCATTGATGAAAGGAAAGAGTGGGTGACAAAGAGATCACAAAACAAGGATTTTACAGGTTTTGGGGATGGGTCTTGAACAGCGAGAACTGCACCCCTTTGAACAAGTAAGAAGGCAAACCAACAAATAGGAACGGCAGGGTGAAGGGGGCTCAGCCAGGCATTTAAGTTCAGTTGACCAAAATATGGGCTTGTCCGCAAGGGAAGTTCATCTGAAAAAAGGTGAGGTGTGAATTTGAAGCCCTATTGCTATTCTGGAATAACTCTGCTTGTGGACACTTTTATTCCAGAATGAGAGCATCCAGACAGGGAGATAATCCAGAATAGCTATGCCATTTTCCCCATGTAGACAAGCCCTAAGAAGAGAGACTGCTGTGCTCAGTCACTCAATCTTGACTGCATCTTAGAAGGAAGGTAGGTTGTCTTAAAGGGGAGGTGGTTTGCACCCATTGTTATTAGACTCCCCCCCCCCCTTTTTATTTTAAAAAAAGCAGGTCAAGGTGGGTAAATGGCCAATATCTATTTGTGAATTTTGGACATTTATGGCTCCTACCTTACCCACTCTTCTTTTCAGACAGGTGCCCCAACCAGATCACCAGTAATCTTTACTCCCTCCCCCCAATATCTCCTCTTACTCCACGAGGTTGTTCCTTCCAGGGGTCACAGAGCTGTGGGCCTTTGAAACAGAAGCATAGCAGCAGCAGGAGCCCTTCCTTTCTCATCATGACAATCACTTCCCAAAGGCATGAGGTCCCCATCTCTGACTCTAGCACTTCATGCATTATTGGCTGCTAGACTCGTATCAGAATGAGGACGAAAAGAGCAAAATGGAAGTCAGAATGACACCATAGGGGGCCTGAAAACACACAATTTGCCACGGTTACTATAGAAGTTAAGAGCTGGCTGCAAAAGCAGCAATAAACTTTTCACAGTAACATTTCATCTACATTCTGAAGTTTCAATCAGCTCCAGTGGAAATAACTTGGAGAAACCAACAAACTTCTCGAAGCATTGATCCCGGACTAACGATCACAGATCCAGCATTTTGATTCTCGCACTGAGAAACAGGCTACGGACAAATGCCAAAGTGACTCAACGTAAAGAAGAACTTCCAAGTGTTACTCACAGGTTGTGATTTCCGTGATCAGCTCAGCTGAATTGTGGCAGCCCTGCACTATGTTCCTTGTCCACAGTGAGAGGTCTCTGCTAGTCTCTGTCCTGAAGAGATGGGTTTCAATCCCTTGCCTTGTACCGGTGCGCGTTGCAAAAGATAAATCCACCCCAAATTGTGGGGATCCCTTACCAGGACCTGAATGGACCAACCTGAAATTGGATTTAAAAACAAAATAAAATGCTTGCATTGCTTGACGCTGCTCAGACTGCTCGGAGTTTCATGTCGCACAGCTGTACGCAATGGAGTGAATTTAGTGCTGGCGAAAGGTTCGAGAGTAATAGCCTTGGAGACTGAAGGCTTCTGTTTATCCACACAACAGGTACAGAATGGGCAGAAGCAGGGCAAGAGGCCTTAACATGGACCTGCATATGGGAGAAAGAGTAACTCAGTTTCCAAGCCCACTCAGAGCTTGACGTCCCTGCTGAGGCTGCCAACAAGAGTGGCAAATAGTATTAGTTGTGGGGGATGGCTTTTGTGATGTGGACACATCTTCCAGGAACTGGACACAACACAACCAAGCAGCGCCAAAATCCTGGGTTTGGGGTTGTATATTATCCTAGTTCTCTCTCATTTGGACTAGAAATGATACTTGCTGAGCCCGATTTTCAAAACATTGAAAGCACAGGGCAGCAAGCACAAAGTCTGCCTCACAATTAAAGCAACTTCACATACAAAGGAGCAACACGATGTTTAAATGGTTGACAGGGTGTCTAAATATTCATCTGGGTGTACAAAACATTTAATTTGCATCAGGGATTGTGGCAATTGTGCATAAAAATTAGCTACACAATTATGCACCTGATTCTGGCCCTAATGCTTAAGCCCTAAACTGTATGCTTTGCTTCAGAGATATGAGTGCTAATTCAGATAACATTATATAGAGAGAAACCTCTTCCTTCCAGTGGCAAAATGTATCCCTGATAAAAACCTAAAAATCTGCAGCCTACCTTCACAATAAATGATGTTAGATAACAAGGTAACAGGCTCCTATAAAACATCAACTAAGGGCAGACACCTAGTACCATCTTGTATATATTTTTCCTTCAACAACTAAAGCGCAAATAATTTCAAATGCACCAGCTAACTGTAACCTTGAACTTTTCTCTTATATTTGTAGAACATAAAGAAAAATTGAAGCTACCTTTACTCCAGGACAACCAGCTGATATTCAGAGTGGCAAAGAGTCATCTAGCCCAAAAGCTAAATTTCAGAAAAAGCTATTTTAAGATAAAATTGACATCCAAATATCTCTTTTCTCCTTGAGATTATCCATATTTTTAAGGGGTCTGTGTAGAATCATAGAATATCAGGGTTGGAAGGGACCCCAGAAGGTCATCTAGTCCAACCCCCTGCTCAAAGCAGGACCAATTCCCAGTTAAATCATCCCAGCCAGGGCTTTGTCAAGCCTGACCTTAAAAACCTCTAAGGAAGGAGATTCTACCACCTCCCTAGGTAACGCATTCCAGTGTTTCACCACCCTCTTAGTGAAAAAGTTTTTCCTAATATCCAATCTAAACCTCCCCCACTGCAACTTGAGACCATTACTCCTCGTTCTGTCATCTGCTACCATTGAGAACAGTCTAGAGCCATCCTCTTTGGAACCCCCTTTCAGGTAGTTGAAAGCAGCTATCAAATCCCCCCTCATTCTTCTCTTCTGCAGGCTAAACAATCCCAGCTCCCTCAGCCTCTCCTCATAAGTCATGTGTTCCAGTCCCCTAATCATTTTTGTTGCCCTTCGCTGGACTCTCTCCAATTTATCCACATCCTTCTTGAAGTGTGGGGCCCAAAACTGGACACAGTACTCCAGATGAGGCCTCACCAATGTCGAATAGAGGGGAACGATCACGTCCCTCGATCTGCTCGCTATGCCCCTACTTATACATCCCAAAATGCCATTGGCCTTCTTGGCAACAAGGGCACACTGCTGACTCATATCCAGCTTCTCGTCCACTGTCACCCCTAGGTCCTTTTCCGCAGAACTGCTGCCTAGCCATTCGGTCCCTAGTCTGTAGCTGTGCATTGGGTTCTTCCGTCCTAAGTGCAGGACCCTGCACTTATCCTTATTGAACCTCATCAGATTCCTTTTGGCCCAATCTTCCAATTGGTCTAGGTCCTTCTGTATCCTATCCCTCCCCTCCAGCGTATCTACCACTCCTCCCAGTTTAGTATCATCCGCAAATTTGCTGAGAGTGCAATCCACACCATCCTCCAGATCATTTATGAAGATATTGAATAAAACCGGCCCCAGGACCGACCCTTGGGGCACTCCACTTGATACCAGCTGCCAACTAGACATGGAGCCATTGATCACTACCAACTAGACAAGTTAGAGAAGTAATTCAAGGACATTGCAACAGTTCAATTGTAATGATGAATGCAGAGAAACATTTTACCATTTAAGGGTTAAACAATAAATCTCGGAGAGACTGATAAACTGAAACCAGGAAGATTCTTATAAAACTGACACCTGAAGAAAACAGGAATATAAATGTGTCTTTTTTTTATCTCACCATATGTTAATGATAAATGTTATACACAGAGACAATATATAACAAAAGGCCACTGCTCCAATACCTGCAATGTAAGATAATCCCTACATTTAAATATTAATTCCCAGCTAACGATTTATTTTGCACACCTTAAAAAAAGATTCCTTGTGCCTGACATCACAGAATGGTACTGTTTAATGAAGACAGTGTTTTATAAAATAAAAAGGAAGTGAAGCAACAGGACTTTGGCATTGGAGAATCAGATGCCTCCATTCTGAAACACTGCCCCTTAGAGAGTACTGTACACAAAAGCTCATCTGAATAGA
Organism: Lepidochelys olivacea; assembly: GCF_965140295.1. Taxonomy (NCBI): domain Eukaryota; kingdom Metazoa; phylum Chordata; order Testudines; family Cheloniidae; genus Lepidochelys; species Lepidochelys olivacea. Next base: position 24,620,948 of record NC_140412.1, on the reverse strand, counting down.
TAAAATCACAAAGGCAAAGACATTATGCCTAGAGCAGGGAGATTTTTGAAAGACATAATGGGCCAGATCCTCAGCTGGTATAAACAACAGAGGTAGGCCAATTTATACGAGCTGAGGATCTGGCCCACTCCTCCAGAAGTGCAATTTCTTTCCTGCCGGGATATAAAGTTTCCTAGGTTTGTCCATCTTTGACTTGATAGAAACTGTCCATGTATTTGTAGCTTCTGATCAATTTCCTTGATTTAAAAAAGACAAACCATGCGAAATTAAAGCAGGGCCAGGTTACTGTGTGCAGATCTGCCTCTGACCATGTGGCTGGGGAAATGTGCCTCTTCCACAGAGCTGTATGTGATCACAGTACCCCACTTCCATCCTGCAAGGCAGGCATGGCTTGAGGCATTAACTGCCACAGCCCCTTTCCGAGCTTTGGCACCCTCCCATCTTTTGCGGGAGATTCTGAGGACAACTGATAGCACACCTCCCTGGCAGCCATGTGACCCGATGGAGGAAGAGGAAGAATCAGAGCTTGTGTGGAGGCCTCCTGAGTCCCCAGTTTGTTCTGCAGGGCTCTCACCCCCTCTCCCAGTAGGACAATACGGTAAAAACTCTGCAAGGGCCATCGGGCCTTTGACTATCAGAGTGGAGGACTGGAGTCAGTACTCCTGGGTATACTCCTGGTTCTGCTTCTAACTTCCTTGGGGAAATGACAGCATGCGTGGGTGACAAGATGGGTGAGACAATATCTTTTGTTGGACCAACTTTTGTTGGTGAGAGATAAGCTTTCGAGCTTATACAGAGCTCTTCACAACAACACTTCATACAGCATGTCTGGGCCTCAGTTCCCCAATACACACAATGGGTATAGTAATCACTTTCACACTGCCCCAGTGACAAGCCATTTTTAGTAAGGAGGTTTGAGAGCCATAGATAGAGGATGTTTTACAATATCAACCTGTTGTTATAAAACAGTAAGTCACAAAGTACAGACTTAACATTATTGCCCATGAGAAATTGTACACTAGGAAACTATTTCAAAGTCCTCTGTCACATCCTTTCTGCTGTGGACAGAGTTCATTAACTGCTCTGCTAAGTATTTCCCAGCACTTGTCACACGCTATGCCACTCAATTTGGAAACCACATACTCCGAGATAGTAAGTGCCTAAAACTAGTTCACTTCTACAGGAAAATAGCATCACATAGAATCATAGAATATCAGGGTTGGAAGGGACCCCAGAAGGTCATCTAGTCCAACCCCCTGCTCAAAGCAGGACCAATTCCCAGTTAAATCATCCCAGCCAGGGCTTTGTCAAGCCTGACCTTAAAAACCTCTAAGGAAGGAGATTCTACCACCTCCCTAGGTAACGCATTCCAGTGTTTCACCACCCTCTTAGTGAAAAAGTTTTTCCTAATATCCAATCTAAACCTCCCCCACTGCAACTTGTTATCGATAACATCAGTAATACAGCAGGGCTAACATTACTGGTCCTACAATATGTTGACAGACACGAGCAGCATGTTGGACCTACCTAGTACCATAGTGTCACATCCAGTATGAACCATATTTATTCCCTACTTCCTTATCCACACCACTACCTTCTTACTTACTCTTACTTCTTACTTACTAGAACTTTAGCTACATTATTTAAAATTCTGCTCATCATGGATGGCATCAATTGTACATCCAGTTAGAGATCAGGCTTTTCAAAGTCCAGCAGTAAGACATGAACTAGACAGGTATTCAGCAGGGAGTTAATATTATGGGATATCATTACTTAGGTCTTTAAGTCTGAGACAAAGGACTCCCAAGTCTCCTTTTGGCCAATACTATTGCTGTTCATATGAAATATTGGCAACATCAGGCTACTGAAAAACCTGACAGCCATTAAAGAAAGCCAGCTAAACCAGTTCTTTTTGCGAAACCAAAGAGCATGTTATTTAGCTGCTCAAACTGGCTGATTGACGTAAAAATCAGTTCTTCATTTGAGGAGATATGCAAAACCACTTTGAGAGCTTGCCAACAGTCCTAATAACATTACGGAATGTCAGAATATTTACTAGCATGCACATCTTTCGCTATTCATATTAAAAAGAGGTCAGCTGATGGTTATTCAATGGTGGACACTACAAAGAACTCCAGAGATAGCCTGGAAGCTAGTCATTAGCATAACCTTCAACTTTCAGCCAGTGCAGTCACCTGAAGGTTACTCAACAGGACAGACTTTCCAAGATATAAGATCCACCCAGTGGTTCTCAACCAGGGGTCCAAGGCCCCCTGGGGGGCCATGAGCAGATTTCAGGGGGTCCGCCAAGCAGGGCAGCATTAGACTCGCTGGGGCCCAGGGCAGAAAGCCAAAGCCTCACTGCATGGGGCTGAAGCCCAGAGCCCTGCCACCCGGGGCTTGAAGTTGAATCCTGAGCAATGTAGCTTTGGGGGGGGTCCTGTGGCGTGGGGCCTGGGCAACTGTCCTGCTTGCTACGCATTAATGCCGGCCCTGGCTTTTATATGCAGAAAAACAGTTATTGTGGCTCTGGTGAGCCGTGGAGTTTTTATGGCATGCTGGGGGGGGGGGGGGCCCAAAAAGGAAAAGGTTGAGAACCCCTGAGATATAGTATATGTCTAAGAAGCACTGAGAGCTTCTAGAGTTTTTTCACCAGAACTCAGAGCAGCCGCCAGAGGGCATAAGAATGTTAGTAATTATAAACCAGTCTGCTCAGGAATAAGTTGATATAGGGTGTATTAGGAATAGACAGTTACTGTAAAATGCCCCTCTTTACATTCTGCAGAGAGCTGTAAACACAGATTAGTTTTTCAGTTTATCTGATTGCTCCCTCTTCTATTTGTATTCTGTCTACCTTCTCCATTTTTCAGTTCTTTACGTATGCACAGTAGCACGAGATGAGGAATACAAACCAAGGTGTTGGTGCTGGGTGGGACTCTGTGGTCTGCATTTTACTTTAATGATATGAAAAGAATCTCAGGCATTTGTTGCAGCACAGAAAAATCTTCACAAATGACAGTGAAATTCTCATTGACACCCTGGGGAGTATTTTCAAAGCAGGTATTCAACTGCTCAGCTTAGGTTTATGTCAGTAGGCATTGATTTAAGTTCTTCATCAAGTGCAGTCATCAATCAGCTCAGTCTAGCAGAAAGCTTTGAAAAAACTAATCATGTAACATTACTTCTTTTCTCCACAGGACAATCCCCAGTTTGACTTCCCCCGTGAGACCTGCTCTTGAACAGCTATGCCCTTTGGAAATCTGTCCCTCCCTGCTCACTCATCCTAGTTTTGTCCCTAATGTAACATCACTGGAAGACTCAAGACAAGATAATACTAAGCTTTCCGACCCTCCTAAAGGAAGAAAGCAATAAAAGTTTGAAAGAGCTCTCCACATTTTGGGTTGGTTGAAGGTTTTTCTAGTCATGTTGCAGAAATAGTGTTTGTGGAACTGGGGAGTACTCAAAACAGCATGGCGCTCAGATAACAGTGTGGGGAACGTTAGAAATACCTAGATAAATTAAACATAACACACAGTAATTGTGATCATCAAATGTCTAAGCTGGGGCAGGGATAGCTCAGTGGTTTCAGCATTGGCCTGCTAAACCCAGGATTCTGAGTTCAATCCTTGAGGGGGTCATTTAGGGATCTGGGGCAAAAACTGGGGATTGGTCCTACTTCAAGCAGGAGGTAGGACTAGATCAGTGGTTCTCAAAGCCGGTCTGCCGCTTATTCAAGGAAAGCCCCTGGCACGCCAGACCAGTTTGTTTACCTGCCGTGTCCGCAGGTTCAGCCGATTGCGGCTCCCACTGGCCACAGTTCGCCGCTCCAGGGGCTTTCCCTGAACAAGCGGCGGACCAGCTTTGAGAACCACTGGACTAGATGACCTCCTGAGGTCCCTTCCAACCCTGATATTCTATGATTCTATGATTAATTAACAACAAAAGCTATTTGATGATTTGTGTTCCAAAGCATCAAGAATGTTTCCAGACAAACGCATTAACTACTAACCAAGTTAATACAATTTAGGACCCAGGATGTAGCTTTGCATTAGTTTTTTGGCATCATAATGTGTAGATGGGACTGAATCTGGGACTTAGCATTTTGTTCATGTCTACTATGATATGTAATGCAGTTTTATTGTAGGGTGGTTGTTTCCTTTAACTTCTACAGCACTTTACACACATTTAACATCGAATTTTTTAAGCTGCACACACTCCTGTGCTATGGGTAAGTATTGTTATCCCTGTTGGACAAATGAGAGCAAACTGAAACACACATATTATGGCAAAAATGTCTCAGACTCAGCACCAAAATGCAGGAGCCCTAACTCCCAATCTCCTCTTGTAGTCCCAGAGTACAATGCCTCCCAAGTGTATCATTTAAACTTATCTCTATTATATATAAGCCATATTCCACACAAAGCTGGAAGTACAGACTGATGTTGTTCTTTAGGACTTATATGGATGCCTAACATTTATATGTTGAAATATTGAAAAAAAAATCAAATGTTAAATAAGAAAAAGAAAAAAAAGACAGATCCATGTAAACCTACTGGTGGCAAACTGACAAGCAAACAAGGACAGGCTGCAATTCTGCTACTACAGTGCAGTAGAAATACTGTACCCCTTATCCTACCTCCAACTTCCTCTGCTCATTGCCTAAGGTAGATTGAACAGGACTCTGTACAACAGTATCTTCTACTGAACTTTTTCAGTGTTCAGCAGCATTTCAAATCTGCTTTAGCTTAGCAAAAACGTTTTCCCAAGGACTCATAAAAAAGCAGAAAGATGGGAACAGCCAAGATTACAACATGCTGTCTGCAAACTTTCCAGGTGAAAAGTTATAAATTGCATCAGTCAATTCACAGAAGGGTATTAGAGAATGTGCCAGTGGGCAGGCTAATCACTAACAAATGTCTGAAAGTAGTAGTCAACATCAGTAGTAAACTGCATGCTTTAAAAAAAAACACCAAGCCCCCTTCCCCTCCCCCACCCCTGCACACACGCTGTATGGCAGATAATCAAATTAGGAGTCCCACTGGGCTTTGAACAAAATACAAAAGTAACAGGATGTTTAAAAAAAAGACACCACAGTCAGTAGTAGACAGGGTTAATTGGTTCAAAAATACATAGGACGTCCAAACTGTGAAAACCCGCCTACCCACAAACAGATCAGCAAAAATGTGTGCTTCCAGGCATAATATGCTCACATTCAGGGCTTCAGAAAGTGAAATCACATGGGTTCTGAAGGATTTTTTTTTGCCCAGTTTCACTGTGTCATTGCACAAGTGTCTAGGTGCATTGTGTCATTGATTTTTCCTGTCTTCATTTTCTTAAGCATCAGGAATAGGACACTACTGTAGGCAGGATACTGAAGATGATCTACAATGGTCTCACCAGGAACATCAGGCCCTGTATTCCTCTTTAAATACCCATTTGCACCTCCTTACTACCAGCTAAAGGTTTCTCATAAGCCTAGAAGCCGCTGCTTCTGTCATGAATAATGTAGCTGGAATCGATGTAACTTAGATCAATTTACTGTGGTGTCTACACCGCACTGGGTCGACAGGAAATGCTCTCTCATCGACTTACTTACTCCTCTCATTCTCGGTGGAGTACCAGAGTCGACAGGAGAGCGCTCTGCCATAGATTTAGGAGGTCTTCACTAGACCCACTAATTCGACCCCCGATGCATCAATCGCAGCAGCATGGGGATCCACGGTAAGTGTAGACATAGCCTATGTCCCAGCACAGTCACAAGTCACTTTCATTTGTCCCTGACACACAGGCAATACTGTATCCATTGTAAATGGGGAGAGGGATAGAATTACAATGCACACACACACTTTAAAAGATCTGAGCTAACATTTTCCAAAGTACCCAAGTGACTTAGGGCCCTAAATCCCATTTTCAATAGAGACTTAAGTGCATGTCTACACATACGGCAGTACGTCTGCTGTGCATCTGGTGAAGACGCTCTATGCCAACAGGACAGAGCTCTTCCATCGGCATAACAAAACCACCCCTGCAAGCGGTGGTAGCTATGTAGGCTGGAGAAGCTGTACACACCAGCGCTTATGTTGGTGTAACTTATGTGATGTACGTTATACCGACATAGGCTGTAGTGTAGACATAGCCAGAGGCATCCAGGCTACCTCTCCCATTAAAATAAGTGGGATTTAGGTGCCTAAATACTTTGAAGATCTGGGCCCTTGGAGCCTATGGGTTTGTCTACTTTAACTGCAGCAAAGTGGGGTGGGAATCTAACCCGCACCAGCCGTCTCTGGTCTGCGTGCATCCTGCTAATGTCCTTTAATGGCTCTTTACAGTAGCCTGATTTAGTCTTCTTTGAAATGGCACTAGCTCAAAGTGAGTTAATGAACTGTTAACATGTGTCAGAATGCACAGAAACTGTTAACCACAGCAGACTAGGGCGGGGTAGATTCACACCCCAACTTGCTGCAGTCTAATAGTACAGGTTAACAAGCCCTAAGTCTCAGTGAAAGTGTATGGAACCAAAGCTCCTATGTGCCTACGTCAATACTGAAAATGGGACTTTGGTTCATTTGAAATTTTTACCCAGTCCGAGTTCTTTAAAACATTATTCCAAGTGCACTTATTGTCAAGCATTTAGGGCAGGGGTTCTCAAACTGGGGGGTCAGAACCCCTCAGGGGATCGCGAGCTTATTACATGGGGGGGGTCACGAGCTGTCAGCTTTCACCCCAAGCCCCGCTTTGCCTCCAGCATTTATAGTGGTGTTCAATATATAAAAAAGTATTTTTAATTTAAAAAGGGGGTCACACTCAGAGGCTTGCTGTGCGGAAGTGGTCACCAGTACAAAAGTTTGAGAACCACTGATTTAGGGTCCAATCCAACTCCCCACTTAAATCAGTAGAAAGATTCCCATTGACTTCACTGGGGGATGGATGTGGCCACTGAAGAGCTTTAGTTTGTTTGTTTTGGGGCCAAAGAGGGTGCAAAAAAGGCCAACTTCTCCCTCAAAAGCCTGAAGGTTAGAAGAAAAATAAGAGATGCATGGGGAAGTACTAAAGAAATATGGCAAATACTATCTTGCCATTTAATCTGTCTTTAGGGGTGAAATCAGTGTTGTGTGCGAGGTACTGAATTGAGAGTCCAAGAGACTAATGTGTTTCTTTTATTCCCTCTGCAGGCATGGCATGGGCAGCAGCAGCGAATGTGTCCCTTCACTGTCCTGCCAACACGCCTCCAGGCGCCTGTGGTTAATCTTACTCCCTAGCTAGGTGGACTGTTCTGGCTGCCCTTCTTGATTTAGCTGAACAGTGTGGTCTGTGAAGCTCACAGCACATAACATCGCAAAGCAGCAACACTTATACAACCGTGTCTCCGGTCTCTGCTCCCAGGGCAAGGATTTCGCACTCTGTGTATCCTGCACAACACGCTACTGTAACACCTACTTGTTGGTACAATATGTATCCCCCAGACAAAGAAGAGAGAGAGAGAGAGACTCTCTATCCAGTATGTGTCTTGTATTGCTTGAGTTTTTTAAAACCCCATCTGCAGTACAAGTCATTATTAGTGTTATTTCATTTAATGCAAGCTCCTTTATCCCTCATTGTGTATGTTTTCAGAAAGTTCTATCAAGAAACATGGATACAGATTAATTTCTTCTTCCGCCCCCATTTAAAGCTTCCTCGGGTTAGCATTTGCCCATTCCAGGACTCATCCCCCACTGGGTCACAACATTCTGCCACCTCCTCAGCACAGAAAGATGTTGCAATGGGACGAGATGATCCATCATCCTGGCATGGGCCCAGCTACCCTGATACAATGTTACAGCCTCGGGATGCACTACCAGTCGCGGAGTATACATGGTATCAGAGTCTGGTGATGGAATGTCAGCACGTCCCGCAGTTCTGACACACCCTTCTGCTGCAACATCCTACCTAGCTTTAAATAGGGATTCTTGAACGTGAGCTGTTGTCCTCTTATTGGATTTGCTGGAGGCACACAATAAGCTTGTCAGTATGTTGTAAAGCACAGTGTGGTCACCTTACTTTACAACAACACTGTGTGAACAGGAATGAATAAGTTACTTCTCTTTGACTATGTTTGAAAGTTCCCAAGGGTCTAGATACTTTGGGGTGAAATAACTTCTAGTATCCTTGGCCTTTTGATTAAATTTTGATTTATTTTTCAGTGAATTATTCAACAACAAAATGTTAGATCGTTAGGCAACAAAACTCAGTTGAGTAAAGCAAACGAGTGAGAGCCAAAAGGAACCAGTGAGCTTGCCGTGAGTGATACCACTTGTGGCTACTTGGCACCAGTCCCACTGAATGGAATGGCACTGGGAAATAATCTGACTTGGAGTCAGACCAGGGAAATGAGAACAGCAACTCCTTCTCAAGCCCTGAGACTGTTCTAGCAGACAAATACGATTAGAATTAGCATCAAAAGCCATAGATGACTCTCAGTGTAAGGAACAAATGTGGGCAGATCTTTCCATAGCGCAGGATCCCTCACACATGCTCGTAAATAAAAATGAAGTCAGTGTGTCTGACAGCTGTATGTCTGACGGTGTCAACTCAGGATTTAATTGCACTATACTGACCCAAGCCAGTATTTCTCTCTGGGGTCTACTGGGAGTCAGATCCATGAGAGAAGCAGGAAGTCCATAACACAGTTGGAAAATACTTTAACTGGACTCTGTAGGAAAAACATGAGGGTATGATGCGTGCACTTCCTGTGCTCTACACGTTTGCTTGGCAATGATTTCGCATATGATGCCTATGAGTGAAAATATTTTTGGGGCGGCACTGCACTTTAGTTTTTGTCTAAAGTAAATATACTGTAGATCATTACAAGGACACTAGTTTAGTTAAGAAATATGCTGTAGTCTTTGCTTTTCTGTTGCGTTTCTTTCTCCACGTTATGGACACAGACACACAGAGGATGGTAAGGAGACCACACGCCTCTCCAGGTCTAAGCGTCAGTTTCTCCAGGCAAAACAGACCTACTCACATTATTTTGGATCTGTCAGGTGGGTTATTTGATTCATTATTAAAAAGAATGGAAAATGGTACTACAGCATTATTTGCAAAGCATTTTCACTCACACAGGTGAGTCTGGGAACATTTCAATACCTTCCAATGGATTATCTTGATGTACATACTCCTGGGACAAAAAATTTGTGATTTTGGGTGACTCAGTAATTGGGGATCCAACTTGACACATATCAAATGGGCCTGATTTTCAGAGGGCAGATGCTCAGCAGTTTCAGAAAATCAGGTCCTGTTAAATTGCATCACATTGGGCACCCAAAATCACTAGTCACTATTGATAAGTCTTGCCCAGTTTGTCTATCTCAATAATGGCCACATAAAAGCATTTTGTTAAATCAATATTTAAGCATGGAGTCCAACCAGTGTTATTCATTTGTTTGACTTGATTAGTTATGGGGAGCATTCTGGCACTCCAACACACTCCACCAGTTAAAGCATTTCAGTACCTACCCATCTCTTTTGGACAGAGCTTGGGTATTACTAGAGATGGGCAGGTATGGTATCTGGTGTTGAAATACTATGGTGATGGGAACCCTAGACATACCTTAGATAGAAAGATAGATAGATTAGATTATGAGAACAAAGAGTTCACTGAATTAGGAAAAGTTGTAAATAAGCCACTTAGAACAGAAACGCTAACAATGCTGAAAGTAAAACATTCCAAAAATGTGCATGACTCCTGGTGATAGGTGAGCTTCCAAAAAGCTCAGCTGTAGAAACACTACTGGGTGTCATGGTTCCAACCCTGATAGTAGTAATGTACTACATTGACTTCCTGGTAGGTTTAGCATGGATAAGCATTCAGAAGCGCAGATGCTTATTTCAAGCCCTTGGGTCTGCAAATTTGATTGGAAATCTCATGGAAACAGGCTCTGCCATGAGATTTCCAGAATTTCTGTTTCAATTCTTGGCTCACAGTATAGCAGAAATAATCTTTCTTGTGATATTTTGGCATTTCCAGTCTTGGACAGAATTTGGAAGTGGGGGAGAGAAGGACACATAAACTGAGTATTTCAAGACCTTAACAAAAAGTTTGGTTCTAAAAACATGACATTTTATGTGTGATGTACGTGAGTATCTCTTTTCTTACCAGGTTTACCTACTCCAAATAACGACTGAAGTGCCTGCAATAAAATATAAAACTACCTGGTGGCTAGCAGAGGGTAAGTATGTAGAGGGCTGAACCAAGCTTCTTTCATTCGTGGCATGCTGTCATATATTAAAAGGTCCTTCTCCGTCAGTACAACCAGTGCTGGCTTCCAGTGCTTCTCATTCTCTCCTGGCACCTGGAAAAGAACACAGTTTCAATGAAATAATGAGTGAGGAAGAGAAGGGGGACAGGCTAGCAGCCTGCAACTACAGAGCCTGTCAATGTGAGCAAGCAGGATTTGGACTGAAAAAATTAATGAAGAAACAAGTTTTACTACTACAGGTCTCTGGAACGATTCTGCCTCCTGAATAATATCCTAAATTTATGACTAGAAGCAGCAAAAATGGATTAAAGCACAAGCAGATTGATGAACATCTGTCATTGTCATTAGTACTAAAACTTCCAAACCTGCTGTATCCTTTGCTCACTATGGGCTGTTACATACGTGAAATAAGCAGGAGAAAACTGAGACAGAGCCAGCTCTGTTATTTATATTTGATCTTTAAGAACCTATGAGGTCCGTTGTCCTTGAATAAGCAACGAGAATCAATGCAAAGCATACACCCAGGCCGCTACCCAGAAACAACTCTAAAATAGTGACATGGGGTGGTGGGGGAGAGGGAAAACCTGATGATCTCTCTCTAATTTCTATGATTAATGATTCTTGGTATGATCCTGCACTCAACTTACCACTGGGCTGAAATCCTGGCTCTACTGAAATCAATGGCAAAAAAGTCCATTGACTTTGATGGAGCTAGAATTTCATCTCTGGTGTTGTACTTACTATCATGCACTCATTGTAGTAGTAGGTTACTTCTCAGGTTATACTCCTGGGAGAATTCTGTGCCGCTGGAATGGGTTACCTAGGGAGGCTGCAGAATCAGCATCATTGGAGGTTTTTAAGAACAGGTTAGACAAACACCTGTCATGGATGGTCTAGGTTTACTTCATCCTGCTTCAGTGCAGGGGTCAGGACTAGATGACCTCTTAAAGGTCCCTTCAAACCCTACATGTCTATCATTCTTCCTGAAACAACATGAACAAAAACATGTTTTGGTTTTACATTGAGAAAAAAATATCTCAAAAACAGTGAATTTGATTTCATGTTTTGTTCAAATTGGACAAAAAGAGTGACTATTACTAAGGCTGCGAGTTTGTCATGGAAGTCACGGATTCTGTGGTTTTCCATGACCTCAGTCACTTCTGCAGTGGCCGGTGCACCTGGCCTGGGAGCAGATCAGGCAGCCCCTGCACCAGTCGCACCAGCTGCTGCTGGGGCAGTCTTGGGCCACTAGCCACGCCTCTGCCTAGGAGCTGAGCGAGGGGGATGTCACCACTCCCGGGGAGGTGCGGAGCCACTGGGGGTCCTGGGCTGCCCGCTGCTGCCCACCCCCCACCCTCCCAGCAGTAGAAGGGGTCCTGGCCCACGCGCTCCAGGCCACTGCTCTCCCACCCACCCACCCCCTGCCCCCAGCAACTGCAGTGCTCCCACCTGAGCACCTGCGGTGCCCCTGGGCCACGCTTCCTCCCAGGATTTGGTCTGGGGTGTATAGTAGAAGTCATGGACAGGTCACAGACCGTGAACTTTTGTTTACTGACCGTGACCTGTCCATGACTTTTACTAAAAATACCTGTGACTAAAACAAAGCCTTAACTATTACCCACCCCAAAGTGGCAGTAAATTCACCTCCTTCTTCCTCCAACTTTCCATTTAATAATTTTCCTCTTTTCTGCTGCCAACAGCATGGACAGTTATGGCATAGCTACCTGTTACCACCTACCCAAACACACACCTACGTGAACATAGATTCTACATGAAAATATTTTTAAAATAATTCCCTTTGGAGAAGAACAGTTCATCATTTTGTGTGTTGCAATTTTAGAGGCAATTCTCTTCAAAACACAGCTACATGTCTTAAAAGATCTCCCCCTGAAATTCACAGCCTGTAATGTAGGGTCATGTACGTGTACTTCTCCTTGGTGGTGTCTGATCTGATGTTGGTAATTATTATCCCTTGTGGTTCCCACTCCCCCCCAAAAAGCACCTAAAAAGAAACAATATTAGTATTGCTAATAGAACTTCTCCTTTAGTCCAAGTGGTAGTGATCTGTGATTCTGGAGCACGTTTTGCATTTTACTTCAGCAGCCAATGCGTTCTGTGTCCTCTGAGGACTGTTCTCTCTCTATTTGTGCAGTCCTGGCTTCAAAACATTTTCACAATCATCAGTTTAAACAAACAGAATCAGAACCAGATATGGGCTTGAACCAGAACATTGATCCGAACTGCCTCCAAGTGAGAGGAAGTTCGGATGCAGTTCTAAAGTTTGTATACGATGGATATGAATTGAAACATCAGAAACCAAAACCACTTGAATGGTAGAAAAATCTGAAACCAAATTTTGAAACTTGGGAACATCTCTGTAGCTTGATTAAAGAACCATGTACTAGGTTACATAATTAAATCTACTAGGGTTAAAATATGGGGCCTGAGTCTCATTCCTATTATTATTATTTGTATTACCATAGTGCATAGGACTTGTAGTCATGGACCAGTATCCCACTGTGCCAGGTACTGTACAAACACATGGGCTGTAACAATGGAGAGGACATGCAACGAGCAGCTGTGTTCGTGTCCTCACAGCATGGGAAGGGGAATCAGATTCAGAACTAAGTTTAAACCTGAGTATCTTTATAGACTAAACAGGACCCAATTAAACATCCTCAAGTTTTAGGGAAGTTCAAGTCATAGAATCATAGACTTTAAGGTCAGAAGAGACCATTATGATCGTCTAGTCTGACCTCCTGCACAACGCAGGCCACAGAATCTCACCCACTCACTCCTGTAACAAACCCCTGACCTATGTCTGAGTTACTGAAGTCCTCAAATCATGGTTTAAAGATTTCAAGGTGCAGAGAATCCTCCAGCAAGTGACCCACGCCCCACGCTGCAGAGGAAGGTGGAAAACCCCCAGGGCCTCTGCTAATCTGCCCTGGAGGAAAATTCCTTCCTGACCCCAAATATGGCGATCAGCTCAACCCTGAGCATGTGGGCAAGACTCACCAGCCAGACACCCAGGAAAGAATTTGCTGTAGTAACTCAGAACCCACCCCATCTAACATATCATCATAGGCCATTGGGCATACTTACAGCTAATAGTCAAAGATCAATTAATTGCCAAAATTAGGCTATCCCATCATACCATCCCCTCCATAAACTTATCAAGCTTAGTCTTGAAGCCAGATGTCTTTTGCCCCCACTGCTTCCCTTGGAAGGCTGTTCCAGAACTTCACTCCTCTGATGGTTAGAAACCTTTGTCTAATTTCAAGTCTAAACTTCCTGATAGCCAGTTTATATCCATTTGTTCTTGTGTCCCCATTGGTACTGAGCTTAAATAAGTCTTCTCCCTCCATGGTATTTATCCCTCTGATATATTTATAGATTTCAATCATATCTCCTCTCAGCCTTCTTTTGGTTAGGCTAAACAAGCCAAGCTCTTTGAGTCTCCTTTCATAAGACAGGTTTTCTAAGTCTACTTCTAAGATGGCTCCAAACCAGAACACCAGGCCCCAAATCTCTCGAACTCTGCATAAGTTTGCATTTCAAACTCAAGTGTTGCTTAGACCCACTCTAAAATACCAGAGGTATTTCCCATGTGAATTAAGTCTTTCAATAATCACACTCCTTTGTAAGTAGGTAGATGGTTTCTCCATGGTTATTAATGCCTCTGTTTTAATTACAAGGAAAAAAACAGCCTAAACCGATTAAAGGTTCATCAGTTTGTTTTGATGAACATCCATATATTTATTTACAATTTTTCTTGCTGCAACATCTCATTTTCATGTGGTTCCCAGGGGAGAGCAGCCACACAATTAATCCATCAAACAGTCAAGCAAGCAGACAAAACCCAAAGTATTAATAGACAAGTGCTAATCACAAATATGCCAGTCACCAAAAACATATCAAGCAACTAACAACACAGATACCACAGTTATCAAGGAAAAATTAAGGGGGAACCTTAATTCTGTCATTTCCTAACTTCTGAGTGCTGGACTTTGCATGGGAGTGTTCCTTAAATGTATCAGAGGGGTAGCCGTGTTAGTCTGTATCCACAAAAACAATGAGGAGTCTGGTGGCACCTTAAAAACTAGCAGATTTATTTGGGAAAAAGCAGTGGGTTTTTTTACCCACGAAAGCTTATGCTCAAATAAATCTATTAGTCTTTAAGGTGCCACCGGACTCCTCGTTGTTTCCTTAAATGCAGTTTTTTTTAATTTTCTAGGTTTAAAAAAAGAAAACTAGAAAATATAAATTCCATCATGTGGTCATCAGCAGTTTGAAGGTAGGTCCTTCAGATCCATAGCACAGATTGCTACTACTTGAGTTAAAGGAGTAACCAAGAGCAGTAATAGTCTGTTATTTTTTGTATGGACCAGCCACTAGAGCAGGACATGATACACTTGACAGCAATGAAATGTTGGGAGTAAGGATTCCTGGCTGGGAATGGGTCTTGTGGTTAGAAACAATACAGTCACACACACAGATCTGGCATATTCATTCTAACAGGCAATTTGGCTATGGAGGAGATGTGGCTCGACCACAATGGAGAAACGGTTGTATTTTCCCAGCTCTGCCCAAAGTGAATTTGTGCAGCCTCTCACCTACCCAATCAGTAAAATGGGGGATTATACTTGCCAGGCCTCTGAGTTGAAGCCTTGATCATTAAGAAGGATAGTGAAGTGCACGTAAGTATTTAAGACCTGAGTCTAGAACTTGTAGTCTCTTCCTGCCTCCCAGCTCAGCACTTCTCTCCATACACCAAAGTGGTAGCTTCTGATGCTTTTCTCTTCCTGGAGCTCAAGTTCTGTGGGGCCAGGAAGCATGTTAAGTGAAGATGGAATCTTCAGAGATTTTAGCAGCAAGCTTCGTAAAAGCTATCAGTATTTGCAAATGGCAACTTTTAGCCAAATTTGGATGGATTTTTATGGGGTTAGCAAAAGATGCTTTCTAATTCCAAAGTGACCCTTGCCCCCACCTTGCCAAATGTCAAATTTCTGCTCCAAACCATGGAAGTGCTAGAATTCCTAAAAAACAAAAGAATGTTGGGAAAGATTTTTAATATTGACAAAGTCACCTATTCTCTCCTAGCCTTACTCCTGGAAATGGCTGAGTTGTTTTTACTGCAATTTAAAAACACAAAGAACAGGACAAGCATGGAAAATTTCAGCTCAAATGGTTAAAGTTTGGCAAAGTTGGGGCTTAAAATGGTAAGTGTTCCGCAACTTTAACTGCAGGCTTTGCTACCAAGTCCATCTACAATTATTATTTGTTAGATATTAATATGTAAACACCAAAGAACAATTAAATCTAAAAAAAGAAATTGACTTCTTGAGTTGGCAAAATAATAGGCAGCAATATAGTGAGTTGTAGTGTACTGTCTCCATTTTACAGATGATGAAACGGAGACACGGAAAGGTTATGCAACTTGCCCGTGGTCACATAGGAAGCCAATGACAGAGACAGGAATAGCACCAATGTCTCCTGACTCTCAGTCCCCATTGAACCAGCTGGTCAGAAAATGGGAAAAGGGAGAAAAAAAGAATAAGCTGTACAAATGTTGTCAGTTTTTGCAAATTTCTTTCCCTTCATCAAAATACTGACAAACTAGTTCACTGAGAAAAAATCAAACCTTTAAAAATTTCAACCAGCTCTATTGCCTCTTTGGTGCAGAATGCTGGCATGTTTGCTGATATGTTCCTATACTATTCAAATTACTTTCAGTCGAAAAAGTTTAACTCGAAGTTGTTTCAATGAAAGATACTGCCTCACTCACCTTTCTTTCTAATATGCTGGGACCAACATGGCTAGAACAACACTGCAAACAATGACAGGTTGACAATTTATATGTGCATATACTGATGCATGTTTTGTTATTACTATTGTTAGGTATTGTACTTTGTACAGTCCAGCCTCCCCTAAACTATAGGACATAATAATGATTCTGCCTGTAAACAGAGAACAGGATGTGGAGTTTTCCCAGGGGAGTGACCTCCAAAACCAGAAACATGTGAATAGGACTTGGGCCGGCTTGGTCCAGGTTAATTTCCCATATCCAATTGCTCAAAATGTGCCCTTCAGCCCGGTGTTGTCTGTTAGCTTCGTAAACAATGTGATCAAATTCAAACTTACTGTAAATATCTGACGTGTCTTAAAGATAGCATTAAAGACGCTTCCAAGTATAAATTTCAGTATTATTTTAGATATGTAAAGTGATGTTTTGTGATAATATTTTGGGTGCTGGTTCTTAGTCAGTGGCCTTTTAAAAATTCAGGCACTCACAGTGTAATCCCTTCACTCCCATTACTATTAACAAGCATCATATTCACATATCATCCAAAGTGCCGTTATTCATCTTTCAGACATGTAAAATCACCATCCGATCAAGCACTTCAGCTGGAGACCTTCTTCAAAGCCAAAACATTGGATTAGTTTAAAGCTGAATGTATCCAGATAAAAGCTATATAAATACTTTTCAAATTACATTTGGGTTCAGAAATCTTCATCCCATGTCAGTAATATGGAGTGCAACTCTTACAAACCAGTTAACATGGTTGCCTTCTGCATGTGGCTATTAAAGTAGCACCCAAAAGCAAATTAGTACCTAGTTGCTCATCCCAAAGCCGCCTAGCCAAATTCAACGCTTGCATAAGCAGCTAGAATTCCACTGAAGTCAATGGAGTTGCACCTGTTTGTACCTGTAGTAAATATGAATTTACTGAAATTAGAAAGAATCTGAGGTGGTCTACCAAGTAAAGGGTCTTTGACCACTGTAGACAATCTGCACCATTTATAGGTTTAATGTACAAGCAAACTTGAAAAAGAAGAGAATACTCTAACAAGAAGAAATGCCCAGAACAAGTATTCTTTGTGCTGTTAGCAACCCAGTTTATTGACCTACCTCATCCAGCAGTGCAGTTAAAATCCTGGTTTTACAGAGACTGCCTGTAAACGCTTTTCAGTTTTGTCTTTACAAAACTAGGTAACAATACTGTGGTACGTGGAGCACTTTTTAATTTTCCTGTGTTTAGTACAGGGAATTCCTCGGCCCAGGACTGGAACACAGGAAATCCGTGTTCAAATCTCACTCTGCCACAAACTTCCTGGGTAAACTTGCGTAATCCCTTTGTGCCTCATTTCCTCATCTGTAAAACAGGGATAACACGATTTCTTCCCCCCCACACACACACACCTTTTCTTTGGCGTGTCAATTTAGACTGTAAACTCTTCGGGGCAGGGACTGTCACTTACTCTGTGTGTATACACTGCCTAGTACAATGGCTCCCTGATCTCACTTGGGGCCCCTAGGTGCTGCTGTTTTACAAATAATGTTGCATTTAGTTACGGCAGCTGAAATATTTCTAAGGATAACCACTGTGCATTGTCAACAATCTACAGCCCATCCATGATTACAGTGTCATCGAGTTAGCATTCTGACTTCACCTGGGGGAGGCACTTGGAGAGGAAATGTGAGGTGGACATGGCAGAAAACCCGTGTTTAAATTTAGAGAGCATCCTATTAATTTATCGAGAATAACACATGAAAATAAAATGGATTTAGGATATAGCAGAATAAGTTTGAGCCTTCCCTACCCTTAGATGCATTTGCAATGGCTGGCCACAATATCAGTTCTTCTACCACCTTGAGCAGCAGGACATCGCCTGGCCAGCACCATTGCCAGTGCTAGTCTCCTCAGAGAGGTACAGAGGCATGGGCCACCCGCCATCACCTCACATCATCTAGCAGAATTGGCTCCATGCTGCAAGAAGAGCAAGTGCCTGCTATTGTGATGCCTCCACATCATCCCTCCCCTTTTTGAGGGCTGTGGCTTAATGCCATGCCTTAGCCCTAAGGACCTGACCCTGAAACACTTAAGCACATGTGCAATTTTATTGATATTAATAGTCCAATTGTCTTCCCAAAGGCTACTCACATGCATAGGCACCATTTTTTGCAAGATCAGGGCCTAAAAGTGCAATCCCTCTGATACACGACAAACATAAACCCATACATATTTCAAAGGAAAGCAGGGTCTTTTTTCCCCCAGCTTGGAAAAAAAAACCTCCCTTGAAAGACATCCCAGTTTTATGACACCTTTCATATTTTTACTTATATACTTTGAGCCTTAGAGTCAGCTGGTATAAATGGATGTAGCTCCACTGAGTTCTAGGGCTGACCCATTTATTCCAGCTGAGGACCTGGCCCCTGATTCTTTCATCTGCCTTAGGTTTCTTTTTTATACGTTTTTATTTTAAACTTCAGTTCTTTGTCCATTTCAGACTTTCAGGAATGGATGAAAGAGTACTTTCAATTTGTGAGTCCCACAGATAATTAAATTAGAGTCCTTGGTTTATTTTGGAGAGCGAGTTTATATTTTCATTAACTCAAAAGAGCCATTTCAATGACATTCCCTGTTTAGTAAACAAATTATCTATTACTAGCAGACTTCATTTCAGGAAGTATCCAAATATGGCCTTTAAGAAAACTGTTCTGTTATGGTGGTTTATGCTTCAAAAAAAGTGGTTTAAAAACCTCAGATATTGTGGTGTTGCATTATCAGGAACGCGAAGTACAACAACAACAAAAGACCCTTTGAAAACTTCATTCTTACTATGTTCCCCACCCTTTAAATGCTCTTCTGTGTTAAAGAAAAAATAAATAGCTTTGACACATGCTGGGATATGTTTGCCTGTGTATTTCTCCCCTTTGTCTTTGATGAATTGGGTATGTCCACATTCATAGTACATTTGATTCACTTACAGAAAGCTGCTTGTTAATTTCTGAAAACAATGACTCTACCTGAACAGTATTTCACTGGCCGAAGCAAAACAGTCTCAACACAAAAATATACCAAGCAAGGTTGATGATGTCAAATGATGTTCGTATTCATAGGTGCTCATTTGATTCAAGGTAATTTTCAGTGCAAGGGTGGGTGTAACATACAGCCACAGGCAAGGGATGTCAACACCTCCCACGCAACATGAAGATGCAGTGTGTTTTACTTCTGAACTTTGCAGTTTTAAACAGGAAATAATATGAAGATTGCTTAAAGAGAAAACGTGTCTATTTTCACTCTTCTTTCTCTCTCTGATCCCAGTGAACAACATAATAAAGGCTTGCACCTTTATCAGATTTGGATTTTAGTCACCGTACACAAAATTTCCCAAAGGACAAAATATTTCATCCTGCAACTATCTAACAATAACAAGTAGGGCTGTCAATTAGTTAATTCATGCAGTTAACTAAAAAAATTAATTGCGATTAATCGCCATTTTAATTACACTGTTAAACAATAGAATACCAATTGAAGTGTATTAAATATTTTGGATATTTTTCTACCTTTTCATATACACCTCTACCCCGATATAACGTGACCCGATATAACACAAATTCAGATATAACGCAGTAAAGAAGCGCTCCAGGGGGGCGGGGTTGCGCGCTCTGGCGGGTCAAAGCAAGTTCAATATAACATGGTTTCACCTACAACGTGGAAAGATTTTTTGGCTCCTGAGGACAGCGTTATATCGGGGTAGAGGTGTATATTGTATTCTGTGTTGTAATTGAAATCAAAATGTATATTATTTTTATTACAAATATTTGCACTGCAAAAATGATAAAAAAACAGTATTTTTAAATTCACCTCATACAAGTACTGTAGTGAAATCTCTTTGTCGTGAAAGTGCAATTTACAAATGTAGATTTTTTTGTTACAAAACTGCACTCAAAAACAAAACAATATAAAACTTGAGAGCCTACAAGTCCACTCAGTCCTACTTCTTGTTCAGCTAATTGCTAAGACAAACAAGTTTGTTTCCATTTACAGGAGATAATGCTGCCTGCTTCTTATTTACAATGTCCAAGAAAACATCCAAAAATTTTTAAATAAATGGTATTCTATTATTGTTTAACAGTGCGATTAATCACATGATTAATCACAATTAATTTTTTATCGCATGATTAATCGTGATTAATTTTTTAATCACTTGACAGCCCTAGATCAAATATGTTGAAATTAAATGTTTTGACTGTTCTGAATCATAATTTTTTGAACTTTCCATCTCACAAAAAATATTGACATTAACAAATTTTGGTGTATTGTGATTTTCCATGGGGCAGAAATTCTAATATTTGAACAGGTCTAGGAATTAAACACAAAACAGGAACTGATGATAGATCTTCACACATATGCCGTCCTTCTCTTCAAGCAATCTTTCCTCTGTTCCAGTGAGTCACACAATAAATATTGCACTCTGGATTTTATTGTCAAAAAGTGATGTAAAAAAAAGATGACTACATATGCTCAGCTGTGGTGCTGAGAGTGTGAACTGTGAGATGAAGACAGCAGGGATGGGCATCTATGCAAATGTTCCAGGTGTTACAAATATCAGCAGTGTTTGCACCCAGGCAGATACCTCAGATTTGGTTCCTTATAAGTGGGCCTGGAGTACGTGCAGGGCTGGAGCACAGGAAAAGTGGTAGGAAGCAATGGTTGTTGCCACAGCGACTATAGATGGGACCGGGTATCATAGGTGGCGAGTTATATGGGCCCGTGGTGCCTGTGCTCCATCAGTATTTAGGAATGTGGGCCTGGCTCTACCAATGTTTGGACTTAGGAGGACACAGAGTCCAGGGCAGCCTGGCAGGCTAGCGGGGGGCCTGGTGCCAGCAGCAGCGAGCGACCCAGACCCAGCCTGCCCCGCTCTGCCCTGCAGGCTCCCGGCTTCACTCAGGGGAGGGGGCGGAAGCCAGAAAGAGGCGGAGCGGAGGCTTGGCGGAAGGGGTAGAATGGGGATGAGGAGGGGCCGGAGCAGGGGCAGAAAAGGGGTGGGAAGAAGCGGGGGGGACATTTGCCATCCACAAGAGCTATTACCTCTACTGCCGCTGTTCCTCAAACCTGGGGCTGGCTGTGGATTAGTTCCGCTCTCAGTTCAATTTACTGCAGGATGCTTAAATCAGTGGTGCAAAAACTTTTCCAGTCACGCCCCCCTTACCATTCACAGGATTTGTCGCCCCCCTCCCCGCCATTACTTGTAATTTGAAACTTGGGTTTTTTTGGCATTACTTGTAATCTGAAACTGTTTTTTATGCCGGAAGGTGGAGGGGAAACACAGATATGAGACTATTCATTCGGATTAGTGTTAGTGCATCTGACTCACTCAAGAGGTCCTGAGCTCTCAACTATTATTATACATATTGCCGGTTTATGTCTTTTACTATACATTATTAATCATTAAAATTCATGAGAATCAAAATTAATTTTAAAGGGATAGTAGGTGTGCTATGGTTATGAAACTTACTAAATCGTTGAAAATAAGCCAGGCTGTCCTTTTATTTATATGTTTGTTTTTAAAATGGGTGAAAGGCTGACGTTTCTTCACACCTGCCCAGAGAACTTCTTGCAACCCCCATCACCACCACCACTACCACCTCCGAGGGAGTGCATGCCCAGTTTACACACCACTGGTCTAAATTGCCCCTGGCTGCCCATGCCGCCTCAGGGGACCATTTCAGCAGCTGGAGAGGTATTCCAGCCACAACCCCTATCCTAGTGGCCAGGAAAGGGGTAGTGCAGAGCTGCTATGTGGCCAGCCCTATGCAACTCAGGGATTCCTACTATGCTAAGGAAATCATCAGGAGCACCAATAAGCTGGCTTTATAGTCCCTTTGTGCCAGCCACAGCAGCATAAAGAGGCTGTAGCTGGGCGGAGGCTCTTTAATGTACAATAAGGAAGTCTCTGATGCTTTCTGGTTAACAAGATCTCTTTCTTTAATGCAGCTTTTCCAAGCCACAAGACTAATAATATCTGAAGTTTAAAAGTGGTAAGATTACAAGGTTCTGTAAATAGTTATAGTCCAACCTCAAACTAATGCCCCGCTGTGCTGGATATCTTCTGCAGGGCATGCTGGAGTGCTTCTGCTTTGCGTTCTCTCTCTTCCTTAGAAATTGGGGGGAAAAGAAAACCCCAACCATCAACAGCAGTGGCAGAGGGGAGTGGCCTGACTATTAAAGTACAAAAGAAGAGACAAAGGGTGAGAAAGGGGCTCACTCACAAAGGCCAGACGAAGACCAGCCAACCCTGGAAACAAAAGGCTGATCCAGAGACAGTGAAAAGGCCAGTTGTATTTTAACTCTGACCTTCAAGGCCAGTGTGTCTGTGAACAATTCTGTGCTGGCAGGGGGCACAAACTGCAGTACTGTTTACATTTCTAATATAATATATTCACTCATTAACATCAGGCTTTTTCAGGCTAGCAAAATTTGCACTCAATCTGTTACACTGGTGCAACCTTCTAAGGCACATTCAGAGCTCTGGTGCAAGACCAGGGTCTATCACACCAGTGGAAGCCCTTTCTCACAGTTGTGCAATACATCACCATTGGGATTTGTACCAGTGTAGCTACATTGGTGCAAAAGAATCCCAGTATAAACAGGGCCTTACAGTATGTCTACACTGCAGCTGAAGCTGCGACTGCAGCTCACAGAGGCTGCTGCATCTTCACTGCTATTTTTAATCAGACTAGTTAGATTAAAGCTACCGTTAACTGTGCCTATCCAAGCTCCAATCACATCTCCGACTGATGTAGACCTACTCTCAGAGCTGCTTAGCTGCATAGTCCATCATCATCTACATTCCACTCTGTCACCTCCCCTCCTCAACTTCAACCACCTCTCTTCCCAAAAATTCCAACACACAGAGCTGGGGTATCTCCACCCTCATCTTGCACATCAGGGCCCTTGACCATGTTTATCCATTGCATGTTCATGGGTTTTGATGATTACTACAGGGTTGGGATGGATTTTGTAAATGACATCGTATAAAGTTCTGTATGGACGTTTCATCTGTGTAAGTGAGCAAGTTATGGTATCAGATTGCACATGATGCCTGCAAGATATGGTTTTCTGCAATGTTTAGGAAAACTCACGTGAATAGGTGACATATTGTTAGGAATTATTGTAAATTTGCTATTCATTTTTATGGAGCTATTAGAGAATTAAAATCTGCAATGGTATACTGCTTTTATGGCACATTTAAGGCTGAATGTTGGTTACTCATCAGAAAGCTAGATTCATTTAGGCTCCATCTCTCTCCCCCAGTCCCACCACCATACCCTACACTATTTAGTCTATCTCCTTGGATCACCAGGTGTATGTGCAGGGTACAGCTCGTAAATCCAGGAATGCACTCCAGCATACTAAACGCTATCCTCTGAAGTTTTATTGTGCCAAATTTGGAGACTTAAATGCAATCACAAAATGTGAAACAAGGGGATTTGAGATCTGCTTTAACTGCAAATCTCAATGCAATTTGGACCTAAGGAGTTGTTTCCTAAACCTGCAGAATTACAGCAATTGCTATAGCTCATGCTGTGCTTTTTATTCAACCAAAGATCTCAAAGTGCCTTTGAAAGAAAGGCAAGTATCATTAGCCCCATTTTACAGATAGAGATACCAAGGCATATAGAAGTCCACATAGCAAGTCAGTGACAAGCGAGCAAGAGAATTCAAATTTCCTGACTTCCAGTCCAGTGGCTTATTACTTGCACCACATTGCCCCAGTAGTGCTCAAAATCTGCTAGTTCTAGGCATAATTACAGGAAGGCAGAGTGTCTTCTCCTGAACCACTTACAAATTGACCCAGTTTAACTTTTTTTTACCTAGAATTAGTATGGTGCTGTGACATACGTTTATAGTGTAAAAGCAAAGAGCCAAATATCCCTCAGGAAAAACTGATTTTCTTTACAGTGAGAATGGCCAAACTGTCTCCAGTAATAAGTGAAAGTTTTATTCCAAGTATGACATTTTTCACAAAGCCATAACTGATAATTTTTTTAAAGAGAAATTTCTTTGTGTAAAAGAAAAGCCATATTTGGGCACACGGAAACAATCGTTTTGACACACATACTTTTCATGAGATTTTGCCAAAGGTCATCTGTATAAATAGCACACTGAAGTCTTTACTGTAAAGGATGATTGAAGAACACAGCATACGACACAAATACATATGCCTGTGGAATAGGTGATAAGTTTGAAAGGCATACATCAATGAGTTCACACCACAAAAAGCAAGAACCCTCACCTTTGTCTAATTAAACACTGCAAAAAGAACATGCACTACTTTTTAAAAAAGATATTGTTTTGTTATTTTGTTTGAGTAAATGTTAATGGTTGTGAAAGGTGCTGGGGTGACAGCCCTCGAAATGGAAGCTTTTTATTTACTACCAAAAAAAACCCAACACCCACCTTTGTTAACTTATATCTAAGGTTTCTCTAGTGATTAATACAACTCTTATACAACTACACAACAGCAAATTCCAATTAAAAGCCTTAAATAGTAAAAAGTACAGAAATGACAGTTAAGGTACTTTATGAAACACTGCTTTACCCTTAGAGTTCATACATTTAGTTAATCTATCAATTTTAAGGGGTTTTATTGCCACCCATCACTGCAGTATCTGAGCACCTTCCATGTACAATAATATCAATTGTGAAGTCCCTAGTGGACTTTATGTAGTCTGCCACTTCTGCCTTTTTGAAGTCAATACTCTTCTTGGGGTAGGGTTTTTCTTTATGTTTTTTTTGTTTTAGATTGTATTAATGTATGTGTTTTTTTGTTTAGGTTGATTTGTTTGGTGGTAATTTTTTTTTCTTAAGGTAGGTTGAGAATTTGGGGTAGAAAGAGTTGTGCATGTTGTGAGTATCATGCCTATGGTAGAAAGGTCTTTTAGAAGAGGAAGATTTTGCAGCATTTCCCAAAGATGGTCAGACTCTGGATTTGTCTTCTGAAAGTTCATTCCATAGCCTGATCTCCTCAACCACAAATGTTTTGTCCCTAACTCTCAAGTGCCTCCTCTTGGGCTCTGTGATCTGCATTGTTCACTCTGTTGCAGTGGTTCATAGATTGAATTTTGATCTTTATGTAGCTGGGGCTTAATCCTTTAATTGTTCAAACATTATGATCAAAGCCTTAAACTGGCACTGGAAGTTGGCTGGGAGCTGGTGGCGGGACTTGAGAACAGGAGGTCTAAGCTATGGAGTAGGTCGGCAGCCACTGTCTGTATAAACTGGAGCCTGTGCATCATCCTCACATTCAGCTTCAGATACAATGAGTTACAATAATCCAGCCTGGAGGTGACAAGCATATGGATCAGTGTGGGCAGGTCCTAATACGAGAGAAAGGCATCACGTTTTCTAGCCAGCCGTTGGTGAAAGAAGGCAGTTTTAGATTCTGATGCTACCTGGTCTTCCTAGCCAACAGCCACAGGCTAGAGAACAGGAGGGACCAAGGTGCACCAATGCCTGAGAATCTTGCCACAACCGGAAACGGAGTAAGTGAAATATACCCAGGTGATCCTAGCAAGTGATCCCACACCGCATACTACAGAGGAAGACAAAACCAAAGGTCACTGCCAATATGACCTGAAGAAAAATTCCTTCTCGACCCCACATATGGCAATCAGTTGGACACTAAGTATGAAAGCAAGAGCCACCAGCCCCACACCCGAGAAAGAGAATGCTTAATAGCATCTCAGAACTCCGTCCCATCCTGTCCTTCTCCCATTTCCAGTTATGGCCCTTATGGCCCTCTCTGATGCTTCAGAGGAAGGAGACAAAAAAGAATATGTTGAGGAGAAAAATCCCCTTCCTGGCCTCTACAGGAGGTTCTCCATTTCCCCTTTCCAACCAGCATCATGTCAGTCTTGCCATAGTTCTGTGTAAACCAGTGCTCTTCACCCAGGAGCTAATATCCTCTAGGAATTCTGGTGTTTTAGTAGTGGTGGTGGTTGCCTCAGCGGAGAATGAGATATATAGTGCGGATATGTAAAATTTCACCTTACTCATTTCATTAACAACCTTAACTCTGACCTACAACACACAAACTCTTTCAGTATATACATAGTTCATTGTACACAATGGATGCCATATGTTATTAGTAAGTGTGTGTTGCAGGTCAGAGTTAAGGCCGTTGCTGATAAAAGTAAGAGGCAGACAGGAGCCACAGTAACCCTAAGGGGAGTTGAAGGAGGGATTGTGCCTCAAACTCTCCAGTGTGTAATGGGGCTGCAGACACTGGTTGCTTCCTCTCACTGTGCACAGCCTTTTCTGTGGCATGGTGTAGTGGAATGGATGGTGGGGTCATGGCCTTGGGGACACATGGAATGACCAGGGATTGCAATCATCTGTGGCTCTTATGCAGGGAGTACAAAGGGTGGGGATGGAGGGAGGGCTCTGTCCTCATTAAACTCCATGTTAAAATTCCCAGTGACTGCAATGGGAACAGAATTAGGCCAACACAGGGCACACTGGAAAATCCCACCCTATCTTGCTCATAGTGAGATACACAAGGCTGTGCCCTACAGGCACAATCTACGGGGTAGCTGAACTGCTGCATAGCCCCCAGTAAAAATCGGGGGGGGGGTATGCTACCCCGAAGCCCCTCACTTTCATATACCTACTCAAGAGTGAGGACTAAAATAATGGTAATTACATAGGAATAGGATCTAAGTCAAGACAGACCAAGATTTCAAATCCATCCTACCTAAGAGCCACTTACCGAGATTTCAATGTAAACTCAACTGATAAAGCGGGTTCTGGATTAAGACTGAAGCCAATATCTATTCCCCAAAATAGAAGTCAGATTCTCTTTTCAGAGTAGCAGCCGTGTTAGTCTGTATCTGCAAAAAGAAAAGGAGTACTTGTGCTACCTTAGAGACTAACAAATTTATTAGAGCATAAGCTTTCGTGAACTACAGCTCACTTCATCGGATGCATGCGGTGGAAAATACAGTGGGGAGATTTTATATACACAGAGAACATGAAACAATGGGTGTTACCATACAGACTGTAACAAGAGTGATCAGGAAAGGGGAGCTATTACCAGCAGGGCACGGAGGGGGTGGGGGGACACCTTTTGTAGTGATAATCTGGGTGGGCCATTTCCAGCACATTACAAGAACAGTAGGAGGGGAAATAAACAAGGGGAAATAGTTTTACCTTGTGCAATGACACATCCACTCCCAGTCTTTATTCAAGCCTAAGTTAATTGTATCCAGTTTGCAAATTAATTCCAATTCAGCCGTCTCTCGTTAGAGTCTGTTTTTGAAGTTTTTTTGTTGAAGAATTGCCACTTTTAGGTCTGTAATCGAGTGACCAAAGAGATTGAAGTGTTCTCCGACTGGCTTTTGAATGTTATAATTCTTGACATCTGATTTGTGTCCATTTATTCTTTTACATAGAGACTGTCCTGTTTGGTCAATGTACATGGCAGAGGGGCATTGCTGGCACATGATGGCATATATCACATTGGTAGATGTGCAGGTGAACAAGCCTCTGATAGTGTGGCTGGTGTGATCAGACCCGAGGATGGTGTCCTCTGAATAGATATGTGGAGACAGTTGGCAATGGGCTTTGTTGCAAGGATAGGTTCCTGGGTTAGTGGTTCTGTTGTGTGGTTGCTGGTGAGTATTTGCTTCAGGTTGGGGGACTGTTTGTAAGCAAGGACTGGCCTGTCTCCCAAGATCTGTGAGAGTGATGGGTCATCCTTCAGGATAGGTTGTAGATCCTTGATGATGTGCTGGAGAGGTTTTAGTTGGGGGCTGAAGGTGATGGCTATTGGCGTTCTGTTATTTTCTTTGTTGGGCCTGTCCTGTGGTAGGTAACTTCTGGGTACTTCTGGCTCTGTCAATCTGTTTCTTCACTTCCGCAGGTGGGTATTGCTTGATAGAGATCTTGTAGGTGTTTGTCTCTGTCTGAGGGGTTGGAGCAAATGTGGTGGTATCGTAGAGCTTGGCTGTAGACAATGGATCATGTGGTGTGGTCTGGATAAGGTAGGTAGGTAAGTATAGCGGTCATTAGGTTTCCGGTATAGGGTGGTGTTTATGTGACCATCGCTTATTAGCACTGTAGTGTCCAGGAAGTGGATCTCTTGTGTGGACTGATCTAGGCTGAGGTTGATGGTGGGATGGAAATTGTTGAAATCATGGTGGAATTCCTCAAGGGCTTCTTTTCCATGGGTCCAGATGATGAAGATGTCATCAATGTAGCGCAAGTAGAGTAGGGGCATTAGGAGAGCTGAGGAAGCGTTGTTCTAAGTCAGCCATAAAAATGTTGGCATACTGTGGGGCCATGCGGGTACCCAAGCAGTGCTGCTGATTTGAAGGTATACATTGTCCCCAAATGTGAAATAGTTATGGGTGAGGACAAAGTCACAAAGTTCAGCCACCAGGTTTGCCATGACATTATCGGGGATACTTTTCCTGACAGCTTGTAGTCCATCTTTGTGTGGAATGTTGGTGTAGCGGGCTTCTACATCCATAGTGGCGAGGATGGTGTTTTCAGGAAGATCACCGATGGATTGTAGTTACCTCAGGAAGTCAGTGGTGTCTCGAACATAGCTGGGAGTGCAGGTAACCTAGGGCCTGAGGAGGGAGTCTACATAGCCAGACAGTCCTGCTGTCAGGGTGCCAATGCTTGAGATGATGAGGCGTCCAGGATTTCCAGGTTTATGGATCTTGGGTAGCAGATAGAATACCCTGGTTTTCTAGGGGTGTGTCTGTGCGGATTTGTTCTTGTGCTTTTTCAGGGATTTTCTTGAGCAGATAGTGTAGTTTCTTTGGTAACCCTCAGTGGGATCAGGGGGTAATGGCTTGTAGAAAGTGGTATTGGAGAGCCACCTAGCAGCCTCTTGTTCATATTCCGACCTATTCATGATGACAACAGCACCTCCTTTGTCAGCCTTTTCGATTATAATGTCAGAGTTGTTTCTGAGGCTGTGGATGACATTGTGTTCTGCACAGCTGAGGTTGTGGGGCAAGTGATGCTGCTTTTCCACAATTTCAGCCCATGCATGTCGGCGGAAGCACTCTATGTAGAAGTCCAGTCTGTTGTTTCGACCTTCAGGAGGAGTCCACCCAGAATCCTTCTTTTTGTAGCATTGGTAGGAAGGTCTCTGTGGGTTACTATGTTGTTGAGAGGTGTGTTGGAAATATTCCTTGAGTCAGAGACGTCGAAAATAGGATTCTAGGTCACCACAGAAGACACAGTAAATCGACCGCCAAGCACTCTCCCATCAACTCCGGTACTCCACCAGAGTGAGAAGCATAGGTGGAGTCAATGGGGGAACATCAGCAGTCGGCCTACTGCAGTGAAGACACCACGGTAAGTAGATCTAAGTACATCGACTTCAGCTATGTTATTCACATAGCTGAAGTTGCGTAACTTAGATTGACTCTTCCCCCCTCCCCAGTGTAGACCAGGCCTTAGTGGCTGAAATTTGTCTCAGGAACTGCATGTGTCTTTCTGTTTCATAATGGCTTTTCTAATAGTCAGTCTCAGAAAGGACAGCCCATCACAACTTGCTCCTCTTCAGACCAAGAGATTTGACTGTTATACTCTAGAGCCACAACCGCTGGAATGAAACACAGTAGGAATGAGTTGTTTCTTTGTCTTTGTTACTACAATGTCTCAAGGACTACAGTCTGGAACACACTGATTTGAGTAGGTTTCAGAGTAGCAGCCGTGTTAGTCTGTATTCGCAAAAAGAAAAGGAGTACTTGTGGCACCTTAGAGACTAGCCAATTTATTTGAGCATAAAGCTCACGAAAGCTTATGCTCAAATAAATTGGTTAGTCTCTAAGGTGCCACAAGTACTCCTTTTCTTTTTACTGATTTGAGTAGTTTCAGCTTAGCATCCAATGGACTGTAATCCAGTTAAAAGCACCAAACAACCCACAGTGAATTCACTATAATTCTGGTGTACACAAATTAATTACTGCCAGAATGCTAAAAAAATCTTTGCACCTGCGATTGGACATATCAGGGCTTTGTGGCCACTGCTACAGGCCCCATTGCTCTGCTACACTCCACCCCAGGAAGCGGCAAGATGGGAGAACAAGAGAAGCAAAGGTAGGTCCTCCAGTCCAGCACAGAGAGGCCTCACTAAAGCAGCCACCTTGGAAGCTCAAGAGACCCAGTTGTCAAGGGTTAGAAGGGCTTGTCACAGCCAAGAGAGCCCAGCGGGCTCAGATGGAAAGGAGCTGCAGGACCAAAGAGTTCAGTTTCTGGCTGGGACCAGAGGGGCTAGGAAGGGTTTGCCTCTCTGGCCAAAGGAACTTGAGGGAGAGTTGGAGTTTATTTTCTGACTGCATTTTGCTAAGCTGGGTTTGCACTGAGGGAGAGGACCTAAGAACCATAACCCTGAGATAAGGGTGAAACTAAAGGGGCCAGGTAAGAATAGGCCCAGGGAAGAAACAGCAACGTATTGAATTGAGCAGTATGTGGCTGACATTTAAAGAGTCTGTAGGTTGGAACCCTGAGTCGTGGATGGCCTTGGGCTCCCTACCAGCCACAGGAAAAGTGGCATACACCGGAAAAGGGAATATACCTTATTTGGGAGCCCAAGAAAGGACTGAATTTAAAGGACCCAGAGCTGAAGACCCTAGGCAAGGGCAAATAGACGGTTGAGTTATTGGACTCTTTAAAACCCCGGAAGGGGTTCATTTGGCCTTTCTGACTTGGCTGGATGCAAAAAACAACTTAAAACCTGCCCAGGTCAGTCAGCAGCTTGCAGGGGGCAACAGGGGTGAGAAAAGGACTATGGTATCACCCCCAGCTGTTTGGAGGCACTCAAGAGGTGATTCCCCTTACAATACCATACTACACCAATTGGTCTTTTGAGCAGGACACATACTTTACAGAAACATAGACACATTTTAGAGCTAAGATTTTTTTTTAAAAAAGAGGAGTCTAAAGTTATACTCCTAAATAAGTGGCCTAATTCTGAATAATCCTGAGCACCCAACAATTCCCATCAACTTCAGTGAAAGCTGTTAGGTGCCCAGCACACTGGAAACTAAAACCATTTATTTTGATGGCCACATCTAGAATTTAGGATTTAGAAGCTTAACTTTAGTCTCCTAGTCTCACATCACGGTTACGTGTATAGAGTCCTTGGTTTCCTGGTTGAGATCTTCTAAGCCATCTAGGGATTTAAACATATCTTCCATTAAAATTAACATCCCCAACAATCATAGGCCAACTCCATGGGTGCTCCAGGACTGCTTAGCACCCACCGGAAGCCAAGCTCCCCTCTCTCCCCCGACTCCCACCTGCCGGTGGCCCCTGTCGATCAACTCCTCCCCCTCACTTCCTCCCTCCTAGCACCTCTTGCAAGCCACAGAATAGCGGAGGTTTCTATCGCAACCCTACCTGCTTTCCTGCCAACTCACCAGCCTAGTTCCTCAGCAGCCTGCCTGAGGGGGCTGATGTGGAACAGGGAGCCTGGGAGTCCCAGCTCCCAAGCTCTTGCCTCTTTCACAGCCCAGACTTCCATGATCTCTAGCCCCAGGACACACAGGCAGAGAACCGCGGAGCTAGGCAGAGAATGGTAATTCCCTTTGGCAGAGAATTTCAAGACTTTTGGTTTACATCCTGAATTAGAATGAAACCAGATTTTGAAATCTTGAATGGAAAATAAAACTACCATTCTCCACCCAGCTCCCATTTTTTGTTCTGCATGCATGATTGCAATTAATAAGCTCTTCTCCACATAATTAAACTGGCAAAGCTAAGTCCCTAAAGGACTTCATAGAGACTCCTGTGTCTTTCCCTTCGCTGGTGATGGGAGCTCTCGTTGGGATAGGTTTTATTTTGATGGTTTTTTTCCTGGAGGGACAGAGGTGAGGAAGGCCTTTTGGGGCTAGAAATAAGTGTGTCTGTCCTACTGGAAAGCTGGCATTCTCCTCTTTCCTGTGGTATAAAACTCCCATTTCTAGCTATGCAGGGTCATACAATATCAGATCTTAAACCTGTCAGTTGTTCAGAACTGAGAACTGCCAATGCTGGGCCTTGGGCCATTGTAATTTTGGGGAGCTGCGAGGGTGGGGATTCCACATTTGATGAGAAAGAAGGAAACATCCTTGTAACAAGATAATTTTTTTAAAAGATGCAGCTGTTATAAGCAGCTCAGAGTTTTCGAATGTCAGAAGAACTATGTACCACAGGGAAACGGGTTAGGGGGTAGAGTGCAGAAGGTGCATGATAAATGCCTGTTATCACTGAATTCTGTAATTTATTATGTGGATATCATCACCATATATATTGTATATACACACACAACCATCCTCCTAGAGGATCTTTAATGACTAATCAGTACTGCCAAACTTAAGCAGTCAGAAATCACAAGCCAGTCCCAAAAACCCATGAGACTGGCTATGAATGTATGACTTTTCTGAAAAAAAAACCCACCCCAAAAATATTAGGGTTCTTTTTTGTTAGTCTTCTGAGCCTTTAGGTTGCATTTGCTTTACATTTTCAACCTTTTTTTCTGCAAACACAAAAGCAAGAATCTTACCTTATTTTTCCCTCTTTTTTTTTTTTAAATGAAAGCAGAGATTTTCACGCACTCTTGATTTCCAGAACAGTGGCAATTAGAAGTACACTTGTGATAAACTCATGAGAGTTGGCAAAACTGGACTATAAATCAGGGTCTCCGTTTTCACACCTCATTCAAATGAGATAATATATCTAACATCATTGTTGGGCACCTGTTGAGTACGCATTCAGTTAGACGTATACCATCTACTGAATTAACACTGCTCCTTTCTGGAGCACCTTGGTTCTTTGTGGGGTATCACTGACCAGGCCTGATGCTGCTCAGCTTATGAGATATGACAAGATCACAGCCGACAGTGCTGTGGCACCAATCTTTTAACTAATCAGTTATCTGTGATAAAACATCCACCCCCAAAAGCTTGCTACATTTAACAGGAACTATGAATATTCAACATAGGTGAATTAGCAGTATGATTATAATGAATCTTCTACTTGGTAGTTATCTATGCTGAGTTTTAAATTAGCCACATATGGTACTAATGGATTTAGTGCAATGCTATGTTATTTCATAAAGATTATTAAATTATAGACCATGAGGGCTGTCAATCTTCAGACTTAAGTTCTATGAATATCAACAAATTACATGGTATGAGCAATGCAATTTTGAAAGTTGATGCTTTTAAGCTATATTTTTAACACTTTCACTATGTGACCATAGCATTTAATTTCCAGAAAGGACATTCCTACTCAGCACCGATCATCTCTCTGGTAGAAATGTTTTAGAGGAATAAAATAAAGAAGCAGATGTCATGGGGCTAAGCTTTCACACTTACTTTTAAGAGTATATAATTTAGTAACCGTAACAGTTTCCTGGTAATGATATAATCTCTTCTGTTTCTCTTTGCAAATTCACCACATCTCTAACCAAAAATGTGTGAGATGCATATCTTTTAATCAAGCTGGTTTAATCAATAAAGGAAACGTTCCTATTGTGAGTTAATAAATCATAGTACATAGCAAATGCCAGGTACATTCAGAAAGGGAATCCCGTGAATACTGAAGCTGATTCTAACAGTTAAAACAAATGTAGCTCAAAGGTCACCATTCAAGCCACATAAAAGTGAAAGACAACATAGAGCTATATGTAGAGAGTTATCATAAATTCTGCATTCTTTATTCAGATAAAGCTCCTATTGAAGTCAAAGGAAATTCAGAGTAAAGACTGCAGGATTTGGTCCAGAGATAATAAAACCATAAAAGGCCATTTGTGCTAGCCAGTGTGATCATCCCTATCCAATACAGTCCATGGTCCCGGAAAATGTAGTTCCAATGATGTCTTATTTAGCCTGTTCTTAGCTATTTATTGTGATGGTGCCACAACCACCTCTCTTGATTAGTTTGTGTCACTGTTTTCAATTGCTCAGATCTTTCTCCTAATACATAAACTTTCTTTCCTTCCCTTAGAACCATTGCTCTATAGCCTCCTATCTTCCGAGACTAAGAATTATTCCTTTCCTCCGATTATACTCTTACTATGAAGGTAAATATGAGTTCTCTCTTTTATAGACTTTATGGGCCTGAGTCTCTTCTCACATACAATGGTGTAAATCAGGAATAACTCCACCGAATTATACCAGCATAAAACTATGTGAAAAGAGAATCAGAAACAACACATACCACTTCCTCATATATCTTGTTCTCCAATTATTGTGTTAATTTGTTGCCCTCTGTGTAGTCTCCAGTTTTTTTATATAGTCCTTTTTAAACTACTAGGGAACAGGACTGCATGCCACATTGCCTGTGTAGTCACAAAGCAGTTTTTTAAATGTGATTTCTCCTATTGGCCTTTATACTTTCCGTATGGTTAGGGAAACTATTAAGTATTTGACAAAAGAAGAAGCTATCAGTGTTCTTTTTGCAATTAATTAACATAATTCTATTACTAATTGTGTGAATGAGCTGAAAATCAGGTTCCCAGTCTGGCATGCCTGTATTCAAAACTAAACATAACTACAGATAAGTTGCCCGAGACGAGTGACCGAGGAAAAAGAACTGCTGTGTAGTACTTTATAAGCACAGTACAACCTCTGAGTTACAAACACCTCAGGAATGGAGGTTGTTTGTAACTCTGAACAAAATGTTATGGTTACTGTTTCAAAAGTTTGCAACTGAACATTGACTTAATACAGCTTTGAAACTTCACTGTGCAGAAGAAAAATGCTGCTTTTATCCATCTTAATTTAAATGAAACAAGCACAGAAACAGTTTCCTTCCCTTGTCAATTTTTTTAAACTTTCCTTTTATTTTTTTAGTAATTTACATTTAACACAGTACTGTACTATATTTGCTTTTTTAACCATCTCTGCTGCTGCCTGATTGTGTACTTCTGGTTCCAAATGAGGTGTGTGGTTGACTGATCAGTTCGTAACGCTGGTGTTTGTAACTCTGAAGTACTACTGTAGTAGCAGCCAATGGAAAGATGGATGGTCCACAGGACTGGAGGGGCTTCACCCTCTCATCTCGCCAGCAGACCTTATCAGCTGATCTTTGATTAAACTTGGGTGGAAGTGGATTTAACCCTAACTCAAAGGTCTGTATCGAGGGGAGTCAGAAATGGGAGTGAGGGGAAGAATCAAAGTATATAGCGTTTTACACTGATCAGCAGAAATGTCACAAAGGAAGATCAGCTTGGAGACGGAAGGGACATATGCAGCTGGAGGGATGAAGTGGGAAATCTTCTGAGAGGACTGCTTCTCTTGAGATAGTGGGCCTTTCTGGTTACATGAGGGGGGGCAAGAGAAGCTGCATGAATATATAGATATCCTGCTCTGTGTTCTCACTTCACTTCACCCACATAATATATATATTTACATAAATAAGTGCACAAGCTTTTCCTTCCATAAGCTTTCTTCTCAACATTCCTTTTTTTAATTAGATTTTTTCCCCACAAATGTCATTGATGTTGCTAATATAAACCGAACAAGAAGCTATATCAAAAATGTACATCCGCATTCTAAAATGTACAATTATTTTTAGTAAGAGATCAGTAAACAGACACTTGCATAGTACAACTTGTTCAGCAGGAACCTATAAATAAGGGAAAAAACCCACAACACACAATATGTTCACACAGCTTCAGGAATGTTCAAGTGTGGCCAAAGTGCATAGCTGTTGGAGCCTGGTGATTAAAAAACAGGTGTTTCCTGCCAGTAGCCTAGGTTACCATATGAGAACCCAAGATACACAGTCGTCTAAATAGCATCTGAGAAAAGATTTGGAAATGTCTATTTGCTTTTAGAGGTAATGCCATAGACTTAATGCAAGGAACGTTTAAAAAAGTGTATGCACACATATGCATATTTATTCATCCTCCTATTAAAAACTTCTTGTTCTCTGGCTGTACATACTTAATTGTGAGGTCAAAGAATACACAACGCTTTCCTGACCAAATTCTCAAAAGCAAAATGTAAATTTGTGTTGCATGCAGAAGTTCACACCTTGGGTTCACTAAGGACTGAAGCCTTCAAAGTGCTAGCCGCTCCACTGAGATCAGTGCTCTGAGAAGGCACTAAGTGCCCTCAGGTTTCAGAGTAGCAGCCGTGTTAGTCTGTATTCACAAAAAGAAAAGGAGGACTTGTGGCACCTTAGAGACTAACCAATTTATTTGAGCATAAGCTTTCGTGAGCTTCAGCTCACTTCATCGGATGCATTCAGTGGAAAATACAGTGAGGAGATTTATAAATTTATATTTATATAAATCTCCTCACTGTATTTTCCACTGAATGCATCCGATGAAGTGAGCTGTAGCTCACGAAAGCTTATGCTCAAATAAATTGGTTAGTCTCTAAGGTGCCACAAGTACTCCTTTTCTTTAAGTGCCCTCAGCTCACCAATGACTGGAAGTTGTGTGTGCTCGGCATCTAGCAGGATCAAGCCCCAGGTGCAAGTTCTACAACGATCTTTCATGCACAAGGCACTTAATTTTCTATGCACAGGTGAGGTTTCAAAACCCAAAACTGTAAACCCCCAAGCTTAGGGTGTACAAATATCAGTTTGAGACAGCTTGGAAGTTTGGCCCTATTAGTTTTTGTGCATTATTTTAATAATTAAGGGAACGTGACAATTAAAGGAGCACTGTGAAGGCTCATACCACCCTCCTCACAGAGGGGAGGAAAATAAAGTCATGTTTTAACAGTTGCCCTTAAAGCGAAAAAGCCTCCAAAACAAGATCCACAACGGTCTTGAAGTTAGAGGGCCTTATTCTCAGATGATATAAATGGGTGTAGCTCTAATGAAGTCAACAAAACTATCCTGCCAAATTATACCTGCTCTAGATCTGGCCAGGGCTCTTGTGGCAGAACACTGCACACTACCATCCCCGCATCCGCCCCCCAAACCACTTAATTTCTGGTGCTTTTGTTTCCTCTGTTTGGTTTAAAACAGAACATGACTAAAATCTAGAAGAAGAGAAAAATATTCAGAGTCACCCTAAGTATACGAATAGCGATTAGTGTATGTGATCTGTTCTAAGATAGAACTGCATGTCTCAATATATTTTCTCTGGGGGCCCATTCTGTGCTCACTTATGCAGAATGTGTATAAGATTTTAGCTGTTATATATTCTGCATTATTGATGTTGCATTAGTGGCAAAAAGGCCCTAGTTAAGATTGAGGCTTCATTGTACCAGGATTGGGGTGGAATGTGTAGAAAAGTGACCTAGATCCACCTTTAACCAACTCTCAGGTCTTGTATCATGTTCAGCTCATGCTTTGGTCCCCAGCTATCTTGTTTTATTTATTTTAAACACAACTATTTCCCCAGCTATTACATGCTGAAGGAAAGGATAATGACACTGGTGGTTATACCTTCTGCCCCTTACATATCAGTTCTATGTCCTTCACACTCTCCAAAGTTTATATATGATTTGCCCCCATGACTCCTCAATCACTTAGGTTAGGCTCTCCAGGAACAGTGTCTATATTAGCATTCTTAGGGAAATCTCCCACCTTTCCACTAGCACCAGAACTGCTCAACCAGTGGTAGCAGTGGCGGGGGTGCTAGTCTAAGCCTCATAGTGGCATTATTACTGTCATGGTGTCTACACACCTCTCAGAATGTTCCCATTGGTGGAGCAGCAGCAGGGGTAGTGCAATGGTGGGAGATTTTCAAAAAGTCTATATACACAAGGCTAATGAGAATTATTCTTCGCATAAGCCCCATTTTGGACTTTTCTTCCAACTGTCCCTCTCACTCTCAGGCACTCTGTCTCCAGAATCACATTCTCTCTTTTTCAATTACCGACCATCTGCTTTCTCCTTATTTCAGCAAACTACCAATTGCCACCTTGGAGAGAGTGATAGCTAAGGACTGCACATCCCTGAAAAATGGATGCAACTTGAGCAACAAAGATAGAATCACAGAATCGTAGGACTGGAAGGGACCTCGAGAGGTCATCTAGTGCAGTCCCCTGCACGCATAGCAGGTCTAAGTATTATCTAGACCAGGGGTGGTCAAACTTTTTGGCTTGAGGGCCACATCGGGTTTCCGAAATTGTATGGGGGTCCAGTTAGGGGAGGCTGCTTCTCACCCCCCCTGCTTCTCACCCCCTGATGCCCCCCCAGGACCCCTGCCCCATCCACCCCTCCCTGTCCCCTAACCGCCCCCAGGCTCCCCAATCTTGACTGCCCCCCCCAGGACCCCTACCCCCATTCAACCTCCCTGTTCCCTGCCCTCTGACCACCCCAACCCCTATCCACATCCCTGCCCCCTGACCACCATCCCGAACTCCCCTGCCCTCTACCCAACCCCCCAGCCCCCTTACCGCGCTGCCTGGAGAACCGGTGGCTGGCAGCGCTACAGCCATGCCGCCCAGAGCACCAGGACAGGCAGCCGTGCCTCCCGGCTGGAGCCAACCACACCACTGCGCAACACAGAGCACCGGGTCAGGCTGTGGCTCAGCAGCTGCACTGCCCCAGGAGCTCACAGCCCCGCCGCCCGTGGCGCAGTGAGCTGAGGCTGCGGGGCAGGGGGAACAGCAGGGGGAGGGACTGGGGGGAGCCTCCCAGGCCAGGAGCTCAGGGGCCGGGCAGGAGGGACCCGCGGGCCATAGTTTGCCCACCTCTGATCTAGACCATCCCTGACAGGTGTGTGTCTAACCTGCTCTTAAAAATCTCCAAAGACAGAGATTCCACAACATCCCTAGGAAATTTATTCCAGTGCTTAACCACCCAGTTTGGAAGTTTTTCCTTATGTCCAACCTAAACCGCCCTTGCTGCGATTTAAACCCATTGCTTCTTGTCCTATCCTCAGAGGTTAAGGAGAACATTTTTTCACCACCCTCCTTGTAACAACATTTTATGTACTTGAAAAGAGTTATGTCCCCTCTCAGTCTTCTCTTTTCCAGACTAAACAAACCCAATTTTTTCAATCTTCCCTCAGAGATCATGTTTTCTAGACCTTTAATAATTTTTGTTGCTCTTCTCTGGACTTTTTCCCAGTTTGTCCACATCTTTCCTGAAATGTGGTGCTCAGAATTGGACACAATACTCCAGTTGAGGCCGAATCAGCGCAGAATAGAGCAGAAGAATTACTTCTTCTGTCTTGCTTACAACACTCCTGCTAATACATCCAGAATGAGTTTTGCTTTTTTTGCAATAGTGTTACATGGTTGACTCATAGTTAGCTTGTGATCCACTATGACCCCCAGATCCCTTTCCACAGTACTCCTTCCTAGGCAGTTATTTGCCATTTTGTATGTGTGCAACTGACTGTTCCTTCCTAAGTGGAATACTTTGCATTTGTCCTTATTGAATTTCATCCTATTTACTTCAGACCATTTCTCCAAATCATTCTGAATTTTAATCCCTTTCCAGCTTGACTGTGAAGCACTGATAACTACTCTCTGGGAATGGTTTTCCAACTAGTTATGCACCCACCTTACAGGCTCAATCTAAGTTGTATTTCCCTAGTTTGTTTATGAGACGGTCATGTGAGACATTGTCAAAAGCCTTAATAAAGCAGAGATCTACCGCTTCCCCCCTATCCACAAGGCTTGTTACCCTATCAAGCTGTCAGGTTGGTTTGACAAATTCATGCTGACTGTTACTTATCACTTTATTATCTTCTAGGTGTTTGCAAATTAATTAATTATTTGCTCCATTATCTTTCCGGGTAGACTGTACGTTATAAGAAGGTACTCGATACATGTATTTGCTTCTTGCAAAACTGAGCATATTCATAAGAGCAGGCACTTAACTTAGAGTTGCACTGAGCAACTTTATCTTTAGAGTTCATATGCAGCAAGCCACAGAAAACTACCAACCCTAGCAGTGACCAAACCCATCATGTCCTGTGAACACTATAGAATATAAAGGCTGCTCGCTCTTTTGGCTGATCCTTTTCTTTGGTATTGGGACCATACATTAGCATAAATGGTTTCCTATATAATGCACTGCCAAAAACCACTCAATCAGCACTTCAGGAATGTGATATTCAACAACAGTGCTCGTACTCTCCTTTTTGGCACTATCCAGTGTACATATTATTACAGAGACCACGTAGTGCTTCTATAATTAAGGTTGGATTCAGTTTTTCACTTAAAGCAAGTATTCAGCTTCTGTTTTGCATGAATACCACCATATATCTTCTCCAAATTTATGCACATAATCTGTGAGTAGAGAGTGAATTTACAGGATTTTTAACCACATTTATTTGGTTTGAGTTAGAACTAATTTAAAATGGAACCTTTATGAAAAAAATTTCTGACATGTCATCTGTTTTTAGACTCTTTTCACTAACCAATTCATAGATTTTTAAGACTACAAGGGACCATTATGATCATCTAGTCTGACCTCACACATAACACAAGGCACAGAATTTCACCCAGTAATTCCTGCATCAAACCCTAACTTCTGGTTGAGCCAGGGCAAATATTTTAGAAAAATATCCAATCTTGATTTAAAGACTTGGGTGGCTGAGAATCCACTGTCCATCTTGGTGAGTTGTTCATCTTTTTCCAATGCAAAGGTTGAGTAGGGCTGAGGTTAGGAGCATATTCCATCCACATCTGTTTTGAGCTATCATTTGAGCTATTTGGTATAAGTTTTTCTTATATTTAATTACTCTCACTGTTTAACAATTTAAACCTTCTACCTCGTCTGACACCAGATCTCGTTATGCCTTTATCAGATTAAAAAGGCCTCTATACTATCCGAAATCTTCCCTCCATGAAGGTGCTCACAGGCTGTAATCCAGTTACCTTTGAATCTGATCTTGGATAAGCAGAGTACTTAGTTTTCAGAGAAATTATGTTGTGATTAAGCAAAGTTATTAATTAATGTAGTGAATCTTTACAGGTTTCAGAGTAGCAGCCGTGTTAGTCTGTATTCGCAAAGGTGTACTTGTGGCACCTTAGAGACTAACAAATTTATTTGAGCATAATTTGCCTTTGCACAAAATGTCTGTCATTTCATAAAAATCAAGGCTGCCCCTAACAAGGATGGCCACCCTCCCCTATTGTTTCCAATGAGACTGAAGCTAGAAGATGCCCTTAGGGAGGATGGCCACAATTTTACTAAAGGCTTGGTATGTGAAAGTGAGGTTTCCCCTAATAAAGATGGGAAGCCATCTCCCATTATTTTCAATGGGGATGAAGCCATGGTGAGCTCAAAGAGAAAGCATTCCTATGCTGTATGTTTAAAACTAGACAGGAAACTAAGGAGATTCTATACAAAAACCTGGCTGAGCCAGGGGGAACAGCAGCTAGAGCTTCTGGGAGAGGGAGAGCTGTGTGTCAAGGGCAAGAAGAAACTGTGATTCAGTAAGGCTATTTGCCTCGAGTCTTATCGCTGGAATCTAAGATTTAATCTAAAATTTAAATAATACCATCTAAAACATACCCATGTTATGGTTTTATGCTGTGCAGCATTGATAACTATCCTATGTTTCCCACAGTCCCTCTGGGCAGGACTTTATGATAGCTTGTGACTTTTTAAGGTATGTTGCTATATCTGGTTAGGAAGAGAAATGGTCGAGGGTCCACAGACAGCAGACTAGTCATAGGGTGCTGGCTCCTCCTCATTTCCAATTGTTAATCAAAGACGTCACTAATACCAATTCTCCAGGTAAGCAAGTGCTGTAGTTGCCACATGTAACCTCGATTTGTGTGTTCCCAATTTATAGTTTAAAAATAAGGAATAGAACCAAACTCAGC
Organism: Lepidochelys olivacea; assembly: GCF_965140295.1. Taxonomy (NCBI): domain Eukaryota; kingdom Metazoa; phylum Chordata; order Testudines; family Cheloniidae; genus Lepidochelys; species Lepidochelys olivacea. The sequence goes on along the minus strand of NC_140412.1, from coordinate 24,579,155 downwards.
TCCTCAAGGGTCAAGCTTCTGGGGACATTTACAGATAATTTAACTTCGTGGAGTACTGTGAATGACATAATGAGTAACAGAATTAAAGAATTTATTAAACAAAACTAGTGAAAGCAAACAGGCTTTCCAATATAATCATACACTGCATTGATACTCACATTCCAGGATGAAATGGTGTATGTAGGGGTGATTAGTCCCTGGATGAGTAGAATGGGTATATAACCCTCTCTAGTGGTACCTTGATAGTGGATGAGCATGCTAATCTAAAATTAGCATACTGCCCTTGGTATAATCATAATACCGCTTAGTTAATTAGCACTAAGCCTACCTTTTACCATATCTGTATTTCCATTACCACAATTAAATATGTTCTACTTTCTCATTGGCTATTTCACATTAAACATCTTAATGAACATCTGCATAAATATCATTCGAATAACTATCGATACAGATCCCATTCTTCCAAAATGTTCACATTTTGTCTAAAACACTTGTTAAAACCAAAACACGTGACCTGGGGTTATGTCCTAACTTTTCTCTCACTTACTTCTGAATTGTCTCACTTTACTTCACTCATGTTTTATGAGGTCTTGTTATCAAACCCAAATTTAGGTCCAAAAACCTACTCTCTACTGACATTTCATCACCTCTACAGGCTACACAGATCAGATCAGATACTATCTGATCACCGAAGGGAGGGAGAGAGCCCACAAGACATTCTCTCTAGTAAGACGTGAGTAAACACTGCTCTGAAAATTGTTTCAGGAGCCTTCCTAGACAGCAATTTGTTGTTCAATGCTTCATGATTTTCTGAATTCCTATTTCAAGCAATAACATTCTTTCAGCCTAATTGATAAATTTTTGTTGTATTAAAGAGATGGCTTGGAGCTGTCTGGCATTTGTGGTTGTATTTATTCCACCTTTGCATGTCTAATGTCCTCCTGCAGCTGGATGTTTAAGGCTTATGCTCGTCCCAGCATTCTTTGCTTTGTATTCATGTGGTTACCATGCAATGTTTGTTTTCTTTCCCAATCCTTAAACTGAGGTAAATGGCCGGGAGTAACAGATTGTGCATGTTGGGATTTTTGCCCATGGCTCTATGTGGATGGTTAACCAGCTGCCTGCTAACAAGGCCAGGTGGGTAACAATGTGTTACTAATTTGGGGCCAAATCCTGGAGCCCTTACCCAAGTAAAATTGCTGTGGACTCAGAGACTGAATATGGAGTGCAGGATTCAGCCCTGTGTTTCTTAGTGAACTGGTGTCTTCAGAATTAGTTGCTAACAGTTTGAACGCAATGTGTCAGATATGAGGTAACTCCATTGACTTCAATGGAAGTACTTTGGATTAACATCAGTGTAAAACGAGATCATAATCTGGCCTGTTCAATCCAGCACCATTTCTCACAATTGAGCAAAAGCAACTGCATATAAACTAGCTGTTGTGACCGTGTTCTAGTACCTCAACCATTGATCAAAGTGGCCTTTTCCTATGCAGATGGAAGGCCCCTCCTTGGGTAATGTGTTGATACATATGTAATCACATGTTTGTCAAATGGAAATTATAGCACTGCTCTAAAATGCCTTCAAATCCAAGGAGAATCATTGTGTGGTAATCGGACAGCCTTAAATGTATTATTCAGTGGCTGTTCCCCAAAGCAGCTTCCCCTTTGGTAGTAAAATCATTACCTTACTGTTTAAATGTTCAGGCTTTAATCTCTATTTCACAGTTCATAAAGCACCTTTATGATGCAGAGATTTTTTTTAAACAGACAGAAGATGGCTTGTTTTTCCTCCCTTGATTACATTCTACTCCCACAAGCAGTGAACCAGTGACATGTACTACTGTTTTTAATTGCACACTTCTATTAAGATGCCGGCACAGTGCGTCTCTTTGAAGCCCCAGTGTGATTTTGCTACGTGCTTGGCATCCGCACAGTCAGGTCTGAGGTTAATGTGTACACCATACAACTCATTAGCTGCATGTAACTATCAGAGCCAAAAATCAACATGATTGATCCAACAATATGTTTGGTCTTGGGACTGAGCCTCAAATGCGGTCTTATCAAAAGCAAAGGTCAGCAGCTTGGCACAAATTATGCTGCACATATTAAAAGCTTTTATTTCAAACTATTTATTAGGAAAGGTAAGAATGACAACTAATATGGGCCTCATTAAAAACTGAGAAGAGGAAACCCCTTGGAGAAGACAAGGAGGCTCCATCGTTATCAATTTGTTTTTCAGTCTTTCGCTAAAGCTTTTATTTATGTTACAGTAAAGACAGCGGAGTGCTTAAGCAGGAGGGGAGAAAAAGTAACAACACTTTGGGGGAATTAATATAACTCATTACTGCTCCAAATGAGCAGGATAACTTTGCAGCAAGAAATCAGCCTATAAGGTTGAAGAATTTGGGGAGAGAAGGGGGAATTGAGTTAAAGCTCTTCTGTCCGTGTTTCCTATCATAAAACAAATAACTAAAATAAGCAGACACTAGTACTGGTTGTGGGGAGTGCAGGATATAAGTTAACTTTTCAACTAATGGATTCCTTTCAACTGCAGTCCTTTATGAAAATTTCACACAGAACTAACCTGTTCTTGCTGCAGAAGGTCCCTGTGACCAGTATCCCACAATATATTATTTTGCATATGCCACTGCCATGTTCTCACCTTCCATTGTGACCAGGAGCATTGAAAATGTTAGCAGAACAATTAGGTTAAGAAAGAAATACTGCCACACTGTCTCCAAAGTTTTGTTGGAGTATAATTGTCTAATGGCACATTTTTGTTAGAGCTCTCATGGTATTAAGGTATTTTCCTTTTAGAAGATGCAATAACAGGGTAAAAGCCTGGAGTTAATAGCTTTAGGGGAATATTATATAAGCAGAGGTTGATGGCTAAAATTAGACTGATTTTGTAGAGTCTGCATTGAATTAATGTCTTGCCATTCTGAAAATTATAGTGCATGCAATTTTTCCCTCACCATTATATTTTTTACTCTCATATTTTCCTAAAGGTCAATCCAATCACTCCAGCAAGCAAACTTTAGTTTCTTTGCAGGGTATTTTTAAAAAAATCTGTTATTTTCCATGTCAACTCTTGTTTGGCAAAACAGACACTTTGGACCGAACGGTTTCTCCGAGAGCCAATGTAGTGCTGGGAGATGGCCTCTAGCAACTGTAGCCCCCGACCCCAGCAAAGGTGGAGGGAGGCACTATGCCTGTGAAGGACAAAGCATGCATAGTGCTTCTGGGAGCATGCTTGGCACACCCACCTGTTTACACCTACATGGCAGGTGTTGTCAGCCAGAAACAGCATCTGAGCAATATAACTGGTGTGTGCAGTGGCAGACTGGCCAGAGCCCTGATCCAATGCCCACTGAAGTTGAATGGTCAAAGTGCCATTTACATCAATGGAAGCTGGATTAGGCCCATACCCCCAACAGGTCCAGGCACACCACTTCTGGTGTTAAGGACACAGTTTTTAAAAGCAGCCTCTAATATTGCATCAATTTTTAGGTGACCATAGAAACATAATTGCCAGACAGGATCAGAACTGTGGTCCTTCTGTTTAGTTGCTATGGAGGGAACTTGCCTTCCCCCAAGATTACAGTGAACTTTGCTGCTTGCTCTGCAAGCGGTTGCAATAGGGGTTCCGTGCCTGGGGGAGGCTTTGAAGAACTTACCACCAGCTCTATTCCACTGATTCTGTCTTGGTCTCAGTGAAGGGAGCGTCCATGCAGCCTCCTTAATCATCTTGGCACGGCCCTCACCAATGCACAAGCTGGCAGCCTGGTTTCTCTGTGACCTGCTCAATTATCTCAGCATGGACACTGTCCGCATGCAAGTTGGGCGCCTGCTTTCTGTCTTGGTATGTACTTCACCCAGACACCAGCTGGGAGCTTTGCCTTTGGTGCAAGAGCTTCCCTGGTGACTGTGTGTGTGAGGAGGGTGGGGGCGGGAGGGAAGACTACTCTTTGTCCAACATTTCCAAAGTTGGGGGATTGGGATGGGGATGCTTCTCCTCAGAAAGCCAAAGCGATTTTTTTTTTTTTTTTAAAGTTTAGCAGTTTGGCTTTAAGACTTTTCTCCCTCAAATCAAGAAACAAAGACATTTTTCTACAACCCAGTGAAAACTCTGCTCCAAAGGGAGCCATTGTGTGCGCCATCTGGAGGCAGAGAATTACGGAGAGTTCTCCTGTGAGGTGGTCCTAAACCCAGGCTCAGAGTAAAGATCTGCTCTGACCCTCACTGTCACTGAGGCAGGGAACATGCCACAGTGAAGACTGTCTGACATGGAGGGACTGAGAATAGCATAAGCAAGTACACTCAGGCAAAAATAGCTCAGCAAAGCAGCAGTTGAGGGCCTTTGCTACATAAGGCAGGAGAGTCAAGTAAGCTATATAAGGCAGCAAATTGGGAGAGCCATGCTTTGATCTAGATGCATATTCGTCAGTCAACAAGCGTGCCCCATCTCTAACACACTTTAGAGAAGCAACACAGGTACTGTGGTTAACAGTTTACATCACACTTTTTTAAACTTGAGTCTGCATTATGTGATAAATTAGTGACTGTACATTTGGTAACACTTATTGATCGGAGCTCAGCAAAGGGATAGGATACTCAGATAGGAACGCTGTTGAAAACAGCTTAGTTAAAGTGGCTCTCTTTTAGTGAGGACAGGGCTTAAGCCATTTCTGAAAATTACTCTGATCTGTGCTTCATGTGGGTAAGGTACACAAGACTGGGCACCACAGACCTATCTGTGATGAGTGTGGTCCCAGGGATGAAGCACAGACCTTGCTTCAGCCAAGTGATATTACTGAACATTTATATTTCAGTAATGCCTAGAAGCATCAGTCAGGTTGCACTAGGCCAGCATTTCTCAAATGCGGCCACCCAGGGCTTTGCTTGCGGCCACAGGCTCCTCGGCAGTGATTGGGGGGAGGGGAGAATAGGGGAGCAGCGGCCCTTCCCCCGGAGCCGCCAGCAGGGGTTGGGCCCTGCCAACCTCTGCAGCCAGAAACACTGGAGGAGCAGGCAGCTGGTAAGAGTCCCCTACCTTCCTGGGCCCAGTGGAGCTCAGGCTTCAGTCCTGGGGTGGCAGGTTCTCATGGGGTGGCAGGCTCTGGTCAAGGGCCACAGGACTTCGGCCTGGACCCACTGCCTCCCCTAGCCCATCGCCTCTGGCCCCACTGCTTTCTCCAGCCCCTCATGCATTGCCCTAGCCCCCGCTGCCTCACTACCCACCTCCCCATCCAGGGCTTAATTTGTCCCCCAGCTTGCCAGGGCTTTGTAAGTTTGCTGTGAAAAGTGATATTTGTATGTTTGTTAATATCACTTTTCACTGCCTCCCAGCTAGCTAGCAAGTCTGCTGCTGTGAAAAATGATATTAACAAACATACAAACATCACTTTTCATACCAGCAGACTTACTAGCTAGCAAGTCTTTAAAAAAAACCACCACAAAAGACAAGAACATGCAAAGCATTTTACTTTTTTTTCTATTCTGTTTAGGTCCAGTAAAGAATAGAAACTACTGTACATTGTTTGTATTATTGATTTAAAAAAAACCCTTACATAAATAAATTACAATGATTTGGACATGTATATGTGCATATTTATGTTTTTCTGAAAGTTAATGAAGTATTTTAGGAAAAATTGTCAGAGAGGCCAGAGTTGTTGAGAGAACCCCTGCACTAGGCACTGTGATATGCACAGAAACCGTTAGCAGCAGTTTAATAAAGGGAGCTATATGCTACAGCTCCAGAGGATGAGAGTGAATGTGGAATTAGAAGGAACACTTCTCCTAAGATTCCTGCAGAGGCAGAGAGATACCCAGTTTCCTTCTGGCAGTTCTCTGCACCCGTTTCCACTGCTGTGCTCTCTCCAAGCGACGGGTCACAATTTCCTCTTTCAAAATAAATACTTGGTTTGTTCACAACTTTAAGTATATATTCAGAAGGCCAGACTGCCTTTTAATTTTTACTAAATGTCCCTGCAAATTCTGTGTGCATCTGCATGCATTCATACAAGAGACATATTAAAGATCATATGTCTCCTGGTCTGGAAAGTGTATAATTAAGCAAAGTATCACAAATGACATAACCCTGGAATAATGTTGCCCACCAGTGAAATGCAGCCTCCTCTGGGTCTGAAGCAACAGTACCACCAATGTGCAATATTTTAGGACAGGAATGAAGACTATTGCTGTAAATGAAGCCATAGGGAGAACTCAGAGCATACATAAGGTAATTACCTCTACTGGAATTTCACTAGGGCACTGGGACTAATTATGTAACCCTTGTGAAAAGTGCTGTTGGGGATATGTAGGGTCTGATTTTTAAACTCAGCCTGCCATTTTGCACTTGCAAGGCATTTAACTACTCACCTGTGCCCAAAACATCTATTGTGAGCCTAGATGTGCCCAGAATCAACTGCAGGAACAAATATGTCGGTGCAATTATCTTTGAGAACAAAACTCTACTTGCAAAAATGGAGGCCAACTTTAAAAATCAGGCCTTTGAATTTCTATTCCTCTTTTCCCCTCATCTCTTCCATTCACTCACCTTCCTGTCCATTTTTTAAAAATATTAATCATGCCATTCATATCCATCTTCCCCCATTATCCCTCTATTTACCCTCTGCTACTTATCACTTCACTATTTGGTTTAGCTTTTATCATCATTTAGCTAAATAAATGATAGGCACAAGCATGGTAAGGATACCATATGTGTTGCCCAAATGAAGGAGAGAGTCCTGACAGTGTGCTTAATGTCTGCTCATTCTGGAGTCAGGTTTCAGAGTAACAGCCGTGTTAGTCTGTATTCGCAAAAAGAAAAGGAGTACTTGTGGCACCTTAGCGACTAACCAATTTATTTGAGCATGAGCTTTCGTGAGCTACAGCTCACTTCATCGGATGCATACTGTGGAAACTGGAGTCAGTTTCTCTAAATATATCCATCAATCAGGTAAACGAAAAACTACCAAAATCTGATCTTCTCAACACTGCTTCATCAGTGTGGATACATCTGTTCTAGGAAGGAACGCCATTGAATCTAGGAGAGGAAATTACTCTTCATGTTACTTCAGGTTTACGTCTTTCATAAGCAGAGACTGGTCATTATCCCAGATAATGCAGTCTGTTTATGTAATTGAGCACTGTGCTGTTCTGTTTTACGAAGCAAACAACCAAGTTCTGGAGTTAATAAGCTACAAAGTCAAGCAAAATGGGGCAACAGCAGAGCTCTCCCTGTTCTTATACAAGTGTTCAAAAATAAGTGATCCAGCCAGGATTTAAAAATCAGATTCTTGTTGGGGAAATATATAGGATTTTTCCATTTTTGTGAGATAAGTAGCAGGAGTTTTATCGTTGAGGTGATAGGGAGAGTGTATAATGCTGCAATGAGGTCATTATAGATGGGGTTTGTCCACTGACCATCTTCAAGGGCGTATGACATGACCTTCCCCTTTGATAACATTTTCACCAGATGCATGGAAGAGAATAAATGGACACAAATGATAATTAAAACAAATTCAGCAATATACCCAAGTCTTCTATGACAGTGATGTGATAAAGTGCACTTTGCATGTTCTGCAAACTTTTTTGGGAAGCACTTAGATGTTATAGAGATAGGATCAATAGAAAACTCTAAAATAGACAGCATATCATTTATCCAGGCGTAAAGCATGCTGATTGGTTAGAGGAATTATGGCATATTAGAAGTCAAAGGTCACTTTGGCATAAATGAAAAACACCACAGTGCTTTCTAGTGACTAGAGCAATGAGTTGGGAATCAGGAGCCTGGATTTTATTCCTGAATGTACCACTGGTTCCTAGTGTGACCTCACTTAAGTCCCTTCACCTCTGTGTACCATCTGTAAAATGGGGCTGCTTAAAGAACTGATTAGTCAAAATGTAGGGGGGTACAACCACAATACCATATATTAACTTTCTATTCTAATGGTTTCTTAGCTTATCCTCTCTGGCATTAGATGGCTGAATAAATGAAGGTAGTTAAACCAAAGTACCTAAATAGATTATTTTAGGTTACATAAAATTGTTTTAACTACATTAAGGGTGTTTTTTTAAACACATTTTATGCTTTTTTAATATCATGGTTATTCCAAGATCTCAAAAATGGTATCATATTTTCACTGAAGCTCCCCTTTTGTTCTTTAAAATTTACCAAGTCAGTACTGAAAATCCGTGACCACAATCAAGGAGTAGAGGAACTATCAATTCTGCTGCTGCCTGCTTGTTTCACTAACCAGAGTGTAAATAAATGCAAAGCAAATGGAACATGGAAATGTTTTCATTTGAAGTCCAAAAATGGGCTCGCAGTAACTTTTGTGCCATTTGACTAAATCTTGTTTGCACAGCTTGCACGTTTCACAACCAGAGTGTTATGCTTCATTCCAAAGGATAAGAGAAAACAGGAAAACAGATAACACAGCACTCTCCAGTCCAGTACTGAAGGAGACAGCTGCGATAAAGGACATCTCACATATCTTAATTCCAGTACAGTGATATGGTTATCTGACTGCAGAGGAGTCTGAATGTTCTAGAATATATTAGCACACTTTTCATTTTGGAGATATCATACACTGAAAAATAATTCCAATTCACTTTGCCAGTTAGGTGACTTCTTCTCCTTTTCCTCGTTTGGGTATGTTCTCCTCTCACATCCAGCCACTGGATTTTGACAACAATAATCTGCCTGCTCTAGGCAGAGTTCTGTTAACATGTGCCAAATACTGGAGTCAAGATCCAGTGCGAGAATCTTCTCCTTTTTTTCGTTTCAAACATTATTAATATTATCGGGGACCTGCTAGCAACTCTTACATTTAAGTTGCCTAATGCATGCTATGACAAAGGATTCTTGAGACCTCTTCTTTGAGAAGCATTAAACACTTCTATAGTTTGCAAGAGGCTTTTGATGTTTGATGCCCCCAGGCTACAAAAATGCATTTTCTAGGTCTGCATTTATAAGTTTTGCCAGCATAGCTATGTCAATTAGAGGCGTGATTTTTTAAAGACACTGCTATGCCAGCAAAAGTCCTGGTGTAGATGCAATAAAACCAGCAGGAAAAAAAGTGTGATTGCAAAAAGTTATTTTGCTTGCCAAACCAGAATAAGCTATACTGCCAAAAGCACTGTTTTCTGGTATAACTGTATAGATATACCAGCTAAACCTTTCAGCATAGAAAAGGCTTTCCCCCCAGGAAATTCTGTTCAGCTTTTGTTGAGATACAAACTGTTAAGTCACAATTTCCTATGCGGTATAGCTCTCCACTGCAAGAGATGGATTTTGCCCCATACTCCACTATTCTGTTCTTCCCACACTGAATCAAACTACCATAAGCATCCCTTTGCTTGCATGATTGACAGGAGAATACCACTCAGGAACACAGGTAAGAGAAGGTGGCCATTGACAAACAGATGGGACCAATGTACATACACACATGCAATCCAGGCCTGTCCAATTTCCTTACCTCATCCCCTAGGATCTGATATTACTGTCATTTAATTCAGTGGCAAAACTCCCATTTACTTTAATGGAGCAGGATTGAGGTTCCAGTTCCCTTCATCTTGACGGAGCTCACTCCAGATCTTCTGAGTGAGACTGCTTAATCTGGTAGCTAAAACAATGAATTTTCTCTTGCTTGAGCTCACATCCTGCTTTCAGCGGTGGTATCTTCAGGTTTTTTGTAACTATCCACATTTCTTTACAGACTAAGCCCTTCCATACCAAACCATTTTTCCCTTCAATTCTTGCTTTATCTAAGGGTGGAATTACTGACATAAACATAGACAACATTTTAGACCAGAAGACTGTAAATATCAGCTACATACAATAAATAACACTCAGTCTCTTCATGTGCTGAGATACTTGTGCTAACTTCTAGTGGAAAGAAAATCACTGGCCACCTCCATCCAGTGCAAACCTAGCAATAGGGACACATGCAAGACTGGATTATTGCAACTAGTTCCACCAGGCTGAACCAAGAGGTCATCCAAAAGCTGCAACTATTGGCTGTATGCAAAGGCCACCACCCTAAGCAGACCTGGCTGGCATGAGTACATCACACCAGGGTCTTATCCAATCAAATTCTGGGACTTGTTCAAGTTCTTCATCTTCTTTAAAGCTCTAAATAGGCAAGAACTCCTTTACCCTAGAACCATCTCTCTCTAAGGTTCTAGCATGCTTGCTATGCCCTGCTGGAAGAGTCTATATTTTACCTTGTGGTGGTAGGGGAAATAGCATTGAGTGGAGGAATCACAATTATGGATGTGACAGATATGATAATATTCTGGATAAACCTTATGGAATTAAGTTTAAATAGTGGGGAAAACCATTGTATTGAAAATGCAAAAGGCTGTGTACTATTGTGGGATTCTACAGAATTTCTTTAAGAGGAAGGCAGGATTAACGCAATCACTGGGGCATATTAGGAACTTCAAAGACTTTTGGGGGACACTACGTGTGAAGTGGATTTCCTAGGACATAGTTGGGGATGAGGGGAATACAAATGACGCACCTCAAGTCCATCCTTTTGGAGCTACACTTTGAGCAGAGACCCACTGTCTGACTGATTACCTATTCAGTCTCTTCAAGGAGCCAAACTGCATAAATTAGTGACTGACAGAGTCATGGATTCGCAAAAAGAAAAGGAGTACTTGTGGCACACAGTATGCCAACATTTTTATGGCTGACTTAGAACAACGCTTCCTCAGCTCTCGTCCCCTAACGCCCCTACTCTACTTGCACTATATTGATGACATCTTCATCATCTGGACCCATGGAAAAGAAGCTCTTGAGGAATTCCACCATGATTTCAACAATTTCCATCCCACCATCAACCTCAGCCTGGTCCAGTCCACACAAGAGATCCACTTCCTGGACACTACAGTGCTAATAAACAATGGTCACATAAACACCACCCTATACCGGAAACCTACCGACCGCTATTCCTACCTACATGCCTCCAGCTTTCACCCTGACCACACCACACGATCCATTGTCTACAGCCAAGCTCTGCGATACAACCGCATTTGCTCCAACCCCTCAGACAGAGACAAACACCTACAAGATCTCTATCAAGCATTCTTACAACTACAAGACCCACCTGCGGAACTGAAGAAACAGATTGATAGAGCCAGAAGAGTTCCCAGAAGTCACCTACTACAGGACAGGCCTAACAAAGAAAATAACAGAACGCCACTAGCCGTCACCTTCAGCCCCCAACTAAAACCCCTCCAACGCATTATTAAGGATCTACAACCTATCCTGAAGGATGACCCAACACCCTCACAAATCTTGGGAGACAGGCCAGTCCTTGCTTACAGACAGCCCCCCAACCTGAAGCAAATACTCACCAGCAACCACATACCACACAACAGAACCACTAACCCAGGAACCTATCCTTGCAACAAAGCCCATTGCCAACGGTGCCCACATATCTATTCAGGGGACACCACCACAGGGCCTAATAACATCAGCCACACTATCAGAGGCTCGTTCACCTGCACATCCACCAATGCCATCATGTGCCAGCAATGCCCCTCTGCCATGTACATTGGTCAAACTGGACAGTCTCTACATAAAAGAATAAATGGACACAAATCAGTTGTCAACAATTACAACATTCATAAACCAGTCGGAGAACACTTCAATCTCTCTGGTCACGCGATTACAGACATGAAAGTTGCGATATTACAAATTGCGATATTGAAGAAAAACTTCAAATCCAGACTCCAGCGAGAGACTGCTGAATTGGAATTAATTTGCAAATTGGATACAATTAACTTAGGCTTGAATAGAGACTGGGAGTGGCTAAGTCATTATGCAAGGTAACCTAACCCTTGTTTTCCTACCCCCCCAACCCCTTCCTCAGACGTTCTTGTTAAACCCTGGATTTGTGCTGGAAATGGCCCACCTTGATTATCATACACATTGTAAGGAGAGTGATCACTTTACATAAGCTATTACCAGCAGGAGAGTGGGGTGGAGGGAGAAAAAACCTTTTGTAGTGATAAACACCCATTTTTTCATGATTTGTGTGTATAAAAACAAACATCTTCTGTATTTTCCACAGTATGCATCCGATGAAGTGAGCTGTAGCTCATGAAAGCTTATGCTCAAATAAATTGGTTAGTCTCTAAGGTGCCACAAGTACTCCTTTTCTTTTTGCAAATATAGACTAACACAGCTGTTACTCTGAAACCAGTCATGGATTGTTCTTGTTTGGAGGAAAGGGTGTGATGAACTTGAACCTGCAGAAAAACCCCTGGGTGGGGGTTGAAGAACTGCTCCTCCCAAAGCCCATGTTGCAGTTGGGGTGATCTCTGGTAAGCTTATTAGCATGCACATAGGTTCTTTTATTATTTTTAATATGTTTTCTCTGTCATGCTTATACCTTAAGAATAAAAGGTGCATGCTTAGAAAGAACTGTGCAATAACTTATAAACTGCGGCAATAACACTGTGAACTATCTTGAAGCAGAGATGTGAAGCAAGCCTGCTTAAGGATATTGTCTTTTGCTGGAAACAACACAGTGAAGGTAGGGAACTGTTCAGCCTGGAAATACCCCACTTAGAAGGGAGAGATACACGGGTCTCAACTCAAAAGACAACTAGGGACCCAAAAAACTTATAGTGGGTACCCTTGCTGGACAATAGAGAGGGTAGAGAGGTGCAGTTGCCCTGAAATGTAACAATGGCACAGGCTTCTTCAGAACAAACTGAGCTCAAATCTCACCAGCCGCTGAACACCTGGTAAGACACACCTGTCTAAACAAGCACTTCCCCAAATACCCATCAAGTAATGGCACCTGATGCAGAAAGAATCAAAGACAGTCCCTTTCACAGTGGTGTTGAGCCCCATCAGAATACCTGAAAATAAACAACTCATTTCAATTCTGAACATGAGCTTAAAAGCACAGCTCTCAAGGCAGGCAAAGTCAAAAGTATGGACACCTGGGGAAAAAAACAGGGGTGCAAATTTTAATGCTACTGAAAGACAATGGACACAGAGCTCTGGTACAAAATGGAGGGACAAAATGGAAATATGGCAATGACATTATTAAAAGTGTCCCTCTAGTATAATCACATCTAGTATGTGTGTAAAGGTCCCCCCAGGTAGGAATTTCTTTTATGTATTATTCTGCCACTAAAAGGCTCTCAATAAGGGGCATGAAAAAGGAGAGGGACTGTAAGGACTAACCATCACAGTACCCTCCTGCTCACTATACTTGCTAATCCCCTGGATCTGACTGATTAAAGAAAAAAATGAGAGGGTAGAAACTTACATACTGGGTAATGTATACACTTCCTTGCAAGCTGATACTTGATATTGGAGTTAATACCAGAAAAGCATAAAGAATGTCTGACTAATAAATCCTTAAGCCAATGTGGTATGTTTCAGAACCCATTCTCCCAATACAGTCAAGTGCAGGAAAAATTGGGATGGGCACCTCTGTAACCATTGTGTCTGGCTGCTTTTCTTCCAAAAAGCCTGGAGTCTGCCGTGAGTGACTTTAGTTCCTAAATGTGTCCCAAAATCCTTTGCAGCAGTGTTTCAAAAGATCAACTATATCTATTAAAGTGCACCTAAAACCCCTACTGTTCAGCACTGAGCAGAGACATGCCTTTGGAGTGGAAAATTCATGCCAGAGATGAAAGATTCAGGATTGGCTTTTTGATAAGTGGCTGCAGTGGTCCCAGAAGAATTCTGGCAGTGTGTAATTAGATGTAGCACCCTAGATGTCCACCTACTTATTTTAATATTGCCCTACCTAAGCCAGGATTTCTAATGCCTCTATTATTTACAGTAAAAGAAAGGCTGAAGTTAAAAGCTAAATTCCGTGCACGGACACGAAATACTCTAGTGCAAGTGTAGAACAACCCCAGCAATCGCATTGGCATTTCAATGGGATTACATTTTACATCCCTACAAACCACCAGAAAAATTCATCATGATTAATGTCATAGTGAATGCTAACCACAATATGAGGATTTGCTACAAATTATAAAGTGGTGTCATAAATGCTCTCAATGGTTATAGACTAAAGAGAGCTTTCCTAAAGAGAGCTCAGATTTCTTCCCACAAGGGTCCACGGAAAAGTTACAGACCTGTCACAAATGTAAGGAAAGCAGAAAAAAAAAACACTGAGATGAGTCAGGTACACATAATGTAACTAATGGGCTTCATTTGATCATGTGGGAACACCATGTTGTGTTTCCTCCCCCCATGGACAAGTGGCAATTGAAACAGAGAGGGGATTCCCTTTCATGGAAGGACAGATAGTACTGCTGCTGGCCTCCCCAAGGCACTTTAACCGGCTGGAAATAGCTTTAAGTTCTGACCAGGGCTCCACAGGAGTAATTCTGTCAGAGAGGGTGCCCAGGGTATGTGCTGAATTCAGCTCCTCGTCCAGGTACCCTGACGCCTCCCACTTTCTGGTTTCACCAACCTACTCCTGACTGGGATTGTAGGAAGCCTGCACCATGGTGCCCTCACCTTCCAGGTCAGCTTTCTGAAAACAGGGATCTGCAGCTTGCATCCCGGTGACAAAATAAAACCAAGCTGATTTACTTTATATTGTACATACCCTTTATTTCCCCTTCTAAATGGGCTCCCACAATAAAGTGGTTAGAAGATTTTTGACTTCTCACCATTACTACTGTACACAGCTGAGTGGATAGGTTGGTGTGAAAACATGTTTACTTTTCAAAGACAACACCTCTTAAAATCTATCAATGCTAATTCTTCATTTTAGCTATTCTAAAGATACAGAAATCATTACACACAGCCAAATCCTGGCCCCATTAAAGTCAATGCAAATGTTGCCATTTTGGTGCCGGTCCACAATGAACACTAACATTTGATGCAAGATTTTGAGCCACGTGAAGGGGTTCCGCTCACTGCAGGAGCACCTCCTTGTGGTTAGATCTGGGAAATAGTTCTTGCCCCATCTGGCGCCCCCTTCCATCTGCTACTCATGCCGACCTCTCTCTGTGACTCAGGGTTCTTTCTCTTCATGACTTGGCCCACTGGCCAAGGTCACTACCTAGACCCCTCCCTTCAAGGGCAAGAAAGGTCCCATCAGACAACTATCCATATGCCGTCTCAGGCAGTCTTCTGTTCCAACTCCAGGTCCTGTGCCACTTTGCCAGTGGCTGGTAAGAGAACCTGGGCTCACCTGCTACTCTGGGTTCCAGCCCGGGAGGACCTGATGACTAGTAATCTCTGTCTGTTCAGTCTCAGACCCTGTTGCTCTTTCCCCCTAGGCTCTTTCCTACCCCACCTCTCTATCTCCGGGTTTACCCCTGGAGTTTCTTTGGCTCTCCATGGCTATTTCACTCCTCTAGGTCTCTTGTAAGTCTCTCGAATCCAGGGCAGGACCCCACAGCTTACTCTCCTCCTTGTCCCTGGTCAACTCCCTTTCCCTCTAGAGAGTGACTGCAGACCTCATCCCTGCCACCTCTTCCTGCTCTCACCTCCTAGCTCTCCCAGCTCCTCCCTCAGCTGGACGTCATCTACCATTAGGCCCCCTCAGTCCCTGGTTCCCCTCAAGGTGCAGCATCTAAAGAACTGGCCCCTCCTGACCCACATTAACCTGCCCAGAGCTTGTGGAGGGTGGACACCCCATCACATGACATGAAGAAAGCAAGAGGACCGCATGTAATTATGTAAGATTATATGGTGACTGCGAGGAAGAGGCCAGACGGCAGATGCTTTTCCTTACTGAATGAGGAAACACTGGGTTCGGTTTATGAAAATATACACTCAGTAATCATTTTAATGAGAATAAGAACAAGCTGCATTTACACAGCACCTTTGATCCTGAAGGATTCGCAAATGGATTCAATCACAAGAGAAATCAATTGCCCACCAGTGCAATGCAGCCCCCACTTTCGGGTGGAACATGGAAGCTATTTTGTGCCAGTGTTACTGCATAAAACGTCAGTGTATTTTCAGAATGGGTGCTCATCTCTTCTTTATTTAAATGCTAGCACGTGTCCACAGTGTGCTCTACTGCACACCTGCTGTACTGCTAGGGAACTGTCTGCAATTTCACAACTCTCCTTTATTTTAATCCTATTATGTGGTGATGCTGATCACAAATGCTTGAAAGGCACTCTGCAATGTACTCTGGGAGCATGCAAAATATGATGCTTTAAAGTGACCTTGTAACCTGCTCATCTTTAACATGCATATTCACTTTAAGCCTATCGATAGACCACTGCAAGGTGTGTAAATGTTCTAATGCAGAACAGCTACATTCAACTAGGATTGGGAGACAATCTCCTGTTCTGAAGAATACAGGCCTAGCACATAGAGGTGTATGCCTTCAAAATGGGGCTACATACTCACAGATGATAATAAAACTTTTCATGCCCAATAAGTATTGGTGTTTTGCCTCTTCTTTGGGGAGATGATTCGGATATACAGAATAGCCAAACATATTCTGTGTTCAAAGAGCTTACAAAAAGGAGTGGGGAAAAGGGAGGCTCCCCTGTCAAGCCCAAAGCTGCGAACTGTAAATTTCAACATTAAAATTCATTAATGAGGTTCAGCAGTTCTAAGAAAGGGCCCTATTCTATTATGATGAAATTCAACCCAAAATGTTGTGTGATATATAGGCCTCAGTCTGGCTCTCTACAGGGTGAGCTTCACCTTAAAATAAACAGCAGGGTTAACCATCATGGACTTCTGCTGACTTTTCTAACCTTGGATGGAGCTGGGAAAGGTATCTGAAAATTTTTTGCATCCTTTGCCTCATTATGAGGCACTAATACATCACACGTGCTGCTGAGGAAATCGTGTGTCTTTTTAAGGACACTGTAAATCAATATCCCAGCACTGCTAGTGGAACCAGTCAGAGCACACAAGCTCTTGGAGCGTAAAGTTGATTTCTGGAGCTCTGACACTGAAATAATGTTGGATCTGTTCCTGTGCGTGCCTGGATTTTCTTCTCACTACATCAAAGGTTCTCAAACTGCGGCCCATGGACCACCAAAGGTCTTCAAAGGTGTATGCAGATTTTAACATTTGAGAGCCAAGCAGTGGGAGACAGAAAGGTTGGGATGGGAGGCAAGCCCCTAAGAGGAGCTGGTTACTAAACGGTCTGCAGAAGCAGAGATTCTGGGAACCACTGTGTTAGATAAGATACCACAGGTCAGAGCAGGCACAATCAGAGGCCTTTGTAAAAGCTAAATAAAAACAAATATCTGATTCAGCCTCTACTTCCAGACATACAGAGAGCTTTGAAATGAAAAAGAAAATATGTTCATTACCTTTTCTGCAAGCCAGCCTAGATGCCTAATCTCTCGACTTCCAGCGATCCCGGTTTTACCCAGCTGGTCTTTCACCTCTGAAATCACCCTGGGAATAAGGTCACTCACACTGGAGTGGATAGCATTGAACCAGGCCTGGGCTGTGGCTGAATCCTTACTCCTTAGAACCACAGTGTGCTTGGCATCAGGGGAATGGACTTCAAGAAGCCTAGAAAAATGGGAGGGAAAATATTACTTTTGCTCCCCAAAACTTGGGGTAACTAATTGACTAAATATACTAAGCTGTTTTACAATAAAGCAATTGAGTTAAAAGGACATCAGCAAGGTCTTAAACTAAACTTACCTTTACCATTGTTTAATTTAATAGCATTCACGTTAAGGATTTCAGCTCTGGTGAGGTTAGTAGTTGTTGCTCCTTTGAAATACTGATCCTTAAAGGTGACTTGCAGGGCTAGACCCTGTCCCATACTTGGAACTTCAGTGGGAGTTCCAAGCACGGAGTGGCGAGTTAGAAGGGACATTAATTTGTTACTTAAAACATATCTTCTTGTTTTTCAGGTCCCATGAATTTCCACCCTGTTGTGATCATTACCTCCTGCCTGATCCGATGACCCAGCAAGCATTATGCTCATGACATGATGCCCACCATAAAACCCTGATGGAGACTAGAATGTATCGATAAGGGTTAGGCAACTCCCTTCTTTTTCCAGTATTACAGAGTTTCCTGCATTGATCAATACACCTGTTATAAGCCGTACAGAACAGTGCAACAAAGAAATAAACCCCCCACCAACTGATCATATATAATGTGGCTTAAACAGAGTTCCATTGTGAGTTTGAGGTCACCATTAAGCAGAGCCAGCAGCCTGCACTGATTCAGATTTCGTGGGAAGTAAAGCAACAAATGTTCTGAATGCTCCCTTTAGACCCTGTTCACATAGAATGGGAATGTGTTAGTTATAACCATATCAAACAATGGTTCTTGCTAGCAGCGTCCTGTTATGGTTTCCCTGACTAGCATGTAGACGGGTACTTTTTCCTGAGAACCATGCCCCACAAACCATGATGTGGGTTGCCACCTGTAGTTTCAAAGTACAGTTTAACAGAGTTTTCTAGCAAAAGAGAAATATCCTCTCCACGCTGGTCATGGGAACAGTGCCAAAAACATTACTAGCAACAACTGCTTTCAATGTGGGCTGTCTCTCATACAGCTCTGCTCCCAGGGTGGACAGAGCCTTAGATATGAAGTGGTGGGGTACTGTGTGTGCGCACACATTTTTCAGTTAACTTTGTAGGCCACTTTTTATGCCCCACTATCAGAACCAAAATAAGTTAAAGCGTGGCCCAGCTGTGACAAGAGTGTGTGAAAATGGCACTGTGGGCATCCATATTTATTGTCTCTGTGACTCCATATTGTATTTGCTATTTATAATACAAATAATAAGACTTCCTCGCCTAAATTCCATCTTTGTAAATTCATTACCTGAGATCAGAGAGTCAAGCTGTATACTTCCTGGTTTGAACCTCATTGCTGTAAGCTCTTTTGTGAAAGGCCAGTCTGTTTCTATTTCTGTGTGTACAGTGCCTAGTACAGTGGAGGCCCTCTCCTTGTTTGGGGCTGCCAGGCAATAAGGTAATACTCATACATACATCATTACAAATATCCTGAAACTTGGAGCTTAGTTAACAATTCTGCTGATGTACAAGTCAGAGCAGAATCCAACTTACTTTCCCATAGCTGAGTTAGCACTATAGGGTTAACAGCAATCATTACACTTTTTTGGGGGAAGGGGGAGCGAGAAGGGGTGGGTGTGTGGTCCTGCAAGTCCCTCAATGCCAACTGGGCCCACCATACTGTAATTCATGTCAGGCCTGACACATGTTATGACAGTGTGTTGGAAGTAATGAGCGTATCTAAAAGGTGTCATGTAAGGTATATGTAAATTGGTGACATGCTGGTCTTAAAAATCATTGTATGATGTATGTGTGAGTTGTGTATAAGGAAAGCTGGAAATATGTTCTTAAAATGTGTTTGGGAGGCAGTGCATAAACCCAGCCTGCCCCAGATGAAGGAATATTGTTGTACCGGCCTGACTGGCTTTGTCACATGCAAAGGACAATGAAAATACATTTACATATAAGGTAAATATAGCCATCAAGCTAACAAGCAATCACAGAATACCACGGTTGGAAGGGACCTCAGGAGGTCATCTAGTCCAACCCCCTGCTCAAAGCAGGATGAATCCCCAATTTTTGCCCCAAATGGCCCCCTCAAGGATTGAACTCACAACCCTGGGTTTAGCAGGCCAATGCTCAAACCACTGAGCTATCCCTCAATGGAGAAGATAGTTTAGTGATCATGCCAAGGGACAGAATCTGCACCCCAGGAATCCTTCCTGGCTCTTGAGGCAAAGACAGTGGACTTTGGGAAATATAAGGGGAGCAAAAACTTAGGGGACATAGTGTACAGTACCCTCTGAAAGTTGGATCCCCTAGCGTGGAGAGCTAGAGATCGTAACTTGATATAAGAAAGAAAACTATTTAGGCAAAGATTGTAACGTGTTAAAATTAAGATTTAGTCACTAGAAACCATGTTTTGTTTTGTTTGTAACCATACCGGTCTCTTTTTCTCTTCCTTACATTGCTGGTTTTTATTTAATAAACTTATTCTAGTTTTACTATAAACCATCTCAGTGCTGTTTTATACTGAAGTAAGTGTGAGCCTTCAGCTAACCTAATCAGCTGGAGCGCACACTGTCTTTGGAGGCAGTGAACTTAATTTCTGCGAGTGTCACAGTGAGAGGGAATGGACACTGCAGAGAGACATCTCTGGGGAACTCGGGTTAACTGATCCTTACCTGCAAGGCAAGGTTTAAACTGGCAGAGTCTCGAGGAGTTTGCTGGTGAGGAAGATAGACCCGTGGGTGGGGGGGCGGGGGCAGGAGAGAATCCAATCTCCAGCAATGCACACCTCTGTCTCAGCAAGAATGAAATGCAATGGCTTACAGTTCTGAGTGGCAAGAACAGACTGTCACAGGATGTCACTGAAGTCAGCAGATCCCATTCTAAATGCCAAGATTTTAAAAAACTGGAGACTAAAGTTAGGTTCCCAAATCAGTATTTTAGGTACCTAAAAACTTTTCTTTTCAATAGTGCTGAGCACCTAGTCGCTCCTACTTTTCTCAATGAGAGTTGTTGGGAGCTCAGCACTTTTGCAAAAAAATCAAGCCACTTATTTAAAATTCCTAAATATATATATATTTCAGACCCTAACGTTATTCCTATTTTAATAATCTTGACCAAAGCATGCAGAACTGTTAAGAAAATGACACTTTTGCAAATTCACTCATCTGATCATGGATGGAAGAAAGAAAGAAAGAAAGAAGACTTTGGTTATCACTTTATCCATTCATGTCTAGTGGGTTTATAACTATTGTAAACTGTTTTCTTCTTTTAATCCAAATCTGATATCCATGTGCTATATCCGACTGAGGTTAATAGGAACAAGATCTGGCTCTACTGAGACTTAGATTTTAAATAATAATATTTAGTTCTTGTATAGTGCTTTTCATCACTAGATTTCAAAGCACTTTACAAAGTATTATTATCCCCATTTCACAGATTGGCGAAGGAACTGAGGCACAGAGAGCTGATGTGATTTGCCCAACGTCACCCAGCAGGCCGCTGACAAAACTGGGAACAGAATCCAGTGCTCTCGCCACTAGACCACACTGTCCTCCATTTTAATGATTCTTCTAAGAAGCAGCATTATGTTGGAACAAGACTTGTATAGCGCTCCTTGTAACAAAAGTTAATGTTCAGCTTGATCTTATCAAACAATGCTTTTTGCAAAAATGTTACAGTACAAAATCTTTAAAAGAACCCACAAACGTACTGTGCAAAAAACAAAACATTGTGCAAGCACTGTAATGGGAGACTGTTTTCAGTTACAATGAAATTCATGGCAAGTTTGTGTTTGGTTCTTTTTAAGTTAATTTGCAGCAATGTTTGGTTTAAAACTAAATTCCCCATGGATAAAGAACTTCCAAATGATAGTATGAATCCGTGCCATTTTGAATTAGCAGCCTGAATGATATCTGTGACTTTAATGAATAGGTATTTTAAACACACAAACATATAACTTGCTATGTTTGCCCCCCCCCCCGTGTATTTTCCTTGACTGCATCTCTTTAAAGTGTATGTCTAAAATAGCTATATTCCTTTTCCCTTCCATCAGCTGTGTCAAGATGCAAATACAACAACATATAAATCGATTCCTTCAGTTTCTTGGCAAAAGACATCAATTTAGTTCTTCATATCCTAATCATCATGAGCATTTAGAGGGTTTATCCCCAATAATTCCTTTAATTGAATCAAAATAATCAAATGCTGTTACAATTTGGCATCATGCAATACATTTAATGGAAAAATTTGCAAAGTATCATCTGTCAATGATTTTTTGATAGGGGTTATTTTTAGGAAAGGTGATTACACCCAGTTTCTTGTAAACTGCCTGTCAGACACCAAAGCTTGATGGTGATGTACTAACAACTGCAAATGGCTACATTACTCTTCACCACATGACAGGAAGATGGAACAACATATACTGTGCTTTTTAAAGTAATTTCAGAACTGAGGAAAGATGATGTGTTGACAGTGATGACAACTGAACCCTTCTATCCACAGAAATGATTCTGCATGGTAAGTAACAACGCAAGTTTAGTGCCCCACCCCCAACCCCACACCACTGCCCTTGTGGCCAGTTCACATAAGAAGATGAGAGTTTACTATCGCTACCAACTATTTACTCCTTCTGCTCCATCAGCCAGGACTCATGATTTTATGCTGGAAGTCCAGAGACAAAATCTTGCAGTTAGCCTGAATGAGGGTCATTATAAGAGCTGTGTAAATAACTGATTTTTTTTGGTTTGCTGGCAGTTCAAAAAATAAAATAAAATAAAAATGAAATAGTTGGGTTGAAGCAAAACTGATATTTTTTCTGAATTTTCAGCAAGTCAGAAAAAATTCATTTAGTTTCTGTGCATTTTTAACCCTTGTTTTTTTAAAGCAAAGAATATGAGGGGTTACATTCATAGAGGAGGGGGAGGTTTACAACCCTACACCCTCTCCAGCCACTAGGTACCTAAGCCCTTTCTCAAAAAAAAAAAAACAACCAACCAGGAGAAGGAGGTGCTCTCCCCAATAACTTTTAGCCCAGTGGTTAGGGCACTCCCGTGGGATGTGAAAGACCTAGGTTTGAAACACTGCACTGGAGCAGTGACTGGAACCCAGGTGTTCTTCTTTCCATGTGGATGCCCTACTCACCAGATTAGTGTTGTTCTCGCTCTGACCCAATGACTGTTCAAGTATTATCCAATCTATAAAAAGGGAAATAAGGACAACCTAGGGAATTACAGACCAGTCAGCTTAACTTCTGTACTCGGAAAGATAATGGAGTAAATAATTAACAAATCAATTTGCAAACATTTAGAAGAAAATAAGGTAATAAGTAACAGTCAGCAGGGATTTGTCAAGAACAAATTGTGTCAAACCAACCTGATAGCTTTCTTTGACAGGGTAACAAACCTTGTGGATAGTGGGTAAGTGGTACACGTGGTATATCTTGACATTAGTAAAGCTTTTGATACTGTCTCGCATAACCTGCTCATAAACAAACTAGGAAAATGCAACTTAGCTGGAACTACTATAAGGTGGATGCAAAACTGGCTGGAAAACCGTTCCCAGAGACTAGTCATCAGTGGTTCACAGTCATGCTACAAGGGCATAACAAGTGGGGTCCCGCAGGGACCAGTTCTGCTTACGGTTCTGTGCAGTATCTTCATCAATGAGAGTACACTTATAACACGATACCAAGCTGGGAGAGGTTGGCAAGTGCTTTGGAGGATAGGATCACAATTCAAAATGATCTGGACAAACTGGAGAAATGGTCTGAAGTAAACAGGATGAAATTCAATAAGGACAAATACAAAGTACTCCATTTAGGAAGGAACAATCAGTTGCACACATACAAAATGGGAAATGACTGCCTAGGAAGGAGAACTGTGGAAAGGGATCTGAGGGTCATAGTGGATCACAAGCTAAATATGAGTCAACAGTGTAACACTGTTGCAAAAAAAGCTAACAACATTCTGGGATGTATTAGCAGGAGTGTTGTAAGCCAGACACGAGAAGTAATTCTTCCACTCGACTCCATGCTGACTAGGCCTCAACTGGAGTATTGTGTCCAGTTCTGGGCACCACATTTCAGGAAAGATATGGACAGATTGGAGAAAGTCCAGAGAAGAGCAACAAAAATGACTGAAGGTCTAGAAAATATGACCTCTGAGGGAAGACTGAAAAATATTGGGTTTGTTTAGTCTGGAAAAGACAAGACAGAGGGGACATAACAGTTTTCAATTACATGAAAGGTTGTTACAAGGAGGAGGGAGAAAAATTGTTTTTTCTTAACCTCCGAGGATTGGACAAGAAGCAATGGGCTTAAATTGCAGCAAGGGAGGTTTAGGTTGGATATTAGGATGTCAGGGGGTGGTTAAGCACTGGAATAAACTGCCTAGGGAGGTTGTGAAATCTCCATCATTGGAGATTTTTAAGAGCAGGTTAGACGAACACCTCTCAGGAATGGTCTTGATAACACTTAGTCCTGCCATGAGTGCAGGGGATTGGACAACTTCTCAAAGTCCCTTCCAGCTCTATGATTATGCAAAGTGGAACCACTTCAGCAGGAGACATTGAGACCCATCCCAAAGCAGCCAATAGCTCTGGGGTTAGGGCACTCACCTGGGTTCAAGTCCTTGCTCCAGAATGGGAATTCAAGCCTGGGTCTCCCACATCCCAGGTGAGTGCTCTAACCACTGGGCTAAAGTTTATAAGGTCACCCCACCCACCTCCTCCTCTTTTCTGAACGGTGCCTAAATCCCCTTGTGAACCTGGCCTGAAAAAACAAAACAATTCATTTCGATATTTCTGAAGTTGTTTTTTCATTTTGACCAAAAAACAAGAAGCCAAAACAGACATGAATTTGCAAAATGTTTCAGTCGACTCAGATGTGTTTTTTTTCCCAGTGAAAAAAACGTTGTCTGAAAATTCCACCCAGCTCTAGTCATTATGCAAGTTTCCCTCATAGAGCATTACCAAGTCACTTCTGTGGTGCTCAGAGGTCAAAGGCATTATAGCTTCACTGCCTATCCCTCCTTGTCTCTTACAGTGTGTACTCGATACATTCACAAATCCTATTGGGAAATGGTCTGCGTTAACAGCTATTTGCTGATTCATGACATTTCCATATTTTCTGAAAAGCAAGAAATATCGATGAACTTAGTAAACTCAAACTCTAAAGTGCTTAAATGTTTCCGGCAGTCCAGTCTTTGTAGCTCTGATTGACTCCCTGGCTGAACTGGCCACCGCCTGCTGAATTATGTCTATCTGCAGTTCGATGATAAAGTTCTCTTTTAATTCCCCATTGAATAGAAATATTTAGGGCAATGCCACAGCTGTGTTTACTCTCACACTCCACCACAGTTACGTAAATACTGCATATGGAACTATTTCTGATAAAGCCCATACCAACCCAAAGGAATTATATGTTAGCTCTAGATGGCTGCCAAGATGTGCGGTCTCTCTCCAGATTGGCAATGCATATGAATGATATCACATTTTCTCAGAGATCATTTGGCAAACCTTATAATAAAAGAGTAATTTTCTCTCTCTTGCAGAGTTCCAGTGAGCCAAGGAATATCTCCCAGCGTTCCTTTTCCTACTTACAAAACATGGGTTCGACATAAAACCCCAAACCTCTAAATGCTGCAACCTTGCATTAAGAAGAACATTCACTCCCACCTGAATTCCAGAGCTTTTATTTTATAGAGGGGTAGATATCTAAGACAAATACCCAGTATACTATATTAATCACATTTTTGATAAGATCTCAGTGGAAAAGAGTGTTTGTCTTGTAAGAACCACCTTTTGTCAAATCACTTGAGGATTTTCCCCTCCCACATCAGCTTAGGGTCAAATTTTGCACAGATTTACATGCTGTACACTCTCTCATGGACCAGATTCAGGAGTCTGTTACTCAAATTAAAGGGATTGATAACTTCATTGCAATTAACAATGAGTGGAATCAACAGACTTCCTGAAGTCAGCAAACTACTCTGGATTTACACCACTGCAACTGAGAACAGAATTACTGCCACTGATTCCAGATTTCTGTGGGGTATACAGTCAGCACAGCATTTGATCATTAGGGCCAACTTCTTTTCTCAGTTACCCTTGTTCAGCCTGCTTGGATCAGTGGGAATATTTTGGTGCATTTCTCCAGTGTAAAGAAGGCCAGAGTGTCCCAAGATGTCAGTCCCGATCCCATTCCTACAACATATGATGTTTCCCTCTGACTTCCCAGGTGGCTCCATTGGCAACAAGTGCTGTTAGGGTTGTGCCAGTTCAATTCCAACTCCAGGATCAGGGGATTTAACTAGGAATAAGTTGTTGAAATTAAGAAATGGAAAATTTAGGTTTCATTTCAGGGGAAAAGTCCCAAAAGTCCAACCTATTAGACAATGGAATAATTTCCTAGGGAAGGTCGTGGAAGCCTCATTACCTGACATAATTAAATGTGGACCAGAACAATGTTATAGGGTGAGACAATCTAGGCCTTTTCCATCTGAAAACTCTGTGGTTCCATGACTGTCAGAAGAATGCCAACTGTGCTCAGTATTTAAGTTTCTTGCTGACTTGCAGCTAATGCTAGTTAAGTTGAGGATTTGTATGATGTAAGATACCTGTTAATTGAGAACTGGACCGAGATGCCCAGCAAGGGTAGAATTTGACCCTGCAATAAAAACGTATTTTTTTACGTTTTTCACTGACTGATCTACAAATCCAAACTAACCATTTTCTTTATCTAGAGCGGGTAATGAATGACATCAATTTTAAAAAAAATATATCTACAGACATTAAGCAATTTATTTCCCTTATGCACAAAACTCTTTCCTTCCTTTCTCATGTTCCCATATTTTTCTTTCATGCTCTAGTCGTAGTAGTGCTGAATGCAGAGACAGTGATATCCAGTCCAATCCTCATTACTATGGGTAACTGGTTTAAGTACTGAACAATTGAACCAAACCGTTTCAGGTACTGGTGAGGTCAGTTATTTGAAAACCCAAGGGACAGCGGAATTAATTTGTCACAGTGAGTTTAGTGTCACATCACAGAACAAAATCAGAGATACTGCAGGATCTTGCCTGCACTCTGGTCCGAAGCACCTTTAAAGCTTCCTGATCTACAAAGCCAGTTCACGTTGCCTTCCATATGTGTTTGGGGTGAGAACCTAGAGCACAGCTCCTTGAAGCAACTAGCTGTCAATGGAGGGGGGAAATATATGTGTTTTGATGAACAAATACTTTAAAAATCTCTCACAGAAGTTAGAGCGATCCTAAAACCATTGTCAAGTTCACAGAATATAGTGTCTGCTGTTTGTGGTGAATCTCCACTAAGTGAAGTGTGACTGTAACTACTGTACAGTACAGAACACAATCACTTTATTCGAGGAAAATTGTAGAGACATGGGACAGAATCTCATGCCAGAGCACGCATATAACTTCCACTGGCTTCATGGGAGTTAGATGAATTCTGTGGTGGGAAAACAGGGCCCCAATTAAGATAAATCAGGCAGAAATGTCACAAGACACTGGGGTGAAGAGCAGGACTCCAGATCCATCCATAAAACAGCTGAGGAAAGCAGAAGAATGAGGATACAGTCTCCAAGAAGACCGTCTTATTAGTCAAATGCCTGCCATAAAGAGATTATTATAAAAGCACACTCCAATTCTTTTAGTTTTACACTCTTTTAAGATGAAAGGACAAGTGCCTTCACAAAGAGATCACTAATGGGTTGTGCAAAAAGGTTAAATAAGCAAGAAGAAGAAAGGAACATCTGAAAGAAAAATCACAAAATTCCCTAGGGTTCAATTCCTGGCAGCACGGTCCAGTGGAAAGAGCCGTAGCCTGGGAGTCCGCTCTGCCACTGACATGCTGTGACTCGTGGCAAGTAATTTCACTTTTCTGTGCCCCAGTTCCAACATCTGTAAAATGGGGCTAATGATATTGTCACATCACGCCCATATTCTTCACAGAAATATGCTTATAATATGAATAGGCATAACTAAGATATGTTTTATGCAAGATGGGTCATGTGAAGTATCATTGAAAAGGTTATGATTTACTGAATATGATTATTTCATTTGTACGCATGTATCATTTCTGTACCTGAAATTAGAAATATTGACTATGTAACAATTACAGATATATGTGTGTACTTGGGGGAACGCCAGCCAGACATCAGGCAACCAGCCTCAATGGGGCTTCTAAGAGGACAATAGAACCTTGAACATACTAATCTCCCACCTTCCTGAGAAGCTTCCTGGGATGCTGCTTTGACACTGCAAGGTCATGTGTTGATGTCACCTGGTACAGAGTATCACCTTGGACATTGCTGGTAATTTTCCACTGCAAACAAAGCATTCCCGCCTTATGAAAATCTTATTTAAGGCTGGGAAGGGAGTCAATCAAGGCTCTTCTCCATTGCCTCCCCGCCCAAGAAGGAAGACTGCTGAAAGCACCTGAAGAGACAAAGGAACTAAGCTGGGGAAAGGCAAGGGATGAGTCCAGGATGAGACAGGGGTCTAGCCTGTGAAGAGAAATAACTGCAACTCTAAGCTGCAGAAACTCTGTAATCTGCCTAAAACAACATTTAGGGTGAGAAATTATTATTTGTAACCTGTTTCTTTAGTGAATCAAGCTAGGGTTGCATGTTTTGTTTTACTGTCTCAGTAATTCACTTTGTTCTGTTTGCTATCCCTTATAATAACTTAAAATTTAACTTTTGTAATTAATAAACTTATTTCTTGTTTATTCCAAAACCCAGCTTGTGCAATTCATATCTGGGGGGACAAAAAGCTGTGCATCTCTCTCTCCACATTGATGGAGGGGCGATTTTTATGAGCTTGCATTGTACAGATCTCTCTATACAGTGCAATATAATATTATTTTGGGGTTTAGGTGTAAAGGAGGTGTGCATGTGAGTGCTGGGTAAATCCCCTAGCTGAGTCCTCCCACAGAAAGCTAATCTCAGACTCTGTGTGATTCTGCAGCTGCGTATGTCCCTACCTGCATGTGTGCTTGAAAAGGGCTTAAGAGCCTATCACAGCAGCATCAGAGTAAGGGCAACCCTGGTTGGTGGGACAGGCGGGCTCAGTGGGACCCCAGCACATCTTGTGGTACCCCAAAACGGGGGGTCCAATCCATCACAGATATTTATCCTCCTTTGTAAATACACTATAAGAACAGGGAACTGCAGCCAATGGGAGCTTCGGGGGAGGTATCCACAGGCAAGGGCAGCGCGCTCACCCCTCTGCCCCCCACCCCTAGGGGTCACAGGGACTTGGTGCCGGCCGCTTCCCAGAGCGGCACGGGGCCCGCAGTGCCACAGGTGTGGCAATCCCATTGGCCGGATCCAAAGCCTTGAGTTTGCCCACCCCGATCTAGTGCCATAGAAACGTGCAATGCTTTACAGAGACTCAGAGGGGCAGTTCATTGTCCTGTACCTGTACTTATTTACATCAGTACAAAATGAGTGTAAAGTGGATGCAAACTGCTACAAAATCAGAACATTAGCATTTTGCATTGGTGCAGATCAGTAGTTCTCAAGCAGGGGTCTGGGGCCCTCTGGGGGGCCCTCAAGCAGGTTTCAGGGGGTCTGCCAAAATAAACCAGAGAGCAGGGCCAGCGTTAGACTCTCTGGGGCCCAGAGCAGAAAGCTGAAGCCCGAGCCTGCCTCCTGGGGCTCAAGCCAAAGCCTGAGCAATTTAACTGTGCAGGGCCCTCTCTTGTGTGGGACCGTCGGCAATTGCCCTGCTTGCTACCCCCTAACACTGGCCCCGGTTTTTAATCTACTGGATATGCAGAAAAACAGTTGTTGTGGCACAGGTGGGCTGTGGAGTTTTTCTAGCACGCTGAGTGGAGAGGGGGCTCAGAACGAAAAAGGTTGAGAACCCCTGGTGTAAATGACTACACAATTGGCAAGGCAATAGCAAACCAAGCCCACAGTCAGCAGACTCAGCATCCTGAAGATCTTATACTACACCAGTGGGTCTCAAACTTTTTTACTGGCAACCCCTTTCACACAGCAAGCTTCTGAGTGTGACCCCCCAAATAAATTAAACATACCTTTTAACATATTTAACACCATCATAAATGCTGGAGGCAAGTGGCGTTTGGGGTGGAGGTCGACAGCTCGCAACCCCCCATGTAATAACCTAGCAATGCCCTGAGGGGTCCTGACCTCCAGTTTGAGAACCCCTGCACTACACAGTCCAGAAAGGCTCCCATTGTCTTCAGTGAGCAGTGGATTGGGCTAGATGTTAGTTACAGGACTGGATTTAAGGATTAGGGGTCCAGTGGGCAAATTAATTGTTGGAAGCAGAGTGCTCAGGTTAACTGGGCTGCAGGGTGGGGGGAAGAAGAGCAGTGTGGTGCTGGAAATCAGAAACAGCAAAGGTTGAGGTTGGAGAGGCAACACAGAGGGACTCTAGTGAGCTTGGAGCAGCTAGTGTAATTGATCTTCCTTCCATTCGACAGCATCTTGTGTGTGTGTGAAGAACAAACATTGTTTTCGGTAGCTTTGCATCAGACTTCCTATATAAAGACACACACTAAAAATACAATCCACTTACTCTGTCTCATTTGTCTGTATTTTTCTTTTCCTTCGCTCCACTCTTCCTTTTGGCTGTATCTTTCCTTCCTTTTCGGCGTTTTCCCTTTAGACCATCTTTTAGAGTCAAATTACTACAGTTCAGATCCCCTAACTTTCTTTCACACTTTCCATCTCCCTCTCCCTGGCTTGGATTGTCACCCTTCCTCCTTAGATTTCAGTTATTCTCCCCATTCCTGTTCTTAACCCCCCCCCTCCTTCCACTGTGTTCTCTCCATGTCTTCTTCCTACATTTTTGTTACCTTTCCCCATGTCCACACCCAATTTCTCTCTTCCCATTCCCCAACTCACTCCTCTACCCAGTGCCTCTAGCACTAGTCTTACCACTAGAGATGGTTGAAAAATGGGAACCCTCCCCCAATAGAAAACTGACTTTTAATCAAAAAGCCTATATCTTAATGTTTTGGGTCAGAAGCCAAAACCTTTTGAGGATGGGGTTTTTTGTTGTTGGTTTGGGTTTTTTTGGACAAAAAGTCAAAATTTTCCATGGAGACCAAACACTTTTCACAAAAAGGTTTCCATTCATCAAAAACCCAGTATTAACAAGCAGGGAGAACTGGAGGTCCTGGTAAAGTCAGGGAATTATGACGTGATTGGAACAACAGACTTGGTGGGATAACTCGCATGACTGGAGTACTGTCATGGATGGGTATAAACTGTTCAGGAAGGACAGGGAGGCCAGAAAAGGTGGGGGAGTTGCACTGTATGTAAGGGAGCAGTATGACTGCTCAGAGCTCAAGTATGAAACTGCAGAAAAACCTGAGAGTCTCTGGATTAAGTTTAGAAGAGTGAGCAACAAGGGTGATGTCGTGGTGGGAGTCTGCTATAGACCACCGGACCAGGGGGATGAGGTGGACGAGGCTTTCTTCCGGCATCTCGCAGAAGCTACTAGATCACATGCCCTGGTTCTCATGGGTGACTTCAATCATCCTGATATCTGCTGGGAGAGCAATACAGCGGTGCACAGACAATCCAGGAAGTTTTTGGAAACTGTAGGGGACAATTTCCTGGTGCAAGTGCTGGAGGAAGCACCTAGGGGTGGAGCTCTTCTTGACCTGCTGCTCACAAACCGGGAAGAATTAGTAGGGGAAGCAAAAGTGGATGGGAACCTGGGAGGCAGTGACCATGAGATGGTTGAGTTCAGGATCCTGACACAAGGAAGAAAGGAGAGCAGCAGAATACGGACCCTGGACTTCAGAAAAGCAGACTTTGACTCCCTCAGGGAACTGATGGGCAAGATCCCCTGGGAGAATAACATGAAGGGGAAAGGAGTTCAGGAGAGCTGGCTGTATTTTAAAGAATCCTTATTGAGGTTACAGGGACAAACCATCCTGATGTGTAGAAAGAATAGTAAATATGGCAGGCGACCAGCTTGGCTTAACAGTGAAATCCTTGCTGATCTTAAACACAAAAAAGAGGCTTACAAGAAGTGGAAGACTGGACAAATGACCAGGGATGAGTATATAAATATTGCTCGGGCATGTAAGAATGAAATCAGGAAGGCTAAATCACACCTGGAGTTGCAGCTAGCGAGGGATGTTAAGAGTAACAAGAAGGGTTTCTTCAGGTATGTTGGCAATAAGAAGAAAGCCAAGGAAAGTGTGGGCCCCTTACTGAATGAGGGAGGCAACCTAGTGACAGAAGATGTGGAAAAAGCTAATGTACTCAATGCTTGTTTTGCCTCTGTCTTCACGAACAAGGTCAGCTCCCAGACTACTGCACTGGGCAGCACAGCATGGGGAGGAGGTAGCCAGCCCTCTGTGAAGGAAGAAGTGGTTCGGGACTATTTAGAAAAAGTGGATGTGCACAAGTCCATGGGGCCAGATGCGTTGCATCCAAAAGTGCAAAAGGAATTGGCGGATATGATTGCAGAGCCATTGGCCATTATTTTTGAAAAATCATGGCGATCGGGGGAAGTCCCGGATGACTGGAAAAAGGCTAATGTAGTGCCCATCTTTAAAAAAGGGAAGGAGGAGGATCCTGGGAACTACAGGCCAGTCAGCCTCACCTCAGTCCCTGGAAAAATCATGGAGCATGTCCTCAAGGACTCAATTCTGAAGCACTTAGAGGAGAGGAAAGTGATCAGGAACAGTCAGCATGGATTCACCAAGGGAAAGTCATGCCTGACTAATCTAATTGCCTTCTATGATGAGATAACTGGTTCTGTGGATGAAGGGAAAGCAGTGGACGTGTTATTCCTCGACTTTAGCAAAGCTTTTGACACGGTCTCCCACAGTATTCTTGTCAGCAAGTTAAAGAAGTATGGGCTGGATGGATGCACTACAAGGTGGGTAGAAAGGTGGCTAGATTGTCGGACTCAACGAGTAGTGATCAATGGCTCCATGTCTAGTTGGCAGCCGGTATCTAGCGGAGTGCCCCAAGGGTCGCTCCTGGGGCCAGTTTTGTTCACTATCTTCATTAATGATCTGGAGGACGGTATGGATTGCACCCTCAGCAAGTTTGTGGATGACACTAAACTGGGAGGAGTGGTAGATACACTGGAGGGTAGGGATAGGATACAGAGGGACCTAGACAAATTGGAGGATTGGGCCAAAAGAAATCTGATGAGGTTCAGCAAGGATAAGTGCAGAGTACTGCACTTAGGACGGA
Organism: Lepidochelys olivacea; assembly: GCF_965140295.1. Taxonomy (NCBI): domain Eukaryota; kingdom Metazoa; phylum Chordata; order Testudines; family Cheloniidae; genus Lepidochelys; species Lepidochelys olivacea. The sequence continues at coordinate 24,546,463 of NC_140412.1, read as the reverse complement.
AGAATCCAATGCACCGCTACAGACTAGGGACCGAATGGCTAGGCAGCAGTTCTGCAGAAAAGGACCTAGGGGTGACAGTGGACGAGAAGCTGGATATGAGTCAACAGTGTGCCCTTGTTGTCAAGAAGGACAATGGCTTTTTGGGGTGTATAAGTAGGGGCACTGCCAGCAGATCGAGGGACGTGATCGTTCCCCTCTATTCGACATTGGTGAGGCCCCATCTGGAGTACTGTGTCCAGTTTTGGGCCCCACACTACAAGAAGGATGGGGAGAAACTGGAGAGAGTCCAGCGAAGGGCAACAAAAATTATTAGGGGTCTGGAACACATGACTTATGAGGAGAGGCTGAGGGAACTGGGATTGTTTAGTCTATGGAAGAGAAGAATGAGGGGGGATTTGATAGCTGCTTTTAACTACCTGAAAGGTGGATCCAAAGAGGATGGATCTAGACTATTCTCAGTGATAGCAGATGACAGGACAAGGAGTAACGGTCTCAAGTTGCAGTAGGGGAGATTTAGGTTGGATATTAGGAAAAACTTTTTCACTAGGAGGGTGGTGAAACACTGGAATGCGTTACCTAGGGAGGTGGTGGAATCTCCTTCCTTAGAAGTTTTTAAGGTCAGGCTTGACAAAGCCCTGGCTGGGATGATTTAGTTGGGATTGGTCCTGCTCTGGGCAGGGCGTTGGACTAGATGGCCTCCAGAGGTCCCTTCCAACTCTGTTATTCTATGATTCTAACTGTAAAACAATTTTGGCAGAAAATTGTCAACAAATCCTAGAGTCTGCTGTCTCAGCATCATAGCCCACTGCCACAGACATTCAGCCCTGCTCACACCCAAAATCACAATTTATTCCACCCACCTCTCACGTACGCCCACAGACACACTTGCAGTTTTGTCCTTTTCTCCCTCTCAAATGAGAGGGAAGTATGGGAGAATATGGCTCTCTTTCCCTTCAAGATGAGGAAGGAGTAAGGGGAGGTAGAATTGCATGGGTTTATAATAATACTAATTTGCCTCAAGTCACGTTAGATTCCATTAAATTTACAACCAGCACAGCACCCTTTGGCAGTCTGTGTGAGCTGTATTCCTCAATCAGGATCATTTCTCTTTCTCAAGGTCCTACTTCACACAAAATGTTAAACCATTACAAAGAAAATACTGTGGATAATAAATAACAGCATTATAGTATGATGATTAAATAATACTGGAGGTTAGAGCTGTGGGCAAGCTGGTGCCGTTATTTTAATATGACCTTGCGTCACTTTCATTCAGGACCCAACAGTGCACGTTTTGGAAACTTCTTTCCTTTACAGAGAGAAGTGCATCACTTGCTGTGTCTGATAGCTTAGGAGAGTGTCCTCACTTCACAGCTGGCCTCTCCCTTGGATCTGCAATGGCCTCTCTCACCCTACATCTTCTCCTAACGCCCCCTCTAACTGTTCTGGGGCGTGGCCCTCCACCAAGCCACATAAAAGCATAAACCCCTTCTGTGGTAGTCCAAATAAGAGTCCAAGCAAATTTTCAAACTAACAGCCCTCCTGCCCCTTAAGCTTCACTGTAGTTTCCTTGTCAGCTCTACCTCAGGGCTTCCTCTGCAGGAGCCTAGCCCACTCCTATAGAGTGCTCTCTCTATTGGTTATGTCTATTAAATCCTATCCCAAGAGTTCTGTCTACCAGAGAGACCTGTCTCCTCTATTATCTCTCCCCATCTGAGTTTCTCAATCTACTTACAAGGCCTATCTCCACCTCCTCTGGCTAGGAGGCAATAATAATTGGAGTTCATCCCCCTGCCTTGCAGGTAGTGGGGTTAAGCCCCATCATAAACAGATTATGCCTTTCCATTGTGCTTGGTGGTCTCCAAATCCCCAGAGAATTGTTTCTCAAAGCACAGGTTGAACAGGCCTAACATGGTGAGTTTAATATAGCAAGACATTTCAAAATTAAGGCTAAAACTGCAGTCTGACCTTGTTCTTAACTTATCTACATTTGTGTGCAAGTACCATAAAGCCTCCTAATAGTGGGTTATCTTTCATAACACATTGTACATGTTAGCCTAGCACAACTGGGTGATTTATGGATGATGGGATGGCAGACTGGTGTTTCAACTGTAATGTTGTCAATTTCACTCTTTTATAGATTTAAATTAGACCCTTTTAAGTTGTTTTATTTTAATGTAGGGTGAGTTGGGTATATCCCCCTCCTAGTTAGTTATCTGGTTAGATTAATATTAAACCCAATCCACCAGAAAAGCAGTAACCAAGATTCCAAATGTAAATCAGGAGTTTGACTCTAATAGGTTTGGTAACTTCTTCAAAGGACTTCTCAATATTCAAATAGCAAAACATGTCTGTGCCAATAATCTTACTTATATTATAATTAAGTTCTTGAGGCCTTTCATTCCAGGATATCCAAGTGTTTTAACAACCACTAGTTAAGGCTCACAACAGCCCTTTGAGGTAGGTAAGGTATCCCCAGAGACAACTTGGCCAAGGTCAGATACCAGCTTTGTGACAGAACCAGGAACAAGACCCAGGTCTCCTGATTTCCAGGCGTCTACATTCATTCTTAGACCATACTAACAACATAAAAGCACACACAAGTCACAAGCTAACAGCAACAAAAGTATGAAGAGAAGGTGAATAAAGCAGACTGTTAATATTTACTATTTGAATTACCACAGCACCAAGGAGCCCTGGGAATGGACCAGGACACCTTTGTGCTAGGTGTTGTTCAAACACAGAACAAAAATATGGTCCCTGCCCTAAAGAGCTTATAATCCAAGTATAAGACAAGAGACCACAGGTGGGGAGTACATGGAAACAATGAGGCCGGGTCTATCTTAATAATTAGATCAACCTAGCTACGTTGTTCAGGGCTGTGAAAAGTTTTGTGTGCTGAGCTCTGTTATTAAGCTGATCAAACCCTCGGTGTAGATGGAGCTAGGTCTATGGAAGAACTGTCCTACATACTGCCTCTTAGAGAGATGGATTGACTACATAGCTGGAAAAACCCCTTCTACACTGTAGTGCCATGGCTGTAGTGTTGACATGCCCTGAGACAATATTAGTCCACATGATAGGCAGAGGTCTCAAGTTGTTTGTGTGCATCATGGCAAAGGAGATATTTGGGGAGGGGTTTGAAAGAAGATAATGAAGTAGCTTTTCAGATATTCATAGGAAATTCCCTGTAAGCATGATGGGAGTAAGCAAGAAGGTGCTTGTATGAAAATTTAACAAGTGGACAATGGAAGCCAGTACTGGAGGTAGGAGTCAGCAGCTTGATAGCAACTGACAGTTGATAGGTAGAGTGGAGATAGGCTATGAAGAACCTTGAGAGAGAAAACAACTCGCTTATGTTTGATGTGATAGAGAAGGGGGAGGTAATGGAGAGGTTCAGTGAGAAACGTGACACATTCAAAGCGATGGGCTAGGAAAATAATATTTGCAGCAGCATTCTGAACAGACATGATCAGGGCAAGACTGCACTTGTGACGGGCAAAAAAAGAGATGTTGCTATAATCAATATACGAGATGAGGAGAGCCTGGATAAAAGTTTTAGCTATGTGGATGGATAGGGAAGGCCATTATCTCAGAGATATTATCCAGAAAGAACTGGCAAGATTTAGACATAACTTGGATGTTTCTCAAGGAGCTGGCAGTTTCTCAAGGAGAAAACATTAACAGCACAATAGCAAACTTTTCCGATGCAAAGGAGGAACAGTAAGAGGCCAGGTTTCAGAGTAGCAGCCGTGTTAGTCTGTATTTGCAAAAAGAAAAGGAGTACTTGTGGCATCTTAGAGACTAACCAATTTATTTGAGCATAAGCTTTCGTGAGCTACAGCTCACTTCATCAGATGTATTCAGTGGAAAATGAGTAAGAGGCCAGTATGGCTCCATTGGGAGCTCTTTAATGAGCTGAAAATGAAAAAGGAATCCTACAAAAAGTGAAAGCATGGTGTTGGGGGCGATATAGGTGGTTGTTGTCTGCCCCAGCAGTACTTCCTACTGGTGGTACTCTGGGCTGTGTCACCCAGCAGAGGAGTGGGAGTGCAGCACAGCAGTGGGAGTCCCGGCCCCTCCCTGCTCCACCAGAGTCTAGCCCAGGGCCCATTGAAACAATTATTTGAAATGTTCAGCCTCGGGGCCACTTCCTACCCTGGCTTCTGTTCCTTTGTTGTAAATTCTGGTTCACCTTTCAGTCCTTTGCAGTCGTGTCTCGACGTCATCAACCTCAATGATTTAAAGAGCTGGGGCTGGTTGGCAGCAAGGCCTGGTCCCCGCCACAGGGGGCCTCTGTGGCTTTTCAGCAGGAACCTGCAACACACAACTGCCCCGTCCACCCTGACTGAGCTAAGCTGCTCCCTTCTGAGCTCAGCCTTCACTGTGAGCATACCTAGCAGGGGCGGTGAAGTGGGGTTTTCTGGGCTCAGAGTTGCTCCTCAACCCTTTCCTCACCACTGTGGAATTTGTACTCCCCATCACATATGGACAAATTGCTGAGGAGGAGAACAAAAGACTAGCACAAACATGTAGGAACAAAATCAGAAAAAGCAAGGCACAAAATAAGTTACACCTAGGAAGGGACACAAAAGGTTTTATGAAGAGGTTCTTTAACTACATTACAAGCAAGAGAAAGCTGAAGGAAAGTGTAGGGCCTCTATTTAGAGGGAAAGAAGAGCTAATAACTGATGATATCAAGAAAGCTGAGGTGTTTAATTTCTATTTTGCTTCAAACTTTGCTAAAAAGGTTACTGGTGATCAGATACACAACACAATTAATATTAACAACAAAAAGGAAGGAACACAAGCCAAAATAGGGAAAGAATAGGTTAAAAATATTTAGATCATTTAGACATATTTAAGTCAGTGGAGCCTAATGAAATTCATCTTATGGTACTTAAGGAACTACATGGAGCAATCTTGGAACTGTTAGCAATTATCTTTGAGAACTCCTGGAGGATGGGTGAGGACCCAGAAAACTGAAAAAGGGCAAAGATAGTTCCTATCTTTAAAAAGGGGAACAAAGAGGACCTAGGGAATTATAGAGCAGTGAGCCTAACTTCAATACCTGGAAAGATTCTGGAACAAATTATTAAACAATCAATTTGTAAGCACCTGAAGGATAATAGGGTTATAAGAAATAGCCAGCATGAATTTGTCAAAAACAAATCTTGCCAACCCAACTGAATTTCCTTCTTTGACAAGGTTATTGTCCTAATGGACAGGGGGAAGCAGAAGACGTGATATATCTTGATTTTAGTAAAGCTTTTGACACAGACCTACATGACAGTCTGATAAGCAAACTGGGGAAATGTGGACTAAATTACATTACTTTAAAGGTGGATGCACAACTAGATGGAAGACCGCACCCAAAGAGTAGTTATCAGTGGTTCACTGTCACACTGAGAGGATATATCTGGTGGGGTCCCATGGGGTCAGTCCTGCGTCCAAAACTATTCAATATTTTCATTAATGACTTGGATAATGGAGTGGAGAATATGCTTATAAAATCTGCTGATGACACTAAGCTGGGAGGGGTTGTAAGCACTTTGGAGGAGAGGATCAGACTTCAAAACAACCTTGACAAATTGGAGAATTGGTCTTCATTCAACAAGATGAAATTCAATAAACGTAAATGCAAAGTACTACTCTTAGCAAGGAAAAATCAAACACACAACTACAATATGGGGAGTAACTAGCTAGGTGGTAGTACTGGTAAAAAGGATGTGGGATTATAGTGAATCACAATTTGAGTATGAGTCAACAACGTGATGCAGTTTCAAAAAAGGCTAATATCGTTCTGGGGTTTATTAACAGGAGTGTCACTTGTAAGACATAGGAGGTAACTGTCCCACTGTACTTGGCAGTGGTGAGACCTCAGCATGGGTACTGGGTCCCATTCTGGGTGCCAAATTTTTTAAAACATGTGGGCGAACTGGAAAGAGTCCAGAGGAGAGCAACAAAAATGATAAAAGGTTTAGAAAAGCTGACCTATGAGGAAAGATTTAAAAAATTGGGTGTGTTTAGTCTTGAGAAAAGAAGTATGACTGGAGACCAGATAACAGTCTTCAAATATGGTAAGGGCTGTCATAAAGAGGACGGTGATCAATTGTTCTCCATGTCCACTGAAGGTAGAACAAGTAGTAATGGGCTTCACCTGAAGCAAGAGAGATTTAAGTTGGATATTAGGAAAAAGATTTCTAGCCATAAGGGAGTTAAGATCTGGAATAGATTTCCAAGGGAGATTGTGGAATCCCTGTCATTGGAAGTTTTTAAAAACGGGTTAGACAAACACCTGTCAGAGATGATCTGGGAGGTTTACTTGGCCCTGCTCAGCAAAGGGGGCTGGATTTGATGACTTCTTGAGGTTCCTTCCAGCCCTACATTTTTATGACTATGTGTCAGGACTTAAAAGAGAGGCCCAAATTGAAGATGATGCCCAGATTATGGGCCTGAATGAAAGGCAGAAAGGTGGCACTGTCCACCGTGACTGAGAAAGTAGGCGGGGGGAAGGGTTTGGTGGGCAGGGAGAAGTTTAAGAGCTCTGTTTTAACCATGTTGAGCTGATGGCTAGACATCTACAAGTTGTGTCAGAGAGAGAGAGAGAGAGAGGCTATTTTAAATTGAACAGGAGTAGTCTGGAGTAGAGAAGTTGATCTGTGAGTCATCAGCACATAAAAGGTAGTTGAATTTGTGGTTGCAGATGAGATTACTCAGAGATATGATTTAGAGCAGGGGTCTCAAACTCAAATGACCACGAGGGCCACATGAGGTCTAGTACATTGGCCCAAGGGCCACACCACTGACCACCCCCACCTGCTTCCCCAGCCCCGCCCCCACTCCACCCCTTCTGTGAGGCCCCGCCCCTGCCCCCCCTCTTCCCACCCCTTCCCTGCTCCCATTCCAACCCCTCCCCTGAAAGGGAAACTCACCCATGTCACCCCTGCCCCCCAAATTTGAAAGAACAAGACATCCACCCACCTTCACACCAACACAAGAAGCAGGAATGAAACATGAACCAGCCTTTCCCCTGTTCTAAAGACTAGCAGCATGGATATGGCCCTGCAAAGCTTCAGGGGCCAAGAAAGCCACGTTTGAATCCCTCACCAAAAATCTTAAATTCTCATAAGCTAGAGCAACTAGTGAAACTGAGAATCCAGGACAGATGTTAGGTGCCAAGCTACGTGCTCTCCTCTCTTGTGGGTTTTATTAAAGGTACAGAACTCCCACTGTGAAAACACATATTTATAAAATGACTAGACAACACTTACAATGAAAGCTGACCTAATAAAACAGTTCATTGTTTTCTAAAACAGCTTTATTCAATATCGTATTACTGTGCCATGCCCTCTGGTAAAACATGATCAAATTTTTATTCTGTCCTCATCCCTACACTGCTTATTTATTTCACTCACCCATTCTGCCTGGTCATTACGACTGTAAGCTCTCTGGGGCATGGGCTATGGAATTTACCAGAGAATAAACTTTCTAAAGCAATTTTTAAACTTACTGACAGAATTCTACATTAGGGTTCTAATTCTCTATACAATCACTAAGATGGTTTAAAAATTCTAGAACAAAAATTGTATTCTATATTATATTCAATAGGTATTTTCAGGAATTTCTATAGGACCCTACTGGCTTTACTATTATCTGCCTAAATACTGCCACTCTGTGCAGGTTGCCTAGCTAGCTATATGTCACTCAGGTGCTTGGCTGGATGGTTTTTGCTCACATGCGCAAGGTTTAACTGATCGCCATATGTGGGGTTGGGAAGAACTTTTCCCCAGGATCAGATTGGCAGTGACCATGGGGGTTTTCCACCTTCCTCTGCAGCATGTAGCATGGGTCACTTGTCAGGATCACCTGGGTATATCTCACTTAATCAATTCCCTGCCATTGCAGGGGCCCCGGCATTGGTGCACCTCGGTCCCTGCTATTCTCTACTGTGTCACATAATAGTAATTCTTTGGTCTAATTTTGGTTGTTGGGGGCTGGGGGCATGTGCTGGAAGATGATGGTGGCCTGTGATATAAAGGCGATGCTCTGGTAGCCCCATCTAGGCTTAAACTCTATGACTCTATGTCATTGTGAAATTGTCCTTAACTCCCTTTCCCATCAAAGGGCCCAGTGTTACAAATACTATGCTCATGAGTAACTTTATCCTTGAGAGCCAACCCACTGAATTTACTCTTTAGGATCACATTGCTTAGTCCAGCTGAACTGCTGCCAATGGGTAAAGTTACTCATGTGCACCAGTGTTTGAAGGATTAGGTCGAACACATTTTGTTTAGTTGGATAAATGGCAAGTGGGGGGTTTGAGTCAATGCAAAATGGCAGAAACCTGAATTCATTCAGCTTGGCCTCATCAGTCATTTTATCCAGCATGTGTCATGTCTTTTGCATACTGACCCCATAAATGTTTTTGCATCAGGTGCAAAAGAAGCTTTAAAAGCAGAAGGAAAACAAATCTCATCTAAGGAAAATCAGAAATTAACGAGAAGGTTGTTGTGCTACAGAAACATTTACTGCTTAGCGATATTAATAATTTTTCCCAGTCTTGAGTTACTGGGTTGGGCGCGGGAACTTTTCCTTTGAGACCTGACATTAATCTCTAGTACTGCTATTGTATATGACACTTGTCAATAAAAGTGAAGGCAAACAACAGACTGCAGTAGTAATTACCTCAACCTAGTTTATTCCACCCTAAAATATAACAACACAGGCTCCTGTGTCTGGACCAGCATGAGTTAGATAAATAGTGCTAAAATGTTCTTTATGTTTCTTCCTTTCACCATGTTTGTGTTTCTTAAAAATACTGTCCTACTCCCTCAGACCTAGGATTGATTTGTATTGCATAGGACATTTTTTTCCTTGTGCTGATGTCTTTCAAGTAGCAATGAAAATCATATACCATCCTACTAACACTAAACTAATGTACAGAAATATGAGGAGAGAGAGGGATAGGCCTGGGTAACAATGCCCTGGGTCTGGTCTTTTGCAGGGGCTGAACCCAAGACCTGTGGATCTAAAAGCACGCAGTTTTACTGCTGAGCTAACAGGAACAGGTTTAAAGGCAGTCACAGACTCATGAACCTCTTTACATGGTCCAGTCTCTAGAAGGAGAACAAGACCCCGTACAGCCCAAATTAGGAAACCAGACCTTGAATCTCCTCCGTGTCTGGAGAAATCTGGTTCTAGAAATCAAACTTCTTGACTCAAGCCCATCTCCAATTTTTTTAAAAAATGGTATTTCCTTCTCAGTCTCTTTCAACACAGGGGAACAACTGTGCTAAGTAAAACCAATTCAGGAGAAATCATGCTGTAATCTAGCCCCTCTAGCTAATCTACAAAATGGTTCTGCTGCACAGCTGTGACTATGTTGTATGCAGACCTCTTCACAACCATGTTTGGGCTTAGCCATATTTGAAAGTGATTTCAAATACAGTTTCAAGTCCTAGTATGGATAGGGCCTTAGTGCGGGCTTTGGCAGCCAGCTGATTCTGCTATTCTAAACATTACAATAAAGTTACATCATCAGTTATCCATGATGTGCTAGGGAACAGTGTTATAAAAACCGTAGTGCACTGAACATGCCGTAACATAGTGTGGTCTTGCCTGTGTTTAAGAATGTTTTGGAATCAAGCGACTGTCCTGATCTAAGTTACAAAGGGTACATCTTCTAACCTGCATGATGATGTCATTCCACTACGGAAGACTTCCGTTCTGATATTCAGATATCTAAAAAAAGAAATTATGCTTATGTGACCCATAATATTCTGCAATTTCACTGCTCTTGTAGAGTAGCAGAGAGACCGTTTGGTTGTATGGAAAAATCCAGCATAGGGTAGTGTGAAATTTTGCATGCTGGCCTACAGTAAAAATCAGAAGTCACTCTTTCCACAGGAAACAAAAGCAACCAGAACAAAAAGCCAAACTAATGAGTGACATGGCTCTCCCACGCATTATTTCTTAGTAACACCAAGAACTGCACACGTCGCTACTATATTTTGTCATGGATAAAACTTGCATACTATTTACAAAGCATCGTGTACAACATGATGTTGGTCCCGCCAATGTTTTTTAAGCAAATTTTAGGGTCAGGGTTGTGATAGAGGCCCAGAATTGCAACATAGCGAAAGAAGATTAGGCCTCACCTGGAGTATTGTGTCAAGTTATGGGTGACATATTTCAGGAAAGATGTGGACAAACTGGAGAAAGTCCAGAGAAGAGCAACAAAAAATGGATAAAGGTCTAGAAACATGACCTATGAAGGAAGATTGAAAAATCTGGGTTTGTTTAGTTTGGAAAAGAGAAGACTGAGAGGGGACAGGATAACAGTTTTCAAGTACGTAAAAGGTTGTTACAAGGAGGAGGGAGAAAAATTGTTCTACTTAACCTCCGAGGATTGGACAAGAAGCAATAGGTTTAAATTGCAACAAGGGAGGTTTAGGTTGGACATTAGGAAAAACCTCTTAACTGTCAGGGTGGTTAAGCACTGGAATAAATTGCCTAGGGAGGCTGTGGAATCTTCATCACTGGAGATTTTTAGGAGCAGATTAGACAAACACCTGTCAGGAATGGTCTAGATAATATAGTCCTGCCATGAGTGCAGGGAACAGACTAGATGACCTCTCGAGGTCCCTTCCAGTCCTATGATTCTAAGAAGAAGGAGAAAACTCAAAGCATCTAAAACTAACATACAACAAATATTGTTATTCTCATAGTGGCCCATACAATGGAAATGGAGCGGTTTTTTGGTTGTTGTTTTTTTTCCCCATCAGGTAGCCCGTGATTGGGAGAACTGAAGGCTGGAAAGCTAGTGATGCAGCTGCCAATCTCTTATTTAAAAAACAACAACAACAAAAAACAGCATTCTAGAGTGATGGTCCAAACCACTACACACTGTAGCAATGACAGCTTGCAATAGTGATTTGGGTTGTTACTGCAGAAAACTGGACTACTCTTTTATAAGGGTTGACTACCACTAACCTTGCCAATAGCCCTTTGATGAGTTGGGGACCAGGAAAGGAAGCAAACCATAACAGCAATATGCACAAAAAAGGAAGAAAGAAAAAAAACCCTAAAAGAACGACAGAACTAGAAGTGGACAGGAGAGGTAGAGAAAATGAAAAGAAAATAGCCAAAATATTGGAAGGGAGCATGCATCCTTCAAACTATCATGAGGGATGGGAGTGTCTCCAGCAAAAACCAAAAGAATGGGGAATCATTGCCTTCCACAAACCCCACCTCCTCATTCCACATGAAAAGCTAACTCTGAAAATGTAACTTTCAGTCCCTCCGATGCGTAAGTGCTGAGAATCAAAAGAGTTCCCAGCAGCTTCTTTAAAAGCTTGTGTGCTAGAAAAGAACAAAAAGCCCATTGTTTGGATGGAAGAATCAGTCTCTATTTCCACCCCCTCACTGACTCTGTTGGTTCTTTTTGTTAGCAGCTGTTAAAATAGACGATAATGGAGCATGCTGGTGTGATGCAGCTGTTCCACATGTTATAAATAAGGGCCAGTAAGCTTATCTTATTTTTAGCATCGTGAAAAAATTTAAAAAGCCACAGAAAATCCCCATTTATTTTCTCAAATGTAACCTCTCTCACTCTCCCCTTCAATAGTCAGAGTTGCATTTAATGGACAAGACAATTAGGCTACTCAAAAAAAAAAAAAAAAGCAACTTTGTTCCTTCTTGTCTGATCTTATTTATCTGATGCTGCTATTAGTGAGTGGGGATTGAAGAAAATCATACAACTGTGCGAACAGCAAAGTGTTAATTTGTGTATTTCTTATGAAAAATATTTGATTGTGCCACCAGAGCCTTTTTCCAGTACATTCCCCAAGGCTGATGAATGTGTATTTATCACAGCAATCTCATAGGTGTTATAAAATGCTTTGTTGTGAAGTGTTTGCAAAACACTTTGAGATTCTCACATGGAAGGAGCTTTGTAAAAGCCAAGGGCCAGATTATTATCTCAGTTCAATAGAGTTATAATCCAGAAGTATTCAGAGTAGCAGCCGTGTTAGTCTGTATCCGCAAAAAGAAAAGGAGGACTTATAGCACTTTAGAGACTAACGTAACAAAGAATCTGATTCTCAGTGTTATCAGCCACAATACTCAAGCTGTATAGTTAACAGCTCTAAGATGAATAATAGAATAGTATGTTTGAATGCATAAAATTAGGCCAAGACAAAGCCATAGCTTACCTGTTTTCAGGATCTGACACCGCCATGTTGCGTGTCACATAGCACATTTTGAGTGGAATTGTTTTTCTGTCTCTGTGGATGGTGAGAGAAAGCTGCGACAGTGGGTCAGAGGATACACCTCCCAACCGTGGAGATTCAGGTGGAGGTGTTTCCCACCCAATTTCTGAAACTGGAGAACCTTTCTTCACATACGGGGTTGCTTCTCGCATGTACTTCACTATAAAAAAAACCAAACAACAAATAACACTCAATAGATGCTTAGCTCCAATGTGAATTCTAACAATTATGATTATTTATTGTTTCTATTGGGCCAGCGTCATTGTGCTAGATGCTTTACAACCCCATAGGAAAATATGGATCCCACCCTGAATAATTTACAATCTACTTCAAAATGACACAATAAGTTGGTCTGGGGCTGGGAGAAGGAGAACAGAGGTAACAGTGAGAAGACTAGGTAGATTCACAGAGGGACCATTATGATCATATAATCAGATCTGCATAACACCAGTCATAGAACCTCACCCCATAATTTCCATATCAAGCCCATAACTTTTTTTGCACTATAGCATCTCTTTTTAAAAAATAATCCAGCCTTGATTTAAAGGCATCCAGTCTGTCTTGACTTAACGACTTCAATCCCCTAGACCCCTAGGTAAATTGTTGCTATGGTTAACTACCCTCACTATTGAAAATTTGCACCTTATTTCTGGTATGAATGTGCAGTGTGGTTGTAGCCATGTCAGTCCCAGGATTTTAGAGAGACAAGGTGGGTGAAGTAGACCCAAAGAGGAGCTCTGTGTAAACTTGAAAGCTTGTGTCTCTCACCAACAGCAGTCCGTTCAATAAAAGACACTACCTCACCCACCTAGTCTGAATTTGTCTAGTTTCAGTTTCCAATCACGAGATCTCATCACACCCTTTTTCACATTAGATAAGAGAGCTGTCTACCAGGCCTCTCTTCCCAATGTAGGTACTTGTAGACCACGATCAAGTCACCTTTTCACCTTTGTGATGATTTGGAGAGATGTCTGTATAACCTATGAATTCTGGGTGATACAGTGCTATGAAATAGCATCATGAAATTCCTGTCTTTTTGAATGTGAAATTCCACCCTGGTTGGCATGGGCTGTACCACATCCTCCGAGGACAGACAATGGGGTGGCACTCAGAATTCAGTTGCAAACACCTTGGAACAATGAGTGAGCGAGAGCCTAGGAAAATCAGACCTGTGGCTATGTCTACACTACCATTTATGTTGATATAACTTAGGTCAGTCAGGGTTGTGAATAAGCCACCTCCCTGAGCAACATAAGTTATATTGACCTAAGCACCGGTGTGGACAGTGCTACGTCGGCAGGAGAACAATGCAGCTGCGCCACTGTAAGCTCTCTAGTGTAGCCATAGCCATGGTTTACACTACAAATGATTTTACGAATAATGAACGACATAAGTTACACCGACCTAAGTGCTCGTGTAAATAGCGCTCTCTCTCCTGCTGACACAGCTACTGCCTCTCACGGAGGCAGGAGTTATTAAGCCAACGGGAGAACTCTCTCTCAGCGGCTTTGAGAGTCTTCACCAGAAGTGCTCCAGCAGCGTAGCTGCATCGGTGCAGCTGAGCCGCTGTAGTGTAAACATAAGCTATGTCTTTACTACCACTTTTGTCGGTATAACTTCGGTTGTTCAGGGGTGTGAAAAAAACATTTTCCAAGTGTAGACGTGGCCCAAGTATTTTTTTTTAAAATGGATTATTTTCAAGCTAGAGATTTTCAAACTACCTATTGAAAATAAGTTCCAGTAGGTTACTAAACTGTGTGCTGGTGATGTACCAGCACTTGGCAGCCAAAAGAAACTTTGGGACCAATAATGCAGCTACTGCATGCGTGCAATTCCCACGCTCTTCAACGGGAGCGATGTGCATAGGGAAGCAATAGGAATGGGCCCTCTAAAATTAAGAAACGAAAAGAGGGGAAAAAACTGAAGTTGGAGTCAGACCTTTGGATTGAAATCTAAACATGAAGCAGAAACATTGAAATGTGCATTTAATTCCCAAGACACTGGGAACTAAAGCAAAGACTGTTCCCTTCCCCGTGCCAAGTGAGTTTCCATGCAATGTAATGGTGACATCATGACAAGCTGCTGCACTATTTCAGAAGCCTCTGTGAAAAGACTGAGTGGAAATGTATTACCAGGAGAAGGGGGTAGAAAAACAATATGCTTTCCAGGGATCCAAGTATCAAACACAATGCATTCTCTCTCACCCTCCCCACTCTCACTCACTTGCTCATTTTCACCAGGCTGGGGCAGGAGGTTGGGGTGCGAGGAGGTGAGGGCTCTGAGGTGGGGCCAGAGATGATGGGTTTGGGTGCAGGAGAGGGCTCCAGGCTGGGGCAGAGGGGGTACAGGAGGGGGTTAGGGCTCTGGGCTGGGAGTGCAGGCTTCGGGGTGGGGCCAGAAATGAGCGATTCAGGGTGCGGGAGGGGGATCTGGGCTGGGGCACGGGGTTGGGGTGTGTGTGGGGGGGTGACGATTCTGGCTGGAGCGAGCAGGCTTTGAGGCAGGGCTGAGGTTTGGGGTGCAGGAGGGGGCTCCAGGCTGGGGCCAATGAGTTCAGAGTGCAAGAGGGGGCTAAGGGCTGAGGCAGGGGGTTGGGGAACGAAAGGCAGTTTGGGGTACAGGCTCCAGGTGGCGCTTACCTCAGGCAGCTCCCAGGAAGCAGCGACATCTCCCTCCGGCTCCTACGTGGAGGCACGACCATGTGGCTCTTTGCACTGCCCGCATCTGCAGGCGCTGCCCCCTCAGCTCCCATTGGCCATGAATCCTGGCCAATGAGAGTTCTGAGCTGGCACTGGGAGTGGGGGCAGCGCGCAGAGCCACTGTGGCCATCCCTCCACCTAGGAACCAGAGGGAGATGCCGGCAGGTTCCTGGGAGCCGTGCGGAGCTGGAGAGGGAGCCTGCCTGCACCACCAACCAGACTTTTTACAGCCCAGTCAGTGGTGCTGACTAGAGCCACCAGGGTCCCTTTTTGACCAGGTGTTCCGATGAAAAACTGGACGCCTGTCAACCCTAATTAAAAGAGAAGCAGCTACAGAAAGCACTGAGTTTTGGTTTTTGGGTTTTTTTTTTCCAACTCTAAGGTCTATAATGAACCAAAACTACATGATAAAAAGGAATAGGAAAAGCCATTGAATAGTACACAAGATCAGCTGTAATCCTGAAGTATTAAAATCTCATTCATTTTATAGTTTTTCTTTAAAATGAGTGTGTATTCATAATACAAAATTTAATCTGCAGGGACTGAAAAAAACTACTGATTACATAACTATGTAATGGCGGTAACGGTGTATTGGTAGACTAATTGCAGTATAAAACGGTCTAAACTCATCCACTTGGTACTACAACCCAGCTCCAGAGAGCCTTGTAGTCTGTACTAATTAGTAATCATGCCCTTTTGCTGCATTGCAAAATAACAACTGTGGTCAAGCAATTAAAATTCCAATCTGCAGAACCAACCCCTCCCCTCTCCTTCTGTGCATCCTTCCCCTCCCCCCCCCAAAAAGAAAGGTAGAAATGGCAGTCAAATGAATTAATCCACTGACATAAGTTCAAATACGTTTTTGTTGTTGTTTATAATTTGGAAGGCAGGCAATGAAGCTTCCAAAAAAAGCACTTCATTAATGCACAATTCTGCCAAGTCCCAGGTCCCCACAATTAAGTTTTTGTAACTTTCCACAGATGACAAAACAAAGCATGCCTCTTATATCTTATGAGGGAAATACTACAGGCAAATCTTGTCAAGTCTTCTACCAGACACAATAGTGTCTTGCTTTTAAGCAAATTGTTTTGCTTAAAAACCAAAAGAAAAGCCTTCAGTAAATCTTCATTACCACGGAGGCATGGTCAGGAAGTGGAGGTTCTCAATATGAAACTGAAAGGAACAGCGTACCCTTATCAGCTCAAAGAGAAAGGATCAAGACTTTACCTTGCAGGGAAAGACAGAGGCAGTGGTGAGCTGGAGCCAGTTCACATCGGTTTGCTAGAACCAGTTGTTAAATTTAGAAGCCCTTTTAGAATTGGTTGTTCCACGAGGGACAACAGGTTCTAAAAGGGCTTCTAAATTTAACCGGCCAAATTTATTGACCAGCCTTAGGCACTGACTGCATGGGTGCCCAAAGGGAAAATATGGTGGGTGCACAGCACCCACCGGCAGCTCCCCGCCCCACCCCTGGCCCCAGCTCACCTCCGCCTCCTCCCCTGAACGCGCCGCCCCGCTCTGCTTCTCCCGCCCCTGCAGGCTTCCCGCAAATCAGCTGTTCGCGCGGGAAGCTGGGGCAGGCTGAGAAGCAGGCGGCAGCTTCGCACTCAGGCCCAGGGAGGCAGAGGTGAGCTGGGGCAGGGAGGCGCGAGGAGGGCCGCCCCCGCCGCAGTAGGTAACCCGGGGGGGGGGGGCGCAGCCTGAGTGGGAAGCCGCCGCCTGCTTCTCAGCCCTCCCTGGCTTCCCGTCAAACAACTGATTTGCGGGAAGCTGGGGGGGGGGGGGAGAGGAGGGAGGGCGCGGAGAAGCAGAGCGGGGCGGCGCATTCAAGGGAGGAGGCGGAGCGGAGGTGAGGTGAGCTGGGGCCGGGCGCGGGGCAGGGAGCTGCCAGCGGGTGCTCTGCACCCACCAAATTTTTCCCATGGGTGCTCCAGCCCCAGAGCACCCATGGAGTCAGCGCCTAAGACGCCACTTTTGATGTGATCAGTGGGGGGAGCAGCCGCTTCCCCTGCTCCCCCCCAGCTACACTCCCCTGCCCCTAGGAGCCAGAGGCACCTGCCGGATGCTTCCTGGGAGCTGCTCCAGGTAAGTACCGCCAGGACTCCCCACCTCGCCCCCTAGCAGGTCCCTCTGGCTCTTAGGGGTGGGGTGGGTACCCACAATGGTGGTCCACAAGACCCTCCTGCCCGGTTCTGGGGGCAGTCAGGGGACAGGGGTGGGGGGTGGATGGGGCGGGGTGGGCAACAACCGCCTCGTGGGGTGAGAAGGGAACTGGCAGCTCATCACTGGACAGAGGCCATGCAATCTGTGTGCATTCTCTTAAAGAATTCTTTGTTGATTGCCTACTGCATTGGCTGCTTGGTAAACAAAAAATACAACCAAAAAGACTGTTTTCAAAGTTGTGCAAATGCTAATGAAAAAATTCAGCCAAACAAGAAACTTCATTGAAAACAGTCATTCAAACTTCCCCTGTAGCCCGTTTCCAGATGGAAACTTTTTCCCTATTTTAGCCTCTCTCAGGATGAAAATTAGCTCTGTGCAGAGGACCTATGCAAGCCCCTCGTACCAATTAAGACCCACGTCAGCCTTGCATTCAGGGCCAAACCTTGATACAATGGAAGCCCACGAGGGCTGAATCCAGTGAGACCAGTATTTGGCCTTCTGGGGTTAAGTGGTGTGAAGGGCATTATTTAGGCTCTGTGCACGGGAATGGTGTTCCCCCTTTATGACACAGACCTTACCACAGGTGATATGGCACATAAAGAAGGGGTGCGGGAAATCATACAATTCTGACAAAGCAGCTATGCTGGATGCTCCCGATAACCATGGAAAAGACCTAGTACAAGAGAACCATATGAATGGTCTTCATAGAGCCTGCCAGTAGGAAAGGAGAGAGGAGAATGCAAACTCACACCACCGAAGTAGCAGAATGGAGAAGAGATGAGGGCCACCTAATCTAATGCTACTCCAGGCAGTGCTAACCATCCACAGTGACACAAGCGTTGGCAGACAGATGTTGTAGGAAAACTTGGGAAGAGGGAGATCAGCTGAGCAATTTGATTATTCAACAGGGACATGGCCTTTGCTTTACAGAAATGTCATATACTAGGATTTCAAATGCAGCAGGTTCAGTATGTTACCAAGACAGTTTCAGAACAATTCAAAATTAAATATCTTAACAAGTTATTTTCTGTGACACTTTTCCCTGTAACACACACAGGACCAAATTCGGTTCATAGCTACCCCAGTGTAACTCCAGCATTATCTTAGGTTGCAGCCAATGGAGTTACTACGGAATGACACTGGTGTAACTGTGAGAAGGATCAGGACCATAGGGTCAATTTTTGTTCTCATTTACATCAGGACAGCATAAGTATCAATGACTACAGAGTTTGTCTCTGGTTTCAATGCTCAGACCAAAGATCAAATGCTCAGTTAAATCTGTGCCAATGCACAGAGGTAAACTGACGGGAGAATCTGGCCCTAAACAGCTATCGGTGCTGTTATCAAAATAATCATGAGGAAAATGCATGCTCATCATTTACTCTAGGAAAAAAAGTAAAATTATGGTTTCTATGATAGGGTCACAGGAAATAGTTTTAATCACTTCTATACTGAAATGGAGAAATCAGAGCCAGTATTACTGTACATTTGTGGGTGTTAAGTTTCCATCCACTTTCCTACAGAAACAACACCTGTTCTCATGATCAAAGAAAGCCACCTCAAGTATTTATTACCGTTGCTGAGTGCCAAAAGGTTCTGAAATATACTAAACCTCTTGATCTGTCAACAGCCTTAGGTCTCTGTTAGACATTTTACAAATTAGAAAAGTTTAACATGTTGAGAGAATACAAATGCCCTCTACACTCTCTTGCACAAAGAAAAATTAGAACTGGGCAAAGAGTTCCATTTACTGTTTTCTGTCTTTCTTAAATGAATTCAGCTGAACTCTGCATGCCCTGCTTCAGCTCTTAAAGAGACATGGTTTGTGGGCACAAATTGTGACCAACCGTTTTTTAAAATCTGTGTAATTCCTTCTATGTATGCTTGTATTGTATTCTATTTTATTTGAAACAGAGGAGTCAGTGCTCTTTAAGGAAAAAATAATCAGTGTCTTCAACTAAGTACTCATGAACAACCATACAGGACACCTGAGCTATGATACATAGATGATGGGGCAAAAAGTTCAGATAGATTCCGGACACAGACAGCTAGATAGAATTTTATTTAAATGGTGTGGGGGAGGGAACTGAGGCCAGAAACTTCTTGGAAAGGAACCAGATTTTAGCTTCAAACTTCCAATGTTCCATTATAAATGGGGAGGGTGAACAATTTTTTAAAATTATTAAGAATGTTTTGACTGTATCCTTTTAAATAAACAGCCACCTTTATGACAAACTCTGGTGGCGGTGGCAGGCTGTGATGCTTCGTAACATAGTCACACCCAGAATTGAACACTGGTCTATTCACATCCTGGATGCAATCACTGATTTTTCAATGGCTCAGAGAACCTCCTTGCAAATTTCATATGTTCTCACAGCTAGCTACCTATTAAAAATGTTAACACATCTAAAGGGACTTTCCCTCCTGATCCTTCAATTTACTATATTTATTTTCAGCCTCCAAGTTTCTTCTTCAAACAATCGTTGCTGCCCAGTTCAGTTTTACATTCTATCGAGAGCTGTGACTTCTGATAAATCTATAAATTCTACTGTCAAGTTTCCATACATAGTTGATTCCTCTCTCTTTTTTAGTAGGGTTGTGCTTTCCCTAAATAAAGTAACAAAACAATACATCTTCATATATTTTTCATTAAAAAAATGTAAGTTTTTTTGGTAAATATTCCACAAAACCTAAAAGTATAATGCTAAGTTTAAAAAGTGAACACTCATTGTCGCTTAGAACCTGATATAAAAGACAACATGGGCTCTGCCCTGAAAAGCTCACAGTCTAATACACAGCAAATCAACAGTGAGCAGTGAAAAAGTACAACATACAAGCTAAGTAAACGGGTGGTCATTGGCCACATCCTGATAACTTAAAAATAAAGATATGTAAGATATGTTGACTATAGCCAAAGTACTGCAGAGCCTTGCCATGAATCAGCCAGTTAATTTCTTAAGTGTCCATTCTAAGAAAAACAATGTTTGCATACACAGAACACATCTCTTACTATATGTGTATATGACAGTGTAAACTCTGGAACTGGAACTGTGTGAATCTTTCATACTGAAAGATCGGTATTATCGATAGTACTTGGCTGCACTTTGATTTTCTCCAAAGAGGCCTACATTTTTTTTAAGGTGGATTTGCACTTGGTCACATGGTAAGCCATCTATGCCAAACCCCTGCAAATCCACAAACAATATGACATGAGACACTATCATGGCACATGCAACAAACTACAAATTTTCTTCAGTAGCCTAATACAGGACTTACATTTGCCTGGGCTTTCTCCTCTTCACAATGCGACGCATTCTTCCCAATACTCTTAAAAGTAAGGTTGGTATTTAAAAGAGTTTATCTAAACTTCAGAAATGAAGTCAAAGCTTCTTATGTGCCTTACAAGTGTGCTGATTTTTCTTCTGTTAGTTCGTATAGCTCCCTCTCCAATCATCCATACTCTCAGATAAAATTCAAGGTGTCTGATGTTGCCTGTACGCTAGGGATCGGCAACCTTTCAGAAGTGGTGTGCCAAGTCTTCATTTATTCACTCTAGTTTAAAGTTTCACGTGCCAGTAATACATTCTAACGTTTTTGGAAGGTCTCTTTCTATAAGTCTATAATCTATAACTAAACTATTGCTGTCTGTAAAGTAAATAAGGTTTTTAAAATGTTTAAGAAGCTTCATTTCAAATTAAATTAAAATGCAGAGCCCCCCGGAACCGGTGGCCAGGACCCGGGCAGTGTGAGTGCCGCTGAAAATCCGCTCGCGTGCCGCCTTTGGCACGGGTGCCATAGGTTGCCTACCCCTGCTGTACACTATAATTTTCTATTTACATGAGTACGCTCAAGTGTCAGAACAAGTATTTCAACCTCTAGCAATTATGTGAAGATACATAAGGGCATTATGTTTTTGGAACATGCCATTATTTCAGCAGTCACACAAATCATGAAATAATGCAGAATAGACCGGAATTGGCACACATCAAGGGAAGTTATTACACTGGGTATTATAATACCTGTTTTACAGCTGGCTAAACTGACACAGACAAATTAAATGACTTCTTCAAAGTCCCATAATAAATCAATGACCAGGTTTGGAACAAAACACATATTGGTGCCAACTCTCAGTCCCCTGCTCCACCCAGGATTCAATTTTCAGTTAGTCTGATCCTCTGCTCCCCATATTCTGTGGCAATTGGGGCTTGCCCAGCCTTTGGTGTGAATCAGAGCAGTCTCAAGACTGCTCCAACTTATGCTCTGCCTCTAAAGGCTCCCCCTCCCCCAGTGGACCCTGGGAAGTAGAGAATAAAAGTAGCATTATGTACTCTCAATTCACCTCTTCCCTTCCCTCACCTTCTCGTCCTGTCATCATACATTCCATACAGTTGGCAAAAAAGCTCCTATATCTGCTCCGTGCTGCCTGAGAAGGCCCTGTGCAGGAGTTATTCTCAGGAGGCAGTTTCTTCCCCCTTTGTAGATTTCTGCTGCCAGAACAGCATCCAGGGACCACAGGGAAGTGAGAACTGGACCCACAATACATAATAACCTTTATCTAAAAAGATCCAGATGTACTTTAAGGACACTCCATACTACGTGCTGGTAACAGCACATAGGAATCACTTCTCCCATCAGTGAATTGCAACCATCTTAGGGATGTCAGGCTGCAGCTGTTTAACAGAGCACCCACAATAACAGGATAATGGTTAGGGCAGGAAGAGCATAAGTGCTTATCCAACTGGAAGTATGGGGAAATTTGCACAGAAATATTGAGATTTTTGATGCAGACAGGAGAATAGGAAATGCCAAAAAGGGGGAGGAACCACACCTGATATCTAGGCCCATCGTCCTGGGGCTACATTCATTGTGTAATTATGGGATAGCATGGCACCCACAATTTGACTTGGCTTGGCATGAATGGGCATGCAGTCCTTTGCTGTGTGATGGAAGAGGACAAATCTATGTGCAGATTGAGAACCCTCCGCTTGACATTACAGATCCTGCTCAAAGTGGCTGCATGCAAGGAGGACCGGGAAGCGAAAAGCTGAACCCAGTTCTAACCTTGCTTAGCTCGACCACTGAAGCTCAACGCTTGTCATGGGGAGACCTACAACAAAGCATGGAAGAAGGAGACAGCTCCTGAAAACAGCCCTCAGTTCAGTCCCTTCCTCCCCTAGCACTTCAGCCAATGAGGCTAGTTGCTGAGCCTCTGCAAGCAGGAATGGGCCTTATTCCACATCATCACTCAATGGCAAGCGGGAATCACAGATGCACAAGGTGGAGAGAGGAAGAGAAGAAGCAACAACACAAGGAGGAGATGGAAACGCCAAGACAATCCCAGGACTGGAAAAGGAGGAGAGATGGAAGAAACAGAAAAAAAATGGCTTTTGTGTTTAAGGCTGGGATTCTATTTGAATCACTTTCCTTCCTCCCGGGGATTATTGTTTCCAATATACAGAAACAGCAAAGCTCCAACAACAAACTAGAAGAATCAACTTAAAACATCGACCAGAGAACCACAATAAACACAGGACTTTTTTGAACAGGGAAATTTCTCAGCAACGCAACAGCTGAACAAACTGCTACTGAAACCCGACTCCACATTCACAGAACCATGACATCGTCCACTAGTCACTACAAACCACACCAATCAGCTAAAGATCTCTTTTTAACAGCAATATAACTTTCCCATCTATATCCCTGATGAGTCACAAGCTATAGGACCTTAAACTTGTCACTGATCCAGGACTGAAGATCGCCCTCCTGGTCCGCCAGGCACCATAACTTTAGGGAAAAAACATCACAGCTGGGGGAAAGAAGGAACTATTTTTATAGCAGGTTTATCATTTTTAAATAGTATTGTGAAGTTTCTCTGAGGTATGGCATGCTACAATAGGCCTGATCCTGTTACATACTGAGTATTTCCTACAATGAACTAAGCCCTTTAGTCAATGGGATCTGGCCTTAAATCCTATTCAAGAAGGAGGCAAATCTACCCTTTGCATTTAACATGTAGCTTTAAAGATAACTTTGGGGGGGGGGGAGGAGGAGGGGATGTCAAGCCCTTCACCATAGTATACACCACTTATTTCACAGATGTCCCTGCAGTTATCCTGTAAATATAATCGTGTTTCAGAGGACACTTAATCCTCCCAGAAAACGGACAAGGGTTTCCTGTCTTTACACAATCTCATTAATCCTCAATTTACTGACAAGAAAATTCTTCCATCCACCCAGGCTTTTACTCAGAATTGTCTGGCACTGTTCAGCTGTTAATGCCAACATGTTCACCCAGTTTCTCCATAGGACAAGGCAGATATAGTTTGCCCGTAGCAGCTGCTGAGCAGTGAGTGCAGTTGACTTGGCATATCAAGACAGATTTTTTCCACTGACCACAAATGCCAATTCAGAGTGTCCCAGGTCAGGTCAGAATCAGGTTAAAACAATAAAACATATTGTTTTTCACAGGCAGCTAAAAATGCTTGTCAGACATGTTTTTGGTCAGCTTCAGCACAGGAGGTTGATAATAGTCAGGCAGGGATTTTCAAACCGGGGGTAGTGATCTCTCAGGGGGTCATGAGGTTACCACATGGAGGCCGTGAGCTCTTGGCCTCCACCCCTAAACCCCCGCTTTGCCTCCAACATTTATAATAGTGTAAAATATAAAAAAAAGTTTTCAATTCATAATGGGGGGGGTCACACTGAGAGGCTTGCTGGGTGAAAGGGGTCAGCAATACACAAGTTTGAGAACCACTGAGTTAGAGGCTGCACGTGATACAAGAAAACAGACCACTTTTTCTTGGCTGAGTCACTAAAGCCTGGTCTACGCCTAAAAGTTAGATCATTCTAGTTACACCGCTCAGGGTGCAAAATTTTTCACAGCTCTGTGCAATGTAGTTAGGTCAACCTAATCCTGAAAACATTTTGGAATGGAATTCTTCCATCCACCTAGCTACCAGCTCTCGGAGAGATGGATTAACTACATCAACAGGAAAAAACCCTCCCATCGATGTAGGGAGCATCTTCCTCTACAGCAGAGCTCAAGAGCTCAGACATATCCTGAGTGTTGTAAGGAAAAGCACCTTTATCTATTTCAACACTTCACCAGCACACAACAGAGAAAAAACTGAATATTTTTAACCAAAAGCAGCTTCACAGCAGAAGGACATTAAACTCATTTGTATATCTGTTTACTTTTTGATTTAGTAATTGTAATGTATGCTATACTGGAGATGTGTCATTACAGACCTGGAGAAGCATTCATGGTACTTAACACAGTCTAATGGACCAAAATAAATATCTCCTTAAGTGAGGTTATATTGTAGTTCTTTCATCTTTGAAGCAAACCATTTCCCAAGCTCCATAAGAAGAATCAAACTCAGTTTGTTGAAGTCAAGGTAGTGATATTGTTTGGATGCATGTTAGAGGCTAGACTCTGACTTTAAAGATGCAGCCCTATGATAGTGGAACTGCATCAGGTATTGCTTGCATTCTACACGCATTTTATATAGCTGGATCCTGCAGGAGTGGCAGGGGGTGGGAGAAAGAAGCTCACGGCATCTCCCCATTGTTTATCTGCACAGGGCTAGCCACAGTCTGACCACAAAAAGAAAAGGAGTACTTGTGGCACCTTAGAGACTAACCAATTTTTTTTTAATTATTTTTTTAAATTGGTTAGTCTCTAAGGTGCCACAAGTACTCCTTTTCTTTTTGCGAATACAGACTAACACGGCTGTTACTCTGAAGTCTGACCACAGACATCTAAAGGACAATATAAGCGCCTCTTTGTAGGACTTCGCTTTTTTTCCTTAAGGAACAAAAGGGGTTAAGGTCATACTAAAGTACTGCACAAACGCTGGGCCAGGCAACCTCCTCTAAGAGCAGCACTGCTCTGAAAACCATATGTTTGCTGGCTAATCAAGATTAACAGCTTGTACGAGTCTAAAACTATTCACTATCATCAAAATATTCCTTTATTAAGTGTATAGCTGCAGAATATCCTCCAGATAAGTTTCCTTTACAGTTCTGTGTCCAGTTGCATTATCTTTACTAACCTCCTGAAATGTTAACAGCTCTGAAGCAACGGTTGTAACGGGGCACTGTATTACTTACCTGTAAACCCTAAAGAAAAGGATAACGATCCAGTTCAGAACACATGGAAATAGTACAAGGATTACCCTGAACCATGATACTATACTAGACTTCTGTATTCTGGATGGAACCCGGACATAAACCCAACCTCAACTACAAACAACAACAAACTGCTATGGGAAATGGTGTCTGCTGGTGAAAACGAAAAAAAGCACGGTTGGATAATACAATGGCAAAATGTGTGTTGCATCCCCCTCAAATGACTGGTCCACAGAGGGGATAAAAGCCTACTTTGTCACCATCTAATGAAGGTACTCTTTAGCTCAAGTGATTGAGGTCTATGCTGCAGCGCTAAAGGTCTTAGGTTCAAAACCCTACTGACCACCCATGTGGAGAATTGTTGCAGTTGCAATGTATTTCCTTGTAACAAAGACAGATGTAGAAGGTGGCGTTTGTGAAAGGAAGCAAAGGAAATCAGAGAAGAGTTATGCAGTTGCTAGGATGCATCTGTAAGTAACTTGTGTGAGGGATTTTTACTGTTTGCACTTTCACACTGTATTCAGGGACCAATCGAGTTATAAAGCATTTCGGTGCCACTGCAGGGTTGGGAGATTTTAGCACTGGGGACCCTGTATCAATACTATTTAAGCTTACTTGTCCCAAGCTTTGTTTTTCAGTTTATTAGTCTTCATGTAGTTGCCATTCGGTATAAATAGCTCTAACGAAAAAGGAAAAGAGCTGCAAAGAAAGGCCTGCGTATATTTGTGTCTCAAGTCTTAGAGATAAATTTGCTAAGAAAGAAAACAAAACTTGCAACACAAAAGAAGAGTGAAAAAAAGACCCTATATGTGCTTGTTTGTTGTTATACTAATAGATCTTCTCCATGCTCCAGTGCAGGAGCACCTTTTACAGAAGGGGCTGAAAGCACATCTTTACCAGCCATATACAGACTTTGGGACAGAAAACAGTGACAGCTATGTGCTTGAGGCTTATCTGCTTCATTTAGTTCAAGAGCAAATCTGTTGCCACATTACACAGAGCGCAATCAGATGATATCACTTGTTAATTTCTTATAGAAGACAATAGATTCATAAATTACAAGGTCAAAGGGGACCACTGTGATCATCTAGTCTAATTATTTTTTGTCAAGGTCCAGACTCCAGAGAAAATAATACAAAAACAACAACAACAACAACAACAAGTAAATAAAAAAGATTTTGCGGTCTGTTCAAAAGCATCTGGTGGTCCAGATCTGGCCTGCAGTCCACCTACCCCTGATCTAGTCCGACCTCTTGTTTAAACACAGGCATTAGGAATTCCTTGAATTAATTCCTGTTTGAAGTAGAACATTTCTTTTAGAAAGACACTTAATCTTGATTTAAAAAATTCAGTGATGAAGAATCCACTGCAACCCTTGGTAAGTTGTTCCAACTGTTAATTACCCTCACGGTATTGTATAATTCTAATTTATTAATCAAGATGTCATTTGGTACCAAGTCAAGTGCCTTACAGAAGTCTAAATATATTACATCAACGCTATTACCTTTATCAATCAAACTTGTAATCTCATTTACACATACACACACACCCACACACATTAATTATATTATATTGTATTAATTATAGATAAAGTTAGTTTGACAAAATCTGTTATCCATAAACCCATGTGCTTGGCATTAATTCTTTACTGATCAAGTCCCATATCAGCGATCACACTATTTTGCCTGGGATCAATGTCAGGCTGACAGGACTATAATTACTTAGGTCATCCCATTAACCCTTTTAAAATATTGGCACATCATTAGTTTTCTTCCATTTCACGGAGCTTCCCCAGTGTTCCAAGACTTACTGAAAATCAACATTAATGGTCCAGAGCTTCTCAGCCAACTCTTTTAAAACCCCTGAATGTAAGAAATGAAGACCTGCTGATTTTAAAATGTCTGAGTTAGTGTTCGAATGGAAAGTATTTCATCATCATATGATATGTCATCATTCACTTTTTCCCTAAATAAAGAACATTTATTGAACACTTCTGCCTTTTTTGCATTGTTATTGATAATTTTACCATTTCCATCTGTTAATGGAACAATACCATTGCTAGGATGCTGACATGCTCTCAGCCCCCCCCAAAACCCACTCTCTCTCCCTCCACATACATACAACACAGTCCCCGTGACACTCACCCCAGCCCCTGCATTTGAAAAGCACGTTGCAGCCACTTGCACGCTGGATAGCTATCACAATGCACTGCTCTTTGTGGTGTCGCAAGAGCTGCTAATGTGGCCACACCAGTGCGCGTACAGCTGAGAGTGTAAACACTCGGCAGCGTTTTCCCTGTTGTAGAGTGCTGGAAGTATAGCCATGCCCTTAGAGCATCTTCACCAGAAGCCGCTACAGAGGTGCAGCTGCATTGATGCAAGTTTGTAATGTAGACCTGCCCATAGTTTCAAAAGTTCATTGTCTTGCTCCTAAACAGGATAAATCCTGCTGTTTTTCCCCCTCTAATACCCACAATCTGTTGATTAGTATTTTGATGAGACGGTAATTGGGTGTCCACTGCGAACCATACAATACTTCATTTGCACATGATCAGCCGGAGTAAGATAAATATCTCTTCCCCCTGCCTGATAGGCCTATATCTTTCACCTTTCAGAGACTTCCTTTAACTTCAGAGACCCAGAGAACATAATTGTAATATATATACAGAGCTCGTCACATATTTTCCATATACATGTCTCACAATGATTATGACGACAAGCGTGACACAGGCTTTTAATAGAGACCTTACATGACATTTTTGAAGGACTAGTAGATAGATTCCAGATGCAGAGGCAAGAGCAGTGGAAGCGCCCTAAAAGTGGGGGGGCCACTGGCACCACCCCTTCCCTGAGACCTTGCCCCCCCCCACGCTGCCCCTTCACCCAGAACCCATGACTCCACACCATCCCTTCCCCCAAGGCCCTGCCCCCTCCTCGCTCCTTTCAATTCCCCTCCCCCCTATCACTTTACTGCTGGTAAAAAGTGGAGGGCAGAGTCCCCCCCATGTTCCAGCACCCCTGAGCAGGGGCTCTCTGTAACCCTTGCATACTCCTGTGCCCTCTGCCAGTTGGCATCAAGATGTCCTTGGGGCACAGGGTTTTAGTACTATTATTTATAGCAGCATGGCATTCTAAGTAAATCAAAGCAGGATTTCTGCCCAAAATCTTAAAGGCCAGTTCCAATTCCTAATAAAGCCAGTTGAAAGATTTAACTTCAGTAGGAGTTGGCTCAGCTCCAATATTCAGATAAGAACAACAGGAGATGATAACCTGGAGCTCTGGGATGGAATTGGGAGAAAATATTACGGTCAAGCAATCACTTGGGCGACTAGCTGATGAACCCTAGCTCAAATGACTATTATTATTTGTGTTACCGCAGCACCGGGGAGGGCGTGAATCACAGACCAGGAGCCCACGGTGCTAGACGCTGTGCAAACACAGTGCCTGCACCAAGGGACTTACAATCGATACTTTCCACAGTATGCATCCGATGAAGTGAGCTGTAGCTCACGAAAGCTCATGCTCAAATAAATTGGTTAGTCTCTTAGGTGCCACAAGTCCTCCTTTTCTTTTTGCATGTACTATGGCTTTGAAGCCAATGGCGGAGCTCCCATTGACTTCCATGGCACAGAGTCAGGCCCCTGTGGAGAACATCAAGAGCCACAATGTTAGTTAAATGTTTGTCGAGGTCCACAAGCTCAGGATGTTGTTCCTATGACTTTCCTCTCTACTCCCCACACCAGAAAGGCCATCAGAGTAAAGTAAACACTGCTCCGAAGAGATCAGTCACATGAAGCAAGATGACCTTTGGGCTTCTTGCCAAAGCAAGTGCACGCTCCAATTTTTAAAGGACAACTTTGAAACCCTAGATTTCAGCAAATGTCACAAACCGATAAACAATTTTAACATTTATAATATGCTCAGGATGCCCTCATTGCCGACCTTTCAAAACCCACCTCCCTAGTTCCTCCCTCTCCCTGAGGCAACAAAAGGCTGCAACAGAGAACTAGTGGCAGACAGATGGGCTTGCATTCTTCAGAAATGTTATTCTGTAACACCAGCCTGCTTGGTTTGTTCTCACATTTAAAAAGAAAATGTCATGAGCTAAGCTAAGCGATGATCTCAGCTATCTTATTCCTATTTATGATTGATATAGTATCACAGGTAAATTAGTGCATCACCGACAAAAAACAAACAAAAACAAAAAGACAGGCCTCTGTCCTGAGGAGCTTATAGTCAAAGAGCTAAATTAATCTTTGGTGTAACCCCACAGAATTCAAGTGTCCAATCCTGCTTCCTTAGAGATCAAAGTCCAAACCTCTATGGACTTCAATGGGAACAGGATCAGAGCCTAATCAATCTATTCACTGTACTCTGTACAGACCCCATATACTGCACCATCGGGATCAATCTATCCATATTAGTGCTGTCAGGGGATTACTGAGTCGCTAAATTACCCAGATAGGATTCTGATTTGCTCAGTCAACAAGACAAAGTTGGGGGATGTGGGTCGGGTTCGGTTGTTTGTATGTTTGTTTTTTTTAAGAGTTATTTTCACTCTGCTTATGTGAATGGTCAGAGGCACAACAGGGCATTCAGTTACTAAAAATTAGGTACTGAGAGGACTGAACAGTTGTATATGCTCTCTATTACACTAAGGGCTAGATTACACCGACGCATGTTAGGAAGCGCACAAAACACCTTTCACAGCTCATATAACTGGAATGAGTGCAGCCCATGCAGTGCAACTCTGTGGGACTTGGTCAGTTCCAAGGAGGCCTAAAACTACTATTGATTTGCACCAGACTAATTCTTTTGTACAATTTACTGTGGCCTGTACTAAGCTGTACTGCTGCATAGAGCCCCAACGGGCCATTCGAGCATCTTACCTGGCTATACCTCCTTTCTTCTATTCATGACCCCTGTGCCTGCCAAAGGGAGAGGGGTTGGCTATCATAGTTACTGGGCTAACTGCATTTCTGATCGCTAGGCTCTTCAAGTGCACATCACTCAGGTTTCAGGCCTTGAGCTCTCATCACTTTTGTGGGAGAAGGGAGGAAGGAGAGAGACTCTTGGGGGAGGTGGAAAGGGAAATCACATTCTCCCGTTCTCAAACCGGGCCCTAGGCTGCAGACGCAGGGGCTAACAGCAGACCTGGCTTATGTTCAGTACCTGCAGTCCTCTTCCCTCCAGGAGCAATGACATTGGTAACCAGTGACCAAACAACCTTCTTAAAGCAATGTATTTATTTTAACTGGGGTTCTCAAACTTCATTGCACTGCGACCCGCTTCTGACAACAAAAATTACTACACAACCCCAGGAGAAGGGACCGAAACCTGAGCCCACCGCCCAGTCAGGGTGGCCAAAGCCAAAGGGCTTCAGGCCTGCACAGTGGGGCTCAGGCTTCGACTTCAGCCCCAGACCCAAGCATGTGTAATGCCAGCCCCGGAGACCCCTTAAATTGAGTTCACAACCCACTTTGGGGTCCTGACCCACAGTTTGAGAACCACTGAGAGCCAAAGCACTTAAGACAAAACAGATCTTAAAACAAACGAGCAGTCCGCATGGGTGCCTGCCTCTCTCTAAGGCTTACCATTCCCTGGAACTGGGGACAGCCCAGCTTCTTCAGACTCCGTCCACCAAGCCTTCCTCTGTGACAGCTGCCCTTGAAAGCGTTTTTTAACCGCATAGTGTCCTCTTGATAGCTAGGCTCCCAGTACTGGCAAAACGAGACTTGGCACTTCTCTGGAGACACAATATAAGAGCTTTCTCCATTGTCTTTCAGTTGTCTGCCATTGTGTTAGCTCCCTGCTTGTATTTCCAACAGCCCTCTAATTAAGTTAGATTGATACACTCATACAGGAAATTGTAATAACCCCCAGATTTCTACAGGTTTCAGAGTAACAGCCGTGTTAGTCTGTATTCGCAAAAAGAAAAGGAGTACTTGTGGCACCTTAGAGACTAACCAATTTATTTGAGCATGAGCTTTCGTGAGCTACAGCTCACTTCATCGGATGCATACCGTGGAAACTGCAGAAGATATTATATACACACAGACCATGAAACAATACCTCCTCCCACCCCACTGTCCTGCTGGTAATAGCTTATCTAAAGTAATCATCAAGTTGGGCCATTTCCAGCACAAATCGGGCGGAGGGTGAGAAAACCTGGATTTGTGCTGGAAATGGCCCAACTTGATGATTACTTTAGATAAGCTATTACCAGCAGGACAGTGGGGTGGGATGGGTATTGTTTCATGGTCTCTGTGTGTATATAAAGTCTTCTGCAGTTTCCACGGTATGCATCCGATGAAGTGAGCTGTAGCTCACGAAAGCTCATGCTCAAATAAATTGGTTAGTCTCTAAGGTGCCACAAGTACTCCTTTTCTTTTTGAAGATTTCTACAGTAACTTTACCTCACTGACTAGGTCACATGTAGTATTCATCCCATTACATACCATGTCGGTGTTCTTAGATTATTACATAGCAGCTCCACATCTGCCACAGTAGCACTGAGTCACTAGAGGAGATCTGTACCACTCAAAGGTCCCCTTACATAGGGGAGATCCTTCTGGCACCTGCTAAGATGACTTTAGAACACCGATATCGTAGGCGTGAAGGTACCCTAACCCAGCTGATAATCTAACCTGTAACATTCACAAGGAGGATAAAGAAGTTTAATTTTACAACATACAGTAAAATTAAAAACTTTGAGGAAAGGATTCATGCTTGAACTGGAAAAGAAAATGTTATCAAATTAAAAGAGTAAATATAGGAAAAGAGTATCTTTTATAACAGGAAAATTAGATCCACTGTTAGGGCTATTATTGATAGAGACACATAATAGGATGAACATAGCAATTACCATCTGTCTACGCTGTTAACACACTCTACTTTGTTATCATCTACAGGACACTTACAGAGTTATTTGTAATGGTAAATCTTGGCTATATTTAATACAGGCGGTAATTAAATGGTTATAAAGCGTGACACTGGAATGCTGACAAGGTCCGCGAGTACCATTATCAGCACTAATGGCCTGATAGTCAATCTGCTGCACTCCTACAGTTTAAAAAACATTTGCCAGAATCCTCCAGTCAACACTCCGTCACTGCTCCCTGCCCTTTGCTTTTTGCTTCAGGCTGCAGTAATCTTATAGGATCCCGCTGTGCTCAAATGATGAAAAGCTCAAAAGATTCTTCAGTGAAAAACCACATAACTAAGCACTGTTTCAGCATCCAGAGAGACTGGCTAAAGGGATTACAAATGCCTCCTCACATACCCCACAGAAACAGTGGCAATCCTTTTAGTCCCCTCTCGTTGTAACGCATCTGTAATAATTTGTGTTAAAAAAATCCAAACCATAATTATGTGACTGACAGCCATCCATTAAACTGAGCCCAAGCACAACTGAGTCCATTTAAAGAAATGCTACGGTCTCAGGGAGGGAGGAGAGACACTAGCACAGCTGAGGGGCAGGGGATGCGCAATGGTGCCCGCTTTGCATTCCACTGATCCTGGGGCTGGCTAAGAGACAGTCCAGTCCTCAGCATTATTAACAACCACCTCAGCAGCTGCAGGCTGCTGCAATAGTAAGAAATTCACGGGCACAGCGATTTGCGGGGCACACCCATTTTTTCCCAAAAGTACCTCCAAGGTTGGGGGCTTGGACGGGGGGTTGCAAAGAGCTGCCAGGCTGGCTCTATGCCCCTTTCACAAGGGGAATTCTCAAGCAGCCAGTGAAGCCAAACTCGGTAATGTGCACTTAACTGTCTTCACTTTCCTTCATCATCCCTTCTTGTGTTTGTTATCATCACTGGCTATATCTATGTCCAAACCTTATGGCCCATCCTGCCTACATTTCCAATATTAGTAGGACTACTCAGGGTAGCAAACACTTAATCTAGTTGTAAATGTTTGTAGGATCAGGTCCTTCCATTGTAAGTTTTTCAGGGCATGGACCATATATTTTATTGTTCTGTAAAACATCATTTGCATGTAAGGTACTATCAAAACAACAACCACTTTTCTGCCTTTTTTTTTTCTTTCTACTTCCCCCTCTCCCTCCCACGCCAGAGTCATCATTTTACTGCTAATATCCCATTGTAGGAAGCAATAAGATGCACAGCACAGACAAAATCCATTTTGCTGTTTCTCTTGCAAAGCAAATCTTGTACAGACTTGTTACAGTTCATTTATAGCAAGACACGTAGAAAGTTCAATCTGTGGGAGTGTGGCTTCTGTGCTCTACAGAATAAAGGATGTGGGGTTTTTTATTTTTAAAATAAACTACAGCTGTAATCCCAACTATCTGAGTTAGTCTGAGTAAAAGCACATTCCGGTGACAGATTATGTAGAGCTTCATTGTTTTCCTTTAAGCATTTAATATTTACCATTTATAGAAAATGAAATAGTGGCACATACATACACATGCACACTTTACTGGGTCCATGTTACGGGTACATCCAGTTCTGGGTATGTACCACTCTGCTCTGTTGTTAGAAAAACAAATCAGCCACCAGAAAAATAATGTGGTCATAGCTACTGTATGCTGAAGCTATTTAACCTCGTCACAGATAATGAAAGAAACTCAACAATACTCGAACTTTACCCTTCCCTGTTTATCCTCTCTATCTTATTTGGGTTGTTCCACCATATCTTCTACTCTGCCAGTGATGCCAACCTCAATTAACCATGTGTCCACCTCTCCCACAAGCATTTCTTCCCAAGTGCCCCTTGCGCATTGGACACCCTGACCATATTAATCCATAAAGCTACTCCTCTGTCCATCCTCAAGATCGACTTTCTACCATGAAGCCTGTGGGAGGTTTCCAATGAACAATGTCTAGGCGGGTGGACAATAGGGGTTACCACTATCTGTTTTATTGTCTGTTTACTTGTTTCCTATAATTAACAAATTACTTTAAATGGGTCAAGATCATGTAATAGTGCACATAAGTTTATGTAACTACACTTTCCTTTCACTGTTACCCTCATCCTCCCTCCCACTTGACATATTGTGTCTTTAGATCCTAATCTCTTTCGGAAAGGGTCTATCTCCTGTTAAGTGTTATACAGTGGAGCTCTAATCCTGATGTTTGCTGGACTGGAGAACGAGATGCTTATTTTGGCATTATGTTCACTGAGGGCCAAATCATTGAACTAGTACCTAGCCCAACAGTCAGGCTGCCTGCAGGGGAAGTCTTTAGGGTGTTGGAGAGGCAGTGGGAATGACTGACCCCAGCTCACGAACAGTAGCATAGTCCCATGGCCAGTACATTTCTCCTCCATTCAAGAGGATGGCCGGTGGATTTTGGCTTAACTCAAATCCCCCTATATGTAGGTACACAGAAAACCCCAATGGAGAAGAACTTGATACTGCATGGGCTCTTCAAATCCTCCCTCCCTTTTCCTCAGCAAAACCTCTGTACAATCAGCCCCTCCATACCCCTGGAGAATGGGGCAGTATTTGGCCTCCAGATTAAGGCAGATTAAGACCAGCACTGTTATTTCTGTCCAGCTTTCTTCAGTTCCCTTCTTGACTGTAATTCCATGCGTACCCAGTGTAGCATGAATAGTAAAAAATAATGTGAAGAGTAGAAGCACGAATAGGAAGATATTAAAATTCAATGGTCTACACCACAAGCTAAGTGGTGTTACAAAATTACATTACAAATTCAGTTTATAAAATTAAGCATCTTATCCTGTCTTCCAGTAATATATATTACAGGCCAAATTCTGTTCTTAGTCATGTGGGTCCAGTTCCCACTGCAGTCAATAAAAAGCTGCACAAGTGTAACAGAGCAGAATTTGACTCTACATCTTATGAAACAAAATTCAGATTTTGTTTCCAATTATAAGCACATGAAGCACATACTAGTATACGGAACCCTTTATTGCACTGGAAGGTTAAGGGTCTTTACAAGACTAGAAAATGCTTACTGTACTTCTCATTGTAGATCACTTGTCAAACAAAATTCAATGTTTTATACACTTTATTACACCCAGACACTTGACCTGGTTCTCCGATTCCTTGAACCTTGTGTAGTCATTTATATTTATTCAAAGTGAATGTTAAAAAGCAACCATCTGATACATAAGTGTGAGTTTTGAATTTCTGGATATGTGTTATGAAGTGAGCTTTTGGTAATCTTCCTGGAGCTTCCTAGCCGAAATGGTCACACAACAGAAAATGAAGAATTAATCTCTCACCTGCTAGTAGCCAGTCAGCTATTTATAGCCTATCATTGGAAAAAGAAAAATACTCCAACTGTAGAGGAATGGTTCAAAAAATAAGGGAGGTTGTGATTATGGAAATTTAACACACCAACTACATACACAGCAAACCAGATAGAGGACAAGTAGATACTTAGGTATTTAATTACCTCTTATTCGATACTCAAAGTATATTCACCAGCAAAAAATCCAGCACCCCATCCATTTTAATATAACCATTTGATAGACACGCCTCGTCCATTAAATATGTATAATTAGAGATTTCACTCAATTGAATAAAAATCACTAGAAATGACGTGTTACATATATAATGATGCTCATGCTGTAATGTGGTAGAACCTTGTTAAATAGTTCTGATGACTATATTCCCATTTAATGGCTCTGTAAACAAATGTTCACTGTTACCATGTAAATATCAGAAACAAAACAATAATCATTACAAGGATGTTTGTAAACCTCCTAATACTTCCCAAATAAATAAACAGTTAAAGAAAATAGTGAATTCTGATTCATAGGACACTCACTCTGCACAGGTGTAAATGACTACCCTAGGGGCAAGGCAATGTCTATCTGATTCAGGATACTTGGTTGAGGAACACACATGTAGCTAACATGGATTGTTCTGCCATGTTGTGGACAGGGCTTTGGATTTCCCAAGTCTCATTCAGGATTTGCTCTTAAATTGCACCTGCATTACTCCTATGTACATGAAGGCAAAGCAAAATTGTGTTACGTTTAAAACAACAAGTTAAGAGACTAAAATAAAAGATGTTACTGGGCTTGTGGTTTTGTATATAAAATACTTTGGTTACCCAAAGTTTGATTTGTCATAGAGAACAAGGTAGTTGTGGGACAAAATGTTAAATCAAGTCAGAAAACTGAGCAAAGGCTAATGTTTAAGTCCATTCCCTTTTCCCCAGCTAGTGCCAGGAGACATTGGGCCAGATTCCTTACTTCACTCATTTAAATCAGGAGTGACTTCACTGCAGTCATTGGAATTACACTGATGTAAGAGAGATCAGAGTCACACCAATTGTTGCGAACTAGCAAGAACAATTTCAGAATAGAATGAAATTGACAATATTTCTGGAAAGAAGTAGTAAGAAACAAGTATTTGCTTCTGCTCACAGCTACATCCATGCCATCCTATTGACTTTAATAACCAAAGGCAGAATTTGGTCTTGTATTTCACAAGCACTCTGATTTAAGAGCTGGAGACATACTTTTCCAAATGTTGCTACTCATCCAGTGTGTATAATCTGAGTCTACTCAGTCTTGGATTCAGAGGTATGGTGCATCCTCAGCTCCCACTGAAGTCAAATTGAGTTTTAGGGGCTCAATACCTCTGAAAATCAGACCCAAAGTGTCGCAAATTATACAACCAAAACTTGAGGCACCTCAAATCAGCGGCTGCTTTTTAAAAATGTAGGGCTCAGGCCTTCATACTGAAAAGTCCTGAGAGAAGATTTAGAAAAATTAACACAGAGTAAAAGTGCTATTGAGAAAAATTTCTGGGGGAAAAGGCTATGAAACAACTGAGACACATTTCTTGGACTGGAGAGTGTACCCGCCACCAGGAAGAGCCATGAAATCCCCTAGAATCATCCATGCTCACAGAGAACACTGACCTTGTCGAGAGACAGCATGAATAGAAATGCGCATCACACTCTAAAAAATGATGAAAATGAGAAGCTCATTGAGATGTGACAGTTTGTTTGCAAGAGAGAATCCTGTTAGCCCCAGCAGACTAAATCACATAAACCACCACCACACTAAGCAGCTCTACAAGTGGATAAATCAAGTGACACTTATTTGACATGTGTCCTTTTCTTTGCCCTTCAGCTTCTTTTTTTCCCTGCAGACATGTGGAATCTCCTGTCTAAATAACATTTTAGAAAGCTGTATAATCTAGGGCTTTAGATTTTATAGAGACTAGGAGACATGCTGTAGGCCTCCCCCTTTTGGGGGGGGGGGAGGGAACCTCTGGCTCAATGTCCTCAAGCAAACTATTAGAAAGTATCTTGAGAGGAATCATTTGGGGAATCATGGTCACAATGTACATCAAATGAAGGGGGAAACAAAGAAAGCCTGAGGAAGAGTAAACAGCAGGTTTACCTTAAATCAGAGAAAAGCGAACCTAAAACATCCAACCAGAGCACAGAGCCAAGCCTGACCATTCTTATTCACCAAGACCCAGGAAGTCTAGTTCAGTGGTTTTCAACCTGTGGTCCACGGACACCTGAGGGGCCACAGACTATGGCTAAGGGGTCTGCAAAAGCTTGTTGTTACCAAATAACAGTGGTTTTCAACCTGTGATCCATGGACCCCGACAGGTCCACAGACTATGTCTAAGATTTCCAAAGGGGGAAATTTCCATGTGAAATTTCTTATGGGTCCACAAATGAAAAAGGTTGAAAACCACTGGTCCAGGTTGACCACAGCATAAAGAACATACTGCAGCTTGAGTAAGGAATTCATAAGGCAATAATCTCTTTTTTTACTTTCTGGTAATAAAACAACAGGAGGCCCTGACATTTCTGCCATAATTATAGTCTAGTATCAGCAGTAAGGGTCAGGCTGAAATTTAAAACTCTCAGGAATTTGTCATTTTGTTTAGTTGCCGCAGGGGACTGATACAAAGGCCAAAAGTTATCCTAACAATGTAGCAAATCCATTCTGTGTCCAGAAAGCCTTTCTATTGAGATGGTCTCCTGGTTACAATAGAAACAAGATCAGAGTTAATCTCCAACAGAGAGCTATGTGCCTTGGCTAAACAAAATGTATACCCCTTCATATTCTGTATCAAAAAGCGCTGCTGACAACAGCAGAACCTATGAACTGTTAGTTATGAGGACACGGTAGGACTGCTGAGGTTGAACTGAAATTACTTCATCATCTCTGTTTTGGTTAGCTATTTTCCCTCATTGAAACTCTGATGTTTTCATACAGTGCTATTTATTTTAGCAGGGAGCAATAGTGTTAGAATACTGAAGTACCATGTTTGCTATTGGACTTCTGGACCTATATTCCACCCAAATCAATGTAATTACACCACAGATTAATCTGGCCCTTACTGTATTTTCCAGTTTCTTCAGTTAACCCCAGTGGTGAGCTGGAGCCGGTGCACTAGAACCGGTTGTTAAAATTAGAAGCCCTTTTAGAACCGGTAGTTCCGCAAGGGACAACCGGTTCTAAAAGGGCTTCTAAATTTAACTGGCCAAAAATGGCACCTTAGGCACTGACTCCATGGGTGCTCCAGCCCTAGAGTACCCAAGGGGAAAATGTGGTGGGTGCAGAACACCCACCGACAGCTCCCCAGGCCCAGCACACCTCCCCTCCGCTCCGCCTCCTCCCCTGAACGCACTGCCCCGCTCTGCTTCTCCGCCCGTGAACCCCCCCCGCCGGCTTCCCACGAATCAGCTGTTTGTGTGGGAAGCTGGAGCAGGCTGAGAAGCAGGCGGCGGTTTCCCACTCAGACCCTGGGAGGCGGAGGTAAGCTGGGGCAGGGGGGCACGAGGAGGGCCACCCGTGCCGCAGCAGGTAACCCAGGGGGACGCAGGGGAACCGCTCTCTGCCCCAGCTCACCTCCGCCACCCTCGGCCTGAGCAGGAAGCCACCGCCTGCTTCTCAGCCCTCCCAGGCTTCTCGCCAAACAGCTGATTCGCGGGAAGCCGGGGGAGGGGGTGGAGAAGCAGAGTGGGGCGGGGCGTTCAGGGGAGGAGGCGGAGCGGAGGTGAGATGAGCTGGGGCCAGGCGCGGAGCTGCTGGTGGGTGATCTGCACCCACCAAATTTTCCCCGTGGGTTCTCCAGCCCTGGAGCACCCACGGAGTCGGTGCGTAAGGTGCCTCTTTTGATGTGATCAGTGGGGGAGCGGCTGCTCCCCCTGCTTGCCCCCTAGCTACGCTCCCCCATCCCTAGGACCCAGAGGGACCTGCCGGATGCTTCCTGGGAGCTGCCCCAGGTAAGCACCGCTGGGACTCCCCACCTCGCCCCTTGGCAGGTCCCTCTGGCTCTTAGGGGCAGGGTGGGCACTCACTACGGTGGCCCACAAGACCCTCCTGCCTGGTTCTGGGGGCAGTCAGGGGACAGGGGAGGGGGGTAGATGGAGCAGGGGCCGTGGGGGGGTTAGATGGGGCAGGAGTCCCGGGGGGCGGGGGTGGGCAATGACCTCCTCATGGGGTGAGGAGGGAAACCGTTGTTAAGGTTTTGGCAGCTCATCACTGGTTAACCCACCTCCTGTCCTTTCCCCGCCCCCGAGACATACATATATATACCCGCAAAGGATTCAAGACAAGATTACACAAATTCAGTCCTGGGGCAAACAGATGCAACTCCATTTGCTTCAGCTGAGTCACACCTGCTTACGCCAGGGCTATTTTGGCTCAAAGTATTGGTAACTATGAAACTCGTAAGAAATAAATGCTATCCTATTTTTGGGTGGGGAGCTGCAGTTTTGATTAGCACCATGATTAGTAGAGGTCCAATAAGCCTGAATCCATATAAGCCAGACACAGACAGGAAAAGAAGTTTGGAGATGCTGTTAACTGAGGGGAAATAATTATTCCCAGAGAATACCACCTAATATCCATGTACGTCCCTAACATGGGGGTCTAGTGTTTAGAATTAGGTTATGTTTTTTGCAGAGATTAGTTCCTGATGAACTTTTGCCATTCTATCCAGCAAGTCTTGCATATACATCCATTAACTGCTTCTTTATATTGTTAATGTCTAACCATCATCTTGACACAGACTATAATTAGCACAATAACTGGGCAGGTTTCTGTGTGGTATAGGTTTACTCCCAAGTATTACAGTAAAGACTTATTTAGATAACTGAATCCTGGACAAGTTGAACATAATTGCATCCTTCCTTTTTGCCACTGAGGAAGAAATTGAGAAATCATGCTAATGCAGAAGCATTTTGGAAGACTGATTAATGTGGTGTAACAGAGTTCGTTCTATTCTCTTCCCTTTGTCGATCTGGGTTTTCATCAGCTGTAATATTCTTTGTCTGTATGAGTTACCAGAAAGAGGGTTGTCCTCCATCAGTATTTTTTCTTTCAGGCAAAGCCTTTTTTTCCAAGCTATTTTCTCTGCATGTTATTAGGGTAAGCCAGATCATGCCCTGCTCAGGCTTTTAGGCCTAGTAGTGTTAATTGAATCTGTAGGACCTACATTTACCTTGCTTGTCATCCCTTGCTAGGTCAGCCTTCTAAAAGTTGTATTCAAGTTTAAAAATTTAAACCTTGTCTACACTTGGGTTTTAAGCACCAATTGCCAGTAACTAGTGTAGCTGCACAGTTGCAAATCCCAAGCACAAAGAAAGAAAACCATGATTTGAACAGGCTGCACTTACACCAACTTGAAAACAAGATAAGCTCAATGGATGCAACTCATGTCTTTCCTTGTCTGCCCTTGGAGTTTGAACCACTACAGCTCAACCAGCTATTTCATGAGAACTTCAGCCCTCATTTTC
Organism: Lepidochelys olivacea; assembly: GCF_965140295.1. Classification (NCBI taxonomy): domain Eukaryota; kingdom Metazoa; phylum Chordata; order Testudines; family Cheloniidae; genus Lepidochelys; species Lepidochelys olivacea. Next base: position 24,505,490 of record NC_140412.1, on the reverse strand, counting down.
AAATCTGCATGCTCAAAGTTCAGCTCCTCAATCTATATTTAGGCACCTTAACCAGGTACCTACTAGGGTGATCAGACAGCAAATGTGAAAAATTGGGACAGGGGGTGGCAGGTAATGGGAGCCTATATAAGAAAAAGACCCAAAAATCGGGACTGTCCCTATAAAATTGGGACACCTGGTCACCCCAGTACCTACCAAAAATACAGATTTAGGACCCTAACTTTAGACACCCAGGTTTAAAACATCTGACCTAACGCTTTGCAGATACAAACCCAAGAATAAAAAGAAAGTTGTCCATTTGTAACAGGAAAAATTAACTGAAAATAACATTTTCAAACAGTGTATCACTCTCTTTATTGTAGAGCTGACTGAATAATTCACAATGAATAACTTATCTGATGAATTTAGCTTCTTTTTCTGTTTATGAACATAAGAACCGCCCTCCTGGGTCAGACCAAAGGTCCATCTAGCCCAGTATCCTGTCTTCCGACAGTGGCCAGTGGCAGATTCCCCAGAGGGAATAAACAGAACAGGTAATCATCAAGTGATCCATCCCCTGTCGCTCATTTTCAGCTTCTGGCAAACAGAGACTAGGGACACCATTCCTGCCCATCCTGGCTAATAGCCATTGATGGACCTATCCTACATGAATTTATCTAGTTCTTTTTTGAACCCAGTTATGGTCTTGGACTTCACAACATCCTCTGGCAAGGAGTTCCACAGGTTGACTGTGCGTTGTGTGAAGAAATACTTCCTTTTATTTGTTTTAAACCTGCTGCCTATTAATTTCATTTGGTGACCCCTAGTTCTTGTGTAACGAGAAGTAATAAACAACACTTCCTTATCTACTTTCTCTACACCAGTCATGATTTTATAGACCTTAATCATATCTCCCCTTAGCCGTCTCTTTTCCAAGATGAAAAGTCCAAGTCTTATTAATCTCTCCTCATATGGAAGCTGTTCCATACCCCTAATCATTTTTGTTGCCCTTTTCTGAACCCTTTCCAATTCCAATATCTCTTTTTTGAGTTGGGGCAACCACATCTCCACGCTGTATTCAAAATGAGGGTGTACCATGGATTTATATAGAGGCAACAAAAGATTATGATTTCCACAAATGCATTCATCATCATTTGCATTCCTTCAACAAAAATCTTTTTGAATATTACACTCAATGGCTTATGAATGTTAACTCTTCAAATTGTAAAATTTAGTTGCCATTAGTTAGATAAGTCAAATAATATTGTTTCTGTTCACAGATTGTTTTCCATGTGCATGCTTATGTATGGAAGTTAATAATGAGAATGAATATTTGTGGCTTTTTGTTTGCTTTGTTGTTTTTATTTTTATTTTTTTCCATTACTTGTCCAACTGTAACAGTTTTTCACTGATGTTTCCCTTTTAATTTATGGCATTATTTTACTGAAGGAAATGCCATATTGAAACACAGAGCTAATAAGTGACTGGCCAACAGCCTGGGCTGGATTATGACATTCTGAGGCCCAAAACCAGTGGTGGGCAACCTGTGGCCTGTCAGTATAATCCGCTGGCAGGACATAAGACAGTTTGTTTACATGACCATCCACAGGCACCGCTGCCCACAGCTCCCGGTGGACGCAGTTCACCGTTCCCAGCCAATGGGAACTGCAGAAAGCGACAGCCAGCGTGTCCTGCAGCCCGTGGCTTCCCACAGCTCCCACTGGCCAAGAACAGTGAATCACAGCTACTGGGATCTGCTGGTGGCCATGCCTGTGGACAGTCAGTGTAAACAAACTTTCTCGCAGCCCGCCAGCAGATTACCCTGACGGGCCACGTGCGGCCCATGGGCAGCAGGTTCCCCACCACTGCCCGAAGCTATGTCAAGTGTAAGAGACCCCATACCATAAACAAATGAATTTATTATTTTCACAGGAAGGACAGTGAATATATAAATGCCAAAGCTTTATATTTGCATATATACAAAGGCAAAGTTGTAAAAATAGAACAACCACCTTCATTTTCAGCAGCCCTCTCTGTTACGATGACATCATGACAAATAAATTTTAGACAAATTCTTTGAACTAATTGCATAGGTAAGTAAAGTAGAATTAAACAATACAATATAAAAAATACAAAATAAAAAATATATACAGTTAATAATACAACTTACTAGAAGAGTTCTCAGGAAATTTTTCTTCTCTGTTGGGGAATTAGTGGAATAAAATAGTGGAATTCCTTGTCTGAATACGCAATGAGACTCAGAGAATATAAGATGGCAATAGAGGATGCAAGAGGCAATAGAAGATAAAGAATGCAGATAACCCACAAGCTTAAAGCTCAACTATTAGTTATAGTGATAAGAATTACGCTCAGGTAATAAGCAAACAATCAGAAAATTGTATGTGTGTTCTATTTTTCCACTAAATTCATTTGTTTTGTTTTTATAGAAGGTTATGCTTGAATTACCCAATATTGGTACTAAATTAGTAGCAGAAAGCTTGTATTGAAACCAGTAAAAAATATTTATATCACAAATAGTGAGATTTATACATCTATACAACAACAAATAATATTTTTATTAATATATATATGCCAAAACACATGTTGTTTTACCAGGATATTTCTGTGAAAGTTAGTGCTATTTTGTCTCATTTCTCACAGGAAACCGAGAGGATATATCAATTTTTTTTACACCATGAATAAGGAAAATGATCCTTCTTTTCATATGAAGAAATGAAAAAATGTTTGATTCATTTTGTTAGGGAAATACAAAGTTTGTCCAGACTATATATAAAATATATTTACAAAGGTCTATTCCAATTTGATTTTTGCTACGAAACAATGAATTGTTGGGATTTTTCTTTTGCCATACTATAAAAATACAATGTATTATGCATATGATATGTGATTTATAATCTACATACAAATTTTTACATAGCATACTACCTATAATAAAATATTATCTTGTGCGCTCCAAACCCACTGTGCAAAAAATCCCAGTGGTTTTTCCTAGGCAGACATCTCTCTTCATGTTTGCTTCTCTATCCTCTGTCTCCCGCAGAGCCATTAATTAATCTCGAGTAAACACCTTGGACACACAGTGACAACAAGCTATATGCGCAAAAGAGAAAAAGAATTTACCAGAAAAAAAGACTGGTAATCTCTAGACAGGCATTGAGAAAGTGAGAAAAACTAGCCTATATTCAAGCAAATATAATGAATATTATAGGCTTTAATAGCCTATAAATCATATCTGCACATAGTTTGAAATAACCTGTTCACCAAGTACTCTGAATATTTTGATATACATGTATATCTTCCGTCACTTCTCTCAAAACCCTCTAGTTATCCTTTCATCAGCACTCTCTGATATTTACTGTAAAGGTTCCCAAAACTGACAAAGGGAAGCCAACACAAATTTATCTTCCTCAAAATCCACTTGACCAAAGTCCATAACACAATCACCTGAAAACTCAATCATGTGAAGTATGGATAGCGCATGAAGTAGAAAGTGGCGTGTGCACTAAAATACACAACTGTATGTATGTACAGATCCAAAGAAAGAAAGAGCCCACTAACATAGGAATATGAGCTTGGCAGGATGGCTTCTCGACACTGCTGTCTCCGACCTCACATTTTTCCTGTTTTTAACGGCACTGAGTTTTATTTAAATAAGTTATGAAGGCACGGTCAGAATTTACCAGTAGCAGCTGGCCAGCAAAACGCTGCCTTAGGAGACTGATAGCAGATTTACTCGTAGAAATACTAATTTTACGAGTGCAATTATTGTTTTTTCCTCAGCCCTGGCCTCCCGCCTGTCAATAATGAACAATTACTGAAAAGTAAGGGTATTTGTGTAGCCAGATGTGTATATTTTTTTGTCATGTTTGAATGAAAATGTCTATATTTAGAGAGAATCTTCTTTTCCCATATCTCCTTCATCAACCAATTTTGATAAAATTTGAAATGGAGTCCGTTTTTTCTTTTTTTTAGAGGCCCCTCATATTGCGAAGCCCTAAACTGTAGCTTAGTTAGTTTATATTTTAATCCAGCACTGCCAACAGCAGTGGGAAAAATGTTAGAAATGTTCAGAACATTTTGAACTAAATGAAATTTCATTAAAATGGGCTGTTTTGTCAAAGCTGAATCAGTTTCAATGATGTTTTCAAAGGGAAGGTTTTTGAGGTCCAGGGCTTTCTCGTCACCTCTGATGAGAGAGTGACCCAAATTGAAAACCTGAGCTTTTCGATCTGAAAACAGCTGTTTTGACACAATTCCATTTCGTGAAAATGTTTGAAAGTTTTTGATCTTTTTCCAACGTAGAAAAACAACAACTGAAACCTTGAAAGTTGCCATAAAATTGAATTGTTTTCTAGACAGCTCTAAAGTAAGTGTGATACTGCCTCATTCTCAGTGGATGGTTTCATGCAAACCTGTACACGTGGCATTCACAAGCCATGGAGTGTAAAAAAAAACCAAAAGGTTGTCTCTTTATTCGTTTACGGCCAGATCACAGTATCATTTTAAGAACTATCTTAAAGAAATCAACAAGCTCTGTTACTCAAATCGTTTACTAAATTGAAAATTACAAGTAAGCTTGCCTGAAGGGAAAAACCAGGCTTGCTACACTAATTTCTTCTTCTGAATCAGATGCACTTTTTCGGAATCATCTCTGGCAGCCACCGTATCCTTTTTCATAAGGACGTTTTCTTTTCCCAGGTAAAGTCACATGTTTGTTTGCACAAGTCCTGCCATTGGTTTTGTCATGGAACCAAGAATACTGACAATGCATCAATAATGCTATCAAGTTGAGCCTGGCCTACCTAAGTAATATTGCCTAAATGTATATTCCTTATCCTGCTAAAGGGAAGTTTGTAATCAAGATGAAGGTATAATTAGTGACAAACAGAGGTCATACTAAAATGGAGAGAAAGAAGAATGTGCTTATGAAAAGGTTGAAACGGTGTAACAAACTGGCACTTTGCTCCTTTTAAAGATCTTCTTTGAAACTCTTGCTTCCAAGACCAAATACCTGAAAGATCTTCACATCATTACTGTGGCATGCTGCCAGAACATAACTGAAGGAGGATAGGGTGGATGAGCCAATAAGATGGGTTTCTGGTGTATTAATTCCCTAAATCTCTTAGATCTTGCTTCCTGACGTCAAACTTTGTTTATGGATCAACTCTCACTCTTTGCTCAATTCAGACGGGGATAGAGAGAGGTTAAATGAGTCACCTGTTGTCACATGGTAGGGCAGTGATAGAGCCTTACCAGGTGTCCTGACTTGAGTCCCAACTTTACCCCCTATCCACACTCCCTACAGGTTATCAGATAACTGACTTCACCACCAATAAGTTGGAATCAATAGAGTACCCAGGACTATGGGCAGATCAAAATTAAGCAGAAGACTCCACAGACTCTGAAGAACAGTTTCTGCTGTATAACAACTTCCATGTGTAAAAAGGATGCTTAGTCCCCAAGCCTCATATAAATCCTGAAATCAGTGGGGATATATTGTGGCATGTTAGTCAGGATCATCCTTGTTTTTTCTGACAGCAGAACTCTCTCAAGGACTCTTGCATGCCAGGACATTTGAAAGCATGGTACAGGAATGCACAGGTAGTAATGCCTTCCATAGTATGTTAGCATACTGTGGAAAGCATCTCTCCCTTCGCTATGTCCCCAGTTAGTCACTCCAAAGCTAGCAGAGCCCTGATCCTCTGACATTCACACACAATCTCTTCCACTGATTGAAAGAGGGAAATGATGCTTCTTAGGCACAATGCCCCACCCACAGACAGAGTTTTGGCGATGTGAGAAAGTCATCCACTCTTCCTTTCTCACCTCTGGAGCTAAAATCAGAGGCAATAACCTGGCCCCAAATTCACATCAATTTCTAAGTAAAGTCACCCTAGCAAGAAAACAGCTTGTTTAGAAAAGAGTTTCTTTCAAGTCAGACACACAAAGTTTAAGAGGAACAGCCATGTTAGTTTGTATTCACAAAAAGAAAAGGAGTACTTGTGGCATCCGATGAAGTGAGCTGTAGCTCACGAAAGCTTATGCTCAAATAAATTGGTTAGTCTCTAAGGTGCCACAAGTACTCCTTTTCTTTTTACAAAGTTTAAGAATACTGTGCAGTCATTTGATTCCTCCTCTCTCCTACTTAGCTCAAACAGTTGTAAAAACCAGTGCCACAGGAATTTACTACACACAGTCATTTGGAAACATACTTTTGCCTTGGTCTAGCTAGTTTCCTGAGGGCTGCCATCCCCCTACTTCAGAACTCTGAACACAAAAATTCAACCCTTCCTTCTAATGAAAATGGGTTGTGACGTATCCTAACAAACAATTTTGGATGACAAAATGTGCAAGACTAACATAAATGAAACCTGACCTCCATATGAGACAGGAGTCTTGAATCTTTTGTCCTTAAATCATATTAGAGTTTCATTTTATAATCAAGTGGAGTCTAAAAATTCTGCATGACCCAGCTGTAATTATAGAAATCTGTGGCCAACACAGACTCCTTGGCTTCCTGATCAGTGTTCATCAGGCCCATCCAGCCTCATCTGGCTGACAAATTGATGCTTGCAGTGCAGAGGGCTGCACTCGGACCACTTTGACAGACAGCCTGCTGTCCCACTGCTAGCCTGTACAAAAACCTCTGAAGTGCATATGCCACAGCAACAGAAGCCCCTAAATCCAATGCAGTTTAATTTGCAGCAAAGGCATGAGCAGAATTCCTTACTACTTGAAGAAGGAAGGCCATGCGTGAGATATGAATAAAACATTAAATGCACAGCAGGTAATCAAATGACTGAAGATGTTTTGAAGGGTTTTTCTTTTTTTTACTATTATTTTTGGCAGGGGGGACTGAAGTAGTCTGTCTGTTCCTAAACTTAACGTCTCTCAGTTGGAAGCACAACATGCTGCTGTTGTGCTGTAAGGCTGAATTAAACCACTTTTTACATTTTACACCAGATAACTCCTACTAAATTTAATGGGCTAAAGAAAAGTTATATCTTATTAATTTTCATATTTCCAGCTCCCTTCGACTGAAGGAAGGCTAAGAGGCTGCATTCTGCCAGTCTAAGTTCGGCTCTATATCTGAGGGGCTGATAGTATCAATAGCCATGTCCCCAATGCACTACAGCTCTCAGTTACATTGGTGTAAATCCAGAGGAACTCCGTACTGACCTCTGGAATTACACCAGTGACTGAAAGAAGAATTTGGCCCATGTGCCTTTCAGAAGATGAGAGTAATGTTACCACTGATTTCACTGCAGAGTAAACCCACCCAATTTGCTAGTCATTCCTAACAATAGGATGTTCTTGTAAACACACAGCAGACTTCAAATGCTAGAGGGTGTACGTCTCACAACAGGGAGCAGAATGCATCTAGTAAAGCAATGGGCAAACAGGCAGAAGGCTGGAGTTCTGGGTTTACACACACGGTATTCATAAAATCATGGATAAAAGCTAGGAACTGGGCTGGGAATCTGAAATGGAGAGGCTAAAGGCATCTTCTTCTCATCCTATTACTTTAAAAAATGCCCTTCCCCCTTCCCTACTGCTCTCTTGTCAGTATATCTTCCTAAGCTGCCTTTAAGCCGGAGTGGCATATCTGAGTAACTTTAATTAAACTCTCCTTATGCTCATGAACTTGCTCAGGCGTCTTTTGTTTTTGGTGTTTTGTTCCCTCTAGGGCTCACCAGGAGGTCTCCCCTGACCAAAAGCTGCCACAGCTTTAATAAACACCTGCTCCTCACTACAAATTTACCAGAGCCCAAGCCAAGCTCTCCCTCTGCCTCAGCGTGGACAAGGAGGCTGTTCCTGAACATGGATCTCTCTCTGTAAGCACAACAGGGCGCAGAGCAGGGGAATCCTTGAAACAAACCAGGAAAAGAAAAATATCACGAGCCAGCCACTCCTAGGATGGAGCCATGTGTCTACTGACAACTAGTTTGAACATAAGAACGGCCGTACTGGATCAGACCCATGGCCCATCTAGCCCGGTGTCCTGTCTTCCAACAGTGTCTGGTGCTTCAGAGGCAACGAGCACAACAGACAGTCACCAAGTGATCCGCCCCCTGTCGTCCAGTCCCCGCTTCTGGCACTTGGAGGCTTAGGGACACCCAGAGCATGGGGTTGCGTCCTTACCCATCTTGGCTAATAGCAGTTGATGGACCCATCCACCATGCACTTATCTAATTCTTTTTTGAATCCCGTTATAGTGTTGGCCTTGGCAATGAGGTTGACTGTGCCTTGCGTGAAGAAGCACTTCCTTTCAACAGCCTCTTCCTTTCCTGAAGCTCACTGAACAGCTACCAGACAACCGTAACATCCAGTCACTACTGACATGGACTGAATCTGAATGGTCTGTGGAGAGGTAAAGGCTCTGTATCACAATCCTAATACTTGTGGCTAGGTATTCCCCACTCAAACCACTGCTACAAATGATACCTTTGCTGGTTAGCCAAGGACTGAATGGAAACTGAGCCTCCCATTACTGGATACAGCCCCAGATTAGAGAGGGTTGAAGCACACCAACAGGGCATGTGAAGGCTTACACTGTCACTGGCCGTACTGTACCTGTTCTATGGATAAGGAGGGCTTTGTATTCCAGGACTATTAACTTAGCACTGTTTACAAGCATTGAAAGTTGCACACCTTCCAGCTGCCTGAGCCCACCTCCCAGCCAGATTTCATCCTCCCCTCCCCACTCATTTCCCTGAACCTCGGCAATTTTATTTTCGATAGGTTTAATATTTTCTCTCCGAGAACAGACATTTGGCATTTTCCATGTACTAGCACAAGACACATGAGTGGGATTCATGTGGGGGGAAATGGATCATTACAATTATAAGTGAAGTTAGATGTTTAACTGTGGCGAGTCTTACTTACATGCACAGTGTTAAACAGTTTGCTAAATGTGGAGACAGCAGGGAATTTCCCCTTTCCCTCCCAGATATAGAGGTGTGGATTGTGGAGTTTTCACCTGACTCAAACTCTGAGCAAATACCACCCATTAGGGTTTGGAGAGTGTATCCCATATGCTCAATTTGCTGCAATTCCAGGAAGATATAGGAATTGCTGGAGTGAATGTCTACATTTACTGTTGCTATTAACATTGTCACAAGAGAAGGCCATTTTTAATCAGGTACAATGTTCAAAAACATTTTTAAAATTTTCTTTTTTTCTTCCTCCCGTTTTTAGCAAAACAGAAGTAGAATTCTACCTTCTTTCCCCACCCCCGCCTAAAATCACCAATCAATCCAGGTGCCTAGAATAGGAAAATAAGAGATTTAACCCCCACAGCAGCATCTGCTCCTTTGGTAAACTCCCAAGTACTCTACGAGCAGAGATGTGCTGAATGGATCAGCCAAAAGATAAGCAGGAGGAAGATCATAGAATCATAGAATCATAGAATATCAGGGTTGGAAGGGACCCCAGAAGGTCATCTAGTCCAACCCCCTGCTCAAAGCAGGACCAATTCCCAGTTAAATCATCCCAGCCAGGGCTTTGTCAAGCCTGACCTTAAAAACCTCTAAGGAAGGAGATTCTACCACCTCCCTAGGTAACGCATTCCAGTGTTTCACCACCCTCTTAGTGAAAAAGTTTTTCCTAATATCCAATCTAAACCTCCCCCACTGCAACTTGAGACCATTACTCCTCGTTCTGTCATCTGCTACCATTGAGAACAGTCTAGAGCCATCCTCTTTGGAACCCCCTTTCAGGTAGTTGAAAGCAGCTATCAAATCCCCCCTCATTCTTCTCTTCTGCAGGCTAAACAATCCCAGCTCCCTCAGCCTCTCCTCATAACTCATGTGTTCCAGTCCCCTAATCATTGTTGTTGCCCTTCGCTGGACTCTCTCCAATTTATCCACATCCTTCTTGAAGTGTGGGGCCCAAAACTGGACACAGTACTCCAGATGAGGCCTCACCAATGTCGAATAGAGGGGAACGATCACGTCCCTCGATCTGCTCGCTATGCCCCTACTTATACATCCCAAAATGCCATTGGCCTTCTTGGCAACAAGGGCACACTGCTGACTCATATCCAGCTTCTCGTCCACTGTCACCCCTAGGTCCTTTTCTGCAGAACTGCTGCCTAGCCATTCGGTCCCTAGTCTGTAGCTGTGCATTGGGTTCTTCCGTCCTAAGTGCAGGACCCTGCACTTATCCTTATTGAACCTCATCAGATTCCTTTTGGCCCAATCTTCCAATTGGTCTAGGTCCTTCTGTATCCTATCCCTCCCCTCCAGCGTATCTACCACTCCTCCCAGTTTAGTATCATCCGCAAATTTGCTGAGAGTGCAATCCACACCATCCTCCAGATCATTTATGAAGATATTGAATAAAACCGGCCCCAGGACCGACCCTTGGGGCACTCCACTTGATACCGGCTGCCAACTAGACATGGAGCCATTGATCACTACCTGTTGAGCCCGACAATTTAGCCAGCTTTCTACCCACCTTATAGTGCATTCATCCAGCCCATACTTCCTTAACTTGCTGACAAGAATACTATGGGAGACCGTGTCAAAAGCTTTGCTAAAGTCAAGAAACAATACATCCACTGCTTTCCCTTCATCCACAGAACCAGTAATCTCATCATAAAAGGCGATTAGATTAGTCAGGCATGACCTTCCCTTGGTGAATCCATGCTGGCTGTTCCTGATCACTTTCCTCTCATGCAAGTGCTTCAGGATTGATTCTTTGAGGACCTGCTCCATGATTTTTCCAGGGACTGAGGTGAGGCTGACTGGCCTGTAGTTCCCAGGATCTTCCTTCTTCCCTTTTTTAAAGATTGGCACTACATTAGCCTTTTTCCAGTCATCCGGGACTTCCCCGGTTCGCCACGAGTTTTCAAAGATAATGGCCAGTGGCTCTGCAATCACAGCCGCCAATTCCTTCAGCACTCTCGGATGCAACTCGTCCTGCCCCATGGACTTGTGCACGTCCAGCTTTTCTAAATAGTCCCTAACCGCCTCTATCTCCACAGAGGGCTGGCCATCTCTTCCGCATTTTGTGATGCCCAGCGCAGCAGTCTGGGAGCTGACCTTGTTAGTGAAAACAGAGGCAAAAAAAGCATTGAGTACATTAGCTTTTTCCACATCCTCTGTCACTAGGTTGCCTCCCTCATTCAGTAAGGGGCCCACACATTCCTTGGCTTTCTTCTTGTTGCCAACATACCTGAAGAAACCCTTCTTGTTACTCTTGACATCTCTGGCTAGCTGCAGCTCCAGGTGCGATTTGGCCCTCCTGATAACATTCCTACATGCCCGAGCAATATTTTTATACTCTTCCCTGGTCATATGTCCAAACTTCCACTTCTTGTAAGCTTCTTTTTTATGTTTAAGATCCGCTAGGATTTCACCATTAAGCCAAGTTGGTCGCCTGCCATATTTACTATTCTTTCGACTCATCGGGATGGTTTGTCCCTGTAACCTCAACAGGGATTCCTTGAAATACAGCCAGCTCTCCTGGACTCCTTTCCCCTTCAAGTTAGTCCCCCAGGGGATCCTGGCCATCCGTTCCCTGAGGGAGTCGAAGTCTGCTTTCCTGAAGTCCAGGGTCCGTATCCTGCTGCTTACCTTTGTTCCCTGCGTCAGGATCCTGAACTCAACCAACTCATGGTCACTGCCTCCCAGATTCCCATCCACTTTTGCTTCCCCCACTAATTCTACCCGGTTTGTGAGCAGCAGGTCAAGAAAAGCACCCCCCCTAGTTGGCTCCTCTAGCACTTGCGCCAGGAAATTGTCCCCTACGCTTTCCAAAAACTTCCTGGATTGTCTATGCACCGCTGTATTGCTCTCCCAGCAGATATCAGGAAAATTAAAGTCACCCATGAGAATCAGGGCATGCGATCTAGTAGCTTCCGTGATCTAGTAGCATTCTCCCAGCAGATAGAATCAGAGGGAGTGATTCTATCTGCTGGTTTGCAAGCATCACACCACCTGTGGCCCTTCCTACTTGTATAGAAACTGCAGCTGGAGGACTGGCTGCCATGAGGAGTCCTGTAGTCTTGTTATTGGGAATACAATGATAGGGGTAATAGGCGAGGGAGCATAACATAAGACCTTAAAAAAAAAAAAAACAAGAACTAACATGTCTGCAGAGCATCACATTGTCCACTCTATTCATATGATGTATTTCTTTCTTGCCTCCTGTCTTGTCGATTTAGATTGCAAACTCTTAACAGCAGGGACTGCCTCTCCCTCTATGTTTGTACATTGGGGCTCCACTCTTCATTTGTCTCCAGGTGGTACTATAGCACAAAACAATACAAGGCTTTGTGCATAACTGTGCCAGAATTTAGGCAACAGATATGTATGTTAGTCAACCTGTGCTCTCTTCAACCCTCTACTGAACTACAAAGGCAGCTCAGGATAATCAAGCAGAGGGAAATTAAGGCCTCCCTAAACCTTGAGAGCTTTACAAAAACATATAATTCAAAAACTTATCAAGGTGGCTGCTTTTGGGTGGCTCAGAAGAATGGTAACGAGCCCTTCCCTCATTTGCATCTATCCCAGAATGATAGTGACCCACGAGCTTCACCATTATATTGATTAGCAATGACAAGAGCATATAAAATGCGTTGCAAGTCTGCATCCAGATTTTGACAGACAAGTGTGCCCATCTCCAAAAGACACCAACACATATAAAATAGCTTTGCACTCTTCTTGGCAGCATTATGAGAGACAGGAGACCAGCATCCAAAAAGCGAGTTCTCTTTTCACTCCTGTAGAAGGCCCCTTCGTATGTTTGAATGGAGGTCCTAGTGAGGCAGCACAGAGGAAGCTTCCACTGCTCCTGCTTGCAACATTCAAGTAGTTCAGGCTCAATTGCTGCTGAATTCACTTTTAAAAGCGGTTTTGGATCTTTGGATTGGGTTACCTTTTAGGTTTGCTTTGTTTTCGCTTTTAAATTGGTTCACCAATTCCTACTACTACTAAATACAGTTAAACATGCTGTCCTAGAGACGCAAAGTATCTCATTAGCAGTGTCCTCTCAAACATTACCATCTCAGATGCAAGGGGTGTACATTCAGAGTAGCTCCCGTAACTTTATTCCAAGTTTATCTTCTCCAAATAGGTATTTACACCCTGCTTATCACCACCGTATCAAGGTACCTTACTAAATCTGGAGTTCCCACGCTTTTTCCATAGTTTGGACTACAATGTAATAGAGAAATTGTCTTTCAGACACCTCCTACTCCATTCATGCATACACTATCTCCTGTGGCAACTATGGCTAATGCTTGAATGGAAGAGTAATACAGTAACTCCTCACTTAACGTCCTCCCACTCAACGTTGTTTCAAAGTTATGTCGCTGCTCAATTAGGGAACATGCTTGTTTAAAGTTGTGCAATGCTCCCAAATAACGTCATTTGGCTGCCTGCTCTGTACACTGCATGTAAGATTTTATGAAAGAGCAGCGACTTTACAAGGGAGTATTGCACGAGTTCCTCTTCTCTGCCTCCTCCCCCTCCCTCCCAGCACTTCCCCCACTGACAAACAGCTGTTTGGCGGCGCTTAGGACTTTCTGGGGGCGGGGAAGGAGCAGGCGTGCTCCGGAGAGGAGGTGTAGCAGGGGTGGGAAGAGATGGGCCTGGAGTGGAGCGGAGCGGCGACGGGAAGAGGCGGGCCTGGAGCATCCCCCAGCAAAATCGGCACCTGTTCTTCTTCAGGTAAGCTGCCACTGCTGCTGCGAAGGTCCTTTCTAGCGTCCTTGCCTGCAGCAGGCTGTGGGGTAAGCCAGGGGCACTTCCCAACCACAGTACAGTACTGTACAGTATATACTGCCTTTTGTCTGCCCCCCAAAAATTTCCTTGGAACCTAACCCCCTGCATTTACATTAAATCTTATGGGAAAATTGGATTCATTTAACATCGTTTCACTGAAAGTTGCATTTTTCAGGAACATAACTACAACGTTAAGGGAGGAGTTACTGTACTCAGAAAATATTTAATGTGTTTTTAGCTGTTTTCTAATGAGATTAAAGCAGCTGGAAACAAGAACCAGCACCATGGGACCAGCCAGCTCTCCACAGACCACCACTCACCTCAGTTTGGAAACCACTAACATATCATAGAGACCCTGAAGCAAAATCCATTGAACTTAATCTGACTCCAGTGGTCTTTGGATTGTGCCCATGTACAGTACAGTTTGAATACAGACTCTGAAATTCTCTCCCCCCTTTCCCTGCAACTTAAATTACTCCATGTGAGAGGACTCTGCATTTGAAGTAAAAAATGAGTTACTTTGTAGGGGTCCACCCATGTAAGTAACTTATAGGATACCATGGTTCTTTGGAGAGTTGTTAGGCTCCCTCAGGTGCGAGTCTTGTCGAATTCCCCCCCAGCTGTTTTTTCTCCACTCTAACATTTTAGCTCTTCCTAAGGACAGCATCTGCCTCACAGGTCTATGACTGGCAGAGCAAGCAGGACAGAAAGTCTACCCAGTTTATTATCATGTGGATGGCAAGGAACATGTTCCAATAAGGAATTACTGGTGATACCATGTATGGATTCACAGTAGCTCACAGAGCTATACATGTGCCGGTATTTGAGTTTATTTCTCACCAGATGGAAATGGTATGGTTATCAATCCTTTGGGTGCTAAGCCTACATAGAGGCAGATTTAGGTAAAAATGTATTTCATGAGATCATTATGACTTCGGGAGGAATAGTCAAGTGCAGGAAGAGGCTGTCTAGTCAGAAGACCCCCTACTTACCTCCCCACTCCCAGAGCAGAGCTTGCAGGAAAACAGCATCAGGCTGAATGACTCTGTGCCCAGGATCCCATCCCTTTTCGATAACCAGGCCAGGTACCAAAGTTGCCATTCTCCAGAAATGCTTACAGACAAATTGCTGCCACTGCATTTCTTGAGCAATAAGCAATGCAATGCAGAAAGCAGGCAGAGTTGCATGTATACCGACCATTGTTATATGCCAAGAGACCTGTGTTTTCCTGGCCCAGCTGACGGTCTCCAAGCCCTTGGTGTCACACCAAACTAGGTCCCTCCTGAAACCTGACCTCCTTTCTCCAGTTCCACTCATCATACTACAAAGACGACCAGGCAGCCAGATGCAAAAGTCCCCACCGTTGTGAAGAAGATGGGAAGAAAAGAGTTGAAGTGGGATGGGAAAAGGGGAGTGGAACAACTCAGGAAATGAGGACTGGAAAGAGACAGACTCACTTTGAGGACTTAGAGAAACATGTTGTAAACAGGCAGAATGCCCACGCCATTCCCACACTCAATACGATATTGTCCAGACTCATATTCCCTTTTGGGGTTTGCCTTTATTTTTAAAGGAAGTAACCAATCCCCAAAGCTGCACTGCACTTACAAACGTTAAAGCCTCAGCCTCAGATAACTAGTGTCAGGGCTTTTCTCGGCCAAACTTTCAGTCCTCCCTCTAGCTCTCTCCTTCCTCAGAGGGACTCTCAGTCTTTTATAATGGTGAGATGGAGCCAAGACACACACCTGGTCTGGATGCTAGGGTGAGTCAAGCTCTTTATCTCTCAATTGTGTCTTACAGTCTGAAACTGTTCACAGAGGCAACACAAACATTTTTGCCTACGGCCCCAACATAGCTAGGGCCATTTGTGGCCATACTAAGCTTTTGTTACTTCCTAAGCCCATGGTGAGATCACTTCTCTTCCAACTGAAAATAAATTAGTGACATATAATTATTTATGAAATGTAATAAAGAAGATGACCATGACCATCATCTGATTACATTAAAATGGATTAGATTCCAAACAGAGCTTTTCCTGGGTATATACAGGAAGTTTATAAAAACAGGGCTATTCAAAAATGCATCTGCTTTTAATTTAACTGTTGCCCAACTCAAAGTAAAAGGATAATGCAGAATAGCACACTTTAATATTTTGTGTTACAAGTGTGCAATATTTATAGGCAATAGATTGTTTCATTGGTTTCTCCACCTAACCGTGCACTTTGGAGGCCCCTCAGAGGAACATTCTGACCAGTTTTGGCATAATTGTCTTCACCACTGAAGGTCTTCAGTGGCTGAAGTAAGCGCAAAGTGGTTTTTGTTTACTGAATTAAGCACAATGTATACTTCAATTAACCAAACTATTTACCAGGAGTTCAGTGGATATGAATACCTTTCAGGACAATTTAAATACAGATGGCCAAATTCGGAGGGGTGCATGCAAATTTCAACAATGTCTGCATGGATGTAACTGAGAATTTAGCCCAACTATTTGCTGTCTGTGGGCCTGCTCCAAAGATCATTGAAGTCAACAGAAAGACTCCCTTTGACTTCCATGGGCTTTGGATCAGGCTCTGGATGTCAGATCATTAAGATCTGTGTCATTCATTGAAACTTCTGAAACACTTTCTTGTTACATTGAGAAGGAATCTTCTGATTTGATTAGCTACTCAAGATATTCTAGAAATCAGACTTTCTTCAAATGATGTATTTTTAGTTCTTTTAATAAACATGCTGTTTGGAAAGTGCATTCAATTATAACTATCCTTTCCCTTAAAATTAAAAACTTTATATTTATAAATGAAATGTTCTATCATTACTATTTTTAAAGGGATGGACCCAGGGCTTGGCTAGAATACAGTAGCCCTGATTTTCAGAAGTGCTGAACACACAGTACCTACTGGGAGCTGCAGTTGCTTGGCACATCTGAAAATCAAGCCCATTAGGTTACAGATCAGACACTAGCACTATCAGATAGAACGATGGAAAACTTTCATCATCATAATACTACTACTATTCATTTCAACAGCATTTTCCACTGGAGGATCTCAATGTGCTTTACAAACATTGAGGCCAACATTTTCAAAAGCAATCACTGATTTGGAGTGCCTCAATTTTCTGTTTCCTATTGTGAGAGACCCTGAGCGTTCTGCTGATCACCCTGTGGTCACTCATGTTGAACAGCCAAAAATTGATGTAATGGACATGTTGACAGATTTTGGGCCTCAACTGATTTCAGCCTCACCCTGTACTGCTCCAAGATAGGTATGATCATCATCCCAATTTCACAAATGAAACAACTGAGGTACTGAAACATTTCATTTCCCCCCCTCACCCCCCGCACTTATGTTGACAGAGCTCTCCCTGAATTGACCCCTATGGTATGCCTGCACAGCCCATGCGTGGCAGGCAGCAAGCCTCCAGCCCCAGGTCGGCTCACGGGGCTTGCACTAAAAATAGCTGTGTACTCCAACTAACCTGTTCTAGATCACACAACAGAGGGCCTGATTTTCCCTTGCCCTGCACATTGTCATTTTCACCTGTACAAAATGAGTGTGTACTGTGTGCAAAAGAGAAGGGATATGAATTCTCACAAACTGAAATTAAGGGGGAAAAGTATTTGCATGAGTTCTGAGCAGTTCTACTTACAAGGGAGCCTAGAGATCTCATTCCATTGATAATTAAAGCTCCAGTGCACCTTGAAAATGACATGTCAGAGTTCACCTCACTCACTAATCATTCCTACGGCTGACTATTCACGAAGTGGCACAGACAGTTGTCAAAAGGACACTACCTGAGCAATCATGTAAGAGAGAACATGAGAAAAACAGGGATCAAACAGCGACTTACCCCTGGTCTACACTGGGGGTGGGGGGGAGGGGAAATCTATCTAAGTTACACAACTTCAGCTACATGAATAATGTAGCTGGAACTAGCTGGAAGTCAACATACTTAGATCGACTTACCATGGTGTCTTCACCGCAGTGAGTCAGCTGCTGCCGCTCCCCTGTCAACTCTGCCTCTCACGGCGGTGGAGTACCGGAGTCAACGGGAGAGCGCTCGGGGGTCAATTTATCGCGTCTAAAGTAGACGCGATAAATTGATCCCCACTGGATCAATCGCTGCCTGCCGATCCGGTGGGTAGTGTAGACATAGAATGAAGGGCGGGGGGGGGGGGGAAATCAATGGACCCCTTCTGCATTTGGATAAAGGTTAGACATAATATGAAGAAGCCTCAATTCCCAGAATATTTGATAGACCCAGGCAGAGCAAATGAATGAAATTACATATTATTCTGGTTGCACACCCTTTCTACCAAATTCTCCAGATATCAAACTCATGCATTTTGCAAAGAACATATCCTACTGGACTCTTTCTGTAGTTTTCAGAGTAGCAGCCGTGTTAGTCTGTATTCGCAAAAAGAAAAGGAGTACTTGTGGCACCTTAGAGACTAACCAATTTATCTGAGCATAAGCTGTAGCTCACAAAAGCTTATGCTCAAATAAATTGGTTAGTCTCTAAGGTGCCACAAGTCCTCCTTTTCTTTCTGTACAGTGTTTCCTCACTTATTGCTTCATTTTGTGAAGCTAAACCTCTGATCAACAACTAGATTAACAAAACACACACTGAAAAGTATAATTTATTCCTACACTTGAACAATAGTGACATTTCACATGTGTTCGTAATTCTGATCAGCTCAAAAGGTTAACAGAGCAGATATATTCCCCCAGGCTATTCATATCGTTAATGGATTCTTTATTAAATCTATAAGCCAATGCAGGATGGGTTGCAGATATTTAAACAGTAAAAACTAATTAAACTAACTGCAACTACTGCCTTTGAAGTTTTAGTAGTTGGTAGCAATTTCCATTCATCTATTTTTATGTGTGAATTGGAAACATTTGTGAAACTCAGCTTTCTTCTGTCATGGAAATTAAGGACAGTATTTGAAAATACAGAATCATCAGAAATCCTACAACAAGTAAATGTCACTAGTTTAATCACTTTACTTTGATAATTCTGCCCTGGCAGGGCAAGAATGAGATGACAGCTTCTCCCCCATTTCTCAATACGATTGTTTGTTGAAAGAGTTCTTTCTCTGAGAAGTTTCTCTGTAAAAAAAGAGGTATGTTTATTGTCTCTCTGGCTGCTGTTACACTCAGTGCTTGGGGCAAAAGTTCCCCAATGCAGCTCTACCAACAGTAGCAATGTGGAGGTTCTAGTGTTAACATAGTTACCAAAGCCTGCTGACATTGTGTCCTCTAGCTTTGATCAAAACAGGTCTATATGACTAGGGGTTAAAAGTGCTAGTGGGTTTAAATCCTTATTTATATTAGGGCCTTAACCGTGTTACCACTGACGGAATAGCACTGGTGTTGAAGACCATCTAAATTTTTTTGCCAGAATAATCTAGTAGAGAAAGGCCTCAATGGATTTCCAGATCCAGTTTGCTCAGTCGCCAAGTGAAAAAATGTTGCAATCTGGAAGTCATGCTGTCCTGCCACCTTCATTATCACAAGCAATTAAGATTCTGCAGGCCAAATTCTCCCCCCCCCTCCCCTCACACTTCCCCTACTCATTTTAGTGTAGGTTTCAGAGTAGCAGCCGTGTTAGTCTGTATTCGCAAAAAGAAAAGGAGGACTTGTGGCACCTTAGAGACTAACCAATTTATTTATGTAGGCACTTACAGAGTTAGGTTGACATAAGCTGCCTTGTGTTGACCTAACTTTGCAGTGTATACCAGGCCACATTAAGTTGTGTAGGGCATTCCAGTGCGGCTGTTCACACTTGGGCGAGGCTAACCTGGGTGCACAGACATAGCCCTGGTCTACACTAGGACTTTAGATCGAATTTAGCAGCGTTAAATCGATGTAAACCTGCACCCGTCCACATGATGAAGCCCTTTTTTTCGACTTAAAGGGCTCTTAAAATCTATTTCCTTACTCCACCCCTGACAAGTGGATTAGCGCTTAAATCGGCCTTGCCGGGACAAATTTGGGGTACCGTGGACACAATTCGACGGTATTGGCCTCCGGGAGCTATCCCAGAGTGCTCCACTGTGACCGCTCTGGACAGCACTCTCAACTCAAATGCACTGGCCAGGTAGACAGGAAAAGAACTGCGAACTTTTGAATCTCATTTCCTGTTTGGCCAGTGTGGCAAGCTGCAGGTGACCATGCAGAGCTCATCAGCAGAGGTGACCATGATGGAGTCCCAGAATCGCAAAAGGGCTCCAGCATAGACTGAACGGGAGGTACGGGATCTGATCGCTGTATGGGGAGAGGAATCCATGCTATGAGAACTACGTTCCAGTTTTCGAAATGCCAAAACATTTGTCAAAATCTCCCAGGGCATGCAGGTCAGAGGCCATAACAGGGACCCGAAGCAGTGCCGCGTGAAACTTAAGGAGCTGAGGCAAGCCTACCAGAAAACCAGAGAGGCGAACAGCCGCTCCGGGTCAGAGCCCCAAACATGCCGCTTCTATGATGAGCTGCATGCCATTTTAAGGGGGTTCAGCCACCACTACCCCAGCCATGTTGTTTGACTCCTTCAATGGAGATGGAGGCAACACGGAAGCAGGTTTTGGGGACGAAGATGATGATGATGAGGAGGAGGTTGTAGATAGCTCACAGCAAGCAAGCGAGCGGAGAAACCGGTTTTCCCGACAGCCAGAAACTGTTTCTCACCCTGGACCTGGAGCCAGTACCTCCCGAACCCACCCAAGGCTGCCTCCTGGACCCGGCAGGTGGAGAAGGGACCT